>NC_066581.1:528448529-529125243 GCF_024323335.1 Lathyrus oleraceus
TCAACCGAAGCCAAGGGCACAATGGATATTGAAGTTGGTAGAAGGAATAATGATCATTGTATTCAATTTAGCCCTTTTCCATGTAAATTACCATTTTTCAACTTTTGTAAAAATCTATGGAGTCTTGTCATTCACAGGCTACCATTCTATTAAATAAAGTTGAGCTTTTTATTCAACTATTTCTACTCTTACTTATTTCAGCTAAATAGAATTAAATTTTATGATGATCATTTTGAAATTGAATTTAATAATTAAAATCATGTTTTTCTTAAATAATAAAAGTAATTACTTTTTAAGAGCACGTCGATGTCATTAAGAAATATCAACAGCGGTCTGAGAACAGGTGATCCCTAAAATGCGAAGCATTGTTGGTTTTCCCCAAGTAGTTGGCGTGATCTTTGTTTCCTCCCCAGCGGCAATTCAACATCTCTAGCCGAGTTTTGATGGTTTTCCCCTCCCATCCGAGTTTGTATTCCCCCCCCCCCCCTTGAGTTGTTGTCCCCCATTCGATGGGGTGTTGACCTAAGATCCCCGCAGAGTTGATGGTGCAAATCCTCAACAGATCTTTCCTCTTCCCCATCCAGGGTCGAACCCTTGAGAAGATTCGTGTTCATCTGATTCATCTTTTTCTCCAATTGGTGTTTCCCTCCTATTTAGACTGACTGAGTGTTATATTGATGATTCATATCTGTGACATTTGTATCCTTCGTGATTGTTTCGTCAGCATAATCATCATATATACATATACATATACATTCATAGATTCCATTATTGCATTATTATTGCACTTTGTGATCCTCTACTATGGTGTTATCCTTTCCCCACGCAGATCTGATTTGACTGTCCTCTTTCAATTGTAGAGTGTCACCCCTTTAAGCAAAAAGAATTTAACCTTTCTCACTCCCCTTGAGTTATATCCTTATTGGGTTGAGTCTTTGGTTGACTTTTTCTTTCTAGATCTTGCCTAGATAGATACATTGATCCCCCGAGAGCCTGTTACCCAGTAAATAGTAATATTCTTCTCAATCTGTGAGTATTGTTCTTTTGCCCAATACCCGGTAAAAGTAATCTACTTCCTTTATTTCTTCAGCGGAGTCGTTTTCATGCTTTCACAGAAAGTCTATCCTTGATATCTTCATCCTAACCGATGACAGATATTGTTTCCCTTTTTGAGTCTATCCTTGATATATTCACTTTAACCAGTGGTGGATATTCTCACTTTGGTTTTATGCCTAGTAAAAAGGTAGTCGTAATCCCTATTTTCATCTCTCATAGGGTTATTCCTTGATATGTTCATCCTAACCGATGACAGATTTCCTCCTCTTCACGGTCTTCTGACCAGTAACCGGTAGTTGTAAATCCTGCTTCCCCTTTTGTGGAGTTTATCCTTTATATGTTCATCTTAACCGGTGATGGATATTCTCTTTTTAGTTTTCTATCCAGTAAACGGTAGATATAATTCATATTCCTCCCCTCTGAGTCTATCCTTGATATGTTCACTTTAACCGGTGACGGATATTCTCTTTTTGGTATTCTATCCAATAACTGATAGATGTAATTCCTACTTTTTCCCGGCAGTCTATCCTTGATATGTTCATCTCAACCGATGACGAATATTCTTCCCTTCGAGTATATCCTTGATATGTTCACTTTAACCAATGATGAATATTCTCTCTTCGTGGTCTCCTTCCCAGTAACCGGTAGTTGTAAACCCTATTTGGCTTTTCCCCAGCGAGTTATTCTTGCCCTGTAACTGGTAATGAATACACCTCATATTGCCCTCAGCGAGTCATCCTTGATATGTTTACCCTAACCCGTAACGGATGTCCTCTCTGTCAGACTATGTTATCTCCTTATCCAGTAACCAGTAGTGGATAATATACTTCTGTTACTCCTGTGTCGAAGATCTTTTCTTCCCTAGTTGAGTTCGGGTGCGTATTTCCTCAATAAAAACGCTATTTCCTGTTTGATTCAGGCATTTCAGTTTGTTATGATTTACCTGTTTCCCCTGCAGATTTCCTTTTATTCCCCGGCTGAGTCTTTCCATTGATTTATGGAATCCCTTGTGTCCCCCAATAGTTTTAAGTCGTGGTCTGGCCTATGCACAACCTTTTATTTCCCAGAGTCTCTGTCTCCCTAGTGAGTTTTCCTTACGGAAGACATTATGCTCTTATGGACTTTCAATCTCTCTAGATTATTTTCCTTTGTGGCAACACTTCCCCCGCAAAGATTATTTTAGCATTCATACCATATGCATCATGAGGTATCTTAGGGACCAAAATTTATTTCTAGATGTTGTTACTTAAGTCCATTCTACTGAGTCGATACGGAGATTTTAACCTTCATCTCCTCACCTAGAATGTCCTTAAATAGGGGCAGTTGTAAGACCCCAATTTTGACCCTAAGATCCCTCATGTTATCTCATCATATGCATTAGCATTGAGATCACAACTTGGCATCCTTCTTACCCCTCATTCATTGGGTTTGCATTTGGAGATATCACCAAGCACTTTTGATTGTATCATACTTCATTTTCTATTATTTACTAACCAAAATACTAAAAATATGTCAATGTAAAGTTTGTTGCTTTTCTAGGTAGTGGGTGCTCACCTATGCTCTATCAAGCTCATATCTAGGGTTTAAGACCCTTAATGTAAGGAGATCAATCAAGAAATGATCCATATTGTCTATAAGTATCATATATGGATCCTCATTATCTTCACATGTTATTTTGAACAAGAAATCATTAAGAGTTTGGAGTTGGTTTGCCTTGGAAACCCTAATTCATTTGGGTGTCTTGTGTAACTTCTTTAACAAGTTTCTTCAATAAGTGATCAAATATTTCAAGGGATAATTCATATTTCATCATCTTATGCATATATGATCCTCCGTGAGTCCCAAAAGTCAAGAGAATGTTAAGCTAGCAAGATGGTTCATGGTGGTTGACCAGAGAAAGTCAACTGACCAAAACTAGGGTTCCCTAGACCCTATATCCTACAATTTTTGTCATATGAAAATTATTCCAAGATAAAAGTTACTCTAAATTACATTCCAACAACTTTCATGTTGAGGTCAAGATCTAGTTTTGCTTGGAAAGTCATTGCTTATGGTGAAAGATTATAGGTCATTTTGTCTAAACCCTAATTTGGAGGCCAACTTCCCAAGAACATAACTTGCTCAATTTTTATGAGATGAAAGTCATTCAAATTGCATGATCAAATTCAAGATGTCTAATTAAACTTTTATGTTTGGAGGAAGTACAAATTCAACTTGTAAATTCATGTGCCAAGAGGAAACATTATAGGTCATTTTGGACCATTGCCATTGAACAAGTGATTTTCCTCAACTTCTAAAATGCATTACTCCTTCATTCCAAATCCAAATAAGGTCAAAATTGTGACCAAATTTAATAGGTTTGAAATATCTACAACTTTAATGAAGGAACTTTTCTCATTTGAAGTCCATAGAAAAAGTTATCTAAGGTGGAAGAAGTGAACATTTGACTTGGGACTTAGAAAATTTTCAAATATATTTGATTTCCCAAACTTCCACCTCAAAATTCATCATGATCCGAGGTTCAAATGAAAAAGTGTTCAATATAAAAGTTGTTCCCCTTGATCTCACCTTTCCAAAAAGTCCAAGATCATCTATTTTGGATCAAAACTGAGGGACTTGCGCATGGCTTCATTATGGGAAGTGTTTTGGCAAGATTGGATTTCAAGTGATCAAATTCTTTTGCATGCTTCCACCTGATGGACTCAGTACACTTTGCACACGAATTGGAAGTGGATTTCATCATTCCTAAGGCCCAAATCATTGCCCATGCATCCATGCAAGGAGGTTTCTAAAATTGGCCAAATTTCAAGTGGTGCAAATATCAAGTGCATTGCATATTTAAACAAGCTTAAGGCTTCAGATTCATTAACAACACCTTGTCCAAGCTTTGCTAGACTGATTCAAACCCCCACTGCCATAGAATTTCTGAAGATTTCTCTTGAAGTCGAGCTTGAACTTCATCTTCTGTTTGGAAGTTCAAACTCCAGAAATTCACTTCCCTTTTCATCTCAATTGGTTTCTGCAAGCAAGAGTAAGAGAAAGCAATCAAATCCAGATCAAGATCAAGTGGAATTAGATCAACTCGAAGATGATTTTTCAAAAACTTCTTCTCTTCGATTCTTTCTCAATTCTTCACCATTCTTGTTGATTTTTGGTTGTCTGAAGTCCTATAAATGTAGGTAAGAAGATTGAGTTGCTTTGAGGTCAAATCGAAGCAACTCAGTTGATGATCCTCAAAATTCAAATCCCTGTATCTTTTTATATACTTGGAATTGGAGAAAAATTAAGGCCAGATTCGAGCTCCTGAGCACTTTTTCTTTAAATCCATGTCTTGCTTTTTAATTTTGGTGATGGTTGATGGTGGACCAGTCCAGTGAGGTCCACCAGAAAAGAAGATCGGGGCTTTGGCTCCGGTGATGTGTTGTCATGCATCTCAACTATAGGATCCAATTTAAATGTTTTAATCTCATGCGTTGCTTTTGATTACCAAGTCTATACCGCGTTGACTGCAGTGCATCATGGAACACGCGCTTTTCACCATCTGATCTGCCACCTCAATAAATGAGGGAGATCAGATGGTTCTCATTTTTTTGAATTTCTGATTATTTCATTTAATTGCTTATTTTTAATTAATTCATATTAATTTCATTATTAATCCAAAAAATATGGGACTTTCAGAAGAAAAAAAATCAAATATTTTTCTCTTTCATTTTCTCAATTAAAATTATTTTTTGGATTAGTTTTGATATTTTTCATGATTTAATTGATTTTGTGCATATTTTTAATTGTTAAAAAAATACTTCTGACTTTTCAAAAATAATGAATTTTTTTGTCCAAGGTCCTTTGACCTTCATTGACCTAGGATAAATCTCTTGGCCATTTATTTGGTGTTTTGAAGAGGTTTTAGGTTTTTAATCAAACATAACTTAATTTAAGTGCATTTTAATTTGATTTTTAATTGATTAATTGTATAGAAATTATGTTGAGCCATTTTTATTGATTTGTGAAGTTTGACTATGTGTTTCGGCCTTGGTCAAGGTTGATTTGACCTTTGTTGGATTAAAATCATTGGATTTAGGGGATTGATGAAATGTGCATTTCATCTCCCAAAATGAATGTATGATTTTAATTTGATAAAATTCCTCCCCTGACCAATTTGTGTTTATCTCATTTCTCCTCCCTCTTCATCTTCAATCCCATTTTATCCCATCCTTCTCATTGACCAATGAAGTCTCAATATCCTAAGACTAATTAGTTTATCAATAACTTTGTGTTAGATGAACCAATACAAGTATGGATGAGATTAGGTCCATCTTTTGACCATTTTCTTTTTGTGTGTGGTATGTTTTAGGAGTATGGTTCATTATACCATATCTCTAACATGCATTAACACCAAAATTTCTATTGCCCGACCTCGGATAATTGTGACTTCTACATAAGTCCAATTACAATTGCTTAACATAGCGCTAAATTTTGATCCAAAAGGCATAGCATTCTAGTAAGTGAGATTGTAAGTCTCCCCCCTTACATGGTATTTTGTGGAAACTTGGTCTTTTTTCCTTCCTTGTGAAGATGACTTAGTTCAAAGATCTATGCTTGTGAATAGAGGGTTAAGTGTTCTCCAAAGAATGACTTAATCAATTGAAAAGCAAAAACTCCACTAACATCTAATTAACTAACATTTGACTAACCTTCATTATAATTGCTTTTAAGTTTAATTCCTTTACTTTATGCAATTTAAATTCAAGCCATTTACCATTTCATTTGTCATTTACATATCATTTAAATTCTTTATGTTTATTCCATTTTCACTTTACTCACTTGAGCCATATATTGTGGTTGTATATATTTGTTTGTGTATCTGGTTTGTGTTTATGGTCTTAGGACCTTAAAGTAAATAATAAACAACAAAAAACCCTAAAATATATATGTGTGGACTGTTGGATTTGATCTGAGCTTTGGACTTAGAATTAGGCAACATTCTGTATGCAAAAGGACTTGGCCAATGCCAACATCTCTGAAACCCAGCTATTGTGAAGTGAGCTTTCATCTTATGCAAATATTAAGATCCTTTTGAGTTCATCTGCTACATGGTCTTAATGCAAATGTTACTTGGAACCTATGTCCAATGCCTTATTCTGAGCCATTCAATGAGTATGGCATCTGATACATGGGAAGATCAAGAAGAAGACCATGAAGTTGCTTGTTTGGATGTGGCTATCTTTATTTTATGCCTTTATCTTCATTTTACTACTCTTTTATTGATATTGCTTGATTCTAAAGTCCAAAGGAAAAGTGGGTCTCTATAGGACATTCTTGTCTATTGGATTGCATCCCATTGGTTAGATCTTTTCAACTCTTAACTTTTAAATTTTTGCTTAGGATTAGTCTCTTCATCTCCTCCCACTTCTTAAATTTCAAATCTCTCCCTCTTTTCAAAATCTTCTTTGCTTGTGATTTCTAAACTTAGACTTTATTGCAAATTAGAAACTTTGGCCTTATGCCATTGCATTTTAAAACCCTTTTATTAATCAAACATGTAAATGAATCTAACTACATTGACTAAAAATTTCAAAAAGACAAAAAGAACTAACACTCATTAAAACTCTTTTAGGCCCCTTTGTGACTCCTTTAAACTTAATTTTTTGTTAAAAGCAATTCACTCACTTTGAAATTGTTACCACGAACTACGAGGTTTTGATCCCTCATTTTATGTTGGTACGTAGGCACAAGTCCGAAGGTCTTGTCAAACACAAAAATATAATTAATGAATTCTTCTCTCATCCCCACACTCTATTTATTGGAAACATCATTTTATACCAAAAGACACACACACGCATAAAAAAGGGCTCCCTAGGAGTACCCAGGACACTTTGGGTGCTAATACCTTCCCTCTATGTAACCAACCCCCCTACCTATAATCTTTGGCATTTTATTAATTTTTATTTGAAAACTTCTTATCTTTGGGTTGTGTTCGTACTTTTCCCTTTTCCTTTGGAAAAAATAAAAGTGCGGTGGCGACTCTGGTTTTATTGACGTTAAGTTTATCCATAGCTTAATGGTCATGAATTTACCGCTACAGTAGGCGAATGTGACCAAGAAAGTTTTTGTAAGGTCTATCAAGAATCAGATTATATGATGTTATGGTGTGCCAAGTAAGATCATTACTGATAATAGATCGAACTTGAATAACAATATGGTGGAAGCTCTTTGTAAAGACTTCAAGATTGCACATCATAATTCTTCTCCTTACAGACCTAAGATGATCGGGGTTGTTGAAGCTGCGAACAAGAACATCAAGAAGATTATCCAGAAGATGGTTGTGACGTACAAGGATTGGCATGAGATGCTCCCATTTGCTTTGCATGGGTACCTTATATCCATCCGCACTTCAACAGAGGCAACCCCTTTCTCTCTTGTTTATGGCATGGAAGTTATGCTCTCTGTGGAGGTTAAGATCCCATGATTGCGTGTTTTGATGGAAGCCAAGTTGACTGAAGCTTAGTGGTGTCAGACCAGATATGATCAGTTGAATTTGATTGAAGAAAAGAGATTGACTACCATGTCTCATGGTCAGTTATATCAGCAGAGAATGAAGAAAGCTTTTGATAAGAAGGTCAAGCCTTGTGTGTTCAGAGAAGGTGACCTCGTGCTCAAGAAGATTTTATCTTTTAAGCCTGATGCTGGGGGCAAATGGACTCCTAATTACGAAGGCCAATATGTTGTTAAGAGAGGCTTTTCAGGCGGTGCTTTTATTCTTACAACTATGGATGGTGCAGAGTTCACCCGTCCTGTGAATGTCGATGCAGTCAAGAAATACTTCACCTAAAAAAGAAAAGAACAACTCGCTAAGTTGAAAACCCGAAAGGGCGGCTTAGGCAAAAATGAGCGCTCGGTGTATTGAAACCCCGAAAGGGAGATCCAGGAAAAATTTAGAGACATAAAACAGAAGATTATCCTGGTAGATTGAGTACCCCACCTTGGGGATATCTAGGCAAAAATTAGGGATTATGGCAAGTAACTGCATCCGACTAGCCCTGATCTTTGAGGCAGTTTTGAACAGTCATTTGGTTCTGATTCATCATTCTCAATCGAAGACAAGAGTCCAGTGGATTTTAAAGTTGGTAGCGAAAATAGTGGTCATTGTGTTCAATGTAACCCTTTTCTATGTAAATTACCATCTTTCAAATTTTGTAAAGATCCATGGAGTCCCGCCATTTGCGGGCTACCATTCTATTAAATAAAGTTGAGCTTTTATCCAATCATTTCTCTTCTTATCTGTTTACGTTTTAATAAAATTGAATTTTATGTTGATAATTTTGAAATAAATAAATCAATGAACAATCATTTTTCATAAATAATATGCCATTTACTTTAAGAACAAGCGGTTTCAAAAAAAAAGAATGTCAACAATAATCTAAGAACGGTAAGTCTCGATGTGTGAAGCATTGTTGGTCTTCCCCGAGCAGTTCGTAGGTGTTTTTTACCTCCCCAATAATTAGCCATTCCTACCCAATAATTAGCCATTCCTCCCCAGCATGGTTGATGAGTTGCTCCCCAAGCAATTTATCATCCCCGATTTAGCTGATGTGTTATTCTCTTTGTAGTTCATCATGTGTCCCCAGCTGAGGCTTTATGATTTTCATCCTCAGTTTTCATTTTGTGTTTGTGAATGAACCCTGGATCTCCGTGAAACCTTTATTTGGCTTTCAGATCCCTGGAACCCTTATTTTTGCATGGCCGTGACAGTTTCTCCCCTGTGTGAGTCTGCAGATCCGGTTGATATATTGGTACCTTGGAATTGGTTTATTTCTCAATCTCCAAGAAGATTCTGTTGAATATTTTTTCCTTTTGAGGAATTTGTTACTGATTTTGTATCCTCGTGTGGTCTCTATTTTATCCTCGCAAATTGGTGCATCCCCAGTGAAGCCCCATAGAGTTTGATTATGATGGAACCCCCCAGTAGCTTATCTAGTTCCCCACTCGGAGTTTTTCCTCTCAGCGTGACTTGGGTACCTAGTGGAGTTCCATCTCCTAACAGAAGATCTCCTCATTCGGAGCGGTATCGATGTTGTCCCCTACAGGGTTGTCTTCCATTTGATATAGTCTTAACCTAAAATTCCCCGTAGTGTTGACTTGCTGCTTTGAAATATATATATATATATATATATATATATATATATATATATATATATATATATATATATATATATATATATATATATATATATATACGTCAGTATGAGATGTGGATCCTCAGCAAATCTCTCTTATCCTCAACATTTTGGTCGATATCTTCAGCAGTGCTTTCGTCCTTAATAGAGTTTGTCGGTCTGTATTTTCTCCTCTCCTAGAGAGTTTGAGTTCTAAGCAAGATCTTGTCAATCTTGGCTTTTCCCCAAGCAATATCTCCTCCTCTTTTGAGAGTTGGGTTTGAGTTTGGATATATATATATATATATATATATATATATATATATATATATATATATATATATATATATATATATATATATATATATATATATATATATATATATATATATATATATATATATATATATATATATATATATATATATATATATATATATATATATTCTCCTTAAAGTGTTGAGTTTTCAGTAGTTATTGGTCGGACGCATGTTCTCCATGCCTTTCCCCAACCAGGCTAGGATTTATTTTCATCCCTGGCAGGTTCTCTAATTGGTGTTCCCTTCTTGTTGAGATTAATCGAGTCTCTAGTTGCGATGATTCAGATCTTCATGTTTGTATTCTTTGTGCTCGTTTATCAGCATAATCATATACATATTCATGCATACACATGCATAAAACATAGCATCAAATATTTCATTGTGCATTTTTGCTTCATTGATCCTTTTTTCTGATCCCCTGATTTGGTGATTTTTTTCCCATGCAAATTAAGTGTGTCTATCCTCCTTCAATTGTAGAGTGTCAGCCCCTTAAGCAGAAAGAGTTTATCCTTTCCTCTTCCCCACTGAGTTATTTCCTCGTGGATAATTGTAATTCCAGTTTCCACCCCAGTTCATTATCTGGATGGAACTACTCCCCTTGATTTATATCCTCATTAGGTTGAGTCTTGTTTTACCGTTTCTTTGTAGTTATTACCTAGATAGATCTTTTTGTCCCTGAGACTTTATTACCCAGTAACCCGTGTAGCGGGGTATTCGTTACCATTAGAGATATTGACTAAATCCAAGGTAAATCATACAAGTCGAGTCGCCACCGCACTTCTATTTATCCAAAGGAATGGTTAGAAAGCGAACAAAAACCTAAAAGTTTTATCGAATCAAAAACTAGTAAAAGTGTCAAGATCTGGGTAAGGGGGTTGGTTATGCAATGGGAAGGTTTTAAGCACCCAAAACATCTTAGGTACTCCTAGGGAGCCCTTTTCATAAGTGTTGTTCTAGTCTAAAGGGTGTAGGTATATCTAAAGCACTATTTACTAAAAGGAAGGTTAAAAGAAAATGACTCGCAAGGATGTCGCATCCACTGCCTACGTATCTCATCTGAGTATGAGAATCAGAGTCTTCGTAGCTCGGCTACCTATGGGTTAAAGAGAAGTGTGCTCGGTAAGACGTCGCGTCTTATGCCTACGTATCTCATCTGGAATGAGAATCAGAGCAAAATGTAGTTCGGCTAACTAGTGGTTAAGGATTGCTATCTGAACATGGACTTACAAAAGAGAACACCAATTATGTCAAAGGAGGGTGGGCAGTGTGTTCAACTTCCTAGCAGTAGGTGTCGCAGCTCGTTGAATCGAGTCTTAGGCAGTTACCTCTTTGCAATAGAACGGACTGACATGCCACAAGATCGGAGACGCACGAAAGGTCTAAAAGTGGGGAAGCTCTGCTCTAGAGTTGTCATGCAATATGGACCTATGTGTTAGGATTTACAAAGGGGAACATTTACCTAATGTTAGCATGCAAAGAATAAGGGAATTCTACCTATGTTATCATACAAAGGGTTCTACCTAATGGGTGCTACCTAAACGGAACAAGAGTCGACGGATGGAGCGCGGAGAGGAGTTACGGATAAGAATAGATGGCGATGCTGGAGGCAATCGACTTACGGGTAGATGGCGATGCCTGAGGCAATCGACTTACAAGAGGATGGATGAATGCGTGATGGTTCTGTTAAGTTTTGAAAATGATTACTCGACGTTGGATCGAGCTTTTGATCTTATTTTGAAATGGTTATCGGATGTTTGTTTTAATTCTTGTATTAACAGGTGACTAAAGAAATAAAGAAATAAATATTATAAACTTTATGGGAGAGGGGTACATTTGTTATGAATGGGGATTGTTCATGGCAAAAAAACAATAAGAATATATGCCTCATACATCATACAAGTAGGCAACAGTTATCAATCAGATCGGATAAATAAAAAATATATAATCAAACCAAAGAATCAAATAATGGAGCGTTTAAACAATGCATGAGAGTATGAACATGTTAAATAATCAAGCAATAGAAAGCATGAATGAGAGAAACAAGTATAAAAGATAACAGATGAATCAAACAGATGAAAATATGCACACGAAGGGTCCACTGAATAATTTAATCAGGACATGAGGTAAGGACCAAATAAAATCAAGGTAAAAGGCCTCTAATACATGGCATATGAGATGAACGAGGGAGGATCAAAAGATCTCTTCAATTGCCATAAGCAATCCCTAAGTCAAACATCGATCGTAAAGAAGTCAACTGAAAATTCAAGTCAACTTAAAAAATAACAAATAAATAGAAAATTAATCAAGAAAATTATGCAAAATTAAAATAAATGAGTTGGGGTCAGGACATCATCATCCCACAAAAATATTTTAAAAATAATGAAAATTGGTGTGTGAATTAATTAAAATAAAACAGAAGTCAAAGTAAAAGTCCACCAACCAAACTAGGTCAAAAATAAATCCAAAATAAATGGAAAATGTGAAATAAAATTCTAAGAAAAGGTCAGGTTAGCCATGAGACAGTGGTCAACCTTCATCCCAGAAATCAAATGCTAACAATAATTTGAAGTCACAAAAATAAAATCAATAAAAAAAAGTGTGTTAAACTGGACCATTTAGAATAAATAATTAAAATAAAATATTACTATTAAAAAAATACGAAAATAAAAATTATATATAATTAAATAAAACGTTAAGAAAAGTGAAAAATATTTTTGGATAATTTTATGGTCGAAGAAAATATTTTAAATAAGAAAAAGAAATATGAAAATGGAAGGATTAATGGTGATGAACATGGTAAGCAAACGTAGATATATCAAAACATGGCCATGGAAGAGATGATTACCTAATGGAAAATATAAGTGGAATGGAATCTGATATGTGATGAAGTTTTTCCTCCTTGCTACGAAATTCCAATGCTCTTTTAGGGTTAGGGTTTCAGCTTCTTAAATAGGGTGGATTAGGTGTTCTCATGGGCTTTTTAATAAGTGATTTATCGATAAGAATAAAAGTGTGAAGTGAGGTGTAAAATGTTATTATTTTAGGCCAAACTTAAGTGAATGGATGTCCAATGCATGGCCAAAAGAGGTAAAAAGAACGCGACTGGTTTGTGCAGCATGCTTAGAAAATCTGATTGGGCCAGCCAGGCCCAAAATCTGCCTAGAAAATCAAGTCATGGTGCCCACTTGAGATGATTCAAATGGCAAGGTACAATTGTTGTGAAGAAAGTATTTTCAAATAATGCCTTGAAGTGTAAGAAAACTGGCCAAGAAGTCTTGACAAATTTTGAAGATTTTGGATTTAGAAATTTTTCTAAGTGTCTTAAAAAAATGTCTCACTTTGACTAAGCATAACTTTCTCAATTCTAATCCAAATGGAGCAAACTTTATATCTATAAAAATCTTGGAACAAGAGGAATAAATTTCATGTTGGAGAAATTTTCAAATGGAGCTTTTATCTTGATGTAAAATGGGCTTAAAGTGAGTGCAACGATCATAAAAACTTGCCCTAAATGGAAAGTCAACCATTTCCAAATTAAGTAACTTTTCCAATTCCTGATTAAATGATGAATCCATGATCCAACCTTGATAAAATTTCACATGTAGGATCCCCTAGGCATGGATTTTGAGATTTCACTCTCAAAATGTCAGGAGTTGACTTTTTTGGCCCCATAGTTGACTTTTCCCAAACTATCTGATTCCCGATTCCATTGATCAATTGAAGCACTTCTAGCTCAAATAAAGAGCTGATTTTTTGTATGTAGACCCTTGTGGACATATGGAGGGCCATGGAAAATATTTTCACCCAAAGAATCAGAAATAAACTGATTTTATACCAAACCCTAGTTTTAGGGCAAAATGATCAGGAACTGATTGCACTGATTGTCAATGGATCTTTCTGAGATAATTGTGAATCTTCCTAGGCCAAGATGCCTCTCTAATCATGACATGGATGAGCTCCTCTACGTCCAACCAAACATTGCCTGTTGCAGGTAACCATGAAACCCTAATTTCTGATTAAATCTAGATGAACACTCTGATAGCTTTGAATCCTTCACTGATGAACTGAGGACCATAATAAGATACTTGGAGACCCCTGAGACTCTTGAGACTTGTATACTTAGAAAATGAAGTCCAATTCTCAATCTTGCTTTGTGTGGGCTCCTTCTGCTACGGAGTGATCGATCAAAACCTGTTCTCCATGTCACAAATGCAGTATGCAATGAGTATAACCTAATATGATGCTAATGAAGTGTAAAACATAATCCCATGCTTCCAGGAAAATGAAGGGTAAATTTTGGGGTATTACAGCTGCCCCTATTCAATCAACTGGAAACCCGAAAGGAAGATAGCAACGACTTTCGCACTTTTGAGGTATCAAGTGATTGAATACGATAAAAGCCCGAAAATTTACACTGAAGTGAAAAAATGAAGTAACAATGCCTGTCAGAATCGGCCAAGAGGTGGTCTTGAAAAAGAACCCGTCTGGTACGATGAGAGTCGGTCTGAACACCGAAACAAGGAATGTTAGCCTGAATTCCAAAATAAATGGTAACATAGAAATAACCATGGCCTGAATGCCGCTCATCAATCTGAATACTGGAAATGACTTTGATCTGAGCATCGGACGATACTTGATTATCAAACATCGGTCTGAACACCGGGAAACTAGCATGAGTGCCACTTCGGTCTGAATACCGGAAAACTGGCCTGAATGCCACAAGTTGCATCGACCTGAATGTCAGAAACTTCTTCGATCTGAACATCAGAAGATATTAGATTATCAAACATCTGTCTGAACACCGGGAAACTGGCATGAGTGCCACTTCGGTCTGAATACCGGAAAACTGGCCTGAATGCCACAAGTTGCATTGACCTGAATGTCGGAAACTTCTTCGATCTGAACATCGGAAAACTGGCCTGAATGCCACTTCAGTCTGAATACCAGAAACTTGGCCTGAATGCCACAAGTTGCGTCGACCTGAACGTCGAAAACTTCTTCGATCTGAACATCGGAAAACTGGCCTGAATGCCACTTCGGTCTGAATACCGGAAAATTTCATGCCTGTCAGCATCGGCAGAAATAGGGAAAATGATAATTAAGGCGGCGCGTGGGCCAATTACCCCTACTGGGAATAATAAAGATAAGTCATGAACAATCTTCAGTCTGAGTACTGGAAACAAGTTCTGGCTTATCACTTGGGATACCGAGAATGCCTTATGCTTTACATGCGTATGTTTGAATTTTTCAATGGCGTAATGCTCCATGAAAATGAAAATGCTACACAATTTGGGAGGATGCAATGCAATATGATTCTACATGCAGGGATGTGAAATGCTTGATTAGAGAGAACGCCAAGCTGAGGCAAGGAATTCTGCTGGGGAAATGATCACCATCTTCTGGACCCTGGCAAGGCTGTTGGAGATGCACAACACAAAGAACTCTATGGGGAAATGACCCGCCACAAGGTGTTCTGGCAAATAACAAAATACCGAGGCTCTGACTGGGGAGAGAATGGCACTGAAGACTTGTTGTTGAGGAAAGCGACAGTGGTTCTGGAAACCATAATCTGCGAGAGAGACGACTTAGCAGGGGGAAGCAAACACCGATACGGTACCGAGATTCTGCTTCAAGGAAAGAGAACATGGGTCTAGCGTCGAGATCATCGATCTGGCATCGAACTCTGAGGAGCGGTCGCTTCTGCTGGGAAGATACAGTCTGGCACTGTCAACTCCGCTGGGGATATACAGTCAGACACTGTCGACTCTACAGGTGAATGTATAATCTGAAACAAATGCTTGGGGAAGTACAGCAGTGAGAGCCTGCTGGGGATTGAAGAATCCAACGCTCATACCAGCTCTGCAGGGATAAGATACCAAATTCCAACTGTTGAGGAAAAACATCCGCGATCATTTGATGGGGACCTTAAGGAAATGCCCCGAGTGTACCTGTTCTGAATAGACAATCCAAAGCACTTCAAATTTACAGCAATTTTTAATGTTTATTAAGCACGTACCTGTAAAGCTCTTATGTTTCATGATGCAATGTTTATCAAAAATTCGGACGTCATTTTTGCAAACAAAACAGTAAAATGAAAATGAACACAGAGATGTACTAAATAACATAATTTTATTGATTGAGTGGCCTCTAAATAGGTATTTACATCAGGACGCAATCTCTGGAAAGAGGTAATTGCACAACAGATAAAAACAGAAATTAATCTAATGGCAATGTGAAATGGATTTCTATCGGGTTCCAATTCTGCTATGACTCGCTCGTCTTCAAGATCCTCCAGATGATCAGCTTTCCGAAAAAGGTGATTGGACTATTTCCTATCCTTCGGAAGTTTTCAGTTATTAACACGAGATGATATTCAAAACTACTTAGAACGCAGCCATTCACTTAATCCCTAACTTTTGCCTGGATCGCCCTTTCGGGTTTTCAATCCACCGGGATACCCATTTTTTCCTAAGTTTCCCTTTCAGGTTTTCAACTTACCGGGTGTACAATCTTTTCATTTTTTAATCCCTAACTTTTGCCCGAACCTTTTTCATTTTCTTGGTTCGCCGGGATGCCCATTTTTTTGCCTGGATTATTCTTTTTATCGTTCAGCGGGTCTATTTTATGCGAAGTATTTTTTAACTGCGTCTGAGTTCACATGGGAAGTGAAGTTTTCACCATCCATAGTTGCAAGCATTAAGGCTCCACCATCAAAAACCTTGGTGACAATATACGGTCCATCATAGTTAGGAGTGCACTTGCCCCTGTGATCTGTCTAAGGAGGAATGATCCTTTTCAACACCAAATCTCCGAATTGGAAGCATCGAGGATGCACTTTCTGATCAAAGGCTCTCTTCATCCGACTCTGATACAATTGCCCATGACAAATGGCTGCCATTCGCTTCTCTTCGATAAGACTCAACTCATTGAACCTTGTCTGAATCCATTCAGCTTTGTCTAACTTGACATCCAACATGACTCTTAGAGAAGGAATCTCCACTTCAACAGGTAGGACTACTTCCATACCATACACAAGGGAATAAGGGATTGCTCCGGTCGATGTACGTACTAAAGTACGGTACCCATGCAAGGCGAAGGGTAGCATCTCATGCCAATCTCTGTACGTAACGACCATCTTCTGCACAATCTTCTTTATGTTCTTATTTGCTGCCTCAACAGCACCGTTCATCTTAGGACCATAAGGGGAAGAGTTATGATGTTAAATGTTGAAGTTCTTGCACAACTCTTTTGAAATTCTGGTGTAGTCAGAGTTTAGATGTTCTACTCCAAGTAATGACATCTGATCTAACATTGTTACTAATACAGCAAGACAGTTATACAAATTAAAACCTAGTACTGATATGCACACATTCACAGATGTCACGACATCTGCTACTATATCACCATAGAATGGAAGAACACTCAGTTCTGTCCATCTGGTACAAAGGCACAACAGAGATCAAACATAGCACTTACTTCTGTTGAGCCTGCACAGTTATCAGCATGATGTCTCAACATTGATTTGAACATCATCTGTTACAGCATTACCGGTTGACCTTATTTTATAACGGACAAAATTATAAAGTGCAGAAGGTAAAAACACAAGTAATTGTTAACCCAGTTCGGTGTCACACACACCTACGTCTGGGGGCATACCAAGCCAGGAAGAAGATCCACTATCAGCAGTATTAATTCAGAGTTAAACTCCCCCGTTTACAACTCTTCACTTAATCCCTACCCAATGCAATCTATACCTAGGAACTCCTAGATAGAAACCTCCAGTTTCCATTCCTATCACTACAATTACAATGTAATGCTAAACACCTTGAACTTGCTTCACAGCTTCGTTCAAGACCATAATCACTCTTTCCTACAGGCTTTGAGTTACAAATACTCTCAGCTTTGACCACTGAGAAACACATGGTAACCTTCCCACAAGTTGGGAGGTTTACCTCACACACACCTCTAAATTTTCATTCTATGAGGCTTACAAAAACTAGGTTACAATATGCTATTTATAACCTAATCACCCAACTGGATTTGGGCCTTCAAAAATCGCAGCAAACTTGTTCTTTGCTGTTACAAAACCAGCAGAAAGTTTCTGCTACAATCAAGGTCTTCAATCTTTTAGTTCCTAAAATATCTCCACATTTAGTTCCTAAAATATCTCCATATTTAGTTCCTACAATATCTCCATATTTAGTTCCTAAAATATCTCCATATTTAGTTCCTAAAATATCTCCATATTTAGTTCCTAAAATATCTCAAGACCTCCACAAATAATGCCACATAGGATTCTAACTAATTTCCACATATTAGTGTGCTAACAAATGGGCTATTTGTTAGGTTCCTTAATTGTAGCTTGGTTGTTGGTTTCCTGGATTTTAGCCTGAGAAAAATGCTGAAACAGAAAAACTAAACAACCTACAATATAGCATATGCTGTCAGGAATGAATGTCACAACATTCAGTTTGACTTCCAAATCATTAACCATATGCTAAGTCTGTTTTTCCTGAAAACAGACTGTACAATTTGACGTACTGTACAGAACCAATCTGTCCATACTTCAGTATCAGCGTACATTAATAAATGTCAAAACATCCAATTTGACATTCACACATAGAGCCTTACATCAGGTCTGTTATCCTCTTGATAAGCAGACTGAGTTGCATACTGAAATGTAGCAGAAAACCAATCTGCTTATTGTTCAGTATATGTTGTCAATGATGAATGTCATAACATCCAGTTTGACATTCAGACAGTAGGCCTTATGTCAGGTCTGTTATTTCCTTGATAAGCAGACTGATAATAAATACTGAGTTATAGTATAACACCACCTGTTCTATTCCTCAGTATCTGCTGACAGGGATGAATGTCATAACATCCAGTTTGACATTCAATGAATCCTGTATTAGCTACTCCTGCAGTACACTACTCAGAATGTCATGACATCAGCCAAGACATCAGAGTACAGCTAGGTATTCTAACATACAATGCAGTCAAACAAACATCTCCACAGCATGTCATGACATCAGTCAAGACATTAGAATCCAGCTAGTGTTTTACCATACAATGCAGCCAATCAAACATCTACATCTTTCATCATTTTGTTATTAAGATTAGAACCATTATCAGTAATGATTCTTTCAGGAATCCCATAACGACAAATGATTTCTTTCTTGATGAATCGGGCAACCACATGTCTGGTGACCTTCGCAAATGACGCTGCTTCGACCCACTTGGTGAAATAGTCGATGGCAACAAGGATGAAGCGATGCCCATTGGAAGCAGTCGGCTCAATCTTTCCAATCATATCAATGCCCCACATAGCAAATGGCCACAGCGAAGACATCACATTCAGAGGATTTGGCAGCACATGCACCTTATCAGCATAAATCTGGCATTTATGACACTTCCGAGCATATTTGAAACAATCAGATTCCATGGTCATCCAGTAATAACCCGCTCTCAACAATTTCTTAGCCATTGCATGTCCGCCGGCATGAGTACCGAAGGAGCCTTCGTGAACTTCCTGCATTAACATGTCTGCTTCGTGTCTATCCATGCATCTCAGCAAAACCATGTCGAAGTTCCTCTTATACAGCACATCGTCTTTGTTCAAGAAGAAACTGCCTGCCAATCTTCTCAAAGTCTTTCTATCATTATTGGATGCCCCTGCAGGGTACTCTTGATTCTTCAGAAAGCACTTGATGTCGTGGTACCAGGGCTTGTCATCAACTACCAGTTCAGCAGCAAACACATACGCGACCCTATCAAGGCGCATAACATCGATCCTAGGAGCATAGTTCCACCGAATCACCTTGATCATGGAGGACAAAGTAGCAAGAGCATCTGTCATCTGGTTCTCATCACGAGGTATATGATACAGCTTTACTGTTGTGAAGAAAGTCAACAGTCTTCTCGTGTAGTCTCTGTAGGGGACCAAATTAGGATGGAGAGTATTCCAATCACCATTCACTTGATTGATCACTAGAGCTGAATCTCCGAAGATATCCAGAGTCTTGATTCTCAAATCAATGGCTTGCTCGATACCCAAGATATAGGCTTCATACTCAGCTTCATTATTGGTGCACTCAAAAGTCAGACGAGCGGTGAAAGGCATGTGGGCACCTTTCAGAGTGGTAATGACAGCACCAATTCCACTTCCTTTGGCATTGACGGCCCCATCAAACATTAAAGTCCACTTTTCATCTGGATCAGGTCCCTCCTCAACAACTGGCTCTTCACAGTCTTTCATCTTGAGGAACATGATGTCTTCATCCGGAAAATCAAACTTCATCGGCTCATAATCATCAATCGGCTGCTGAGCAAGATAGTCTGACAGAATACTCCCTTTGATGGCTTTCTGGGATGTATACTGGATGTCGTACTCTGTCAGTACCATTTGCCAACGAGCAACCCTTCCGGTGAGAGTTGGCTTCTCAAATATATACTTGACTGGCTCCATTTTGGAGATCAGTAAGGTCGTGTGAGTCAGCATGTATTGTCTCAATCGCTTAGCAGCCCATGCAAGTGCACAACATGTCTTTTCAAGCATTGAGTATCTCAACTCGCAATCTGTGAATTTTACTCAGGTAGTAGATGGCATGCTCTTTCCTACCTATCTCGTCGTGTTGACCGAGAACACAACCCATGGAATTATCAAGTATTGTCAAATACATAATCAGCGGTCTCCCTGGGACTGGAGGCATAAGGGTTGGAGGATTCTGCAAATACTCTTTTATCTTCTCGAAAGCCCTTTGGCAATCATCATTCCACCTGATGGCCTGATCTTTTCTCAACAATTTGAATATTGGCTCACACGTGGCTGTTAGGTGAGAGATGAACCATGCAATGTAGTTCAACCTTCCTAAGAAACCACGGACTTGTTTTTCTGTTCTTGGCTCAGGCATTTCTTGTATCGCTTTCACTTTGGCCGGATCCACCTCAATCCCTTTTCACTAACAATAAAACCCAGCAGTTTTCCAGATCTCACCCCGAAAGTACACTTGTTCGGATTAAGCCTCGGCTTGAATTTCCTCAAACGCTCAAACAGTTTCTGCAAATTCACCAAATGTTCTTCTTCTGTCTGAGATTTGGCAATCATATCATCAACATAAACCTCGATTTCATGATGAATCATATCATGGAAAAGAGTTACCATAGCTCGTTGATATGTTACCCCAGCATTTTTCAGACCAAACGGCATCACCTTGTAGCAGAAGGTGCCCCATGGGGTTATGAAAGTTGTCTTCTCCATGTCTTCTGGTGCCATCTTAATTTGATTATAGCCAGAAAAGCCATCCATGAAAGAGAATACCGAGAACTGAGTCGTGTTATCCACCAAAACATCGATGTGAGGTAATGGGAAATCATCTTTAGGACTGGCTCTGTTCAGATCTCGGTAGTCAACACACATCCGTACCTTTCCATCCTTTTTAGGTACTGGAACGATATTTGCAACCTATGGCGGATAATTTGTAACCGCTAGAAACCCTACATCCAACTGTGTTTGCACTTCTTCCTTTATCTTGACAGCCATCTCTGGTCTTGTTCTTCTGAGCTTCTGCTTGACCGGAGGACAATCCTCTTTGAGAGGCAAATGGTGTACCACAATGTTTGTGTCAAGCCATGGCATGTCCTGATAAGACCAAGCAAAGATGTCAACATACTCTTGCAGCAATTCAATCAGCCCCTTCTTCACATTATCTTCCAAAGCAACCCTTATCTTGATTTCTCTCTTGGCGTCCTCGGTGCCGAGATTAATCACTTCAACAGACTCTTGATGTGGTTGAATGACCCTTTCCTCCTGTTTTAATAACCTGGCAAGTTCTTCAGGGAGTTCACAGTCTTCATCACCCTCTTCTTCAGCTTGAAAGATTGGATTTTCAAAGTCGAAGCGAGCCATAGCAGAACTGTTATCAATAGGATCCGGTGACGTGCATCTGCATGAGTGATGGTATGTGCTTATGAGTGTGAACAAGAAGTGGAAACTAAACAAAACATTGCCAAATGTATATATTTTTTTTATATTTTTTATTTTTGAAAACTGCAAAAATAGAAAGACAGTGAACAAAATATTTGAATGCAAAAAGACGTCCTTTATTTATGATAAAAAATGCAGGTATCCACATAGATGAGCCCTGCAATGAGTCATCACGCCCTGGGCGGAATGTAAGACTTGGATATGCATGAATAAACAAAGAAAAATACTCTTTAAGTAGAGTGACTTGGATAATCTCTTCAAAAGACCAGTTGCGGAGAACTTCACCCGGGACCCTTGGACGCACCCAGTTGTCAATGTCGCAATCACTATCCCCATCTTCTTTGTTGATTGCAGAGACCTGGCCGTACTGAATGATGCCAGCACTGGAGAAAGTAATCGGTCCCTGACGAGTCTGAGGCATTGAAGTTGTAGAAGTCAATGCCGGCTGATACCCAATCACAAACTTGTCTTCCTTTACAGGTAAATCCACCAGACGTCCCCAACCGGGAGCAACACCTGAATTTACCAAGGCTTATGCCTGCTTGAAGGACGATAAAGATGCATCAGCTTCAACCTCTTCCATTGGAGTTGCATCCTTAACTTGAACTGCCTCAAAGGCCTGACACAGGGTCTCATGAATCTCACCTTCTACCTCTACATACTTGAATGTAGACAGGTTACTGACCAGAATATCCTCCTTACCATAGACAGTGATAATTCTTCCGTTGACCAGGAACTTGATCTTCTGATGCAAGGTCGAGGAGACTGCCCCAGCATTGTGGATCCAAGGACGACCCAGCAAGCAGCTATACGAAGGATTGATATCCATCACATAGAATACGGTGTTAAAGGTTTGTGATCCAATCTGAATTGGCAATTCTACCTCTCCGAACACCGACCTCTTAGAACCATCGAAGGCTCTTACCACAAGATCGGAAGGCTTCAAGATCAAACCTTCTACATCTAACCTTGACAGGGCTCTCTTGGGTAGCACATTGAGAGATGAACTTGTATCCACCAGAACACGGGATAGCACAGTGTCTTTACACTCCATCGAGATGTGCAAAGCCTTGTTATAATCGTGTCCAGTTGGCGTCAAGTCAGAATCAGTAAAACCCAACCCGTTGCTTGTATGAACATTTGCAACGATCCCTTCTAGTTGGTTCACTGAGATCTCCTGAGGCACATATGCAGCATTAAGGACCTTCAGGAGTGCCTCCCTGTGTGCCTCCAAACACAGCAGGAGTGAGAGAATAGATATCTTGGATGGCGTCTGAATCAACTTATCGACTACCTTGTAATCGCTTTTCTTTATAATTCTCAAAAGTTTGTCCACATCCTTCGCAAAAGCAGGCTCAGAGCCAGCCTGTGGTGCAGAGGTACCCTCATTCACAACTTGCTTGCCTTTGGCCTTCGCCGCGGCGTCAGCACTATCAGGTTGGGTAACCGGTGGTGAGAACAGTCTACCACTTCTAGTGAATCGCCCGATTCCACAAACATTGTCCACTGCGGGATCTTTTATCTCAATTCCAGGTTCAGACTTCTGATCCTGCACCTCTTCTACTTTCAGTGGCTGCTCCACTCCATGATCATGCGTGTACACACTCCCCCCGTAATGTCAAGGAATGGCCCTTTCGTTGGTGAAAGGTAAAGGACCAGGGGTCGTGATGGTCATAGTGGATTGATGCGGTCGCACTGGTGGTACCGGTTGCGCTATTGGCGCACTGATCTGAGCGGTCGGGTAGAAAATTGTGATAGTGGCAACGTCACAGTCATACTCAGAAATCTTATTTATTGAAGTACAAACATCCGAAACATCGGAATCAAGTTCAGCAAGTACATCAGAATCAAACACCATGTTTGGAATATCAGCAACAACATCAGAAAAATTAATTACATCATTGGGAATTACAAAATCAGCAGGAACAACATTTGTAAATTCTTCAGCATCTTCAAGAAAGAGAGGATCAACATCTGCATTCTCAACAACCCCTTCAACAACCCCTTCAACGGACCTTTGGGAAGATAAGTCTTCAGCTTGGAGGATACCATCGTCAAGCAAGGCCTGGATACCCTGCTGCAGCTTCACACAACCCCCACTCTGTGCAACACAACCCAAACAACCGCTCCCACAGCCGGGGAAAACATCTACCTTTAGCAAGTATTCTTTGATTTCTAACAGCGGAGTCTTCAGCTTCAACACCTCCTTGACTAATTTGACTTCTCCTTCAACCATGTTAACATTTGCTCTACCATGCTGCGGCATAGGATTGTTGACAACATTAGGATCCGGCGCAAAGTTAATGGCCTTTGAATCAATAAGGTTCTGAACTACGTGCTTAAAAGCTTTGCAGTTCTCAATAGTGTGGCCAGGTGCCCCAGAGTGGAAATTACACCTAGCATTGGCGTCATAACCCACCGGAAGCCTGCCAACGGGAGGAGCCAAAGTGCGTAACTGCACAAGTTGCAAATGTTGAAGGTTGGGAAGCAACTGGGCATACGACATCGGAAGAGTGTTGAAACGCCTATCCATCATCCTCTGTCTCTGTTGATAAGCAGGTTTGTTACCCTGTTGTTGGTGGTATTGATTTTGTTGACGTTGAGGTTGTTGTTGTTGCACTGGTGCTGCAGCCGGAATGGTCACTGCTGCAACATAAGGTTGTTGATGGTAATTTTGAAAGTTATTCCTCCGGTTACCCCTGTTCTGATAAGAAGATATGGCATTTGCACCCCCTTCTCTCCTCTTATGTCCTCCTAAGAACGGCTTCTTTGACCCCGAAGATGATCCAACCCCATTTTGGATCTAACATGTCTTCAAGTAGTTCTCCACCCTCTCACCGGTAGAGACCACATGAGTAAAATTTGAGGCGTTGCAACCCACCAGACGCTCTAAATAAGA
Organism: Lathyrus oleraceus; assembly: GCF_024323335.1. Lineage (NCBI taxonomy): Eukaryota > Viridiplantae > Streptophyta > Magnoliopsida > Fabales > Fabaceae > Lathyrus > Lathyrus oleraceus. The sequence goes on from NC_066581.1 coordinate 528,472,944, forward strand.
TCCAGGCAGTGTGTTCATAAACATGTTGGCCATCTCTTTTTCCAACATCGGAGGCTGAACACGGGAAGCCAACTCTCTCCAGCGTTGAGCATACTCTTTGAAGCACTCGTTGCTCTTGAGAGACAGATTCTGGAGTTGAGTCTTGTCAGGTGCCATATCCGTATTGTACTGATATTGCTTCACAAAGGCCTCAGCCAAGTCTCTCCAGCAGTGAATATGGGCTCTGTCCAGCCTCATATACCACTCCAAGGATGCCCTAGCTAGGCTGTCCTGGAAGAAGTACATGAGCAGCTTCTCATCATCAGAATACGCAACCATCTTGCGGAAGTAAGCTTGTACATGAGTCTTCGGGCAAGAGTTGCCATTGTACTTATCAAACACGGGGACTTTGAATTTTGGCGGAACTCTCACACCTGGGACCAGCCCCAAGTCAGCAACATCCACACCAAGAGCATTCTGCCCTTCCACAGCTTTCAACCTCTCTTCCAGTCTCCGAAACATAGGGTCCATACCATGGCCCATGCCAAAGTCCTCCTGAAGCAGGGGGAATTGATCCTCCTGATCATCATGGATGGGTTGTTGACCAAGGTTGCCTTGTGGGATTGGGATAGGCCCCGGTCCATTGGGTCCATTAGCCTCTCCAACGGGAGGATCAGCCACAACCTCCGGTTGAGTAGTAGGGGGATTCCCCTGTACCAACAATCTAATCTCCTGTTGTCCCTGAGCCACTCCTTGGACCACTTCCATGAACTGATTCATGCGAATCCTCATCTCAGCGAGCTCTGCTTATAAACTTTCCATTGCTCTCTGTTGATTCCTTCGGGTATCGTATCGGTGAATGCCTGAGTCAGCTATCCTAATAATGGAATACCAAACAAGATGAGAACACTGTGGCGGTACCTATTATGCAAGACATGCTAATGAATATACAAATGCAATGACATGTTTATCAATTTCAAAGGGTATTCTACCCCTTGATTCCAGTCTCACATTAGATAAACAGTGTAAGAAAACCCCGACTAGAATCAAGAAGAAGATATAAACCCCTAGGAATAGATAAACATGACGCATGCAATGCTTATGATTTAATTTTTATATCAGAGGAACTTTAGAGTCTTATTTGCAAATTTTGGAAATATTAAACGTTTATCACATACGGAAACATCACGTCAATTAATATTTGGAAATGTTTTTACGCCAAAGAAGTACAGTCTTGGTAACCAAATACAATACAAGAGAGAAGGAAAATGAACATCCTATGGATCCCTAGAAGCAATCGTCCAAAGCCCTCGAGACCGGAAGATAAGCTGCACGAAGCCTCTTCACCTCCCTCTCATAGGCTGCCCTAATATCTGCCTTCTCTTTGGTGAGTCGATCATACTTCCTCTTCCAAAACTTGGAAGACTGAGGAAGTAGAGAAGTCAATGCATCATCAGGATCATCAATAACCTGGTACTCAAGGAACTCTATCAAAGCATCCTTCTCTCTAATCTGCTGAAGCAACTCCTCTCGTTCACGGATCCAAACACGCGAACGGTCTTCGTCTCTCAACTCCTCTACTCCTTGGCTAGGGAGGGTTGAAGGCCCAGCCACAACCAAAGGTGTGGGTCTTGGATACTCATAAGGCATGAGGTACTCGGAAGCTCTCCTCCTAACCCAAGAGGTATAGGGTTCCAAAGTGATACAGTTCTTCGGACCTAGCTCCTTCCTTCCTTTCTTATGGATCTTGCGCCAAGCGCGGACCATCCTGCCCTTCAAGCCTTGGGGATCTTTACCCTCCTGAAAGAAGACACCCTCTAACAGAATGTTATTGGGTTTATCCCTTAGGGGGAACCCAAGCTGATGACGTGCCAAAATAGGGTTGTAGTTAATTCCACCGCATGTACCAAGAAGAGGTACATTGGAGAATTCACCACAAGAGTCGATAATTTGCACACCATCATATACACGGTTGCACCAAAAGATATCATCATTAGTGAGAGACATAAGTCTCGTGGACCACCGTAGACATCCTTTGTTCTCCTTGAAGGCGAGCGTCTGAGGCAAGTGCGAAATAAACCACTTGTACAACAAAGGCAAACAGCACACAATGGTACCACCACCCTTTGCATTCCTCATATGCAAAGAGAAATAAGTGTCACCCAACAGAGTAGGAACGGGATTAAGAGTAGAGAAAATCCTAATGGCGTTCACATCCACAAACTTGTCGATGTTGGGGAACAACACTAGCCCATAGATGAGAAGTACAAATATGGCCTCAAAGGCGTCCTCACTCATGGCCTTCCCAAACATAGTAGCTTGATCAATGAGGAAATCAGACGGGAGACCTTGAATTCCACCTTTGGTAGTCATATGAGCACCAATAATAGATTCATCTATACGTAACAGATCAGCAATCTCTTGAGAAGAAGGAACTCTCTCCAAGCCACTGAACGGCAACTGGTCTAGGATAGGTATGCCCACAAGATAGGCATACTCCTCAAGCGTGGGAAAAAGCTGGAAATCCAGAAAAGTGAAGCAACGGTACAAGGGATCATAGAACTGCACCAACACACTCATTAGACCTTCATCCACTTAAGTAGCCAGAATAGACAGAAGCTTCCCATGACGAGCCTTGAATTCCAAGGGATCTAATACATAGGATGTCAAACTCCTTAACTCTTTCAAGTCGGGTTGTCTGAAACTGTACTTCTTCGTATTACTTATTTGCTTATCCATGTCTGAAAATTTGCAAATAGACCTCTTAAAATCCTTGAAAGTTTTCTCATTGTTGATGATATGGATGTGTATGAATGCATGAATGCATGGATGCAACAATCACACTCAAGGATCAAGAAAATCACACCACACAAAGGTCATGGGATGGATCAAGTCATCCTTAATATCAATCATCCATTTTGGTGGATTATGGTTTACACCTTATCAACACCCAAGTTCCATTGATATTAAGGACACACAAGAACGGATCAACCACGAATCAAGGGTTTGTTGCGAGTCGCGAGCATGGAGTCTTGGTTAAGAACCACCCAAAGGGAGTGTACTATGGTTAAACCTGACAATCATGTTCTACAAGAGGTTCCCATAGTCATCATCCCATCTTTCGGATATTATCAGATAAACGACTACTCGTATTCCAAAAATATTCTCAAGAGAGACTCTTATGAGTGTAGTATCGCGTAACAATCGTATCAAATCTTACACTTGAACGATCTTCGCACTACGTCCTAAAAATAGGCCAAGATGGGCGTGGTAAACTAAGGTCCTTGGCTTCTAAGGCGTATATTGGAAAGAGTAATGCCTAACCACGACTACTCGTGTGACATTATTGATCCCAACATAACCTCCACCAAGTGAATGGGCTTGCAAGTCAACTTGCTAAGGAATAACTCCACACAAGTCAACAAGACTATGCCATTCTCCTATCCTAAGTGCACTCAAGTTCGGGTATAGAACTCATCTCACGAAGATCACCAAGCATACAAGGAATTAATATTCAAACAATTTAATCATTACATACAATACAATAATCCCAAATTGCACAAAAATATGTCACAAAGCAATATACCATACAATACAACAAATATGAAAAGTAGGCAAAACCCACTAGGCAAATGATATTCCCCAGCAAAGTCGCCATTTTTCTGTAGCGGAGTATTCGTTACCATTAGAGATATTGACTAAATCCAAGGTAAACCATACAAGTCGAGTCGCCACCGCAGTTCTATTTATCCAAAGGAATGGTTAGAAAGCGAACAAAAACCTAAAAGTTTTATCGAATCAAAAACTAGTAAAAATGTCAGAGATCTAGGTAAGGGGGTTGGTTATGCAATGGGAAGGTTATAAGCACCCAAAACATCCTAGGTACTCCTAGGGAGCCCTTTTCATAAGTGTTGTTCTAGTCTAAAGGGTGTAGGTATATCTAAAGTACTATTTACTAAAAGGAAGGTTAAAAGAAAATGACTCGCAAGGATGTCGCATCCACTGCCTACGTATCTCATCTGAGTATGAGAATCAGAGTCTTCGTAGCTCGGCTACCTATGGGTTAAAGAGATGTGTGCTCGGTAAGACGTCGCGTCTTATGCCTACGTATCTCATCTGGAATGAGAATCAGAGCAAAACGCAATTCGGCTAACTAGTGGTTAAGGATTTCTATCTGAACATGGACTTACAAAAGAGGAAACCAGCTGTGTCAAAGGAGGGTGGGCAGTGTGTTCAACGTCCTAGCAGTAGGTGTCGCAGCTCGCTGAATCGAGTCTTAGGCAGGTACCTCTTTGCAATAGAACGGACTGACATGCCACAAGATCGGAGACGCATGGAAGGTCTAAAAGTGGGGAAGCTCTACTCTAGAGTTGTCATGCAATATGGACCTATGTGTTAGGATTTACAAAGGGGAATATTTACTTAATGTTAGCATGCAAAGAATAAGGGAATTCTACCTATGTTATCATACAAAGGGTTCTACCTAATGGGTGCTACTTAAACGGAACAAGAGTCGACAGATGGAGCGCGGAGAGGAGTTACGGATAAGGGCAGATGGCGATGCCGGAGGCAATCGACTTACAGGTAGATGGTGATGCCTGAGGCAATCGACTTACAAGAGGATGGATGAATGCGTGCTAGTTCTGTTAAGTTTTGAAAATGATTACTCGACGTTGGATCGAGCTTTTGATCTTATTTTGAAATGGTTATCGGATGTTTGTTTTAATTCTTGTATTAACAGGTGACTAAAGAAATAAAGAAATAAATATTATACACTTTATGGGAGAGGGATACATTTGTTATGAATGGGGATTGTTCATGGCAAACAAACAATAAGAATATATGCCTCATACATCATACAAGTAGGCAACACTTATCAATCAGATCGGATAAATAAACAATATATAATCAAACCAAAAAATCAAATAATGGAGCGTTTAAACAATGCATGGGAGTATGAACATGTTAAATAATCAAGCAATAGAAAGCATGAATGAGAGAAACAAGTATAAAACATAACAGATGAATCAAACAGATGAAAATATGCACACGAAGGGTCCACTGAATAATTTAATCAGGACATGAGGTAAGGACCAAATAAAATCAAGGTAAAAGGCCTCTAATACATGGCATATGAGATGAACGAGGGAGGATCAAAATATCTCTTCAATTGGCATAAGCAATCCCTAAGTCAAACATCGATCGTAAAGAAGTCAACTGAAAATTCAAGTCAACTTAAAAAATAACAAATAAATAGAAAATTAATCAAGAAAGTTATGAAAAATTAAAATAAATAAGGTGGGGTAAGGACATCATCATCCCCCAAAAAGATTGTAAAAATAATGAAAATTGGTACGTGAATTAATTAAAATAAATAGAAGTCAAAGTAAAAGTCCACCAACCAAACTAGGTCAAAAATAAATCCAAAATAAATTGAAAATGTGAAATAAAATTCCAAAAAAAGGTCAGGTTGGCCATGAGATAGTGGTAAACCTTCATCCCAAAAATCAAATGCTAACAATAATTTTAAGTCATAAAAATAAAATCAATAAAAAAAGTGTGTTAAAATGGACCATTTAGAATAAATAATTAAAGTAAAATATTAATATTATAAAAATACGAAAATAAAAATTATATAAAATTAAATAAAACGTTAAGAAAAGTGAAAAATATTTTTGGGTAATTTTATGGACGAAGGAAATATTTTAAATAAGAAAAAGAAATATGAAAATGGAAGGATTAATGGTGATGAATATGGCAAGCAAGCGTAGATATATCAAAACATGACCATGGAAGAGATGAGTACCTAATGGAAAATAGAAGTGGAATGGAATCTGATATGTGATGAAACTTTTCCCCTTTGCCACGAAATTCCAATGCTCCTTTAGGGTTAGGGTTTCGGCTTCTTAAATAGGGTGGATTAGGTGTTCTCATGGGCTTTTTAATAAGTGATTTATCCATAAGAATAAAAGTGTGAAGTGAGGTGTAAAATGTTGTTATTTTGGGCCAAACTTAAGTGAATGGATGTCCAATGCATGGCCAAAATAGGTGAAAAAAAACGTGACTGGTTTGTGCAGCATGCTTAGAAAATCTGATTGGGCCAGCCAAGCCCAAAATCTGCCTAGAAAGTCAAGTCATGGTGCCCATTTTAAATGAATGTATCTCTCAAACCATGGATCCAAATGAGATGATTCCAAAAGGATGTGAAAGAGGACATGTCAAGGTACAATTGTTGTGAAGAAAGTATTTTCAAATAATGCCTTGAAGTGCAAGAAAACTTGCCAAGAAGTCTTGACAATTTTTGAAGATTTTGGACTTAGAAATTTTTCTAAGTGTTTTAAAAACATATCTCACTTTGACTAAGCATAACTTTCTCAATTCTAATCCGAATGGAGCAAACTTTATATATATAGAAATCTTGGAACAAGAGGAACAACTTTCATGTTGGAGAAATTTTCAAATGGAGCTTTTATCTTGATGCAAAATGGGATTAAAGTGAGTGCAACGATCATGAAAACTTGCCCTAAATGGAAAGTCAACCATTTCCAAATTAAGTAACTTTTCCAATTCCTGATTAAATGATGAATCCATGATCCAACCTTGATAAAATTTCACATGTAGGATTCCCTAGGCATGTATTTTGAGATTCCACTCTCAAAATGTCAAGAGTTGACTTTTCTGGCCCCATAGTTGACATTTCCCAAACTGTCTGATTCCCGATTCCATTGATCAATTGAAGCACTTCTAGCTCAAATAAAGAGCTTATTTTTTGTATGTAGACCCTTGTGGACATATGGAGGGCCATGGAAAAGAGTTTCACCCAAAGAATCAGAAATAAACTGATTTTATACCAAACCCTAGTTTTAGGGCAAAATGATCAGGAACTGATTGCACTGATCGCCAATGGATCTTTCTGAGATAATTGTGAATCTTCCTAGGCCAAGATTCCTCTCTAATCATGACATGGATGAGCTCCTCTACTTCCAACCAAACATTTCCTGTTGCAGGTAGCCATGAAACCCTAATTTCTGATTAAATCCAGATGAACACTCTGATAGCTTTGAATCCTTCACTGATGAACTGAGGACCATAATAAGATATTTGGAGACCCCTGAGACTCTTGAGACTTGTATACTTAGAAAATGAAGTCCAATTCTCAATCTTGCTTTGTGGGGCTCCTTCTGCTAAGGAGTGATCGATCAAAACCTGATCTCCATGTCACTAATGTAGTATGCAATGAGTATGACCTAATATGATGCTAATGAAGTGTACAACATAATCCCATGCTTCTATGAAAAATGAAGGGTAAATTTTGGGATATTACAACCGGTAATATCCTTCTTGATGGTTGAGTACTTTACTTGTGATTTACCTAGTAATCGGTAAAAGGTAATTTACTTCTTTGATTTCCCCAACGAATTCATTTTTTTCGTTTCCCCAGCAAGTTTATCCTTGATATGTTCATCTTAACCGGTGATGGACATTCTTCATGTTTGGTCTTCTACCCAGTAAAAAGGTAGTTGTAAATCCTTCTTTCCCCAGTGAGTCTATCCTTGATATGTTCACTTTAACCAATGACGAATATTCTCTTGTTTGGTATTCTGCCCAGTAAATGGTAGATATAAATCCTATTCTTCCCTTTGAGTTTATCCTTGATATGTTCACTCTAACCAGTGACAGATACTCTCTTTTGGTGGTCTTCTACCCAGTAAAAAGGTAGTTATAAATCCTATTTTTCTCGGAAGTTTATCCTTGATATGTTCATCTTAACCGATGACGAGTATTTTTCCCTTTGAGTTTATCCTTGATATGTTCACCTTAACCGGTGACAAATATTCTCTTTTCGGTCTTCTACCCAGTTACCGGTAGATGTAAACCCTATTTCTTTGCGAGTTTATCTTTGAAATGTTTACCTTAACCAGTGACGAATATTCTCCCCGGCAGTCTATCCTTTATATGTTCACTTTAACCGGTGACGAATATTCTTCCTTTGGTCTTCTACCTAGTAAAAAGGTAGTTGTAAATCCTATTTAGTTTCTTTTTCCCCAGTAGGTTATTCTTACCCAGTAACCGGTAATGAATATTCCTCATTTTTCCTCAGTGAGTCATCCTTGATATGTTTACCTTAACCGGTAACGATGTCCCTCGGTCCAAGTATATTATCTTCCTACCTAGTAACCGGTGATAGATAATATGTCTCTTTTACTCCTGTGTTAAATTTTTTTATTCCCCAGTTGAGTTTAGGTTTGTATTTCTTTGTGAAATCGAATTTCCTTTTGCTTGAGTATTTCGGCTTTGTTTTGATCTACTCTCTTTCCCCGCGGATATATTGTGTTGTGTTGGTGTTATCCAAATACATGCAAACTTCCTTTTCCCCAAACCGAGTCTTTCCATTGATTTATATTCATGGAAATCCCCTTGTGTCTCCATCATTTTTCAAGCCGTAGCCTGGCCTACGTATAACTTTTATCTCCATAGTCTTTGTCCCCCCAATGAGTTTTCCTTATGGAATGCATTATGCTCCTGCGGACTTTCAGTCTCTCCATATTCTTTTCCTTTGTGGCAATATATTCCACACAAAGATTATTTTTGAATTCATATCATATGCATCATGAGGTCTCTTAAGGACCAAAATTTGTTTCTTGATGTTGTTATTTAAGTCCATTCTACCGAGATTTTACGAAGATTTTAACCTTCAGATCCTTTGCTAGAATGTCCTTAAATAGGTGCAGCTGTAAGACCCTAATTTTGACCATAAGATCCCTCATGTTATCTCATCATTTGCATTGGCTTTGGGATCACACCTTGGTATCCTCCCCATCCCCCATTCATTGGGTTTGTATTAAGAGATATCACCAAGCACATTTGTGATTGTATCATACTTTTTTTTATTTGTTTACTAACCAAAATATCAAAAATATGTCTAGTGTAGTTTCATTTCTTTTGTAGGTAGTGTGTGCATCCACCTATGCCTCATTAAGCTCACATCTAAGGTTTGAGACCCTCAGCGCAAGAGATCAATCAAGGAAAGGTTCACATTGGTTCTAAGCATCATATATGGATCCCCATGTTCTTTATTTGTCAATTTGATCAAGAATTCATCAAGAGTTTTAAGCTTGTTTGCCTTGGAAGCCCTAATTCATCTGGATATCTTATGTGACTTTCTCAACAAGTTTCTTTAACAATTGGTTAAAGAGATCAAGGGATACTCCATTTTACTTCATCTCAAGCATATATTATTCTCCATGATCCCCCAAAGAGCAAAAGAACTTCAAGTCTGCAAGTTGGTTCAAAGAGGTTCACTATAGGAAGTCAATTGGTCAAATATAGGGTTCCCTAGACCCCATCTCCTACAATTTTTGTCATATGAAAATGATTCTAAGAGAAAAATTACTCTTTATTACATTCCAACACAACTTTCGTGTTGACATCAAGAGCTAATTTTGCTTGGAAAGTCATTTTTTATGGTGAAAGATTATAGGTCATTTTGTTTGTGCCCTAGGTAGAAGGTCAACTTATAAGGATCATAACTTGCTCAATTTTTATGATATAAAGTCCATCCAAGTTTAGTGATCAATTTCAAGATGTCTTATCCAACTTTTCTTCGTTGAGAAATGTCAAATTCTACTTGCAAGGGCATGTACCAAGAGGAAACATTATAGGTCATTTTGGGCCATCATCATTGAACAAGCAATTTTCCTCAACTTCTAAAATCCATAACTCCCTCATGGAAGATTCAAATGGTGTCAAATTTATGACCAAATTAAAGATAAATGAAATAGGTACAACTTTGAATAAGGAACCATTTTCATTTGAAGCTCGTAGCAAAAGTTATTCAAGGTGGAAAAAATGGTCATTTGACTTTTAACTTAGAAAACTTTCAACTATGTTTTTGTCTAAGGTCCTTTGACCTTGTTTGACCTAGGATAAATCTCTTGGCCATTTATTTGATGATTTGAAGGGATTTGAGGTTTTACATTAAAAAATGCATTTGTATTCATTTTAAAATTGATTTTTAATTATTTAAATGTTTAAAAATATTGTTGAGCCATTTGGTTGACCTTGTGTTGTTTGATCTTCTGTTTGGCCTTGATCATGGCTGATTTGAACTTCCATTTGATTAATACTGTTGGATTTAGGGGTTGATGAAATGTACATTTCATCCCTCAAAATGAATGGATAGTATTGATCAGATAAAATTCCCTATGATCAATTTGGGTTTCTATTTCCCCTTACCTCTTCATCTTCATCCCTCTTCTTCCCCAATCCATCATTGATCAATGATTTCTCTAAAAGTCAAATGCTAGTTGATTCATCAATGACCTTGTGTCAGATGAATCAACATGAGTCTGATTGAGATATGTCCCTCCCATTTTATTTTTGTGTGTGGTATGTTTTAGGAGTTTGGTTCTTTATACCATGTCTGTGGCATGCTTTAATACCAATATTTTTATTGCCCGGCCTTAGATAGTTGTGACTTCTACATAAGTCTAATTACAATTGCTTAAAATAGATCTAAATTTGTCCTAAAAGGCATAACATTCTTGTAAGTGAGATTGTAAGTATCTCATTCTTCATGGCAGTGTGTGAAGATTTAACTTTTTTTTTCATTTATGAGAGCTAGTGGCTTGCTTTTTGATTTATACAAGTTGGAGCCCTTCTCATAGATGATGTCTTGGTTCATGTCTTCATACTTGTGAAGGAATGATTGAGTGTTCTCCAAAGAATGACTTAAACAATTACAACTCTTCACTAACATTTGACTAACTCCCTTTATTATTTGCTTTACTTTTATGTCATTTACTTAATGCGATTTAAATTTTAGTACATTTATCATTCATTGCCATTTACATTTGATGCAAGACGTTTATGTTTCAGTCCTTTTTACTTTGCTCACTTGAGCCATATCTTGTGATTGTATATATTATGTGCTTGTAATTTTGTTCTGTTTGTGGTCTTAGGACCTTAAAATACTTAATAACAACAAAAACATTTAAAAATATCTTTGTGGACTGCTCGATTTGATTTGAACTTTTGGACTTAGAATAGGCAACTTCCCTATGCTTTAAGGACCTGGCAAGTGTCACTATTTGAGACTGAACTATCTTGGCCAATGCCATTCATTTGATACCAAGCCTTGAGTTCCCCTTTGATTTACTTGTTACTTTATATTTGTGTTTAAATTGTTATTTTGATCTTATTTTTCATATCTGATGATTATTTCTATGAGTTTGCCACAATGAATATTTTATCTGAGACCTTTTGAAGACACTGAAGACTGCTTGCTTTTGGAATGCTTGCTTAGATGTTATGGCCATCTTTATTTGATGCCTCTGATCTTCATATTGATTGCTCAGGTGGTTATGCTTATTGCTTACTTAAAAGTCAAAAGGAAATGAGTTTCTATCTAACATTCTTGTCTTGTGGATTATATTCCATTGGTCAGATCTTTTCAACTCTTAACTTTTAATTTTTGTCTACGGTAGTCCCTTCATATCCTTCCACTTCTTTAATTTCAAAATCTCTCCCTCATTTCAAAACCTTTTTTGTTTGTGTTTTCAACTTATACTTATTTTAATGAGTAAAAACTTTGACCTTATGTCATTGAATTTTCAAATATTTTCTTAAATCAAACTTGTAAATAAACTTAACCGTATTGAATTTAATTTCAAAAGACAAAAATAGCTAACAACATCATTTAAATCTTTGGCATTTTTGTGTCATTTCTTTTAAACTTTTTTTAAAACCAATTCACCAACATCTTTGAAATTTTTACCACGAACTATGAAGTTTTGATCTCTCATTTTTATGTTGGTACGTAGGCATAAGACTGAAGGTCTTGTCAAACACAAAATATAATCAATGAATTATTTTCTCATACCCCAATCTATATTTTTATCAAACATCTTTTCAACCAAAACACTTGCACGCAAAAAAGGACTCCCTAGGAGTACATAAGACACCTTGGGTGCTAATACCTCCCCTCTATGTAATCAACCCCTTAACCTGTAATCTCTGACATTTTATTAGTTTTGATTTGAAAACTTCTTAGCTTTGGATTTTGTTCGTACTTTTCCATTTTCCGTTGAAAAATTTAAAAGCACGGTGATGACTCTGATTTTATTGAAGTCGAGTTTATCCATAACTCGACGGTCATGAATTTACCGCTACACCACTATATTTAAATAATTATTAAATTCAAGTATAAATTAGACTATACCTCCGTTTAGATTTGTTCGTTTTATAAAATTATCAATAGTATATTCCTAATAATATTTTAATTTTATAATAATATTTGGGCATTATAATGACTTGAAATCGTAAAATTTATCTTGAACTTTATAAGTTCAATATCTCGACGTCTGAACGAAAATTTAAATAGAAATCTTAAAATAAACTTTATATAAATAATATAATTAAAATAATATAATTAAAATAAATTGGACATTATACTGGCCTACCGGTTACTTATAAAAATAATTTGGGCAGAACTTTGACGTATAAAACTCTTTTGAAATTTTAGAAGAACTTTGACCATAAAATAGCTCTAAAAGCTACGAACCGACACCGTGAGAATCTCAATAATTAAAACTAATATTGCTATATGATAAAACTAGAGAAGGAAAGAAATGCAAAGGTAAGAAAGATGATTTGTGAATGAATGAATGAAAATAACAAGGATAATTATTTGATATATTTATTAATTTAAGAATATTTTATTTACTATTTTTTTAAAGATTAATTTGTAGAGTAAAATGGTGATATTCAAATTAAATAATAATAAAAAAAATAAAACTAATAATAATAAAAATAATATGGATAAATAATTAACTTAAAATTAAATACCGAAGTACTAATTTTAAAGTTTAGTTTGTAAAATAAAACGATGATATTCAAATCGAATAATAATATTAATAATAAAAATAAATGGTAATTAATTGATAAATGAGTTATTATAGCTGCTAGTTTCAATGTTTAGTTTATAATAATTAGCGATGTTAAAATCTCAAATATAATTGGATATGTTATTTAAGGTATGGAAAATTAGGATGTTACAAAAGACATCAGTAAAATTATATTACAACACATGTTACAACAAAATACAACAATACACATTCTTATCAATAACAACCATTCACGGTGACCATATGAGATTTATCTCAAATCTCAAGTGGTCATCTACTGTAACATAAAGAAACTAAGTTATTTATCGATCGATGCCAATAAGGTTTTCTCAAACCTTATTTGGCCAAATATATTACAAAAAGAAAACAGAGCATTAACCATGACGTTGATGGGAGAGCAAGGACCTCTCTCCATCCTGGCTATACTTATGATCATCCATTAGTATGGAAATTTCCCTCTTACCTTAGAATTGAATAATCTCTTAAAGTTTTGATTGTGGCTTATCCTTCCTATAGCTCCTTAGGGTTACTTGCATCTTTCTCTATTATCCACTTTTACATATCTAACTAAATCTCAATTTCTCACTTTTTCTATTTAAACAACCTAAAAAGGTTTTTGTTAATTCTCAACTCTTGGCTATTACTCCTTGACACTCAAATTTCATTAAACTTTTAATTTCATCCCATAACTCACAATTCTTATATTTATATTATTTTAATTAAATAAAATTTTCAATTAAATAAATATTTAATAAAAATCCTTAAAAATATGAATTAGTCTTAATAATTTTATTTTCTCCAATTATTATTTAATAATTAAAATTATCTAATTATCTCTAATAATATAAATAAATTATATTTTATTTCTACGCATTCAAACTCTATATTTCTGTTAATTATTAAATTATCAAAATATCCATAAATACCAAATAACACATAATTAAATACGCCAATAATTAAATAAAATAATAATCTATAAATTGGGGGTTTTACAACCATGGTCGGACATCATCAAAGGGTGGAAGATATTGTTCTAAATATTAAAATTGTTAGAGTTGGCTTGTTATTGATCTTAGAAGTAAGCTGTTTATTTCTTTTTACAATTGCTGGAGAAATTGTATGGATTATCTCAGATTAAATTGAGAAATCAGTAATGTTGGAAGAACACTCTTTGTGCTCTATTTTTCAATTTAATTTTCTTATTGAAAAAAAAACCTTATATAAAAGTTTGAGAGATACATACTTTGTCAGTAACAAGTGATGATTCTAAAGAATTTTAAAATTTTAAAATTGTTGCCTCAAGTTTTAAAGTCTTTTTCTTTTGAGAACAATTTTCTTAAAATATTTTAGAGTATCATAATGCATTTCATAAAAAGTCTTAGATAATTCATTATACAAAGGTAAATAATAGGTGTCAGAGACACTTATTTCCGTGTATTTTTGTTTGTGACGTGCCATCAAATAAAGATTAGCTACTTTTTTATTTAAACTAGTGTTATAAGATGATTAGTTTTCATCTTCTTCCTAAATAATGTATGATCTATGTGTTTTACCTTTTTTCTTGAACTTATAGAACTCTTCCTTGTTCTTGTCCTTCGACAAGCTTGGATAATTGTTTTTGTGGTGATAACTTTTATCATATTCAAATCATGTATCTTGCTTCTTTCTTCTCATTGTATTCTCATTTCCTTGGAGGATTAGATCTTTTAAATTTCACAAAGTTTTTATCCGAAGGCTTTAGACAATTTCTCTTCATATAATTGTTGTACCGTTTAACAAATAAACTCATCTCTTCATCCTTTTAAGAGTCCTCATTTGAATTATCTTCATCATCCTTTACTTTATCCTTAGAAGAGGATGCCTTCAAGGAGATACTTCTCTTTTCCTCTTTAACTATATTTTTTCATATTTGCTTCACTTGCATTGAGCATTTTCAACTTATATTCATATTCAATAAGCTTTCCAAAGAGAGTATAAAAGAGTTTTAATATCATTGGACTCTTTACAACAGTCTCTTTCATTTAACATTACCTTCACATAAATCTTAACATTAGCATAATCTTAGTTAGATAAAGTCTTTCTTAAACTTTCAAACTTGTTTATCGTGTGAACAAAGAGCATATGCATGGAAGCTACAGTTACATCGGGATTCATACAAAATAACTCATATTCCTAAGTTAATATGTGAATATTAGATTGTTTGTGTCTTTCGTTCCCTTATTGGGGACTTGGAGAGTGTCCCACATTGTCTTAGCCTTTTACAATCTAAAATCGAGAAATACACATTAGCGCTTAAGGTGGAAATTAATATATTTCTAAATTTCAAATCATGGGAGGCTTATTAGTCTCTTTATAATTCCAGTCCTTTGGGGATTTCGAAACACACACACCATTGACATTATTTTTTGGACCAAAAGGACCATCATCGATGGCTACCAAAAGAATTTTATATACGGACATTAAGTGAGCAAACATGCACTCTTTTCAATACTCATTTTTTCTCCCTTGAAAATAAATTATATATTATACGCCCCCTTTCGGGTCGTCATAGTCCATATTCACAACTTTTGAGTGCGCGAGACGTGATCAAAATTCCAACTCTTGATTTCGAATTGTTAAGTTAAATATGTAAGTAGAATGGTCTGGAAAGAGGGGGGGTGTTAAATAGACATTCCCCAATTAAAAAAATGTTTCAAAAAGTTTTTCGAAATTAGAGTTTTAAAATTATGCGGGAGCAAAAGTTTTTGAAAAGATGTGTTATAAAACATACTGTGAAAATTAGACTAGTGAAATTACTAACAAATAATGTGCCAATTAATCAAATATGATTCACAATGATATGTTTCAGTAGAATTTTATTAATAGAATGAGAATCTAATACTACAAGTTTGTACAAATATAATCCTAAGAGAGAATATTTAGCAGACAAGATCTAACACATGCATAAGCTTAAACATTAAAACAATATAAATGAGAACTTAATGATATACAATTATAGAAAGTGATAAGCTCTAAAATCATACAATTTTATAAAGCGATAAAACCCTAAAATGATACAAGCTAAGGAGAAATTAAAAGAGATGGATAGAAAGAATAATACCCCTATTTATATTTGTTCCATGCGTCGTCCTTGCTTGCACCAAATCCATTATCCAATGACAAACCATTAAAATTTTGTTGATTTTCCACTAATTTAAAATTATTACAAGTGTCAAATTCTAAATTTCTCATTTACTCGTGACTCAAGTGTCAGTGAAACTCGAATCAAGCTTAAACAAAATCTTGTTTCAAATCTTCTAACTTGTGATTCAAATCATAAATTTTTTTCTTTTAATTAAATACTCAACAACAGCAACCAAACCTTATCTCACTAAATGGAATTAGTTACCTGGATCAACTTTTTCTGTTATGTTCTATATAGGACCATGCTTTTATCTAAATCGTTAATCTCAAGATCTTTCTTATTAGTTGTCCTTATAGTTTTCCTAATTATTCCTTTACCTTTAGCTATTTGACTCATCTTCATCTTATCTATTCTCCTTTCAACAAAATCTATAAGTCTTTTCTCTAAATGCTCAAACCTCCAAAATCTATTCTCCACCATCTTTTCTACTATAGGTGTTACCCCAAACTCTTTCTCTAATACTGTCATTTATATTCTTATCATGTATAAGCTTACCACACATCAAACACAATTTCTCCATGTCTATTACACTTACTTTATTCATGTGCTGATTTTTAAACGCCTAACACTTTATCACATAAAACATCGCAGATCCTACTGCAGTCCGATAAAAATTGATTGATTTCATAAAATCAAATACTCAATTTATAAATAAAAAAATATTGATTGGTTTCAACCTAAGTTAGAACTAGGGATATCTATGAGTTACAACAACTTTGATAAATGGTAAATCAAAAATACAACATAACGATGAATCAAAATAACAATAAAATAATAAGGAAAAAAAATCTAAAATGTAATCAAACATCAAAATAGAGAAGAAATCACACTAATACCGACAAAGCAATTTGACTTCAAACTTAATTTTGAATGAATTAATCTCGTAAAGATTTGAATACAAATAAATTTATGTTTCTTAAAATGAATTTTCAACAACAAATTTAAATACTAAAAATTGTGTTTAAAGCTCATACTAATCTTAGTTTTAAATAAGAATCAATTCTTAAAAAAATTTAATTATATTTAAAATAATTAAACCTATCAAAATCAATCTTACACTCTTATTGTCCATTTTGTCAGCTCCATACACCTAATCAATTCTGGTCATGCTCTCATTTTTAGTGTTAACAAGAAGAATATTTCACAAAATACATGTCCAAACAAAAACATTAATTGAATCAAAGATACTGAATATTATAAATTTCTTGAATGCCATATATGTCTATGGCTAAAGGTTTAGCAGCAGCTTCAAGTAAGTCATATAGCTGTTTTTATACCTCAAAACAAAAAAACAAAAGAAGCAAAGTAGCATCATCATCATCATAATCATCATCATTTACACATTGCTTTTCCAGCATCAAAAAAAGCACTTTTAATTGCTTAATTCAAAGCATCCATCCAGGAACAAATCCATTCACTTGTTGTTGAGCTTGACTTGTGGAAGCTATCTGATCTGATGCTACATTGTTGTACCTATAATCCGAACTGAATCGAACGGACACGAGTTAGAACGTGCAATGAACGAAAGAGAAATGATATTTTGACACGAAAAATGGAAATTTAAATTTATAATATATTACCCGATTTGCAAGGTTGGATTGCAATCTAGTTGCTGGAAGAAGCTCTGAGAGTGCGCATTCTGTTGGTCGCCGTATTGCATGCTTTGATCGCCTGCTTCCCATGATTGCCTGTACTGATTTCGCGAGTTTATTTCGTCCAACTGAAACATGGTTTTAGTCGTATCGATCATATTTATCATCGGAAAAAGGAAACAAAGGACTATGTTTGAAGATGTATCGAAAAAAATTCATAAGATCAACCTCGAATCATAATTCAATTGTTTCAATCGGTTCAAATTTCAATCATAGTTTAAAAGTATGAAATATATGGGAAAGATTAGGCGAACGTTGAATATCTGACGACCGTGACATTGAAAGGACGGTCGAGAGTTATCCGAGTAGAACTTTTTTCAACAAAGACATGATTGGCCGCAATCACACTGTATTCGAGGGCATAAAAGACAGACTAACGCACAAGATCTAAAATGGTTAAATAGAATCTCCTAAAATATTACAAATCGTGATTAAATAAAAAAAATTAATTAAACTACGCGCTAATCTACCTTAAAATTCCAAAACTTGAGACGACTCTGAATGACTGAAAACATTAAACTATCTGACAAACCTGACAAACCTGGTATTCTTATACTTATGGGAAGAAAACCATGGATAATAGCATGAAGTTTTTACCTTCATTGACAAGGATCTGTTTGCTTCTACCAACATATGTTCCTGTAAAAAAAAACAATAGATTAAAATTGTTAATCACTCATTAATTTGCTTAATTAATTAATTTCTTTAAACATATATGTCAAAACCATGTACCTTATTTTGAAGATCAGCTAATTGATCCAGCATGAATTGTGTCTACAAATTCATGTTTCAAACATTTCAAACATTTCAATTAATGAATACTATTTACCTTTCTAACAATTCAATTAATCATATTGTAAATGACACATTGAAGAAAATAAGAAAAATCAACTTTATCTATAAACTTTGATGAAAAAAACACCTTTGTTGACCTAACATGCTTCAGAGATGAATCCAATTGCCTTTCAAGCTGCTCAAGATCTTTAGAACTCAATGGACCTAAATCTTCCCCTAAAAGATTTCTGAAATATTCGAAACACAGAGATACAATTTATAGTCAAAATAATTATATTTTCTTGTCTTTTTTCGATCGAAAATACTCTAATACGAAAATTCACCTCTGTGTTCGTTGAAGATTCTCAAATCGTTGCTTCAGCTTCAAGTATTCCCGGTAGCTACTCTGCTTGAACCGAACGCGGACACAAACAAATGAAAAAATTAAAATACAAAATTACAATGTATACCGAACATTGCAAGATTAATCGAAAAATTGTAAGACTTAGTATTATGAATTAATAAACGCAAATAGTCGGTACCTCGAGTTCTTTCGCAGGTTTGCTAACCTCTACAGCTCCATAACTGCATTTCTGGTACCTATCAAGAGTTTTGAGCATGCTGTTTTCATGAAGAAAAAAAAAAAAGGAATTTAGATGATAAATATTATATAGATTATATATGAAAATAAATTAAAATTTTTAAATATTTAAAAGAATAAGATATTACATGAATCCATCAATTATAAATTATTCTTACAAGATCAAAATAAATAAATAATAATAGAAATAGAAAAAGAAAAGAAGAACAATAGAAACTTTGAAGATATCAAAGTAACATAACATAACATCACAATCAAAATAAATATGTAGAAACACTGTTACATTTAGATAAAATAATAATCCATACCCTATCTATAATCTAATAGCTTCTGCCAAAATATTTTAATTTAAGTAAAAAATTAAAATTATTTTTTATGCAAAAAAAAAAAGCATTACTCTCTCTTTCAAAGGAATTTTTGTGTAATAACTAGAAGTAGTTAGTATTATCCAGAAAGATAACATTTTAAAGCTTTCTGCAAAGAATCACCTAACTATAGGTTTTCAATGAAAACAGGAAAAGCAAAAAAAAAAAACAAAAAGAAAAATCTTCATCTAGAATATTTAGAACCAAAAACAAGGTTTCAATTAAAAATTTAAACCTAAAAAATCAAGAATTTTTTTTAAAAAAAAAACACAATCTAAAACAAAAGTAACCGTACATAGGACATAAACATTTTAGATATTCATCAGATCATGTACAATCTTACTAGATCTGATAAATCTGTTATCATTTCCATCAATATTAAACCAAAAAAAATTATTAAAAGAATTTATTAAAATAATTTAAGAAGCTATAAATTTGTCTAAATTTAAATAAAAAAAATTAAAATAATATGAAACAATTAAGGAGATGTAGATCTAATATGTGAACATAGAGAAATTGCTTCAAAAAATATATAAAATTATATAAAAAAAGAGAGAGAGATTCATACTTAGAAGTGCTGCAAAACTCATAGAGTTTTCCACGAGTAGAGAAGATGATAAGAGCAACCTCAGCATCACAGAGAACAGAAAGTTCATAAGCTTTTTTAAGAAGACCATTTCTTCTCTTTGCAAATGTTACTTGTCTGTTTATCTTGTTTTCTATCCTCTTCAACTCAACTCTTCCTCTTCCCATCTTTTGTTTCAACAATTTTTTCTATAATTTTTGTTTCTATTTTTGAACAATATTTTCCTCTTTCTTTCACTTTGGTACCTTAGGATGATCCTTCTTTTCTGGGTCAGTACCCTAATGGAACCATATTTGTGAAAACAATAGAAAGTTTAATACTTCACAAATTGAAAACAAAACTTGAAGCCCTAGAAAGAGGAAACAAGAAAACTTAGAGCAAAAATATGAGATATTTTATAGAGGAAAGAAAAAGTATAGCATTTTATGTTATTGTACTCTCTAAACTTTCCTTTTTATTATCCTTTGGTTTTTTCCTTTTCTTTTTTTAATTTAAAAATAAATAAAAATTCATCCATTTATTATACTCATTTTTAATTTTAAATAGTTTTGGTATTTCTCTCATGCTTTTATAATTAAAATTAAATATATTTTTGTTTTTTAAATAATAACTTTATCATAAAAATATAAACTAAATAATAATATTTCATCAATTTTCTTTTAAAGATTGTGAGTGGTAATTTAATACTTTTTAAATTTTAAATAAAAAATTATTTTTATAAATAAGATAAATTGAAGAATCAAAATTATAATTTAATCTTATTTTTATATTTTTATATTATTTTTAGTTTTTATATTTTTTTATTTATTTTTTTAAATCTCCACAGGAAAAAATATTGAAGTGAACCTAGATTAGGGTTTCTAGTTTCATGAAAGTTTCTTTTTCCCATGCTTTTCTATGTTATGGTATTTATAGTAAGGAAAAACGAATCCCACTCCCATGTTTAGCGCGTGTTGTACACGAACAGTGTGTTTTCGTTTAGATTGGAATCTATGTGGTGGACAATGGCGCGTGGTGACAGCTAAGGTTATAATAAAGAAAAAAACTTGTCATTTTCTACAGTGTTTTTCACAGAGGTATAGCTAGTGTATCAGAACGTCGTCATATACCTTAAAATGGATTCCACACGTGTCAAGTTATGAGTGGTTTTTTATGTGAACTATAATGATGATAATAATTAAATGTTTTTTATGAATTGTATGAAGAAACAGTGAGAAAAGTGCAGTGAAGCTATGCCTTAGTTAGGCTTTGCAATTTGTATTGCATTCACTTCTTTCATATTTTGGAATTATCATTAGAAGGGGTAACAAAACAACTCTTATGGATTAGTGTTTGTGTGATTTTTGTTTCACAATATAAGGTAATTTGGGTTCTGTATTTTTTTTCTTTTTTCTTTATATTATTGATATATTTTAATTTTGGATAACCAATTGGGAAGAATAATAAAAAAATTAATGTGAAATCTATTGAATGGAAAAATTGAGACTTACCTCATTCATTATTCATTTGCATATATATGCAAAGTTAGATTAATTACAAGTAACTCAAATAATTAACATTTCTAAAAATTAGGAGAATATGATAACATCTATAACTGAAAAACTAACTTAATATAATATCATTCAATATTCTCCTTCAAGTTGGAGTGTAGTTGTTTGATATGCTTAGCTTGAATAAGATCAAGGAAAAAGGTTAAGGTCTGAGGGATTTTGTAAGGATGTCTGCAAGTTGTGCAGAGCTAAGAATAGGCAATAAGTGAAATATCTTAGCATTAAGTTTCTCTCTGATGACATGATCAATTTTGATGTACTTTGTTCTTTTATGAAACGTGACATTAGTCGTGATATGAAGAGCTGATTGATTGTCACAATATAGGAGCGCAGGAGTTGTGAATTGAACATTGAAATCAGTTAGCAGGTATGTCAACCATTGTAGTTCACTGATACTGGATGTGAGTGCTTGATACTCAGCTTCAGAGTAATAACAAGAAACTGTGATTTATTTTTAGATTTTCAAGAGATGAATGAGTCTCCTAGAAATATGCAGAAGCCCGTAATGGAATGTCTAGTGTCAATAGACGAGGTCTAATATGAGTCACTAAAGGTCTTAAGGTGAATAGTGTAATTGAATGAGATGAATAATCCTTGAGATGGAGATTGTTTCATGTAACCTAGTACTCGATAGGCAGCTTGTAAATGAGTTATGGTTGGTGATGACATGAAACTGGCTAAGTTGTTGGACAAATTAACTAAGATCGGGTGAAGTTGTGCATAAATAAATTAACCTTCCTATGAGTCTTTTGTAGGTAGTAGGGTCAGTAGGAGACGATTCATCATAAACAAAATATTTGTGAGATTTTGTTATAGGTGTAAGAGAAGGTTTGTCCCCAATGAGACATGTGTCATGAAGTAATTCAACGACATATTTTCTTTGACAAATGGAGATGCCAAATGAGGATCAATCCACTTCAATGCCTAAGAAGAATTGGAGATTGCCAAGGTCTTTAACTTTGAATGTAATGTCAAGTGTGGATTTTAAATTTTGTATTTCTTCCAAGTCATTACCAGAAAGAATCAAGTCATCAACATAAATGAGAAAAATAGTGTGTGGTGTTGACCATTAATTTTGGTGAAGAGGGAATGGTAAGAGGGAGATTTCTTGTACTATAAGGAAATAAGAAAGGTGAAAACTTGGAAAACCATTATTGACTGGTTTGTTTTAACCCATACAATTATTTATGCATCTTGCAAACATGTTCAAGAATGGGTGGAGTAAAGCCTGTGGGTGGTGTCATGTAGACCTCCTTCTCAAGTTCACCATGGAGGAAGGCGTTATTAACATCAAGTTAGATAAGGTGCCATTGTTTGGAAGCAATAGTTGCTAAGAGGAGTATGATAGTTGTCAGTTTGGCAATTGGAGATAAAGTGTACATGTAATTAATGCCCTCAGTTTGTGTGTATCCCTTGGCGATTAATCATGTTTTGTATGTTTCTATATATCCATCAACATGTCTTTTTATTGTATACACCCATTTGCACCCTATTGCCATCTTGTTTGGTGGTAGTGATGTCATGATCCAAGTGTTATTAGCCTGCAAGGCTTGTAATTCAGTGAGCATGGCTTGGTTCTAACACTCATGTTCGGAGGCCTGTTTGAAGGTGGTTGGTTCACTTTGGAAGGTAATGGAAATAATGTAGTAATTTAAGGTGGATGACAGGTGGGAGTGACTTAGGTTAAGGTTGAATAGGATAAGGTGTATTAATTGTGTGGTAGATTGAGATGAGATAAGGTTGTTACAAACAAAATCATCAAATCTTTTAGATTTATGCATGACTTTGTAAGACCCTGATTTTGACCCTAAGATCCCTCATGTTATCTCATCGTATGCATTGGCTTTAGGATCACACATTGGCATCCTCTTTACCCCTCATTCATTGGGTTTGTATTGGGAGAGATCACCAAGCATATTTGATTGTATCATACTTTGTTTTTCTTTGTTTACTAACAAAAATACCAAAAATATGTCTATGTATAGCTTTGTTTCTTTTGTAGGTAGTGTGTGCATCCACCCATGCCTCATCAAACTCAAAACTAGGGTTTGAGACCCTTAATGCAAGGTGGTCAAGAGATGGTTCATATTGAATCTATACAGCATATATGGATCCCCATGTTCTTCATTTATCATTTGGATCAAGAAATCATCAAGAGTTTGTAGCTTGTTTGTCGTGGAAGCCCTATTTCATCTAGGTATCTTGTGTGACTTCCTCAGCAAGTTTCTTCAATATTTGATCAAATATTTCAAAGTATACTTCATATTACATCATATTATACATATATGATCCTTAATTAGTCCCTAATATCAATAAAACTTCAAGTTTGCAAGTTGGTTCAAAGAGATTGACCAGAGGAAGTCAACTGGTTAAAACTGGGGTTCCCTAGACCCTATCTCCTACAATTTTTGTCATATGAAAATGATTCCAGGAGAAACGTTACTCTTTATGACATTCCAAACAACTTTAATATTGACATAAAGAGATCGTTTTGCTTGGAAAGTCATTTTTTATGGTGAAAGATTATAGGTCATTTTGTTTGTGCCCTAGTTAGGAGGTCAAATTCCAAGGACCATAACTTGCTCAATTTTTATAATATGAAGGCCATACAAGTTTCATGATCAATTTCAAGATGTATTCTACAACTTTTATTCTTTAAGAAACTTTAAAATCAACTTTTAAGGGCATGTGCCAAGAGGAAACATTATAGGTCATTTTGGGCCATCATCATTGAACAAGCAATTTTCCTAAACTTCTAAAATGCATAACTCCTTCATCCCAAATCCAAATAAGGTCATCTATGTGTCAAAACTTAAGAGGATTTAAAGAGATACAACTTTGATGAAGGAACGTTTTCCATTTGAAGCTCATAGAAAAAGTTATTCAAGGTGGAAGAAGTGGTTGTTTG
Organism: Lathyrus oleraceus; assembly: GCF_024323335.1. Lineage (NCBI taxonomy): Eukaryota > Viridiplantae > Streptophyta > Magnoliopsida > Fabales > Fabaceae > Lathyrus > Lathyrus oleraceus. The sequence goes on from NC_066581.1 coordinate 528,497,448, forward strand.
ACTTGGTACTTAGAAAATTTTCAATTATGTTTGATTTCTCAAACTTCCACCTCAAAATTCATCATGATCTAAGCTCCAAATGGAAAAGTATTCAACATCAAAGTTGTTCCCCTTGATGTCACATTTCCAAAAAGTCCAAGATCACTTCACTTGGACAAGATTTGAGGGACTTGCGCATGAATCCTTTGTTGGGTTTGTTTTGGAAAGTTTTGGATTCAAATGATCATTCCTCTTGCATGCTTCCATGTGATGACCTCAGTATTCATTATGCATGAATTGAAGTTGGATTACATCATTGATTGGGCCTAATGCATTGCCCATGCATCCATGCACCATGGTTTCTAATTTTGTCAAATATTCAAAGGGTGCAAAACTGAATTCCATTGGCTATATAAACAAGTGCATTGCCTCAAGAGTGACAGACACACCTTGCCCAAGCTTTGCCAAGAGATCTCATAACCTCACACCATAGAATTCCTTGAAGGTTTCTTTGAAATCGAGTTTGAATTTCACCTTCTATTTTGAAGTTCAAACTCCAAGGATTCATTGCCTTTTTCATCTCAATTGGTCACTGCAAGCAAGAGGAGGAAGAATCAAGCAAATCCAGATCAAGATCAAGCTGAATTGAAGATACTCGACGGTGAAATTTCAGAAGCTTCTCTTCTTCGATTCTCCCTCATTTCTCATCCATTTTGATTGATTATTGGTTTGCTGAAGTCCTACCAATGTAGGCAACAAGATTGAGTTGATTTGAGGTTAAATCGAAGCAACTCAGTTCACGATCCTCAAAATCCAATCCCTGTATCTTTCAATATACTTGGAATTGGAGAAAATTGAGGCCAGATTCGAGCTCTTGAGCATTTTTTCTTTAAAACCATGTCCTTGTTTTTCATTTTGGTGAAGCTTTGTGGTGGACCAATCCGGTGAGATCCACCGGAGAAGAAGATCGGAGCTAGGGCTCCGGTGGTGCATTGGTTCTCTCTCAACCTTTTGATCCATTTGAAATGTTATAATCATGGCCCTTGCTTTTGATTACCATGTGTGTGGCGCAGATTACTGAGGTGTTTGTGGAACGCGCGTGCTTGGCCATCAAATCTGCCACCTCAATTAATGAGGGAGATCTAATGGCCCCTGATTTTCCATATTTTCTGATTTTTCATTTAATTGTGTTATTTTGTTTAATTCATAATAAATTCATTTTTAATCCAAAAAATATGGGACTTTCATCAAAAATCTTTAAATATTTTCCTCTTCCATATTCTGAATTAAAATTATTTTTTGATTGATTTTGGTATGTTTCATGAATTAAATGTTTTTGTGCATATTTTTAATTGTTTAAAAATACTTCTGACTTTTTAAAAATCATGAAATTTTTTGCCTAAGGTCCTTTGACCTTGTTTGACCTAGGATAAATCCCTTGGCCACTTATTTGGTGTTTTGAAGGGATTTTAGGTTTTGACCAAATTAAAATGTATTTAAATCATTTTTAATTGATTAATTGTTTAAAAAATATTGTTGAGCCATTTTTATGGTCTTGTGTTATTTAACTTTCTGTTTGGGCCTTGGTCATGGTTGATTTGACTTTTGTTGGACCAAAACCATTGGATTTAGGGGATTGATGAAATGTGCATTTCATCTCCCAAAATGGATGGATGGTTTTGATTTGATGAAATTCCTCTCATGATCAATTTATGTTTCTATTTTCCCTTCCCTTTTCATCTTGATCCCTATTCTTTCCCTTTCCCCTATTTGACCAATGAAATCTCTAATTTCAAAAGGCTAATGGATTCATCAATGACCTTGTGTCAGATGAATCAATACAAGTATGATTGCGATATATTCTTCCCATTTTCTTTTAGTGTGTGGTATGTTTTAGGAGTTTGGTTCTTTGTACCAAACCTCTAACATACATATTTTTATTGCCCGTCCTCAGATAGTTGTGACTTCTACATAAGTCCAATTACGATTGCTTAACATAGAGCTAAATTTGACCCTCAAGGCATATCATTCTAGTAAGTGAGATTGTAAGTCACTCATTCTTCATCGAATTATATGGAGACTTGATCTTTTTTCCTTTCATGGGAGCTAGTGGCATACTTGTTGAATTATCCAAGTTGAAGCCCTTCTCATGAAAGATGTATTGGTTTAAGGATCCATACTTGTGAATGAATGGTTGAGTGTTCTCCAAAGAATGACTTAATGAATTAAAACTCAATACTAACATTTGACTAACCATTGACTAACTCTTGTTAATATTGCTTTATTTTCAAGTCATTTACTATTATAGAATTTAAGTTTTAGTCATTTATCATCCATTTCCATTTACATTTCATATAACTTGTTTATGTTTAAGTCCATTTTGATTTTGCTCATTTTAGCCATATCTTGTGTTTGTATATATTATTTGTCTGCTTTTGATTTTATTTGTGGTCTTAGGACCTTAAAACACATAATGACAACAAAAACCCTAAAAAACATTTGGTGGATTATTAGACTTGATATGAACTTTTGGACTTAGGATTAGGAAACATTCCCTATGCTAAAGGACTTGGCCAATGCCAACATTTGAGACCAAGTTATTCTTGACAAGTGACTTTCATCTGATGCAAGACTTTGGATCTCTTTGATTTATCTGCTACTTTGTCTTTCTGCTTAACTGCTTATTTTGATTGGTTGTGTTTGATGTTTTGTTCTGAGTTGCTTAAGGAATATTTCATCTGATACATTAGAAGACAATGAAGACTACTAGCTATTGGAATGCTTGCTTGGATGTGGCTATCTTTATTTGATGCCTCAATCTTAATGATGTCCGGATATTTCTTATTGCTTGATAAAAGTCCAAAGGAAAATGGGTTTCTATATGACATTCTTGTTTGTTGGATGGCATCCCATTGGTCAGATCTTTTCAATTCTGGACTTTTAATTTATTCTTAGGATAGCCTTTTCATCTCCTACCATTTCTTAAATTTTAAAACATCTCCCTCTTTTCAAAACCTTTCTTTGCTTGTGATTTCAAACTTAGACATGTTTTAATAATTAGAAACCTTGGCCTTATGCCATTGAATTTTTAAAATCTTTTCTTAATCAAACTTATAAATAAACTTAATCATATTGACTTATATTTCAAAAGACAAAAAGAACTAACAACTCCACTTCAATTTTTGGCCTTTTGTGCCTTTTCATATTAAACTTTTGTTAAAAGCAATTCACCAACTCATTTGAAATTTTTACCACGAACTACGGAGTTTTGATTCCTCATTTTCATGTTGGTACGTAGGCATAAGACCGAAGGTCTTGTCAAACACAAAAATATAAACAATGAATTCTTTTCTCATCCTCACACTCTATTTTATCAAACATAATTTATACCAAAAAAATATATGCACAGATAAAAAAGGTCTCCCTAGGAGTACCTAGGATACTTTGGGTGCTAACACATTCCCTCTGTGTAACCAACCCCCTTACTTGTACTCTCTGGCATTTTATTAATTTTGATTAGAAAACTTCTTATCTTTGGGTTTTGTTCATATTTTTCCCTTTTCCTTTGGAAATAATAAAAGCGTGGTGGCGACTATGGTTTTATTGACGTTAAGTTTATCCATAGATTGATGGTCATGAATTTACCGCTACAGAAATTAAGTGGCGACTCTGCTAGGGAGTAGTCCTCAGTGGGTTTAGCCTACTTTTTTTATGTGTATATATTTGTATATTTGAAGTTTGTATATGTTGTTTGTATGATATAATTTTTTTGTTGTGCTTGGTGATCTCTGAGTGGTGAGATAAGTTCTAACCCGAACTTGAGTGCAATTAAGATAGGAGGATGGTATAGTCATGATCAACTTGTGTGGAGTAGTCCTTAACAAGTTGGCTTGAGACCAATCTACTTAGTGGAGACCTCTTTGGAGTTACTGATGTCACACAAGTCATTTGTGGATAGGTATTACTTTTTATGATTTGGGGTCCGAGAAGATGAAGACCATAGAACATTTAACCCAACTTGGCCTATTTACGACGTAATGCGAAAATTGTTCAGGTGTAGACTTGACAACAGTTGTTATGCGATACTACACTCAGACGAGTTTCTCTTGAGAATATTATGGGTTGATGAGTCATTCATCCTAACCTATAATATCTGATAGATGGGATTAAGACTCTGGGAACTTCTTAGAACATGATCTACAGGTTTTTATCCTTAGTACCCTCCTTTGGGATGGTTCTTAACCTGACTCCATGCTCGTGACTCATAACAAACCCTTTGATTCTCGGTTGATCCGATCAAGTCTCATCAATATCAATGGAACTTAGGTGCTGATAAGGTGAAAACCATAATCCACCAAAATGGATGATTGATCTTGATGATGACTTAATCCATCGCTTGACCTTTGTTTGTGCTTGCCTTGTGTGTGATCCCTTGTTTGTGATTGTTGCATTCGTGCATACATACACATCATAACATTCATCATAGAAAAATAAATTTCAAGGAAATTGAGGTCTTGTTTGCAAATATTTTCAGATCATGGATTATGGATGAAGGAACACTGAGAAGTACAGTTTCAGATGTCCCAATTTGAAATAGCTAAGGAAGTTGTCATCCTTTGTATTAGATCCCTTGGACTTCAATCAATGTCATGGGAAGCTCTTGTCTGTATTATCTAGTGATGTGGTTGAAGGACTTCTGAGTGTCTTCGTTTAGTTCGATGATCCTCTCTATCGGTGCTTCAGTTTTCCCGATTATCAACTTGTGCTTACATTGGAGGAGTATGCTCATCTCTTGGGTATACCCGTATCTGACAAGGTACCTTTCAGTGGATTGGAGGAGATCTCGAGATCTCATATTATAGCTGAAGCTCTTCATCTGAAGAAATCTGAGATTTATGCTCATTTGGTGAAGAAAGGAGGAATTCTTGGGTTAACTTCTGAGTTTCTCATTGGTAAGGCTACTGTTTTTGCTCAAGCCGGTAGCATGGATGCTTTTGAAGCTATCTTTGTATTGTTCATCTATAGTCTAGCCTTGTTCCCTAACATTAACGGTTTTGTTGATGTTAATTCCATTAGAATCTTCTTGATTGGAAATCTTGTTCCTACTCTGTTGGGTGACATGTATTTTTCTCTGTATTTGAGGAATTCTAAAGGTGGTGGGACTATTGTGTGTTGTGTTCCTCTCCTCTACAATTGGTTTATCTCGCACTTACCTCAGACACCTGCTTTCTTGGAGAACAAACAATGTCTACGGTGGTCCTAGAGACTTATGTCTCTCACTAATGATGATATTGTTTGGTATGATTCTGCATTGCGTAGCCTGGATATTATTGATAGTTATGGTGAGTTCTCTAATGTGCCTCTCATTGGTACACAAGGAGGAATCAACTACAACTCTGCTTTAGCTCATCGTCAACTTGGGTTCCCCTTGAGAGATAAACCTAATAACATTCAGTTAGAAGGTCTATTTTATCAGGAGGGTAAAGATCCCCAACTTTTGAAGAAAAGGATGATACATGCTTGGCATAACGTGCATAGGAAAGGAAGATCCGAGCTTGGTCCATGCAAATGTGTTGCTTTGGAAGCTTACACTATTTCGGTGAAAAAGAGAGCTTTGGAGCTCAAGATGTCGTACGCTTGTGAAATACCTATATCTGTGGTTGTGGCTGAGCCATCAACTCTCCCAAACCAAGATGTAGAGGAGTTGGAAGACGCACTCGCCCAGATGAAGCAAGAGAGAGAGATGTGGGAAGAGCGGTTCCATGCTTTGAGCCGAAAGCATGAAGAGTTGTGGCTTGAGTCTAAACACAAGTGTAAGACCCCAATTTTGACCCTAAGATCCCTCATGCAATCTCATCATATGCATTAGCATTGGGATTATACCTTGGCATCCTCCTTACCCCTCTTTCATTGGGTTTGTTTTGGGAGAGATCACCAAGCACCATGTGATTGTATCATACTTGTATTTTATCATTTTTACTAACCAAAATACCAAAAATATGTCTTCGCATTTGCCTAATCCTTTTGTAGGTGGGGCATGATCACCTTGATCTATCAAGTCCACATCTAGGGTTTAAGACCCTCATTGCTAAGAGCACAACCAAGGAATGATCTACAAGAGCTCTAAGCATCATATATGAGTCCCAATTATCTCTACATGTTATTTTAATCAAGTATTCTTCAAGAGTTTGTAATTGGTTTGTCTTGGAAACCCTAGTTCATCTAGGTATCTTGGGTAACTTCTTCAACAAGCTTCTTCACCAATGGATCAAATATTTCAAGGGACACTTAAAATTTCATCATCTTATGCATATATGATCTCCCATGAGTCTCAAAAGTCAAAATAATTGCAAGTTAGCAAGTTAGTTGGTGGTGGTTGGCCAGATGAATTCATCTGATCAAAACTGGGTCTCCCTAGACCCTATCTCCTATAATTTTCATCATATGAAAATGATTCCAAGAGAAACGTTACTCTAAATGACATTCCAAACAACTTTCATGTTTAGGTCTAGAGCTAATGTTGCTTGGAAATTCAGTTTCTATGTTGGAACATTATAGGTCATTTTGTCTAAACCCTAATTTAAAAGTCAACTTCCCAAGGCCATAACTTGCTCAATTTTTATGAGATGAAAGATTTTCAAGTTTAAAAATCAAATTCAAGGTGTCTACTTCAACTTTGATGTTTATAGGAAGAGCTAAATCAACTTTTATGAGCATGTGATATGAGGATACATTATAGGTCATTTTGGACCAATACCATTGAACAAGTGATTTTCCTCAACTTCAAAAATGCATAACTCACTCATCCTAAATCCAAATGATGTCAAATTGGTGACGATTTTGAAGGTCTTTGAAAGAGATACAACTTTGATGAATACACCTTTCTCATTTGGAGCTCACATAAAAAGTTAAGTAAGGTGGAATAATTGAATATGTGACTTGACACTTAGAATTTTTTTTAACATGTTGAAATTTCCAAACTTCCACCTCAAAATTCACCATGGTACAGGTTCCAAATGGAAAAGTGTTCAACATAAGAGTTGTTCCTCTTGATCTAAAATTTCCAAAAAGTCCTAATTCATTCATTTTGGACTAAGTTTGATGGGTCTACGCATGGTGTAAACAGGCCTGTATCAATTGGCAAGATTCAAGCTTCAAATGATCAAATAACTTTTCCTTACCACTCAAGCTTCATGCAGACCTCATTTCAGTTGATTATGGACTTAATTGGATTGCTTCATGGGCATGTACACGCTCATGCAAGGATGTGCATTGCATTGCCAAATCTGGACAAATTTTCAAGTGTGCAAATAACACTTTATTTTGCTATAAATAGAGACCCGCTGTGCTCATTTCCAATGACCATTGCGCGCCAGCTTTGCCTCCAGACTTCAAACCCTCACATTTGAAAGGAAAACCTGAGATTTTCATTTTGAAAATTGAGTTTGAATCTCACTGTTTGAAGATTCAAAAACTCCAGGATCCAAAGATTTGCATTGTGCTTAAGCCACTTCCACAAGCTCCATAAGCAAGATCAAGCACGAATTGAAGCAAGAGAGATTCATTTCTGCACAACATTGAAGGTAATTTTCCAGATTTTTCTTCTCTTCGATTTACTCTTAATACTCATCAATTCTCTTGGATCCTTGGTTGTCTGAAGTCCTACCAATGTAGGCAAGAAGATTGAGTTGCTTTGAGGTCAAATCAAAGCAACTCAGTTGACACACCTCAAAATTCAACTCCACATATCTCTCTATATATTTGGAGTTAGTTAAAATTGAGGGGATATTCGTGATCTACGCCATTTTATCTTTCAGATCATGTCCTCCTTTTTCATTTATGATATGATGATGAATGGACCAGTCCGACCAAGGTCGCCTGAGAAGACGACCGACGCTTTGCTCCGGCAATGATGTGGCACGGTCCAGAGCCATTAGATGGATTCGAAATGTTTTAATCATGGGCGTACATGTTGATTACCAAACATGTGGATGTTTGACTCAGGCGCATCATGGAACGTGCACGCTCAACCACTTGATCTGCCACCTCAATTAATGAGGCAGATCAAGTGGTCCACGTTTTTTTGATTTTTTGATTTTAATTTTTATTCCTTTGATTTTCATTAATCCATATTAATTTTAATATTGATCCAAAAAAATATGAGAGTTTCACCAATTTTTTTAAAATAAAATCCTCTTTCATTTTCTGAATTAAAATTATTTTTTGGATCATTATTAATATTTTTCATGATTTAATTGATTTTGTGAATATTTTTAATTATTTAAAAATACTTTTAAGTCTCCAAAAATTCTGAAAAATTTTCTCCAAGGTCCTTTGACCTTGTTTGACCTATGATAAATCTCATGGCCATTTCTTTGGTGTCTTGATGAGGTTTTAGGAAATTGACCAACCATATTTAATTTAATGTATTATTTTTAGAATTTTTAATTGAATAAATCCCAAATAAATTGTGTAGAGCCATTTTGATTGAATTTGTAAGTTTGACTTATGTTGTTGGGTCTTGGTCAAAGCTGATTTGACTTTGTTAGGTTAAGATCATTGGATTTAGGGGATTGATGGAATGTACATTCCATCTCCCAAAATGAATGAATGATCTTAATTTGGTAAAAGTCCTCCTTTGTCCAATTTGAGTGTGATCCATTTCCCCTCCCTCTTCATCTTATTCCCCTTCTTTATGCATTCATGTCATGGACCTATGATATCTCAATATCCTAAGGCTAGTTGATTGCAAAATCAACATAAGTATGGATGAGATTAGATCCCCCACTTTGCATATTCTTTTTTGTGTGTGGTATGTTTCATGAGCATAGTTCATTATACTATGTCTCTAACATGCATTAACACCAAAATTCTATTGTCTGGCCTCAAATAGTTGTGACTTCTACATAAGTCCAATTATGATTGCTTAACATAGCGCTAAATTTTGACACAAAAGGCATAGCATTCTAGTTAGTAAGATTGTAAGTCTCCCCTCTTTCATGGTATTATGGGGAAACTTGGCCTTTTTTCCTTTCTTTGGAAGATGTCTTGGTTCAAGGATCCATGCTTGTGATAAGTGGGTTGAGTGTTCTCCAAAGAATGACTTAAAACAAAAGCAAAAGCAATACTAACTTCTAACTCATTAACAACTAACATTTAATTCCAAGTCATTTACTTTTTATGCACTTTATTTTTAAGCCTTATTCATTTGCCATTATTCATACCATTCTAATTGTTTATGTTAATGTCATTTTCACTTTGTCCACTTGGACCATATTTTGTGATATATTTTATTTGTGTATATTGTGTTTGTTTGTGTGGTCTTTGACCATTAATGTACATAATAAGAACAAAAACCCTAAAAAATATCTTGTGTGGACTGTTGGTTTGATCTGAGACAATTGGACTTAGAATTTAGGCAACACTCCCTATGCAAAGGACTTGGCAAATGCCAACTTTCATGTAACCAAGTGCTTGTAGCTTGAAAATTCATCTGATACATCATTGAAGATCCATTTAAGTTCATCTGCAACATGATCATTATGAAGCTTTTATTTTTAACCTGTGATTTATGCATTGTGAGATTCATCTATTAAATGGGCAAATCTGAAGAAGATCATGGAGTTGCTAAGCTTGGATGTGGCTATCTTTATTTGATGCCTTGCTCTTCAAGTTGATATTTTTTGCATTGTTTGTTGCTTGATTCTAATGTCCAAGGGAATTTGGGTTTCTATATGACATTCTTGTCTATTGGATTGCAGCCCATTGGTCAGATCTTTTTAACTCTCAACTTTTAAATTTATGCTTAGGATTAGTCTCTTCATCTCTTCCCCATTTCTTTAATTTCAAAATTTCTCTCTCCTTTTTAAAAAACTTCTTTGCTTGTGCTTGTTTTCTAAACTTAGACCATCTTGCAAACTAGAAACTTTGGCCTTATCCCATTGCATTTTCAACTCATTTTCTTAAATCAAACATGTAAATATACTTAACTATACTTGACTTAAAATTTTCAAAAGCCAAAAAGAACTAACTCATTCAAACCATTTTAGGCCTTTGTGCCTTACAAACTTAATTTTTTGTTAAAAGCAATACATCCACTTTGAAATTGATACCACGAACTACGAGGTTTTGATCCCTCACTCTTATGTTGGTACGTAGGCACAAGTCCGAAGGTCTTGTCAAACACAAAAATATAATTAGTGAATTCTTTCCTCATCCCCCCATTCTATTTTATTGCAAACATCATTTGTACAAAAACACATATGCACACAAGAAAGGGTTCCCTAGGAGTACCTATGACACTTTGGGTGATAACACTTTCCCTCTGTGTAACCAACCCCCTTACCTGTAATCTCTGGAAATTTATTAGTTTTGATTTGAAAACTTCTTATTTCTGGGTTTTGTTCGTACTTTTTCCCTTTTCCCTTGAAAACAATAAAAGCATGGTGGCAACTCTTGTTTGTTTGATGTCTAGCTTATCCATAGCTTGATGATCCTGAATTTACCGCTACAGAAATTAAGTGGCGACTCTGCTGAGGAGTAGTCTCCAGTGGGTTTAGCCTACTTTTTGTATGTATATAATTGTATATTTGATGTATGTATATTTATTTGTGTGATATAATCTGCTTGTTATGCTTGATGATCTCTGAGTGGTGAGATAAGTTCTAACCCGAACTTGAGTGCAATTAAGATAGGAGGATGGTATAGTCATGTTCGACTTGTGTGGAGTAGTTTTTAACAAGTTGACTTGAGACCCATTTACTCAGTGGAGACCCTTTTGGATTTGGAAATGTCACACAAGTATTTATGGTTAGGCATTACTATCTCTAATTTGGGGTCCGAGAAGCTAAGGACCATAGAACATTTAACCCCTCTTGTCCTATTTAGGATGTAGTGCGGAGGCTGTTCAAGTGTAGACTTGATAGCAGTTGTTACGCGATACTACACTCAAACGAGTTTCTCTTGAGAATATTATGGGTTGATGAGTCAGTCATCCTAACTTGTAATATCCAATATATGGAATTAAGACTCTGGGAACTTTTTAGAACATGATCTACATGTTTTATCCTTAGTTCACTCCCTTGGGATGGTTCTTACCCAGACTCCATGCTCGTGACTTACAACAAACCCTTGATTCTTGGTTTATCCAATCAAGTCTTGTCAATATCAATAGAACTTGGGTGTTGATAAGGTGAAAACCATAATCCACCAAAATGGATGATTGATCTTGACAATGACTTGATTCATCCCTTGACATTTGTTTGTTTGCCTTGTGTGTGATCCCTTATTTGCGATTGTTGCATTCATGCATTCATGCGCATCATAACATTCATCACACAAAAGTTTCAAGGAACTGAGGTGTTATTTGCAAATATTTTCAGACCATGGATTATGGACGAAGGAACACTAAGAAGTACAGTTTCAAATGTCCCGACTTGAAAGAGTTAAGGAAGCTAGCATCTTTTGTATTAGATCCCTTGGACTTCAAACAACGCCATGGGAAGCTTCTGTCTATCTTGTTTACTGATGTGGTTAAAGGACTCTTGAGTGTGTTGGTTCAGTTTTATGATCCTCTCTACCGTTGCTTCACTTTTCCCGATTTTCAGCTAGTGCCTATGTTGGAGGATTGTTTGGATTGGAAGAGATTCCCAGATCTCATCTTATTGCTGAAGCTCTTCATTTGAAGAAGTATGAGATAAAGGCTCATTGGGTGAAGAAAGGAGGATTGTTTGGATTGCCATCTGATTTCCTCATCAAGGAAGCTACTGCCTTTGCTCAAGCCGGTAGTGTGGATGCTTTTGAAGCTATTTTTGTGTTGCTCATCTATGGATTAACTTTGTTCCCTAACATTGACGGTTTTGTTGATGTTAACGCCATTAGAATTTTCTTGATTGGGAATCCTGTGTCTACTTTGTTGGGTGATATGTACTTCTCTTTGAATTTGAGGAATTCTAAGGGTGGTGGAACTATTGTCTGTTGCATTCCTCTTCTGTACAAGTGGTTTATTTCGCACTTGCCTCAGACACCTGCTTTTGTAGAGAACAAACAATGTCTACGGTGGTCTCAGAGACTTATGTCTCTCACTAATGATGATATAGTTTGGTATGATCCTTCTTTGAGCAGTTTGGAGATTATTGATTGTTGTGGTGAATTCTCTAATGTGGCTCTCATTGGTACACAAGGAGGAATCAACTACAACCCTGCTTTGGCTCGACGTCAACTTGGGTTCCCCTTGAGAGACAAACCTAATAACACTTTGTTAGAAGGTCTTTTCTATCAAGAGGGTAAAGATCCCCAACATTCGAAGTAGAAGATTGTGCATGCTTGGCATAATGTGCATAGGAAAGGAAGATGCGAGCTTGGTTCGTGCAATTGTGTAACTTTGGAAGCTTACACTCTTTGGGTGAAGAAGAGAGCTTTGGAATTGATGATGCCTTATCCTTGTGAGAGACCTATGTCTATGGTTGTGGTTGAGCCATTAACTCTCCCTAACCAAGATGTAGAGGAGTTGGAAGACGCACTCGCCAAGATGAAACAAGAGAAAGATATGTGGGAAGAGTGTTTCCATGCTTTGAGCAAAAAGCATGAGGAGTTGCAGCTTGAATCTAAGGACAAAGATGCACTTATTGAGCTACTTGAAGACCGAGTGACAAAGAGACAGAGAGAGTCAGAGGTTTCATCTTCCTCTAGCATGCCTCAGCCTTCCTTTGCTTGGAAGAAGATTATTGATCGGCTTGTCCTTGAGAAGACTCAGATGAAGGCTTCTTTTGAGACCGAGATCCGACGCATTCGAAGGAAGTACACGCCTACAGCCAGATCAGATGAAGGCCCCTTTTTCTCTTGTATTTTTCATTTGGTTTCTGAAATTGTACTCAGTGTAATCCTTCCAATTATATAAATAAAAGATATTTTATGGTCATATCAAGTTGATGCAATTATTGTTAAATATATATATATAAATTTGCAAATAATATAGTAAGTTCCTTGAAAATAAAAAAAATCAAGCATTGCAATTCATGCATCATTTGCATAAGTAGGTTTCTCTTTCGCCATATGTCTCATTGGTGTTTCTTCTGTGCTTCAGCCAAGCTGACTTATTGATACAATACTCGTGCCAATCACTCTAGAATCATGGAACATCTTAAGCAAGAGAATAGAGACTTGAAAGAGGAGATCGCCCGCCTGACTGCCATGATGGAGTCAGTTTTAGCTGCGTAGAGCCAGTCTTCTCCAACGCCCGCAACTCCTCCTCCTCAAAGGAATATTTTTTCAAAGGTGGATACCTATACTGTTCCTGCAACTGCTACCTTTTCGCACCTCACATGCCTTCCGGATTCCCGTAGGGAATGCCGCCAAACTTTGTGCCCGAAGGCTTTGCGCCTACCTTTGCTCCTATGCCGGCATCTAGCCTGGTCATGTCTGTGCCTCCGCCAGTGGTGCATACCTTGCCTCGAGTGGAAGACACCATCTATCATTTCGAGCCGTCTGAGGGCCCGGATGTGTATGAGAAGATGGATGAGATGAAAGATCAATTTCTTGAGTTGCGCAAGGAGTTGAAAACGTTGAGAGGTAAGGATCTATTTGGGAAGAGTGTTGTTGAATTGTGTTTGGTTCCCAATGTGAAGATTCTAGTGAAGTTCAAAGTGCCTGACTTTTAAAAATATAAGGGGAATACATGTCCACTCATTCATTTAGTGATGTATGCCAGAAAGATGTCTACGCAAACAGATAATGATCAGCTGTTGATCCATTACTTTCAAGACAGTATGACGGGTGCTACATTGAGATGGTACATGGGGTTGGATAGTGCGAGCATCTGCACTTTCAATGATTTGGGTGAAGCATTTGTAAGGCAGTACAAATACAACATTGATATGGCTCCCGATAGAGATCAATTGAGATCACTGTTTCAGAAGGACAAGGAGACACTTAAGGACTATGCTTAGAGATAGAGAGAGCTAGCCGCTCAGATCAACCCTCCTTTGGAAGAAAAGGAGATGACTAAGATTTTTTTGAAGACCCTAAGCTCATTTTATTATGAGCGGATGATTTCCAGTGCCCCCAGTGATTTTATCGAAATAGTAAACATGGGGATGAGGCTAGAAGAAGGTGTCCGAGAAGGACGGTTGTCTAGGGATGAGGTGTCGTCCAGCAAGAGATACTGAAACAATTTTGGTAAGAAGAAGGATAGTGAAGCTAATGCAGTGACCAGTGGGAGGCAAAGGAGGCCTCGGATTAGAAGAAGTAAACCACCCCGTCAACATCATCATCAAGTATCTTCTGTAATTCCTGTGTTTTCAGCAAACCAATCAGCACCAATTCAACAACAACAACGTCAACAACAACAACCACAACAACAACAACATACAAACACCTACAACAACAACAATACCAACATTCATCAACAACAAAATTTTGAGAGGAAGAAGGTCTCTTTTGACCCAACTCCGATGACATACGCAGAACTATATCCATCATTGGTTCTCAAGAACCTGCTACAACCAAGAAATCCTCCATAAATCCCTGAACCACTTCCATGGTGGTATAAACCGGAACTTAATTGTGCTTTTCATCAAGGAGCCCCCGGACATGACATTGAGAATTGTTACCCCCTCAAGTATGAAGTTCAGAAGCTGGTAAAAAGTGGAATGGTGTCCTTTGAGGACCGTGCGCCAAATGTTAAAGCTAAGCCACTGCCTGCCCATGGAAATTCATCTGTTAATATGGTGGATGGTTGTCCAGGGGAGTTCAAGGTATTCGATGTACGCTTCATTAGAAGGTCCTTGGTGACGATGCACAAGGATATTTGTTTGGTAAGTGAATGTGAGCATGAACATGATGGCTGTGCTATCTGTAGTGTCAATTCTAGAGGTTGTATGATTGTTAAGAGGGACATCTAGCGGTTTATGGATGAAGGCTTGATTCAGATTGTTCAATCCCGTCATATAGATGATGATGTTAATGTAATAGTGCCAGTATTCAAGACACCAGAGAGAGTGGTGATTTAGTTTAATAGCAGCAATAGTAATAGTATCAGCAAGAGATCGGTATCACCGTTGGTTATACGATTGATGGGTCCAGTCTCGTACGCATCCGATAAAGCTGTTCCTTATCAGTACAATGCAACTATGTTGAAAGATGGTCAAGAGGTTCCATTACCTACGACCAGTTATGTCGTAAGCATTGCTGATGTTACTAAGGTGACCCGTAGCGGTCGAGTGTTTGGGCCAGTGTTCCCAAAGAATATGGAAGATTGCTCAGTTGATAAGAAAGTGGAAGTGCCTGCAGTAGATCCAGTTAGTGCTCCAAAGCGTCAGTCTGGTAAATCCAGCAATTTGAAGACTAACGACGATGATGAGGTACTTCGGTTGATAAAGAAAAGTGAGTTCAGTATGGTGGAGCAGCTACTCCAAACCCCCTCAAAGATTTCAGTACTGTCTCTACTTATGAATTCCGAAGCGCACAGAGAAGCACTACAAAGAGTTCTGGAGCAAGCTTTCGTGGAACATGATGTTACGGTGGATCAGTTTGATCATATTGTGGCCAACATCACTTCCTGTAATAATCTCAGTTTTTGTGATGAGGAACTCCCTGAGGAGGGTAGGAATCATAACTTGGCTTTGCATATCTCCATGAACTACAAAGATGACGCTTTGTCCAATGTGCTAGTTGATACCAAATCTTCTTTGAATGTGCTGCCGAAGTAAACGTTATCAAAACTGTCATACTAATGAGCGCCTATGAGATATAGTGGTGTAATCGTCAAAGCTTTTGATGGTTCACGCAAGATGGTGATTGGTGAAGTGGACCTTCCGGTGAAGATAGGTCCGAGTGACTTCCAGATTACTTTTCAAGTAATGGATATCCACCCGACCTACAGTTGTCTGTTGGGAAGGCCATGGATCCACGAGGCAGGAGTTGTTACCTCCACATTGCATCAGAAGCTCAAGTTTGTCAAGAATGGGAAGTTAGTCATTGTTGGCGGGGAGAAGTGTAACACCCCAAAATTTTCCCTCCTTATTCACGCATTCATTTTTAGGTCATTTAACATTAGATACATTGCATTTCATCATGTCAATCGGGATTAGCTCCAAGAAGCTTGAACATCATCCAGGACACTTTGTGGGTTCTATTTAGATGATCAGTCAACACAAGGGAAAGACTTGAGTTACTTCCAACAGGGGTCTATTCGTCAGTCAAAACGTTAATCTTGAAGGAGCAAAGGTTTGTTCATGAGCTGTCATGCTCGCTAGGCGAAGCCCACGTGTTATACAAAAAAAAAACGAAAAAAACGAAAAAAAAACGGAAAACGAAAAAAAAAAATAAAAATAAATTAAATAAATAAAAATAAATAAATAAATAAATAAATAAAATAATCTCAAACTTGGACCTCTCTCAAAAGCCCACTAAGCTACCAATATTAGTCTATAAATACCAAGGCTTCACTTGAGAAAAAGGAAGAGAAGCAAAATACTCTGAGGTTTCCTTGAAACAAAACCCTGGACAAAACCTGAAGAGAAACCTGACAGAGAACTCAGAGCAGCCTCCAAACCCTGAAGGGAACTCAACTGCACAGAATCACCTCTGCCTCACATAAACCCTAAAGATTGTTTTGTAAACCTCACGGGTGCAACTCAATTTCAATCAAGCTCTCCAATCAGGTTTGCCCTTATTCCCATTACCTTTGTGCTTTGAAGTTGAATACTCTGAATGTTTGAGGTATGATGGATGAATTTCATTAGGTTTTCCTAGCTAGAAGACCTCGATAGGAGGCAATGTTTTTGTGTGTTTATTTTTTACAGGTTCCTTCGTCCAGGACTCCTTTTGCATGAGCATCCCTAACCCTACCAACTCATTGATTTTTCTTCTCCTAAGAACACGTTAACTCCTTCTACTACAGGCGAGTAAGTCTCCAAAGGTCGAGCATCCGGTAGATTGCGTAGTAACGTTGTTCGTCTAAAACCCAATCCATAACCCCGTAGTTAGCCGAACCACGGATTGCACTGATTCTCATTCCAGATGAGATACGTAGGCATAAGATGCGATGTCTTAGCGAGCACAATTACCCTTAACCCCTAGGTAGCCGAGCTACGAAGACTCTGATTCTCATATTCAGATGAGATATGTATGCAGTGGATGCGACATCCGTGCGAGTCATTTTCTTTTGACCCCTTTTTTTTAGTAAATAACACATTAGATAAACCCACACCCTTTAGACAAGAACTACAAAAGTGGATCCCGTAGAGTACTACGGATGCGTAGGGGTGCTAATATCTTCCCTTCGCATAATCGACTCTCGAACCCAAGATTTGGTTGCGAGACCATGTCTTGATCTTTCCTTTTTCTTGGTTTACTTCGAGCGTTTCCTTTCCCTCCTTTGGGATAAATAACGAACGGTGGCGACTCTCCTGTCTTTCTTCGCCGGTTTTTTTTTTCGCATTCCATTTTTCAGGTTGCGACAGCTGGCGACTCTGCTGGGGAAACGGTTTCCCTAAGCGAGTCCCTCCTAGCTTTTGTAGGTTGTTTGTTTATTGGGTGTTTATTCTTTTGTACAGTTATTTATCTTTCAGCATTTACCTGCTTTATTGCATTGTGTACATATGACTGCCGTATCTGCTGGTTCTGTTTGTGAGATGAGTTCTATACCCAAACTCGAGTGCACTTAGGATAGGAGAATGTCATAGTCTTGTTGACTTGTGTGGAGTTATTCCTTAGCAAGTTGACTTGCAAGCCCATTCACTTGGTGGAGGTCATGTTGGGATCAATAATGTCACACAAGTAAGTTGTGATTAGACATTACTTTTTCCAATATAGACCTTAGAAGCCAGGGACCTTAGTTTACCAAACCCATCTTGGCCTATTCGTAGGACGTAGTGCGAAAGTCGTTCAAGTGTAAGATTTGATACGATTGTTACGCGATACTACACTCGTAAGAGTCTCTCTTGAGAATATTTTTGGAATACGAGTAGTCGTTCCTCCGATAATATCCGAAAGATGGGATTATGACTATGGGAACCTTTTGTAGAACATGTTTGGTAGGTTTAAACCTTAGTACACTCCCTTTGGGTGGTTCTTAACCTAAACTCCATGCTCGTGACTTGCAACAAACCCTTGATTCATGGTTGATCCGTTCAGGTATCCTTGATATCAATGAAACTTGGGTGTTGATAAGGTGTAAACCATAATCCACCAAAAATGGATGGTTGATATTAAGGATAACATAATCCATTCCATGACCTTTGTTTGGTGTGCTTTGCTTGATCCTCTTAATTTCTCTCTAGGCAGTGCAACCTGACGGATGTTCAAGCGGATCCAGCAATCCTGATTGACATGCCATTGCATTGCATAACATCATTCGCATATTTGCATCCAACATCTCATGCTTATTCATTTGCAGGGTATTCCCTTTTTAAGGGGGGGGGCTTAAAATCGAATAAGCAGTGCATCGCATACCATGCATACTAACCCTTGTTTGTTTTGCAGGTGTCACCGCAGTGTCTAATGTTTGTTCCCTATATCAAGCAGTTATTGGTCCCAAGCGAGTTCACAGGTACCCGACAAAGGAAAACCGTCCACGACTAGCAATGGACCAGATACAGAAAGAACTGGCTGATATGCGTGAAAGGATGGATCAGTTCATGACATTGATGACTGGTATGGCAGAAGGCCAGGCGAAGCTGAAGGAATTGGTTGAGCAACCGAGGCCCGATCCAGAGGTGGAAATACCAAGTGCTGAGGGGAACCCTGGTAACCCTGGGAACGCTGGTAACCCTGTGAACACTGGAAACGCGGGTAACGCAAATGTTGATGGAAACCCGGGTAATGTTGGCAACACGGGAAATGTTGGGAATGGTATTGGCGGAAGGTACAATGTGAATCAAGGAATTCGGATTAACGGGAGCCCCGTTACTGAGGATTATCAGTATGATCAATTTTCTTTGCACGACAAGGCCCTCGAGACCACTCGCCGTATGGATGAGCTTGCTGAGAAGCTCAAATCTTTGGAGTCTCAAAATTCCTTAGGTTTTGATGTCACAAATCTTGGTCTGGTTCAGAGAGTAAGGATCCCTCACAAGTTCAAACCCCCTACTTTTGAGAAATACAACAGGGCTTCTTGCCCACGCACTCATCTCCAATCTTATCTAGGAAGGTTAGGAGCTCACACTGAAGATGAAAAGTTGTGGATGTACTATTTTGAAGACAGTTTAACTGGAGCTTCTCGTGAATGGTATTCTCATTTGTCTCGTACTACCATCAAGAGCTGGAAAGACTTGGCAGAGGCTTTTGTCAAGCAATATCAATACAACTTGGACATGGCTCCAAATCGGACCTTGTTGCAAGGAATGTCTCAGACTGCCAAGGAAACCTTTAGAGAATATGCTCAGTGTTGGAGACAAGTTGCTGCGTCCGTCCAACCCCCTATGTCTGAAAGGGAGATGGCGGACGTGTTCATGAACACTTTTCAAGGCAATTATATTGAGATATTGGCTACTTGCCCGTCAATCAGCTTTGCAGAGATAGTAATTGCTGGAGAAAGAATCGAGAGTCTATTGAATATGGGCCGAGTTCAAGACAATAGTGCTCCCAAGAAACCGTTTGCTGGTAACGGTCAGCGAAGAAGAGAAGGCGAGACAAGCGTTGTATATGCCGGCAGAGGCAGGGGCAGAGGACGCCCTAATTATTATCAAGATCAAGTGGCCGCAGTCACTATTCCAACACCTGTTCCTCAACCGCAGTATCATCCGCAACAGCAACCCAGGTACAACAATCAACAATAAGGAGGTAATCCGGGTCAACAGAGACCCTATCAACAACGTCCAAGGCAGGCGGACCGGGTCATTGAGCCAATCCCAATGCCTTATTCTGTATTACTTCCCAAGCTGATTGACATGAATCTGGTTACGTTGAGAACTCTGGCCCCACCGGTCGATCCCAACAATCTGCCTAGAGGTTATGATGTCAACGCCAGATGTGCTTTTCACTCCAATGCACCTGGCCATACTACAGATAATTGTAAGGCTCTCCAGCTAAAGGTACAAGATTTGAGAGATGCCCAAACCATCAATTTTTCTCTGGTGCCTAATGTTATCCAAAACCCGATGCCAGCTCACGGCGGGCAGAGGATTAATGCTGTTGATAGTGGGGAAACTTTGAATTTGGTTTCTGATGTGACTAAAGTGAAGACTTCGCTATCAGTGGTCAAAGACTGACTCTTGAAAGGATGGATTTTCCCAGGCTGTGGGGAAGAGTGCAAAAACTGTCAAGACGCCGAGAATGGATATGATAGTTTGAGAAGGGGTATTCAGCAACTGATAGATGAAGGTTGTCTTCAATTCGATCAGACTCGTCCAGTGGAATGATGTGTCGACAGTAACGTTTTATTTCACTCCTGAAGAAATATATGCTCCCGAGAGACCCGCTCCGACAACAATATATTTCCCAGAAAGTCCAGCACCAATTTACTCTGACAACCCTCAACCGACTTTGATTGGTCCGGTCACCATCACGGTACCAGGACCTGTTTCGTATGAGAAAGACAGTGCTATCCCGTGGCACTATGGGGCTGATATCTACTGCCAGGGGCAGAAAGTTAATGAAGAAGACATTGACATTGGTAGCTCCGCTGTAGACAATGTTGGAGGAATTGGTGGCTTCACTCGCAGTGGACGCCTATTTGTACCATCAATATTGCGCACGAATGCTGAAGCTGAGGCAGCTGCCAAGGCCAAAGGAAAACAGGTATTCATCGAAGAGGTTACTACCGAGGAAGCTCCTCCTAAGACCGCATTCGAGAAGGAAGTGGATGAGTTTATGAGGATTATCAAGAAAAGTGACTACAAGGTAGTCGACCAGCTAAATCAGACACCCTCAAAGATCTCCATTCTCTCACTATTGATGTGCTCTGAGGCACACAGAGCAGCCTTGTTTAAAGTACTGAATATGGCTTATGTTCTCCCAGAGATAACTATTGACCAGCTGGAGTCGGTAGTTTCGAATGTACACACTAGCCATGCGCTAGGTTTCACCGATTATGACCTAACATCTGAGGGCAGGAATCACAACAAAGCCTTGCATATCACAATGGAATGCAAAGGGACGGTGCTTTCCCATGTTTTGGTTGATACAGGTTCTTCTCTGAATGTTCTCCCAAAGAAAGCCTTAACGAAGTTGGATTGCGATGACGCCACCCTGAGGCCGAGTAATTTAGTTGTAAGGGCTTTTGATGGCTCTAAGCGAGCTGTTTGTGGCGAAGTTGAGTTGCCAGTTAAGATTGGACCGCAGGTATTCAAGAGTACCTTTTATGTGATGGATATCCAGCCTGCCTATAGCTGTCTGCTAGGTCGACCCTGGATTCATGTTGCCGGTGTTGTTACTTCTACTCTCCACCAGAAGCTCGAATATGGACTAGAAGGTCAGATCGTCACCATCTGTGGTGAAGAGGATATTTTTGTTAGCCACCTGTCTACATTTAAGTATGCTGAGATGGATGGCGAGATGCATGAGATTCTGTGTCAGGGCTTCGAAGTCATAAACATCAGTGAGGTCGCGCCCGAAACTGTCTTTTCACCTGAGTCTGAGAAGGTCGGGACTTCTATCTCTTCATACAAGCAAGCTGTTGAAGTGGTTAAGGCTGGTAATGCCCAAGGCTGGGGCAAATTTGTGGAGCCAATCATAAAAGAAGACAAGTTTGGATTGGGGTATACTCCGGGGTCTCAGAAGAATGAAGTCGGTACTTTCTCCAGCGGAGGTTTGGTTTCTCCCCACACTGTCAATGCTGCAGATGAAGACAAGGCTGACAGCGACTGTGACTTAGATAGTTGGATTTGCCCGTGCGTCCCAGGAGAAAAGCTCGACAATTGGTCGTCTGAAAAAGTCGTCCGGTTTACTCTACTGAAGGAGTAATTTTTATGGTTTTCCTTTTATCACATGCATAACAAAGTCTTACACTTTGACCAAGGTGTAATGACTCATCTGTAGGGCCATCCATTTAGTTACATTTCGCAATTATTTTCATCATCAACAAAGGACAACTTTTGCAAACAATTTTGTGTTCTCTTTCTTTCAATTATTTTTACTTTTACAAAAACGGCAATGTTTCTTTTTCATGTTTCTTTTTCGTTTTTCTTTCCAAAAAACACCTCGTAAAACTGATCACCCGGATCTCACTGCTAACGACACTGCTATGGCCAAGTATGACTTCGACAATCCTATCTATCAAGCCGAAGAAGGGGTTGAGGAAGATTGTGAATTTCCTAAGGAGTTAGCCAGGTTGTTGAAACAGGAGGACCGAGCTATCACACCTTATCAGGAGGTGGTTGAGACCATCAACATTGGTACCGAAGACGACAAGAAAGAGATCAAGATTGGGGCCAGTCTACAGGCCGAGAGGAAAAGACCGTTGATCATGTACTTGACTGTGTTAGAAAGGTCAATGGGATATGTGCTCGGTCAGCATGACGAGTCAGGTCGAAAAGAGCATGCAATATACTACCTTAGCAAAAAGTTTACCGACTGTGAACAAAGATACTCACTGCTCGAGAAAACTTGCCGCGCTTTGGCATGGGCTTCTCGCCGACTAAGACAGTATATGTTGACTCACACGACTCTATTGATATCAAAGATGGATCAAGTCAAGTATATTTTTGAAAAGCCAGCAGGGTTGCTAGGTGGCAAATGATGCTGACAGAGTATGACATCCAATACACTTCACAAAAAGCCATCAAAGGAAGTGTCTTGTCATACTATCTTGTCGTGCAACCGATTGATGATTACCAACCTATGAGGTTCGACTTTCCTGATGAGGACATCATGTTTCTCAAAATCGAAAGATTGCGAGGAACCACTCCCGGAGGAGGGGCCTGACCCTGAATCCAAATGGATTATGATGTTTGATGGGGCGGTCAACGTCAATGGTCGCGGAGTTGGTGCAGTGTTGATCACACCGGAGGGGGTTCATATGCCATTTTGTGCCAGAATAACTTTTCCCTGCACCAACAATGAAGCCGGACGAAGCAGAATGGGTCCGTTCTCGATACAATCAGCTAAGCCTAGTTGAGGAAAAGAGACTAGCAACTATATGCCATGGCCAGTTATATCAGAGACGGACGAAGAGAGCGTTTGATCAGAAAGTGCGTCCTCGGGAGTATCGATTCGGTGAATTGGTACTCAAAAGAATTCTTCCTCCCAACACAGATCACAGGGGCAAATGGACACCGAACAACGAGGGTCCATACGTGGTTAAAAGAGTTTTCTCTGGCGGAGCTCTGATGCTAACAACCATGGATGGTGAAGACTTCCCGTCCCCTGTCAACTCAGACGCAGTTAAAAAATACTTTGCATAAAATAGACCCGCTAGAAAGTAAAAAGAATAGTCCAGGCAAAAAAGGGGCATCCCGACGAACCAAAAAAAAGAATGAAGAGGTTCGGGCAAAAATTAGGGATATAAAAAAAAATGTACACCCGGTGAGTCGAAAAGCCGAAAGGGCGGCTTAGGCAAAAAAGGATATACCGGTGGATTGAAAACCCAAAAGGGCGGTCCACGCAAAAGTTAGGGAATAAGCGAATAACTGCGATCTGAGTTCATCCGTGTTATATCACTGTTTCATTCAATCCGACAATCTTCGAAGGTAAAAGATCGACTAATCATCCACTTCAGAAAGCAAGATGAGCAGAGCGTCTTGAGGACATACGAGCCATAACAGAGTCGAAACTCGGTGGGACCCCGTTTCCATATTGCCATTAGGATAGTTTTTCTTGTTCAATTTATAGCGATCGCCTCTTTCTAGGGATCAGCTTCCTGATGTACTCGCCTATTCCTGGCACAAATTCTTCAACCAACAAAAGTCGAATAATTCAATGACTTGCGCAGGAAAACAGTCAAAATTGCTTTGAATGTGCTTAATCCCGGACGGTGAATTCAAACCGAGTAATTCCCCGGGGCATACGTGTATTTTTTGGTTACAGGTCACAGGAACCGGATGCCAAGTCATGAATCCTCACCCCCAAGCGGTTGTCAAAGCCTTTCCTCTGCAGAGCAGGTTCCCCAGTAGAGTTGACAGTATCCAGACTGTATATCCCCAGTAGAGTTGACAGTATCCAGACTGTATATCCCCAGCAGAGTCGACAGTGCCAGACTGTATCTTCCCAACAACAACGGAGTAGTTGCATACCCAACAGACAAGAGGGTGGTGTTCCCAGTGTTCATCTCGTCCCCAGCAGATTTTTTTTTTAACAGATTTGTTTTAATCCCCAGTCTGAAGACGATTAGCAAGTTCATATCCTCAGCAAAGGTCGATTCCTACGACATTTCCCCAGGAAGTGCTTTCCTCACAGACTCTCCTCGCAGAGCCTCGCCAAGCAAAGTTTCCATAGTTGATACTTCCCCAGCAAGGTCAACTTTTCAATAAAGGCCGATTTATTTTCGGTGGCTCCCCGGTCCCGGCAGACGGATCGTTCCCCATAGAGCATTCAAGGATTGATACAGCGATCCGCTCCCTGCCAGAGTTGCTTCCCCAAGCAGATTTCTTTTTTCTTTTGCACCATGCATAACATTTGCATTTGCATTTGCATGCATATCAAACATACACATAAGCTGATAAACAGGTTCTTCAAAGCAGACTGAAAAATTACTTTACAACCAAAGTCATGAGATTTGGCCAGAGGATCAAGTGTGCGTGTGTGACCCATCATGAGGGTCATTTCGAAGATTCAGCCTGAGAATCCTTTTCCAGAGATCCAGCCCGAGGGTCATTTCGAAGATTCAGCCAGAGAGTCGACTACGAGCGTTATTTCCCCAGCAAGCCAGCTGGAGGAATAGATTGACAGCTCAACAGAAAATCAACCTACAAGAGGATCCAGCCCGCGGATCGCATTTAAAAAACAAAGTCTAATCGAAGAGTCGTTATAACATGTTCTAGCCTGAAGAATATGTATGAAGCCCAAAAGTGGGATATTCTCGAAGTTGCATATCTAACATGAAGACTATAGATTTCAAAAGAGGGTCAACCAGCGCATGCCTCAGGTGCGAGATCCTAATGATGGGAATTTATCAACGAAACAATCCAGATCTAGCAAGAAGATCGAAATCAGATTCAGCCAGAGAATCAAAGAGAATCGATTCAGCCAGAGAATCGAAACAAAGTAGATCTAGCCAGAAGATCTAGCCAGAAGATCGAAGTCAGGTCTAGTCAGAAGATCGAAATAGATTCAGCCAGAGAATCGAAACAATTCAGATCTAGCCAGAAGATCGAAGAAGATCTAGCCAGAAGATCAAAGTCAGGTCTAGCCCGAAGACCGGAAATAGATTCAGCCAGAGAATCGAAACAATTCAGATCTAGCCAGAAGATCGAAGTAGATTCAGCCAGAGAATCAAAGGAAATAGATTCAGCCAGAGAATCGAAACAAAGGAGATCTAGCCAGAAGATCGAAGAAGATCTAGCAAGAAGATCGAAGTCAGGTCTAGCCCGAAGACCGGAAATAGATTCAGCCAGAGAATCGAAACAATTCAGATCTAGCCAGAAGATCGAAGTAGATTCAGCCAGAGAATCAAAGAAAATAGATTCAGCCAGAGAATCGAAACAAAGGAGATCTAGCCAGAAGATCGAAGAAGATCTAGTCAGAAGATTAAAACCGTATCCAACCCGAGGATCAAAATTAATATCCAACCAGAGGACTAAATTGAGTATAGATTCAGCTAGAGGATCAAAACTCCAGATTAAGTCAGAAGACTGATTCAGATTCAGCCAGAGGATCGGAAGAGAAATAAACAGCGCGGTGTATTTCAGCATTTTTGTGGTGTTCTCGAAGCGCAAATTTTTGGTCTGTCTTTGGTATTCAATCACAGCTCACCCTATTTGTCTGATAAGCTGTTCGCTTTCATCCTGCTCGGGTTAACTGATGACTGAATAGGGGCAGTTGTAACACCCCAAAATTTGCTCTCCTTATTCACGCATTCATTTTTAGGTCATTTAACATTAGATACATTGCATTTCATCATGTCAATCGGGATTAGCTCCAAGAAACTTGAACATAATCCAGGACACTTTGTGGGTTCTATTTAGATGATCAGTCAACACAAGGGAAAGACTTGAGTTACTTCCAACAGGGGTCTATTCGTCAGTTAAAACGTTAATCTTGAAGGAGCAAAGGTTTGTTCATGAGCTGTCATGCTCGCTAGGCGAAGCCCACTCGTTATGAAAAAAAAAACGAAAAAAAAGGAAAACGAAAAAAAATAATAATTAAATAAATAAATTAATTAAATTAAATAAATAAATAAATCTCAAACTTGGACCTCTCTCAAAAGCCCACTAAGCTACCAATATTAGTCTATAAATACCAAGGCTTCACTTGACAAAAAGGAAGAGAAGCAAAATACTCTGGGGTTTCCTTGAAACAAAACCCTGGACAAAACCTGGAGAGAAACCTGACAGAGAACTCAGAGCAGCCTCCAAACCCTGAAGGGAACTCAACTGCACAGAATCACCTCTGCCTCACATAAACCCTAAAGATTGGTTTGTAAACCTCACGGGTGCAACTCAATTTCAATCAAGCTCTCCAATCAGGTTTGCCCTTTATCCCATTACCTTTGTGCTTTGAAGTTGAATACTTTGAATGTTTGAGGTATGATGGATGAATTTCATTAGGTTTTTGCCCACGGGTTCATAATTATGTATGAATGTATAAATAATGCCTTGAATGCCTAATCGTTTAATTTCTGAAGTGTATGCCACAGGGTTTGAGGTTTCTGAAACCATACTGTTATCCATGAAAAAAATGCTTATCGTGTTTCACTAACCATTTTGTTGAGTTTTTGTGAAGGCTCACATGACTTTTGCAGGGATAGCTTGCCTGGTGTCCCACTTTATTTGTGGGATACCGCCTAAAGGTTTCATTCCGATTACCTGTACTGACTCACTTTTTTGATGGTGTTAGCTTGGGAGGATCTCAGGGTTTCCTTGTTCCGTTAATTACTGTTACTTCGGATTTTTATCCGCGTGGTACCTTTTACATTTTTCCCGCATTTTACTGCTTTCCTAGCTGGAAGACCTCGATAGGAGGAAATGTTTTTGTGTGTTTATTTTTTTACAGGTTCCTTCGTCCAGGACTCCTTTTGCATGAGCATCCCTAACCCTACCAACTCATTGATTTTTCTTCTCCTAAGAACACGTTAACTCCTTCTACTACATGCGAGTAAGTCTCCAAAGGTTCAGCATCCGGTAGATTGCGTAGTAACGTCGTTCGTCCAAAACCCAATCCATAACCCCGTAGTAAGCCGAACTACGACTTGCTCTAATTCTCACTCCAGATGAGATACGTAGGCATAAGACGCGATGTCTTAGCGAGCAAAATTACCCTTAACCCCTAGGTAGCCGAGCTACGAAGACTCTGATTCTCATATTCAGATGAGATACGTATGCAGTGGATGCGACATCCGTGCGAGTCATTTTCTTTTGACCCCTTTTTTTTTAGTAAATAACATATTAGATAAACCCACACCCTTTAGACAAGAACTACAAAAGTGGATCCCGTAGAGTACTACGGATGCGTAGGGGTGCTAATACCTTCCCTTCGCATAATCGACTCCCGAACCCAAGATTTGGTTGCGAGACCCTGTCTTGTCCTCTCCTTTTTCCAAGTTTACTTCGAGCGTTTCCTTTCCCTCCTTTGTGATAAATAACACATTGTGGCGACTCTCTTGTCTTTCTTCGCCGGTTGTTTTTTTTCGCATTCCATTTTTCAGGTTGCGACAAGAAGGTACTGTTGGTTAGCCACCTATCTCTTTCTCTTATGTTGAAGTTGAGGATGAGGTTGGAACTCTGTTCCAAGCCTTATCTATTGTTGCTGAAAAGAGAGTTGGGGCACCCATGTCCTCTTTGAAAGATGCGAGGAAGATTGTTGAAGAAGGAAATATTGATCAGTGGGGGCAAATGGTAGAGGTCTCCGACAATAAGAACAGAATCGGTATGGGTTTTCAGCAAGGTTCGTCAACTGTTAGATCAGAGGATATGCAACTCAGCTTCCGTAGCGGAGGGTTCATTCATGGCAATGAACAACACTTAGCTGCTGTTCTAGAGGATGATGAAGAGGAAGACTGCACCAATTTTGTGACACATGGAAAGGCTTGCTACAATTGGACTGCTGTTGATATTCCTGTTATTATGCTTCGATCTAAGTAATTGCTTTTATTTGTTTTCAAAAAAATCCTTCTCCCATGCCTAAGGGAGAAGTGAGCGTTGTTGGGAATTTTCAATTTGATCATTAATAAAGCATAATTCTATTCATCCACATCTATGATGTTTTGTTTTTACTTTTTACTTTATTTTGAAAATGGTAATCACAAAAAACATAAATAAACAATATAATTGTCCATCAGCATAATATTTGGTCACAAATTCACTTTTCTAAAATCAAAATATCAAATCATTATGCAGGTTGGTTTCTAACCCCATTAAATACAATGATCCTTCCCCTTCTCCAAAATTTGAATTCCCTGTGTTTGAGGCTGAGGAGGAAAGTGATGAAGAAGTGAGTGATGAATTGTCTCGTCTTCTTGAGCATGAAGGAAAATCCATTTAGCATTTCGAAGAGCAAATTGAATTAGTCAACTTGGATTCCGAGGATGATGTGAAGGAAGTCAAGATTGGGTCTCGACTGTGTCCAGATGTGAAGAAGGGGTTGATCGACCTTCTCTGAGAGTATTCAGATGTATTTGCTTGGTCCTATCAAGACATGCCTGGTTTGGATTCTGAGATAGTGGAGCATAGATTGTCGTTGAAGCCAGAGTGCCCGCCAGTCAAGCAGAAGTTGAGGAGAACGCATCCTGATATGGAAGTGAAGATCAAAGAAGAAGTGCAGAAGCAGATTGATGTCGATTTCCTTGTGACCGCTGAGTATCTGCAGTGGGTGGCCAATATTGTGCCTGTTCCGAAGAAAGATGGAAAAGTCCGCATGTGTGTTGATTATAGAGATTTGAATAAAGCCAGTCTGAAAGATGATTTCCCTCTACCACACATTGATATGTTGGTAGACAATACAACTAAATTCAAAGTCTTTTCGTTTATGGACGAATTTTCCGGATATAATCAGATCAAGATGGCACCCGAAGATATGGAAAAGACCACATTCATTACATCTTGGGAAACATTCTGTTATAGAGTGATGCCTTTCGGTATGAAGAATGCTGGTGCAACTTATCAAAGAGAAATGACTACTCTTTTTCATGATATGATGCATAAAGAGATTGAAGTCTATGTCGATGACATGATTGCTAAATCCATTGATGAAGAGGAACATGTTGAGCATTTGTTGAGGCTATTCCAGCGTTTGAGGAAGTATAAACTCCGCTTGAATCCCAATAAGTGTACTTTTGGTGTTCGTTCTGGTAAGTTGTTGGGCTTTATTGTCAGCGAGAAGGGTATTGAAGTTGATCCTGCCAAGGTCAAAGCAATACAAGAGATGCCCGCGCCCAAGACTGAGAAGTAAGTCAGAGGTTTTCTCGGCCGCTTGAATTATATCTCAAGATTCATTTCACACATGACTGCCACATGTGTGCCTAAGTTCAAGCTTCTTCGGAAAGATCAGTCTTGTGATTGGACCGAAGATTGCCAGAAAGCTTTTGACAGTATCAAAGAATATCTGCTTGAGCCTCCAATTTTATCTCCATCTATTGAAGGAAGGCCATTGATCATGTATTTGACTGTGCTTAAAGATAGTATGGATTGTGTTCTTGGTCAGCAAGATGAGACTGGAAAGAAAGAATTTGCAATTTACTATCTCAGTAAGAAGTTCACTGATTGTGAGACCCGATATTCTATGCTAGAGAAGACTTGTTGCGCATTGGCTTGGGCTGCTAAGCGTCTGCATTAATATATGCTGAGTCATACCACTTGGTTGATATCCAAAATGGATCCAATCAAGTATATATTTGAGAAGCCTGCTTTAACTGGGAGGATTTCCCGTTGGCAGATGTTGTTATCAGAGTATGATATCGAATACCGATCTCAGAAAGCGATCAAAGGTAGTGTCTTGGCTGACCACTTGGCTCACCAACCAATTGAAGATTACCAGTCAGTGCAGTATGATTTTCCTGATGAAGAGATCTTGTACCTGAAAATGAAAGATTGTGATGAACCATTGCTTGAAGAAGGGCCATAACCTGGTTCCCGTTGGGGCATGGTGTTTGATGGAGCTGTTAATCAGTATGGTAATGGAATTGGGATAGTGATCATTACTCCTCAAGGCACACATTTTCCATTTACATCTAGATTGACTTTCAAGTGTACAAATAATATGGCAGAATATGAAGCTTGCATTATGGGGCTCGAAGGGCCATTAATCTCAGAATCAAGCATTTAGATGTCTTTGGGGATTCAGCTTTGATTGTGAATCAAATCAAAGGTGAATAGGAGACGAATCAACCCGGTTTGGTACTATATAGAGATTATGCGAGGAGGATTTCAACTTTCTTTACAAAGGTTGAGTTTCATCATATCCCTCGAGATGAAAACCGGATGGCAGATGCTCTTGCAACGTTGGCGTCAATGATTGTAGTAAAGTATTGGAATGAAGTGCCCAACTTAACTGTGATGTGTCTTGATAGGCCAACCCATGTGTTTGTTGTTGAAGAGAGCAAAGACGAGAAGCTATGGTATTACGATATCAAGCGTTTCCTCCAAAGTCAGATTTACCCATCTGGGGCATCTTTGAGAGATAAGAAGACTTTGAGAAGAATAGCGGACAATTTCTACCTAAATGGTGATGTGTGGTACAAGAGAAACTTCGATATGCTTTTGCTCAGATGCATGGATAGACACGAAGCATACCTATTGATGACTAAAGTCCATGAAGGTTCCTTTGGTACTCATTCCAATGGACATGCAATGGCGAAGAAGATGTTGCGAGCAGGTTACTATTGGTTGGCAATGGAATCTGACTGTTACAAGTTTGTGAAGAAATTCCACAAGTGCCAAATATATGCAGATAAAATTCGTGTTCCTCCGACACTGTTGAACGTCATTTCCTCCCCATGGCCATTCTCCATGTGGGGAATTGATATGATTGGCATGATTGAGCCCAAAGCTTCGAATGGACATCGTTTCATTTTGGTGGAAATTGACTACTTCACAAAATGGGTTGAAGCGGCATCGTATGCAAATGTAACCAAGCAAGTTATTATAAGGTTTATTAAGAATCAAATTATATGTCGTTATGGTGTGCAAAGTAAGATCATTACTGATAATGGATCGAACTTGAATAATAACATGGTGGAAGCTCTTTGTAAAGACTTCAAGATTGCACATCATAATTCTTCTCCCTACAAACCTAAGATGAATGGGGTTGTTGAAGCTGCAAACAAGAACATCAAGAAGATTATTCCGAAGATGGTTGTAACATATAAGGATTGGCATGAGATGCTCCCATTTGCTTTGCACGGGTATCATAAATCCATTCACACTTCAACAAAGGCAACCCCTTTCTCTCTTGTATATGGTATGGAAGCAGTGCTCCCCGTAGAGGTTGAGATCCCTTCATTGCGTGTGCTCGTGGAAGCCAAGTTGACTGAGGCTGAATGGTGTCAAACCAAGTACGATCAGCTGAATTTGATAGAAGAGAAGAGGTTGACTGCCATGTGTCATGGTCAGTTGTGAAGGTGAGAAAAACAAGAAAGGGGGGGTTTGAATTGTTTGAAAAATAAGCGCTTTTCCAAAATGAAAATCACACAATGATTTTATACTGGTTCGCTTATAACACAAAGCTACTCCAGTCCACCCGGCCAAGGTGATTTCGCCTTCAACAAGGACTTAATCCACTAATCTTGAAAGATTACAAACAACCCCTAAGAGAGAAGAAAATCTCTTAGTCCTCTCAAGTCTACAGACTACAAAGAGTCACTTGAGGAAATCAAACAAATAAAAGATACAATATATGTAATCTAGAATGCTTCTAAGAAAGCAAATATTACAAACTTAAGAACAGATTTTTCACTTAATAAGCAAAAGCTTAGTGAAATTCTTTGAGAGCAAAGATGATTTTCTTGAGCGTGAAATAATTCAGTATAGTTTTGGCTAGTTGATTTCTTGCTTACTGAAAGTTGATTTCTTCTCTATTTATATAGGAGTTGAAGTAGTGTTGAAATAGAGTTGAATCTGGTGGATAATGAGATGTAATTACGCCATTCCATAAATAGCTTCTGCAGGAGACTTTTTCTTTTAGAAGTGACTACTTACCACAAGTAGTATCTTCTCTCTTGGAAGAGGAGATTAACGTCTCTTTCTAATTGAGGAAATCCATTTGCAGAACTTTAACTTGGCTTAAACGTTACCTCATCATGATTAACAAATCTGATTAGAGTCTTCGTGTATCTGGAGAATCTTGGGATCTGGCTTCTGATGTTATTTCTTGAGAGTTCAGATAGCGCTGATAAATTTCAGAGTTTACAGAAGGCATTTGTTCAGAGTCAGAGCTTCTAGACTTTACTTCATGTTCAGATGCTTCTGATACTTTGCAGTTTTGTCCAGAGTCAGAGCTTCTTGAAACGAGATTCCACTTTAGATGCTTCTGATACTTGATAATTTGTATCTGATCTTGTTGTGCATCTGATGACATCATCAGATTTATTTCTTCTATCTTTAGAACCCTGCACACTTAGAAACTTTTCGTTAGGGTGTCATTTTTGATTTCATCCTTTGTTATCATCAAAATCAAGGAATCTGTTGTAGAACAATTTTTGTTCTTACAATCTCCCCCTTTTTGATGATGACAAAACAACTTAAAATAGCAGATGAAACATGAATAAAATAAGATCAGATAGACAGAAGCTCCCCCTGAGTTAGTGCTAGGGAGTTCAGAAGTTCTTACCAGAGCTTTTCAAGTAATGAGATTTCTGAAACTTTCTGCAAATTCTTAAATTTAATGTTAGAGTTATTTAATCAGAGCTATTTTTATCAGAGCTATTTCTACAAATGTTGCAGAGTGCTTAAGGTTTTAGACAATTTTCATCAGAGCTATTTAATGATTTCTCCCCCTTTTTGTCAGAATCAAAAAGGTAGATATAAAAAAAATAACAAGATAATAAAGAGAAAAACATTTCATTAATCAGAAGCACAAGGGCACAAAGGCATTCAAAAAACATCAGATCTAAGAGAATATCAGAGCTAAAGAAGACAGAAGCAAAGACACTAGGCAAGCAAACAAAAGAAATCCTAAGTGCCTAAGGGTTTGGAGGTTGAGGAAGTCTCTGAAGCAACATGGCAAACATGTTCTGGATGTTTTCATTCAAAGCGTCTTGCTTGTCCATCCTGGCACGGAGCTCATTCTGATCTTGCTTGATTTCTTTCTGATCCTGCTTGATTTCTTTTAGAGCATGAAGAATCATAGGGATCGCAGAGGAAGACTCCCCCTGAGTCAGAGCCTGCTGAGCTTCAGCTTCAGCAGCAGCTTGGGCTTCTGCATCCGCCTGAGCCTTGGCTTCAGCTTCCTTAATCCTTAGAAGTTCTGCTTCCTTTGCCAGTCTTTCTTCTTCTAACCTTCTTGCTTCTTCTTCAGCTTCCCTAGCCAATCTTTCCTCCTCTAATCTTCTGGCCTCAGCTTCTCTGGCCAATCTCTCTTGGAGCCGTTCCTCAGCATCTCTGATGTAGCCATTTCTGACTTGTTCAGAGATACTCTTCAGCCTATAAGACTCAGAGGTCATCCAACTAATGACTCTGTTCCAGTGTGTCCTAACAGATTTAGGATCATCACTAACTTCAGAGTTTTTAGCCAGAGACTTGACCTTCTGGACTGAAGCTTCTGCAATCTGTATAATGGCCTCCTCAAGGGTAGGTATGGTAAGATCAGGTTCAGGTTCAGGTGAATGAGGTGGAGAGTTTTGAGGGCTGAGATTTAGAGAGGGAGGTTCAGTTTCTGATTCTGGTTGAGGTTCAGATTCTGCTTGAAGTTCAGAATCTGCTTCTGGTTGAAGACTGGGGGATGAAGCATAGAGTGGGTTTAGGTCTAATGGGTCAGAGTCTGGTCCAGGTACAGCGGGAATAATTGGTGGAGTGATATTAGAGGTGAAGGGATCAGATGGTTGAGTTTCAGAGGGTATGGTGGTTGTTTATGGTGGAAGGGAAGTTTGATTTTCAAGGGAGATGGTGGTTGTTTGTTGTGGAAGAGAAGTTTGATTTTCAAGGGAGATGGTGGTTGTTTGTTGTGGAAGAGAAGTTCGGAGGGTTGAGGTTACTTCAGATTGTGTTTGAGTTTGTGGGGCGAATTTTCTAGCATAAATTTCAGCTATTGTTGGGGATTTAGGGTCAGAAGGTTCTGATGATGATGATGAAACACTATTGTATGGGGGTGATTCTGGTGCTGAGGATGATGAAGAGGAAGGGCTGTGGTGATATAGTTGTTTAGGTTCAGAGGGTGGTATGAAATTACGTGCAATTTTTAAAACAGGTGGAGGTTGTGAAGTTCTGATGGTTGAAGGAGGAATGTCAGAGGTTGTAAAGATGGAAGGTGTTGGGAGAGGAGTAGAAGAAGCCATTATAGGTACAGAAGTAGCGGGAGGAAAAGACTTACCAGAAGAGGAAATTTGCAGAGGAGCTGGAGATTT
Organism: Lathyrus oleraceus; assembly: GCF_024323335.1. Classification (NCBI taxonomy): domain Eukaryota; kingdom Viridiplantae; phylum Streptophyta; class Magnoliopsida; order Fabales; family Fabaceae; genus Lathyrus; species Lathyrus oleraceus. Next base: position 528,532,015 of record NC_066581.1, read on the forward strand.
GTTTCCAGAGGTTTCTCCAAGTCTAGCTTTCTTTGCCTTTCTTGCTTCATCAGCTATCTTCCTCTCAGAAAGACCTCTCTTGTATCTGACAAGATCTTCTTCTGAATCCAGACAGTCTTCAATTCTGAAGTCAGAAACATCAATACCTTCATCCAGCAGACGCTGAAGGTAGATAGCAATGGCATCTCTGGGTTCATTCTTGAAGAACCTGTCAAGGCCATGAGGCATCTTCCTCTGATCCTTCAAAGATTCCCAAGATGTAATCAGAGTTGGCTTGACTCTAATCTCTTTGATGATTCCCATGCTCTTGAGGTTTCTAGCATTTAAAGCCTTCCCTACATCGATTGCCAGATCATCCATACATCTGGTCTTCTCCAGATCATCTACCAAGCCATGCTCAATGAAGATGTCAGAAAGCAATCTCCCCAGAGGAATATAAGATCTTGGCTTCAAACTGTTTCTGGTGTCTTTGACAGAATCCCTCAGATATTTGAAAAGAAGAACAGGGAGATTGATCTTGATACCCTTCTGAATGCAATATAAAATGCATTTCTGATCAGCATTTATATAATCAGAGGAGTTGGAGGCTGGGCGATGGTGAATGGTTCCCAGAATTATTTTCAACCATACTCAGAGGTTCTGATGCAATTCCTTGTTCTTAGAAGGGTTTCCCTCAGCGTTTGGCTTGAAGATAGTTGGGTTGATAACCTCAGTGATGCGTTTTGACCTAGGAGGAATGTTGTAAATCCTCTTTCCTCCAGTAGTCTCCATGTTCAGCAGGGAGGCAATTGAAGCTTCAGTGATTACAATCTTCACTCCCAGAACAAAAGAAACAATGAACTGGTCATCTGCATATGCATGTCTCCAGAATTCTTTGACAAGAAGAGGGTAAATGGGACCATAAAGCCTGTTGAAGTAGTTTTCCCAACCTTGCTTGCGAAGATCTTCAGTAAGATCAACACCGTTTCTTTTCAAGTTTTCAAAATCTACCAGCGATTCACACAGTACATCCAAACTTTCAAAGGGGGTTGCAAGATGAATGTGGCGTTCACGGTCCAAAATGTGAGGTTCTTGATAAACGGGGGTTATAGAGACACCGGTGACGGTTGGAGTTGGAACAGAAGATGTTTGAGCGGTGGAACTTGACTCCATTTGCTGTGAGTAGTTGAACAGTTGTTGTTGTTGAGCATCCATTGAGATGAAGAAGATGAAGATTTGAAAGAGTTGCAGAGAAAACTTCGAGAGAGGGTTTAGGTTTTTAGAGTGAGTGAGAGTGATAAGTGTGAAATGTGAAAGAAAGTGTTTATATACTCTAAGTAAACACATGCAAAACGACACCTCAGAAAGCGTTAGACACAAAACTCAAAATGGCACGCTTGGGGGGAAAAATGATTACAGCTCATAAATGAATGTCTAATCCCAACAGTACGCACACTGCTCTAGGAGATTTCAAACGTTCTGACCTTTGATTTCTATTGACAGCTGTCTAGAAGTTCTAGGGTTAGACATTTAATGCTCCACGTGTTTAATGTATCTGATCTTCAGGAATACCAAGAGATTGGTTCTGAAGATTTCTAACTCAGATATCTTCTTAACAATGTAGAAGTATCAGAGTCAGAGGCAGAATCATATTTGTTTTTATCAGAATCTTATTTTATATTTTTCAGAGCCATACTTCATTCAGGACAATTTTTAATGTTCAGATTTTCTAAGATGAAAAGAAATCTATCTTCAGCTAGAGGCTTAGTAAAGATATCTGCCCATTGATGTTCTGTATCAATGAACTTCAGCGTTACTATCCCTTTCTGAACATAGTCTCTAATAAAATGATGTTTAATTTCTATGTGTTTGGCTCTGGAATGTAAAATAGGATTCTTACTCAAACAAATAGCAGCAGTATTATCACAAAGGATAGGAATGTTACTCTCAAATATCTGAAGATCTTCTAGCTGATGCTTCATCCAGAGCATCTGAGTTGTGCACAGTGATGCTGAGATATACTCTGCTTCTGCAGTTGATAGAGCGATAGTTGACTGTCTTTTGCTAGCCCAGGAGATCAAATTGTTTCCCAGAAGCTGGCAATTTCCATATGTGCTTTTTCGTTCTATTCTATCTCCTGCATAGTCTGCATCACAATAACCAGAAAGTCTATACTCTGATGTTTTCTCATACATCAGGCCCAGGTTAGGAGTTCCTTTCAGATACTTAAGAATTCTCTTAACAGCTGTTAAATGAGATTCTCTAGGATCTGATTGGAATCTGGCACACAGACAGACGCTAAAGAGAATATCAGGACGAGTAGCAGTCAGATAGAGAAGAGAGCCTATCATACCTCGATAGAGCTTCTGACAAACCTTGTTGCTTACCTCTTCCTTTTCCAGAATGCAAGTTGGGTGCATAGGAGTTTTTGCAGAGTTGCATTCAGACATATCAAACTTCTTCAGAACGTCTTTAATGTACTTGCTTTGATGAATGTATGTGACTTCTGGAGTTTGATTAATTTGAATTCCCAGAAAGAACTTTAGTTCTTGCATTAAACTCATTTCAAATTCTGCCTGCATTAACTTAGAAAATTCTTGACAAACAGAGATATTAGCAGAACCAAAAATAATGTCATCAACATAAATCTGGCATATCACGAGATCATTTTTATGGTTTTTACAGAAGAGTGTAGAATCAACTTTCCCTCTGATAAAATTTTGTTCCAGAAGAAAATTGCTTAGACGTTCATACCAAGCTCTAGGGGCTTGTTTTAGTCCATATAAAGATTTTTTAAGTTTGAAAACATGTTCTGGAAAGTTTGAATTTTCAAAACCTGGAGGTTGATTTACATACACTTCTTCTGAAATATAACCATTTAGAAATGCACTCTTGACATCCATTTGGTATAATTTGATAGAGTGATTAATAGCAAAAGATACAAGAAGACGAATAGATTCTAACCTCGCGACTGGAGCAAAAGTTTCATTATAATCAATACCTTCTTGTTGACTATAACCTTGAGCTACCAGTCGTGCTTTGTTTCTGACAACTTCTCCTTTCTCGTTCAGTTTGTTTCTGAAAACCCATCTGGTTCCAATGACATGAGTGCCTCTGGGTTTAGGAACGAGATCCCAGACATCATTCTTGGAGAATTGATTTAACTCTTCTTGCATAGCTGCCACCCAATCGTTATCTTGAAGAGCTTCATCACAGGACGTAGGCTCAATCAGAGACACTAGTCCCAGAGGAATATCTTCAGAAGTTCTGAAGGTAGATCTGGTTCTAACAGGTTCATCTTTGTTTCCCAAAATCAAATCTTCAGATACGTTAATACGACTTTTAACTTTCCTTGGAATTTCTGGAGATTTAATTTCTTCAGAGTCTGGAGTGACAGTTGCTTCTGGAGTTTTCTCAGATTCTACCAGAGTGATCTCTAAATCTGCAAACTTTTCAACTAGCTTTGACTTTTCAGGGTCAAGCTTATCATCAAATCTAACATGAATTGATTCCTCCACAATTTTGGTTTCTGTGTTGTATACTCTGTAGCCTTTAGAGCGTTCTGAGTATCCTAACATAATACCTTTCTGTGCTTTGGAATCAAACTTGTTCAGATGTTCTTTAGTATTTAATATAAAGCAAATGCATCCAAAAGGATGAAAATATGAGATGTTGGGTTTTCTTCCCTTACACAGTTCATAGGGAGTCTTTTCCAGAATAGGTCTAATAGAGATTCTATTCTGAATATAACACGCTGTATTTACAGCTTCTGCCCAAAAGTGCTTTGCTACATTTGTTTCATTGATCATGGTTCTGGCCATTTCTTGGAGTGTCCTATTCTTCCTCTCTACAACTCCATTTTGTTGTGGAGTTCTAGGGCAGGAGAAATCATGGGATATTCCATTAGAGTCAAATAATTCTTCAAAATTTTTATTTTCAAATTCTCCACCATGATCACTTCTGACTCTAACAATTTTAGAGTCAAATTCTTTTTGCACTTTAGAACAGAAACTGGTGAATACAGAGTGAGACTCACTCTTGTGCTTTAGGAATTTTACCCATGTCCAGCGGCTGTAATCATCAACGATTACTAGTCCATACTTCTTTCCATTGACTGATGCTGTTTTCACAGGACCAAATAAGTCAATGTGAAGAAGCTCCAGAGGCTTAGAGGTAGAAACAACATTTTTCTTTTTAAAAGATGTTTTTGAAAACTTTCCTTTCTGACAAGCTTCACACAGAGCATCTGAAGAGAACTTCAGTTTAGGTAAGCCTCTGACTAACTCAAGTTTAGTTAGCTGAGAAAGCTTTCTCATGCTAATGTGGCCTAAGCGTCTATGCCATACCCATTGCTCTTTGTGAACTGACATTAAACATTTAACATTTTGATCTTTTAAATCAGAAAGATTTATTTTATAAATGTTGTTTTTCCTCTTGCCTGTGAAAAGGACAGAGCCATCGTTCTGACTAATGGCTTTACACGTTTTTTGATTAAAGATTACATCATAACCGTTATCACTTAATTGACTTATGGATAACAAGTTATGCATTAATCCTTCTACATAAAGAACATCAGATATAGAGGGAAGAGTACCATTACCAATAGTTCCGGAGCCTCTGATCCTTCCTTTCTGATCTCCTCCGAAGCCTACAAATCCAGCGTCTTTAAGTTCCAGGCTTTGGAACATAGACTTTCTTCCCGTCATATGTCGCGAGCATCCAGAGTCCAGGTACCATGACTGGTGTCTGAACTTTGCTGCATAGGATATCTGCAACATAGATAATCTTATCTTTCGGTACCCAGAATCTCTTGGGTCCTTTTAGATTAGTTTTCCCAGAGTTTCTCATAACTTTGGGTCTTCTAGCATTTTTAAACTTGTTTTCTTGTGTGTGTGTGTAGTGATATGAAAAAGGAGATTTAAGCTGGTTACTGGTAGAGGTTTTATTTTCCTCAGAATCATACCCAATTCCCCTTTTATTATTCTGACTTACTCCATAAATCATGGATGCCATAATACTCCTATCTATTCCATTCTTCAGAAATTTTTGAAAAGCTTCTTCATATTTATAAATAGTTTCGTTTGAAGTTTGTGGTGCTTGAGACAACGCTTTTTCTAATTCTAAGCTTTTTGTTCTAGCTTCATCTCTTTCTAACGTTAAAGATCTGATTATATCTTCTCGTGCTAGAATTGTTGTCTCAAGTTTACTACATACTTCAGATTTTGCTTTAAGAAGGCCTTTAATGTCTTTAACTTTTTGTTTTAATTTCTGAAGAGAGGTAAGAGTTTCTGATAAACATGATTCTAAGTCAGATCTAGAAAGTTCAGAAAATACCTCTTCAGATTCTTCATCTGAGCTGCTGGATGTGGTAGCCATAAGAGCTACGTTGGCCTGTTCATCAGAGTCAGATTCTGATGATTCGGATTCACTATCGTCCCAGGTGGCCATTAATCCCTTCTTTGTTCTGAAAGTATTTTTCTTGAAGCTTTCTTTCTTAGAGTTATCTCTCTTCAGCTTGGGGCATTCATTTCTGTAATGACCTGTTTCTTTACATTCAAAACAGGTAATATCTTTGTTAGGTTTACCTTTTGAAGTTGACTCTGATCGATCCCCTCTGGGTCTTGATCTTCTGAAGTTGTTGTTGTTCCTCCTTTTCCAGAGTTGCTTAACTCTTCTGGTTAGTAGGGACAGTTCTTCTTCATCATCAGAGTCTTCAGATTCAGAGTCATCAGTGTCTGCAGTTTCTGCTTGAAGGGCTTTGGTTCTGTCTGACTTCCGTCTTTCAGGTCTGGACTTCAGCGCCACTGACTTGTTCCTTTTCTGAGGCTCATCCTCCTCTAGTTCTATCTCATGGCTTCTGAGAGAACTAACAAGTTCTTCAAGGCTGATATTGTTCAGATCCTTTGATAACTTCAGAGCAGTAACCATTGGTCTCCATTTCTTTGGCAGACTTCTGACTATCTTCTTAACATGATCTGCAGTCGTGTATCCTTTGTCTAGCACTTTAAGACCTGCAATAAGAGTTTGAAATCTGGAAAACATAGCTTCTATAGCTTCATCATCTTCCATCTTGAAGGCTTCATACTTCTGGATAAGCGCCAGAGCCTTCGTCTCCTTGACTTGGGAGTTTCCTTCATGGGTCATCTTCAGAGAGTCAAGAATATCTTTGGCAGTCTCTCTGTTGGTGATCTTTTCATATTCATTGTATGATATAGCATTTAGAAGTATTGTTCTGGCCTTGTGGTGATTTTTGAAAACACGTTTCTGATCTTCTGACATTTTGCTTCTGGGAACTTCAGCTCCATTTAAGATTGGAGGTTTGTATCCATCTGTGACAATGTCCCAGAGGTCAACATCATAACCCAGAAAGAAACTTTCGATTCTATCTTTCCAGTAATCAAACTTTTCTCCATCAAAAACAGGAGGCTTGGCATTGTAAGAATCTTTCTCATTTGAGTGGGCCATTGTTTTTCTCGTACTGGATCTCTCTACACGGTTAAGTGTTTGATTTGAAAATCAATAACAGAGCCGGAGCTCTGATACCAATTGAAGGTGAGAAAAACAAGAAAGGGGGGGTTTGAATTGTTTGAAAAATAAGCGCTTTTCCAAAATGAAAATCACACAATGATTTTATACTGGTTCGCTTATAACACAAAGCTACTCCAGTCCACCCGGCCAAGGTGATTTCGCCTTCAACAAGGACTTAATCCACTAATCTTGAAAGATTACAAACAACCCCTAAGAGAGAAGAAAATCTCTTAGTCCTCTCAAGTCTACAGACTACAAAGAGTCACTTGAGGAAATCAAACAAATAAAAGATACAATATATGTAATCTAGAATGCTTCTAAGAAAGCAAATATTACAAACTTAAGAACAGATTTTTCACTTAATAAGCAAAAGCTTAGTGAAATTCTTTGAGAGCAAAGATGATTTTCTTGAGCGTGAAATAATTCAGTATAGTTTTGGCTAGTTGATTTCTTGCTTACTGAAAGTTGATTTCTTCTCTATTTATATAGGAGTTGAAGTAGTGTTGAAATAGAGTTGAATCTGGTGGATAATGAGATGTAATTACGCCATTCCATAAATAGCTTCTGCAGGAGACTTTTTCTTTTAGAAGTGACTACTTACCACAAGTAGTATCTTCTCTCTTGGAAGAGGAGATTAACGTCTCTTTCTAATTGAGGAAATCCATTTGCAGAACTTTAACTTGGCTTAAACGTTACTTCATCATGATTAACAAATCTGATTAGAGTCTTCGTGTATCTGGAGAATCTTGGGATCTGGCTTCTGATGTTATTTCTTGAGAGTTCAGATAGCGCTGATAAATTTCAGAGTTTACAGAAGGCATTTGTTCAGAGTCAGAGCTTCTAGACTTTACTTCATGTTCAGATGCTTCTGATACTTTGCAGTTTTGTCCAGAGTCAGAGCTTCTTGAAACGAGATTCCACTTTAGATGCTTCTGATACTTGATAATTTGTATCTGATCTTGTTGTGCATCTGATGACATCATCAGATTTATTTCTTCTATCTTTAGAACCCTGCACACTTAGAAACTTTTCGTTAGGGTGCCATTTTTGGTTTCATCCTTTGTTATCATCAAAATCAAGGAATCTGTTGTAGAACAATTTTTGTTCTTACAAGTTGTACCAGTAAAGAATGAAGAAAGCTTTTGACAAGAAGGTCAGACCCCACGTGTTCAGAGAAGGTGACCTTGTGCTCAAGAAGATTTTGTCTTTCAAACCAGATTCTAGGGGAAAATGGACTCCTAATTATGAAGGCACATATGTTGTTAAGAGAGCCTTTTCAGGCGGTGCTTTGATTCTTACAACTATGGATGTTGAAGAGTTCACCCGTCTTGTGAATGCAGATGCAGTCAAGAAATACTTCGCCTAAAAAGAAAAGAACAACTCGCTAAGTTGAAAACCCGAAAGGGCGGTTAGGAAAAAATGAGCGTCTCAGTGGATTGAAACCCGAAAGGGAGGTCCAGGCCAAAGTTAGAGACATAAAACAGAAAATATTTATCCCGATAAATTGAGTACCCCACCTTTGGGCAATTTATGCAAAAATTAGGGATTATGGCAAGTAACTACATCCTGTTGATCTTCAATTTTGAAAACATTCTTAAGCACAATGGTCGATGGTGATTCATTATCCTCAGCGGCAGCCAAGAGCACAGTGGATATCAAGAGTTGGTAGAAGGATTAGTGATAATTGTATTCAATGTACCCCTTTTTCCATGTAAATTACCATTTTCAATCTTTGTAAAGATATATGGAGTCTTGTCATTTACCAGCTACCATTCTATTAAATAAAGTTGAGCTTTTATCCAATTGTTTATACTCTTATTTACTTTAACCAAATAGATTTAAATTTTATTATGATCATTTTTAAATTAAAAATTTTAAATCAAAATCATTTTTATTAAACATATAAAAGCATGAATTTTAAGCAATCGATTTCATTTTAAAAGAATATCAACAGTGGTTCGAAATCAGTAAGCCCTAAGAATGGAGCATTATTGGTTCTCTCTGAGCAGTGGGTGCATTTCTCTTTCACCCCCGACAGCATTATTCAGCACTCAGTGTTCATTGTTTTTTTCTCCAGACGATTTTGTTCACCTTTCCCCCGGTGAAGTAGCCATCTGAGTTGGTTGATTAGTCCCCTGCAGAGTTTAGTGCTCGATCCCCAGCCAATTTTGGTCTATGGTGGAGTAAGAACAAGCTTCCTCAGCAGTTCGCAGGGTTGTGACAGAACTTCGATTTCCCCACCCATCGCCATCAGATTCGCTCCTAGTCAGAGTTTCCTCCTGGTTTCTGAGCAGTTATTAGTGTTTATCCCCTGCATGGTTGTCTCCCATTTGATATGGTGTGGATCTAAAATTCCACGCAGACTCGATAATGGTCTTGCAGCAAGGATGCACTAATCGAGATTCTTAAAGATCGAGCAGTGAAGAGACAGAGAGAGCCAGAGGGTTCATCTTCCTCTAGCATGCCTCAACCTTCTGGTGCTTGGAAGAAGATTGTCGATCAGCTAGTTCTTGAGAAGGCTCAGATGAAGACGTCCTTTGAGTCAGAGATTCGACGCATCCGAAGGAAGTATGCACCCGTAGCCAGATCATCTGGTGCAGTTACTAGGGATCCTTAGGATGATGTTTTCCTTTTCTCTTGTATTTTAACTTTGGTTTCAAAAATTGTACTCAGTGTAGTCCTTCCAAAATTTTATGAATAAAAAGAGATTTTATGGTCAATTGAAATGTTATTATTAATTGTTATTATTTAATTGAATATTATTGCAAGTAAGATTTCATATATTTCTTGATATTAAAAACAATCAGAACATTGCATTTCATGCATCATTTGCATAACAGGGTTTCTTATGTCAGATGTCTTATCAGTTCTTCTTCTGTGCATCAACCAAGTTGAATCATCACTATAATACTCGCGCTAATCAACCAAAGTGAATGGAGAATCTAGAGCAAGAGAATAAAGAGTTGAAGGATGAGATCGCCAGACTTATGGCGCTAATGGAGCCTGTCATTGCTGCCCAGAATCAATCATCACCATCTACTGCAACTCCTCCTCCTCAGAGGATCGTTATTTTTGAGATTGCTTCTTCAACTGTTCCTGTTGCTGCTGCCAGTCAACCCGTTCCTGCCATGCCTACTGGATTCCCTTGGGGAATGCCACCAAATTTTATGCCAGAAGGGTATGCATCCACCTTTGTTTCTCTATCGGCATCTAGTCCGGTCATGACAGTGTCACCTTCTATTGTTCACACTCTCCCTCGTGTTGAGGACACTATTTACCACTCTGAGTCGTTTGAAGGTCCAGACGTGTACGAGAAGATGGATGAAATGAAAGATCAATTCCTCGAGTTGCACAAAGAGTTAAAAACTCCAAGAGGGAAATATTTGTTTGGGAAAAGTGTTGTTGAACTCTGCTTAGTCCCTAATGTCAAGATCCCAGTGAAATTCAAGGTCCCAGACCTTGAAAAATACAAAGGGAATACTTACCCGCTAAGCCATCTTATTATGTATGCCAGAAAAATGTCTACTCAAACTGATAATGATCAGCTGTTGATTCACTATTTCCAAAACAGTTTAACTAGAGTAGCCTTAAGGTGGTACATGGGTCTGGACAGTGCAAGCATCCGTACTTTCAATGACTTGGGGGAAGCCTTTGTCATGCAGTATAAGTAAAACATGGATATGGCGCCCGATAGAGATCAGTTAAGGTCGATGTCTCAAAAGGATAAGGAGACATTAAAAGAATATGCTTAGAGATGGAGAGAGTTGGCTACTCAGATAAGTCCACCTCTGGAGGAGAAGGAGATGACTAAGATCTTCATGAAAACACTGAGCTTGTTTTATTACGAACATACGATTCCAAGTTCCCCTAATGATTTTACCGAAATGGTAAACATGGGGATGAGGCTAGAAGAAGGAGTCCGTGAAGGACGTTTATCTAAAGAAGAAGCGTCAGCTAGCAAGAAGTATGGTGGAAGTTTCTCTAAGAGGAAGGAAGGAGAAACTAATTCAGTATCAGTGGGGAGGTAGAGGAGGTGTCATGTCAGAAAAGGTTCTCAACCCAGTCAACATAAACACCAAGTTTCATTAGTAATTCCGGTTTTTTCCAACAATTCTAGCAATCAATCAGTTCCAATTCAGCAACAACAACATCAAGAATAACCGCAACAAAAAACCAACTACAACAACAACAACAATCATCACCAACAAAACTTTGAGAGGAAGAAGGTCTCCTTGACCCTATTCTGATGACGTATGCAGAGTTATACCCGTCATTGGTCCTCAAGAATCTTATCCAGCCAAGAAACCCTCCACAAATTCCTGAGCCACTACTATGGTGGTTCAAGCCTAACCTTCGTTGTTCTTTTCACCAGGGAGCCCCTGGTCATGATATAGATAACTGCTACCAGTTGAAGTATGAAGTTCAAAAGCTTGTGAAGAATGGTATGGTGTCCTTTGAGGATAGAGCGCCTAATGTGAAAGCGAATCAGTTGCCTGCTCATGGTAACGCTTCTGTCAATATGGTGGACGACTGTCCAAGGAAATTTAGAGTTTTTGATGTACGACGTATATGAAGATATCTGGTGGAAATTCATAGAACTCTGTGTTTAATCAGCAACTGTGAACATGACCATGACGGTTGTGTCATTTGCAGTGTGAACCCCTGCGGGTGTATGATTGTTAAGAGAGATATCCAGAAGTTGATGGATGAGAATGTAATCCAGATTCAACAGTCAAGGGATATGGGAGATGATGTGAACATCATTGTACCATTGTTTAAGACCCCTGAGCGGGTAGTCATTCAGTTTGATAGTAGCAACAACAATAATGTCAATAGATCGGTATCACAATTGGTTATACGGTTAGCGGGCCCTGTCCCTTATATATCCGATAAAGTTGTGCCATACCAATATAATGCCACTATGATTAAAAATGGTCAAGAGGTTCCTCTACCAGTTGTAGATTCAGTGGTGAATATCACAGATATATCAAAGGTGACCCGTAGTGGTCGTGTATTCAGTCCAGTTTTCCCTAAAGTGGTAGAAGATGTTTCAGTAAGTAAGAAGGTGGAGATTCCAGTAGTGAATTCGGTTAGTGCTCCAATGTGTCAGTCTGGTGAATCCAGCAAATCAAAGACTAATGATGATGATGAGGTGTTAAGGTTAATTAAGAGAAGTGAATTCAATGTTGTAGGGCAGCTGCTCCAGACGCCATCGAAGATCTTTGTGCTATCATTGCTAATGAATTCTGAAGCGCACAGAGAAGCATTACAGAAAGTGTTGGAACAAACCTATGTGGAGCATGATGTTACTGTGGATCAGTTTGACCACATTGTTTCTAACATCACTTCTTGTAACAATCTGAGCTTTTGTGACGAAGAACTTCCTGAGGAAGGAAGAAATCATAATTTGGTGCTGCACATTTTAATGAATTGTAAGGAGGATGCTTTGTCAAATGTGTTGGTCGATATTGGATCATCATTGAATGTGTTACCAAAATCAACTTTGTCAAGACTCTCTTATCAAGGCGCCCCAATGAGGTACAGTGGCGTAGTTGTTAAAGCGTTCGACGGTTCTCGTAAAACTTTCATTAGAGAAGTAGACCTTTCGGTTAAGATAGGTCCGAGTGATTTACAAATTACTTTCCAGGTAATGGATATCCACCCGGCCTATAGTTGTTTATTTAGGAGGCCATGGATTCATGAAGCTAGAGTTGTGATGTCTACTCTACACCAGAAGTTGAAATTTGTGAAGAACGACAAACTTGTTATTGGTGGTGGAGAGAATGCATTATTAGTGAGCCATTTGTCGTCTTTCACATATGTTAATGCTGAGGAGGAGGTTGGAATTCCATTCCAAGCCTGATCTATTGCTGATGAATTAAAGAAAACTGGGGAACCCATGTCTTCTTTGAAAGATGCACAAGAGGCTATTCAGGCTAGCAGTATTGACAAGTGGGGTCGTGTTGTGGAGATCGCCGAGAACAAGAACATAGCAAGGCTAGGATTTCAACCAGAGCCATTCAGCGCCAATGCCAAATTTATGCAACCAGTTTTCTGCAGTAAAGGGTTCAATCATGGGAATGATCAACACTCAATTGCCATTATTGAAGACAGTGGTAATGAAGATGAAGTTTGCGCCAACTTTGTGACGCATGGCCAGATTTGCAACAACTGGGTTGTTGTTGATGTTCCTGTTGTCATTCATCATTCTAAGTAATTTGGTTTTTATTATTTTTAAGAAAAATCCTTCTCCTATGCCTAAGGGAGAAGTGAACATTGTTGGGCATTTTTATTACTATCATCCATGAAATACAATTTTATTCATCGACATCTATGATGTTTTATTTTTACTTTTTGCTTTTTATGAAAATGGTTATAAAAAAAACATAAATAAATAATAATCTTCCATTTGCATGATATTTGTTCGCATTCCACTTCTCTAAAATCAAAACATCAAATCATTATGCAGGTTCGTTCTCAAACCCATTGAATATAATGATCCTACTCCCTCTCCAAACTTTTATTTCCCTGTGTTTGAAGTTGAGGAAGAGATTGATGATGAAGAAGTATCTGATGAGTTATCTTGTTTGCTCGAGCACGAGGAAAAATCCATTCAGTTGTTTGAAGAACAAATTGAACTAGTCAAATTGGTTCTGAGGATGATATGAAGGAAGTTAAGATTGGGTCTCAACTCTGTCCAGAAGCTAAGAAGGGGTTGACTAATCTTCTTCGTGAGTATTCTGATGTGTTTTCTTAGTCCTATCAAGACATGCCCGGGTTGGATTCTGAAATTGTAGAGCATAGATTGCCGTTGAAGCCAGAATGCCCGCCGATCGAGCAGAAATTGAGAAGAACTCATCCTAATATGGCAGTGAAGATCAAAGAGGAAGTGCAGAAGCAGGTTGACGCTGGTGTTCTTGTTACCTCCGAGTATCCATAGTGGGTGGCCAATATTGTGCATGTTCCTAAGAAAGATGAAAAAGTCTGCATGTGTGTTGATTATAGAGATTTGAACAAAGCTAGTCCGAAAGATAATTTTCCTCTGTCACACATTGATATGTTGGTAGACAATAAAGCTAAATTCAAAGTCTTTTCGTTCATGGACGAATTTTCCGGTTACAATCAAATCCAGATGGCACCTGAAGATATGGAGAAGACCACATTCATTACACCCTGGGGAACATTCTATTATAGAGTGATGCCTTTTGGTTTAAAGAATGATGATGCAACGTACCAGAGAGCTATGACCACTCTTTTTCATGATATGATGCATAAAGAGATTGAAGGTTATGTTGATGATATGATTTCTAAATCAAGTGATGAAGAAGAACATTTGAGCATTTGTTGAAGTTATTCCAGCGTTTAAGGAAATATAAACTCCGATTGAATCCCAATAAGTGTACTTTTGGTGTTCGTTCTGGTAAGTTGTTGGGCTTTATCATCATTGAGAAGGGTATTGAAGTCGATCTTGCCAAGGTCAAAGCAATACAAGAGATGCCTGCGCCCAAAACTGAGAAGCAAGTCAGAGGATTTCTTGGCCGCTTGAACTATATCTCAAGATTTATATCGCCTAAGACTGCCACATGTGCGCCTATATTCAGGCTTCTTCGGAAAGATAAGTCTTGTGATTGGACCAAAGATTGCCAAAAAGCCTTTGACAGTATCAAGGAGCATCTGCTCGAACCTCCGATTATGTCTCCGCCTGTTGAAGGAAGACCTTTGATCATGTATTTAATTGTGCTTGAAGAGAGTATGGGTTGTGTTCTAGGTCAGCAAGATGAATCTAGAAAGAAAGAATATGCAATTTACTACCTCAGTAAGAAGTTCACTGACTGTGAGATTCGGTATTCTATGCTTGAGAAGACATGTTGCGCATTGGCTTGGGCTGCTAAGCGTCTGCGCCAATATATGTTGAATCATACTACTTGGTTGATATCCAAAATGGATCCAATCAAGTACATCTTTGAGAAGCCTGCTTTAACTAGGAGGATTTCCCGTTGGCAGATGTTGTTATCCGAGTATGATATTGAATACCGATCTCAGAAAGCTGTTAAAGGTAGTGCCTTGGTTGACCATTTGGCTCACCAACCGATTGAAGATTATTGTAAGACCCCAATTTTGGCCCTAAGATCCCTCATGGCATCACAATATTGCATTTGCAAAGCCTCAAGGATCATAAGCATCTTGGTTCCCCTTGCCTTTGGGTGGGACCTCTTGTGAGTGGTTTGAGATCACCAAGCATGCTTGAATTGTATATTATTGCTTTTCTCATTTTGTTTACTAACCAAAAGCACAAAAATATGTCACTAACATTTCTTGTTTGTAGCTTGAGCAATCACAGGGTCAAAAGCTTCTAGGAGATCCTTTGTGCAATAAGAAGATGAAGGCAAGCATGGAAATGGTTCCCAAAGCTCTCATCCATCAAATATGCCTCCCTAGTATCTCAATTCATCATTTTGATCAAAGCAAGTCAAAGGGTTTGAGGTTTGTTCCCAAAGAAACCCTAATTCATCTGTGTACCAACTATGCCTTGCTCATGAAGCAACCCCAGCCCATGGTCCAAAAAAATCAAGGGAAGTTCTTTAATTCATCATTTCATGCATATTTGAACTTATTTGAGTCTCCTCAATCATCAATTCATCAAGATATGAGTTGTGGACTTGAAAAGTTGATCAGTCAATTCATCTGACTATTTTGAAATGCACTGAGACCTAACGTTTTGTGTGTTGGTCAAATAGAGATGATACCAAGAGCAAAAATGTCCTTAAGGACAATATGAACAACTTTCATGTTCATCAAAATTTTATTTGAAGCTTGGAAGGTCATCTCCCATTCCAAGATATTATAGGTCATTTTGACTGAAACCCTAATTTTGGGTCAACTTCCCAAGAACATAACTCATTCATTTTTTATGATTTTGAGGTGGAACCAAATGCATTGGAAAGCTTATTGTGTCCACTTTAAATGTTATGTTAAGAAAAATTTCAAAATCTCAAAATAAATACATGTGCTATGCTTCATAATTAACTAACCTAAGGGCGCCTGAAATGCTGCAAGAGTGAATTCCCAACCATACCAAAGGAACTAAATCCATTTCTTCAAAAAATTCAGATCTGAAATTCAATTGAATTTGGTTGAATCTTCAGATCTAAAGTTCCGAAACCTTCATCATCTGATCCATTGAAGTTCTGTTTTGCAAAAGGAACCAAAGAAAGGGACTCAAAGCTTCACAGTTCAAAGGTGTGGATCAACTGGTTTTTGCTTCGAATCTCTTTGTTCTTTGACTATTGAACTTGATATTGTGTTGTCTGAAGTCCTCTCTATAGAGGCATCATTGTTGAGTGTTTAATTTTTGAAATCAAGCAAGTTCATGATGAACACCATCAAGCTTCCATCTCTGATTTCTCTCTTAATAGGAATCTAGAGTGGAAGTGAATGGTATAGGCGTGATGTACATCACTTCCTCTTTCGAACGGTGCCTAGATCGTCCATTTTAAGGAACATTTGCATCTCTGCATTTTTTGAGCTTCGCCGAAGCTCACCGGAGAAGACGGTGGCGCTGGCGACCATCCCATTGCCAGATTGATTGTGAGCCACATGATGCGTTTGCCAGATCTAATCTCCACCCTCCAATGATATGACTTATTTTAATTTAGTGTGTGGTTGCATTGACTGAGGACTTTGGTGCGCGCGCATGCCATGACCGTTAGATCCTCCACGTCAATTAATGAAATCCCATCCGAGCGTTGTGGTTTTTTCTGATTTTTCATAATTTCCATTTTTATTTCTTTTATTTCATTTAACTTCAAAAATTCATAACTCTTTCATTTTAATTCCAAAAAATATGGGACCAATTGCATTATTTCCCTTTTTAATTCTAGTTTCTAAAAATGATTTTTAATATTTTTTATTTTGTCATTTTATATTTTTTTAGTAATTTTCTCTTTTCTGGTTATTTTTAATTCATTTTAAATAATTTCTGATATTAAAAAAAAATAAATATTTTCTCAACTTATTTGAATGATGATGGATCTATGAAAAATATTCTCATCAGTTTTTTAATTGATTTGAGATTTATTTGAGATTTTAGTTCAATTAGGTTATTTTTATTCATTTTTAATTGATTAAAAATTGTTGCTGACTTTTAAAAATGCTGAATTTTTTTGTCAAACTTTGTTTGACCTTGTTGAACTTGGGATAAATCAGTTGGACTTTTCAAAGTTGATTTGAGGTGATTTTGAAGTTTGACCTTTCTTTAATATTTTAATTCAAGTTTATTTTCAAATATTAAAAATGCCAAAAATACTTTGTTTATTTCTTGACTTCCAATCTTCATCCCACTTCCGTGTTTTTGATAGTTTGACCATGATCCTCAATGTCATTGGTCAACAGTTGTTGATTGGTACATTCCATTTCATTTAATGCACTTTATTCTTTTCATTTCCATTATCCATCTTCTTCTTCTTCTTCTTCTTCTTTTCTTTTTGATCAATAAGTTAAAGGTTGATAAGTTAGCATTGATTAAGGAGGCTTAATCTTCCTTCATTCAAATCTAATTCATCTTGATCAATTGATCAAGTGAATGGTTTTGCATTAAGGATAGATTGCTTCCTAAATCATGCAAAAGGCTTAAACCAATACAAGATCATTTCTCTTCTTCCTTTTTGGCATGGCAAGTTGTTGGAACTTGGTTCACTAATCAAGACTTCTAACTTGTGTTGTTGCCTACATTATTACTGACCGACCTCAGATAGTTGTGACTTCTACATAAGTCCAATTACGATTGCTTAACATAACGCTAAAGTTGCCTTATGGCACACTAACTACTAACCATTAACCATTAACATTTACTTTTTGCACTTTACATTTATGCAATTTACTATGCTTGTACATATTATTCATTTTCTTTTGCCCTTTGCTCATTTGAGTACATGTTTATGTTAATGCAATTTGCCTTTTGCTCACTTGAGCACATAATTGTGTATATACTATTGTGCTTGTGTTTTGTTTGTGATTGCCGTTGACCAAATGCAAAGAAATGGACAAATGGACTTAGACTTTAGGACTTTCCCTATGCAAATTTGGAGTCAAAGAGCAACTAGGCATTGAGCCTTTAGAGTGCTATAAAAGTCAAAGAGCAACTAGACATTGGGCCTTTAGAATGCTACAAATGTTGAAGAGGACTTTGAAAGGACCAATCTCTAAAAACTCCTTCTTGTTCATTCTTGATTGTTTGATAGAACTTTTTAATGTGTGTGTTGTTGTGCTAGGGATTCCAACTTTGAGCCAAATTGAGGAACCATTGCCATGAGCTTCTAAGAGAGAGAGATCTAAAAGCCATTGGAAGATTCCTAGGAGCTTGTTTTGCTTATGTGCTTGATTGCTTGAGTATTTGTTTATTTTGCTTGCATATTCCAAAGGATGGGAGCTACTTGGATCATCAATATGATCTCAAGAGAGGAACTCCATTTGTGGTCTTGTTCTCTTTTCCCTTATCTCTTGTATGATTAGGACTTTAGCCTTTCTCCTTCTTCCCTCCACTCTAACCCAAGCCAAAACTTTTGTGCAAACATTTAACACTTCTTTTCA
Source organism: Lathyrus oleraceus (assembly GCF_024323335.1). Lineage (NCBI taxonomy): Eukaryota > Viridiplantae > Streptophyta > Magnoliopsida > Fabales > Fabaceae > Lathyrus > Lathyrus oleraceus. The sequence continues at coordinate 528,550,111 of NC_066581.1, forward strand.
AACATTAGAAACCTAAGCCTTATGCTTTTGATTTTCAAACTTTCTTTTCATAACACTTATTTTGAATTGAATCTTTAAGTCAACTTTGACCATATTTTGTAAATACTTTTCATTGGTAAATATAACTCATTCAAATACTTTTGTGGTTTCAATGGAGACTCCCTTAATCAAACTTTTCATAACCTTTAGCTATTAGGTTTAAGTTATCCTTGAGGTAGATGTAATACCCACCTATATCCTTAGTGATGGATAATGAGTCTTCCATGCATATTATAGGGTTAACCCCTCACTAGCATGTTGAAGCTATCCTCACATGGTGGATTTGTGGTTTCAGGTTGAGTTTTCTCCCTTGGATAACAAAAGACCTTAAGGCTTTTGGACCAATCAATTCACCAACTCATTTTGAGATTTTTACCCCGAACTACGAGGTTTTGATCCTAATCTTTTTAAGATGGTACGTAGGTAATGGGTTTATCCATCCAAACATAAAATGTAAATAACTTGTATATTCTCTTCTCATCTCTTCAATCATGTTTGCACAAATAAATTTTCACAAAATACCAACCTTACAACAAGTATGAAAAGGGCTCCCTAGGAGTACCTAGGATGTTTTGGGTGCTTAAAACCTTCCCATTGCATAACCAACCCTCTTACCCAGATCTCTGACATTTTTACTAGTTTTTGATTTGATAAAACTTTTAGGTTTTTGTTCGCTTTCTAACCATTCCTTTGGATAAATAGAAGTGCGATGGCGACTCGACTTGTATGGTTTACCTTGGATTTAGTCAATATCTCTAATGGTAACGAATACCCCGCTACAGAAAAGTGGCGACTCATCTGGGGATCAATTTGCCTAGTGGGTTTTGCCTACTTTTCATATTTGTTGTATTGTATTATATATTATTTTGTGACATATTTTTGTGCAATTTGGGATTACTGTATTGTATGTAATGATTGAATTGCTTGAATATTAATTCCTTGTATGCTTGGTGATCTTTGTGAGATGAGTTCTATACCCAAACTCGAGTGCACTTGGGATAGGAGAATGACATAGTCTTGTTGACTTGTGTGGAGTTATTCCTTAGTAAGTTTACTTGCGAGTCCATTCACTTGGTGGAGGTCATGTTGGGATCAATAATATCACACAAGTAGTTGTGGTTAGACATTACTCTTTCCAATATAGACCTTAGAAGCCAAGGACCTTAGTTTACCAAGCCCTTCTTGGCCTATTCTTAGGATGTAGTGCGAAAGTCATTCAAGTATAAGATTTGATACGATTGTTACGCGATACTACACTCATAAGAGTCTCTCTTGAGAATGTTTTTGGAATACGAGTAGTCGTTTATCCGATAATATCCGAAAGATGGGATGATGACTATGGGAACCTCTTGTAGAACATGTTTGGCAAGTTTAAACCCTAATACATTCCCTTTGAGTGGTTCTTAACCGAGACTCCATGCTCGTGACTCGCAACAAACCCTTGATTCATGGTTGATCCGTTCATGTATCCTTAATATCAATGGAACTTGGGTGTTGATAAGGTGTAAACCATAATCCACCAAAATGGATGATTGATATTAAGGATAATATGATCCATCCCATGACCTTTATTTGGTGTGCTTTGCTTGATCCTTGAGTGTGTTTGTTGCATTCATGCATTCATGCACCCATTTGCATCCATATCATCAAAATAATAAGAAAATCTTCAAGGAACTTAAGAGGTCTATTCGCAAATTTTCAGACATGGAAAGACAAAGAAGGAATACAAAGAAGTACAGTTTCAGACAACCAGACTTAAAAGAGCTAAGGAAATTGACATCCTATGTATTAGATCCTTTGGGTTTCAAAGCTCGTTTTGGGAAGCTTCTTCCTCTTCTGACTACTCAGGTGGACGAAGGATTGATGAGTGTATTGGTGCAGTTTTATGATCCTTTGTACCATTGCTTCACATTTCCGGATTTTCAGCTGTTGCCCACGCTTGAGGAGTATGCCTATCTTATAGGCATACCTATTCTAGACCAGTTTCCGTTCAGTGGCTTGGAGAGTATTCCTACTTCTCGAGAGATCACTGATATGCTGCATATGGATGAATCTCTGGTTGGTGCTCATATGACTACCAAAGGTGGAATTCAAGGTTTCCCTTCTGAGTTCCTCATTGCTCAAGCTACTGTGTATGGGAAGGCCATGAGTGAGGACGCCTTTGAGGCCATATTTGTACTTCTCATCTGTGGGTTACTGTTGTTCCCCAACATCGACAAGTTTGTGGATGTGAACGCTATTAGGATCTTCTCTACTCTTAATCCCGTTCCGACTCTGTTGGGTGACACTTATTTTTCTTTGCATATGAGGAATGTAAAGGGTGGCGGTGCCATTGTGTGCTGTTTGCCTCTGTTGTATAAGTGGTTTATTTCTCACTTACCACAGACGGTCGCTTTCAAGGAGAACAAGGGATGTCTACGGTGGTCCACGAGACTTATGTCTCTCACTAATGATGATATCTCTTGGTACAATCGTGTGTATGATGGTGTGCAGATTATCGAAACTTGTGGTGAATTCTCCAATGTACCTCTTCTTGGTACATGTGGTGGGATTAGCTACAACCCCATTTTGGCACATCGTCAGCTTGGGTTCCCCCTAAAGGATAAACCCAATAACATTCTGTTAGAAGGTGTGTTCTTTCAGGAGGGTAAAGATCCCCAAGGCTTGAAAGACAGGATGGTCCGCGCTTGGCACAAGATTCATAGGAAAGGAAGGAAGGAGTTAGGTCCGAAGAACTGTGTCGCTTTGGAGCCTTACACTGCTTGGGTTAGGAGAAGAGCTTCTGAGTACGTCATGCCGTACGAGTATCCGAGACCTACACCTTTGGTTGAGGTTGGGTCTTCAACCTTCCCTGACCAAGGAGTAGAGGAGCTGAGAGACGAAGACTGTTCACGTGCTTGGATCCGTGAACGAGAAGAGTTGCTTCAGCAGATCAAGGAGAAGGATGCTTTGATTGAGTTTCTCGAGCATCAGGTTATTGATGATCCTAATGATGCATGGACTTCTCTACTTCCTCAGTCTTCCAAGTTTTGGAAGAGGAAGTACGATCGACTCGCCAAGGAGAAGGCAGATATGGAGGAAGCCTATGAGGAGGAGGTGAAGAGACTTCGTGCATCTTACCTTCCTGTGTCCTGAGCTTTAGATGATTGTTTTTAGGGATCCATAGGATAATCATTTTCCTTTTCTCTTGTATTGTATCTGGTTACCAATGTTGTACTTCTTTGGTGTAAAAAAGGTATTTTCCAGATATTATTGACGAGATGTTCCCATATGTGATAAAAGCATAATATTTCCCGAAATTTGCAAATAGAACTCTAAAAGTTCCTCTGATATAAAAAAAACAAATCATATCCACAAACATTGCATGCATCATGTGCATAAGCAGGTTTTGTTCCCGACTTCTTGTCCTATGGTCTAACTCTGTGTTCTTCATTTATTTTGAAGACAAGCTGACTCACCGGTACTACACCAGAGCCAACTCTTCGAGACTGATGGATCATTTGGAACAAGAGAACCGCGAGCTGAAGGAGGAAGTAGCCAGATTGACTGCCCTAATGGAGTCATTCTTGGCCGCTCAGAGCCAGTCTTCTCCAACACCTGCAACTCCTCCCCAGAGGACAGTCATTTCTGAGATCGTAACTTCTACTGTGCCTGCTGCAACATCACACTTTGCGCCATCTATGCCAGCCGCGTTCCCTTGGGGAATGCCTGCCAACTTTGTGCCAGAGGGTTTTGCTCATACTCTTGCTTCTTTGTCGGCATCTAGCCCGGTCCTTTCAGTGCCACCTCCCGTTGTGCACACATTACCAAGAGTTGAAGATACCATCTACCATTCTGAGCCATCTGAGGGTCCAGACGTTTATGAGAAGATGGATGACATGAAAGATCAATTCCTTGAGCTTCGCAAGGAACTGAAGACTTTGAGGGGGAAGGACCTCTTTGGTAAGAGTGCTGCTGAGTTGTGCCTTGTGCCCAACGTGAAGATCCCTATTAAATTCAAAGTGCCTGACTTTGAGAAGTATAAGGGAAACACATGCCCTCTTAGCCATCTTGTGATGTATGCTCGCAAGATGTCAACGCAAACTGATAATGACCAACTACTCATCCATTATTTCCAGGACAGTCTGTCCGGTGCCGCTCTCCGGTGGTACATGGGTCTAGAAAGTTCGAACATCTGCTCTTTCAATGATATTGGCGAGGCCTTCGTCAAGCAATATAAATACAATGTGGATATGGCTCCTGATAGGGACCAGCTGAGGGAAATGTCCCAGAAAGAGAAAGAGACCTTAAAAGAATACGCCCAGAGATGGCACGAGTTGGCAGCTCAGATAGTGCCACCCCTTGAGGAGAAAGAGATGACCAAGATCTTTTTGAAGACCTTGAGTTAGTTCTACTATGAGGGAATGATAGCCAGTGCTCCCTCAGACTTCACCGAGATGGTGAATATGGGAATGAGACGGGAAGAGGGGGTCCGTGAAGGATGTTTGACTCGAGAGGAAGGCTCTTCAACAAAGAGATATGGAAGTTTTGCGAAGAAGAAGGAGGGAGAGGCACATGCTGTGTCTTCCCATGTCAAGAGAAGACCCTCTGTGAAGAGGAAGATTGCCCACCCAGTCAACAATCAGTATCAGGTGGCTCATATAGCACCTGTTTTCAGGGAAGCTCAACATTATCAACAACCACAAACTCAACAATATCAGCAACAACAACAGCGTCCGCAACAGCAGGCCTACCAGCCTCGAAACAACAACAGCAATGCCAGCACCAACTACGAGAGGAAGAAGGTCACCTTTGATCCAATTCCGATGACTTATACTGAACTCTATCCGTCTTTGATTGATAGAAAGTTAATCACTCCACGAGACCCTCCCGTTGTACCTGCTAATCCCCAGTGGTGGTACAAGCCAGAACTTTACTGTGTGTATCATTCCGGTGCTCCCAGACATGACGTGGAGAATTGTTATCCCTTGAAGACCAAGGTGCAAGACCTTGTGAGAAGCGGGATTTTGTTTTTCGAGGACGTAGGTCCGAATGTGAAGAAGAACCCATTGCCCGAGCATGGGAAATCTGTCAATATGGTCCAGGGATGCCCTGGCAAGTACAAAGTCAAATATGTCAGTCATATCCGACAATCGCTGGTTGAGATGCATCGCTTGATGTGTAACTATAGCCATTATGAGCATGACCACGATAGATGTCGAGTCTGTTCTATTAACCAGAGAGGGTATCGCCAGGTACGCAGAGATGTTCAAGAAATGCTAGATGAAGGAGTCATTGAGATCCTTCAGAACATAAATGTTGACGAAGATGCTGTTGAAGTCAACGTAATTTCTCCGGTTTTCTGGATACCTGAGCCTGTTGTCATCAAGTATGATGGTAGCAAGCAAAAGGTATCTCCTGCTTTGACTATCAAGCCAGCCGGCCCTGTACCGTACTCTTCTGAGAAGGCGGTTCCTTATCGCTACAATGCTGTAGCAGTGGAAAATGGGAAAGAGGTGTCCCTGCCCTCTTCATTTGTCATTAATATTGCCGACATCAGCGGTTTGACCCGTAGTGGTCGTGTCTTTTCGGCTCCATTGAAGCCTCAAACTGATACTCGAGGAAGTGTTGATACTGGTTTTGTTGAACGCCCAATTGGGAATGTTGTGAGCACTCCGAATCCGGCACTTGTTGTTAATCCCTCCTCTACGTTGAGAACTCCTGCTTCTGTTGGCCCGAGTGGCAATACGAAAGAAGATTGTGATGAGATGCTAAGGCTCATCAAAAGGAGCGAGTACAACGTTGTAGACCAGCTTCTACAAACGCCATCCAAAATATATGTGTTATCGTTGCTTTTGAAATCAGAACCACACCGAGAAGCTCTGCAGAAGGTGTTGGATGTGGCGTATGTGGATCACAACGTCACGATAGAACAATTTGACAGCATTGTTGCAAATATCACCGCTTGTAACAATTTGAGTTTTTGTGACGCTGATCTCCCCGAGGAGGGAAGAGACCACAACTTGGAATTACATATATCTATGAGCTGCAAAGATGACGCCATGTCCAATGTGTTGGTGGACACTGGGTCATCGTTGAATGTATTGCCAAAGTCCACTCTTGCGAAGTTATCATATCAAGGGCCTCCCATGAGGCAGAGTGGAGTAGTTGTGCAGGCTTTCGATGGGTCTCACAAAACTGTGATTGGTGAGGTTGATCTCCCAGTCAAAATTGGACCAAGTGATTTCTAGATTACCTTCCAGGTTATGGACATTCACCCATCGTATAGCTGTCTCCTAGGCAGACCATGGATTCACGAGGTTGGCGCCGTGACATCCACCCTACACCAGAAACTGAAATTTGTAAAGAATAAGAAGCTGGTAGTGATAGGGGGAGAAAAGGCCCTCCTGGTAAGCCATTTGTCTTCCTTCTCTTATATAGATGCTGAGGATGAAGTTGGAACGCTGTTCTAAGCTTTATCTATTGCTGAATCTGTTAAGAAGAGAACTCCTTCATTTGCTTCCTACAAAGACGCGAAGTTGGCCATTGAGCATGGTGCGACTGCTGGTTTGGGGAAAATGATGAAGTTGGAAGACAATAAGTCCCGGGCTGGCATAGGCTATTCTTCTGGGGTTTTCAACAAACAAGGATTGTTCAAGAGTGGGGGTTTCATCCACACCGGTCAAGATAAAGAGGCTGCTGCCATTTTGGATAGGACGAAGAGGATTCTGGCAATTTCATCATCCCCGGAGGGGTCTGCAATAATTGGGTCGCTGTTGATATTCCGACAGTTATCCATAAGTCAAAGTAATGTTCATTGTGTTTAAAAACCCTTCTCCCATGCCTGGTTTAGATACTGATATCGTGTAACATTTTCTGCCTTTGAAGCTTGAGTGCATGCCTGTGAAGCAGAAACTCAGAAGAACTCATCCCGATATGGCAGTGAAGATTAAGGAAGAAGTTCAGAAGCAAATTGATGCGGGGTTTCTGGTGACTTCTACATATCCTCAATGGGTGGCCAATATTGTGCCTGTGCCTAAGAAGGATAGAAAAGTACGGATGTGTGTGGACTATAGAGACTTGAATAAAGCTAGTCCAAAAGATGATTTCCCTCTACCGCACATTGATATGTTGGTAGATAATACAACTAAATTCAAGGTCTTCTCATTTATGGACGGATTTTCCGGATACAACCAGATCAAAATGGCACCCGAGGATATGGAGAAGACAACATTCATCACACCTTGGGGAACATTCTGTTATCGAGTGATGCCCTTCGGTTTGAAAAACGCCGGAGCCACGTATCAACGAGCTATGACTACCTTGTTTCATGATATGATGCATAAGGAGATCGAGGTATATGTTGATGACATGATTGCTAAGTCAAGAACAGAAGTTGAACATGTAGAGTACCTGTTGAAGCTCTTTCAGCATTTAAGGAAGTACAAGCTTCGTCTGAATCCCAACAAGTGTACATTTGGAGTCCGTTCCAGCAAGCTTTTGGGCTTTATTGTTAGTGAAAGAGGTATTGAGGTTGATCCTGCAAAGGTCAAAGCAATACAAGAGATGCCTGCGCCCAAAACTGAGAAGCAAGTTCGAGGTTTTCTTGGCCTCTTGAATTACATTTCCAGAATCATATCCCACATGACTGCCACATGTGCGCCAATATTCAAGCTCCTCCGGAAAGATCAGTCTCATGATTGGACCGAGGATTGCCAAAAAGCTTTTGACAACATTAAAGAGTATTTGTCTGAACCTCCGATTCTGTCTCCGCCTGTTGAAGGGAGACCATTGATTATGTATCTGACAGTTCTTGAAGACTCAATGAGTTGTGTCCTTGGTCAGCAGGATGAATCAGGAAAGAAAGAGTATGCCATCTACTACTTGAGTAAGAAGTTTACTGATTGTGAGTCTCGATACTCAATGCTTGAAAAGACATGTTGTGCTTTGGCTTGGGCTGCTAAGCGCTTACGCCAGTATATGCTGAATCATACGACTTGGTTGATATCCAAAATGGATCCAATCAAGTACATCTTTGAGAAGCCTGCTCTAACTGGGAGAATTTCCCGTTGGCAAATGTTGTTATCTGAATATGATATTGAGTATCGGGCGCAGAAGGCTAACTTTCAAATGCACGAGGATTATCAGTCAGTTCAGTATGACTTCCCAGATGAGGAGATTCTGTATTTGAAAATGAAAGATTGCGATGAGCCTGCACTCGATGAAGGGCCAAAACCTGGTTCCAAATGGAGTATGGTGTTTGATGGCGCTGTAAATCAGTATGGAAATGGTATTGGGGCAGTAATTATTACCCCTCAGGGCACACATTTTCCTTTTACAGCAAGGCTAACTTTCAAATGCACGAATAATATGGCTGAGTATGAGGCTTGTATTATGGGATTGGAGGAGTGCATTGATCTTAGGATCAAGCATCTCGATGTTTATGGTGATTCGGCTCTCGTTGTTAATCAGGTTAAGGGTGAATGGGAAACGAATCAGCCCGGCCTCATTCCATATAGGGATTATGCGAGGAGGATTTCAACGTTCTTTACTGAGGTTGACTTCCATCATATTCCTCAAGATGAGAATCGGATGACAGGTGCTCTTGCTACACTTGCTTCGATGATTATAGTTAGACTTTGGAATGAAGTCCCCAATATCACTGTGATGCGCTTGGATAGACCAACTCATGTATTTGCAGTAGAGGAGGTGCAAGATGATAAGCCATGGTATTATGATATCAAGTGCTTCCTTCAGAACCAGATTTACCCACCTGGGGCATCTGTGAAAGATAAGAAGACTTTGAGGAGATTGTCAGGCAGTTTCTACCTCAATGGTGATGTGCTTTATAAGAGAAATTTTGACATGGTGCTGCTCAGATGCGTGGATAGACACGAAGCAGACCAGTTAATGACTGAGGTCCATGAAGGTTCATTTGGTACACATTCCAATGGACATGCCATGGCTAGAAAGATGTTGAGAGCAGGCTACTATTGGCTGACAATGGAGTCTGACTGTTGCAAATATGTGAAGAAATGCCATAAGTGTCAGATCTATGCGGATAAGATTCATATTCCTCTGACACTTCTGAATGTGATTTCATCACCATGGCCTTTCTCTATGTGGGGAATCGACATGATTGGCATGATAGAGCCAAAAGCGTCCAATGGTCACAGATTTATTCTCGTAGCAATTGATTACTTCACCAAATGGGTTGAAGCGGCATCGTATGCAAACGTGACCAGGCAGGTGGTCGTAAAATTTATCAAGAATCAACTCATATGCCGGTATGGTCTGCCAGATAAGATTATTACTGATAATGGATCAAACTTGAACAACAGGATGATGAAAGAGCTGTGTAGCGAGTTCAAGATCGCACATCATAATTCTTCTTCTTACATACCCAAGATGAATGGGGATGTTGAAGCTGCTAATAAGAACATCAAGAAAATTATACAGAAGATGGTTGTTACGTACAAAGATTGGCATGAGATGCTGCCATTTGCTCTACATGGATATTGTACTTCTGTTCGCACTTCAACAGGGGCAACCCCTTTTTCTCTTGTTTACGGCATGGAGGTTGTGCTCCCAGTAGAGGTGGAGATCCCATCAATGAGAGTCTTGATGGAAGCCAAGTTGACTGATGCTGAATGGATTTAGAGTCGTTATGACCAGTTGAATCTGATTGAAGAGAAGAGATTGACTGCCATGTGCCATGGCCAGTTATATCAGCAAAGGATGAAGAAAGCCTTTGATAAGAAGGTCAAGCCTCGTGTGTTCCGAGAGGGTGACCTTGTGCTCAAGAAAGTCTTGTCTTTCGCGCCCGATTCCAGAGGCAAGTGGACTCCAAATTATGAAGGTCCATATGTTGTTAAGAGAGCCTTCTCAGGCGGTGCTTTGATACTTACAACTATGGATGGGGAGGATTTCACTCGTCCTGTGAATTCAGATGCAGTCAAGAAATACTTCGCCTAAAAATAAACACAAAATAGCTCGCTAAGTTGAAAACCCGAAAGGGAGGCTTAGGCAAAAATGAGCGTCTTGGTGGATTGAAAACCCGAAAGGGCGAACCAAGCAATAGTTAGAGACATATAAAAAAGATGAATATATGTGTCCCGCTATATTGAGTACCCCACCCTGGGGCAATCTAGGCAAAAAATAAGGATCTGGCAAGTAACTGCATCCTGGCAAGACTGCGTTCTACAAGTTGTCATCCGTCAGAGATTCTCACTCATTCATCATCAACCGAAGCTTTAAATACATCGGATTCAGAATTGGTGGAGAAATGGTCATTATGTTCAATGTAGCCCTTTCCAATATATATCACCAATTTTAAACAAAGTGAACATTCACAATGATGAAGAGATACTGGGGATGTCTTCAGTGCTCTCCCAAGGATGGTAGGATTCTCGACTGGGTAAGACAATTGTTCATATTCCTGGCATGTTTGTATCCTCTTCCTCCGAAACCTTTCTGTGGTTTCCTCTCCCGAGCAGAGTGTGTGTTAAAGATATGCAGCTCCCTTTCCTTCTCACCAGATGAAATCCTAGGTAGGGATAATATTTGGTTGACCCTTGGAAGTTTCTAGTTGGTGTTTTATCCCCACAAGGATCCATCATCTCCTTCGATAGTTTCCCCAGTGAAATCACCATAATCATATTCTCAACTGGAATGACTGATGCTCATTCCCCTACAGAGATCTTTGTCGTCCTGGCTTTCTCTCTTGAGATGTAGTACCGAATGTTGTGTATTGTTCGTTGGACCTGTTTGTGTTAGAAATGTCTGTTTGTCAGCATTCCTCATACATAAACCATGCATACATGCATAGTGATGAGATTTAAATATTCATGTCGCGTTATTTTCCATATATCTTTGGTTGTTATCTTTTGTTTGAGGGTATTATGTTTCCCCAAGCAGATGTTGGTGATTGATCTCTCCATATAGAGTCAGCCCCATAAGCAGAAAGTGTTTATCCTTTCCTCCATAATCCCCACAGAGTTATGTCCTCGTGGATGATGGTTGTTTCCGTTTCCTCCCAACACATATATTGGGATGGAATTCCCCATTGAGTTATATCCTCATAGGGACAAGTCTTGTTTCATCGTGCCTCCCTAGTTTGACCCTAGATTGGCCTCTTGTGTCTGCCTCTTGCACTTCCCCGTGGTCTAGATGAATAGTGGCTCATTAACCAGTAATTATCCATCTTTTCCCCTGCGGAGTCTGTGGTTTTCTACCCTCATACCGGTAGTTGTAAATCCTATTTTTATCCCCTGACAGAGTTAACCTTTCTGTTCATCCTGATCGATAACGGTTACTTTTCCGTGGTTTTCTACCCACTATCCGGTAGATGTAATCCCCTCCTTGACGGTTATCTTTATCCCATATTCGGTATTGATATTCCTTCACCCTTTTCTTTTTGAGCATATCTCCCAGTAATCGGTGATATGTCTCCTGGATCGTTGCCTTTGTCAATGTATCCCCAGTGAGTCATCTCTCATTTACCCTTTGTTGGTAATGATTGTTTCTCCCCTGGATTGGTCATCATTATATACCTAGTATTCGGTATCCCGATGTCCTTCCTTTTTGGTCGATTTATCCTTTATTAACCCAGTAACCGGTTGTGGATAATCTCCCATGCGAGTATGTTATCTACGTTCTGACGGTAATAGATAATATATCTCATGCACTCTTTGGTTGAAGTCTTTTGCTCTTCCCCAGTCGAGTAAGATTCGTATCCCTTTTGTGGACTCGAATGTCCATCATTTAATCGAGCTTGCTTTTAGCCCTCTTTTGGATGATGAGTGTCTTGGTAATATTCCCCAATTCACGCTTTGGTTGGTCACCTATTATATGCCCATTAACCGGTATCCCTGGTGTTCCTTCCTCCCTGCTCCCTATTATGACTTTGTCGTCCCCCTGTGAAGTCAGGTTTTCTTGAGCTGAAGTATACCTTTTTAGGTCTTCCTCAGATGATTTCGGATGTTTGATATCTCTCACCTTTATACCGGTTTTAGATGTTCATTCTTCCCGAGCATGTTGTTCTCTCACCCTTATACCGGTGTTCAGATCACATGTCTCTTTGAGCTTATTACCCAATAACCGGTAATACCTCATCCCGTTGATTCCCCAGAGGAGTCTTGTTTGGGTTATTCCCTAGCAAAGTCCCTCAGTGGATTCTCCAGCCTGAGTCCGGATTTTTATCCGAAGTATCTGTTATGGATAATTTTTTGCTGTATTGGCATATTCCCCAATACATGCATATTTGAGTCAGCTCGAGTCTTTCCATTGATTTATTTCATGGAATTCCTTCGTGTCTCTCAGCAAGTTTCAAGTCATGACCTGCTCATGCATTTTTATCCCTTTACTCCCCAGTAAAGTCCCTAGAGTCTCTGTCCCATTTGTGAGTGTGCTACTCCAGTGGATTTTTGATTATTCCTGATTTCTTTCTTTCTTTGTGGACACATATCCCCACAGAGTGTTACCGTTTGCATACATACATTTGTATCATAAGGTCTCTTAGGGACCAAAATTCATCTCTTTGTTATTATTTAAGACCATTCTACCTCGTCGAGACGAAGATTTTAACCTTCACTTCTCCGGCTAGAATGACCTTAAATAGGGGCATCTGTAAGACCCCAATTTTGGCTCAAAGATCCCTCATGGCATCACAACATTGCATTTGCAAAGCCTCAAGGATCATAAGCATCTTGGTTCCCCTTGCCTTTGGGTGGGACCTCTTGTGAGTGGTTTGAGATCACCAAGCATGCTTGAATTGTATATTATTGCTTTTCTCATTTTGTTTACTAACCAAAAGCACAAAAATATGTCACTAACATTTCTTGTTTGTAGCTTGAGCAATCACAGGGTCAAAAGCTTCTAGGAGATCCTTTGTGCAATAAGAAGATGAAGGCAAGCATGGAAATGGTTCCCAAATCTCTCATCCATCAAATATGCCTCCCTAGTATCTCAATTCATCATTTTGATCAAAGCAAGTCAAAGGGTTTGAGGTTTGTTCCCAAAGAAACCCTAATTCATTTGTGTACCAACTGTGCCTTGCTCATGTAGCAACCCCAGCCCATGGTCACAAACAATCAAGGTAAGTTCTTTAATTCATCATTTCATGCATATTTGAACTTATTTGATTCTCCTCAATCATCAATTCATCAATATATGAGTTGTGGACTTGAAAAGCTGATCTGTCAATTCATCTGACTATTTTGAAATGCACTGAGACCTAACTTTTTGTGTGTTGGTCAAATGGAGATGATCCCAAGAGAAAAAAATGTTATTAAGGACAATATGAACAACTTTCATGTTCATCAAAATTTGATTTGAAGCTTGGAAGGTCATCTCCCATTCCAAGACATTATAGGTCATTTTGAGTGAAACCCTAATTTTGGGTCAACTTCCTAAGAACATAACTCATTCATTTTTTATGATTTTGAGGTGTAACCAAATGCATTGGAAAGCTTATTGTGTCTAATTCAAATGTTATATTGAGAAAAATTTCAAAATCTCAAAAGAAATACATGTGCTATGCTTCATATTAACTAACCTAAGGGCGTCTGAAATGCTGCAAGAGTGAATTCCCAACCATACCAAAGGAACTAAATCCATTTTCTTCAAAAAATACAGATCTGAAATTCAATTGAATTTGGTTGAATCTTCAGATCTAAAGTTCCTAAACCTTCATCATCTGATCCATTGAAGTTCTATTTTGCAAAAGGAACCAAAGAAAGGGACTCAAAGCTTCACAGTTCAAAGGTGTGGATCAACTGGTTTTTGCTTCGAATCTCTTTGTTCTTTGATCTATTGAACTTGATATTGTGTTGTCTGAAGTCCTCTCTATAGAGGCATCATTTCTGAGTGTTTAATTTTTGAAATCGAGCAAGTTCATGATGAACACCATCAAGCTTCCATCTCTGATTTCTCTCTTGATAGGAATCTAGAGTGAAAGTGGATGGTATAGGCGTGATGTACATCACTTCCTCTTTCGAACGGTGCCTAGATCGTCCATTTTAATGAACATTTGCATCTATGCATTTTTTGAGCTTCGCCGGAGCTCACCGGAGAAGACGGTGGCGCTGGCCACCGTCCCATTGCCAAATTGGTTGTGAGCCACACGATGCGTTTGCCAGATCTAATCTCCACCCTCCAATGATATGACTTATTTTAATTCATTGTGTGGTTGCATTGACTGAGGACTTTGGTGCGCGCGCATGCCATGACCATTTGATCCTCCACGTCAATTAATGAAATCCCATCGGAGCGCTGTGGTTTTTTCTGATTTTTCATAATTTCCATTTTTATTTCTTTTATTTCATTTAACTTCAAAAATTCATAACTCTTTCATTTTAATTCCAAAAAATATGGGACCAATTGCATTATTTTTCTTTTTAATTCTAGTTTCTAAAAATGATTTTTAATATTTTTTATTTTGTCATTTGATATTTTTTTTAGTAATTTTCTCTTTTCTGGTTATTTTTAATTCATTTTAAATAGTTTCTGATATTCAAAAAATACAAAAATATTTTCCCAACTTATTTGAATGATGATGGATCTATGAAAAATATTCTCATCAATTTTTTAATTGATTTGAGATTTATTTGAGATTTTAGTTCAATTAGGTTATTTTTATTCATTTTTAATTGATTAAAAATAGTTGATGACTGTTAAAAATGCTGAAATTTTTTGTCAAATTTTGTTTGACCTTGTTGAACTTGGGATAAATCAATTGGACTTTTCAAAGTTGATTTGAGGTGATTTTGAAGTTTGACCTTTTTCTTTAATATTTTAATTCAAGTTTATTTTCAAATATTAAAAATGCCAAAAATACTTTGTTTATTTCTTGACTTTCAATCTTCATTCCACTTCTATTTTTTTTATAGTTTGACCATGATCCTCAATGTCATTGGTCAACAGTTGTTGATTGGTACATTCCATTTCATTTAATGCACTTTATTCTTTTCATTTCCATTATCCATCTTCTTCTTCTTCTTCTTCTTCTTTTCTTTTTGATCAATGAGTTAAAGGTTGATAAGTTAGCATTGATTAAGGAGGCTTAATCTTACTTGATTCAAATCTAATTAATCTTGATCAGTTGATCAAGTGAATGGTTTTGCATTAAGAATAGATTGCTTCCTAAATCATGCAAAGGACTTAAACCAATACAAGATCATTTCTCTTCTTCCTTTTTGGCATGGCAAGTTGTTGGAACATGGTTCACTAATCAAGACTTCTAACTTGTGTTGTTGCCTACATTATTCTTGACCGGCCTCAGATAGTTATGACTTCTACATAGGTCCAATTACGATTGCTTAACATAACGCTAAATTTGCCTTATGGCACACTAACTACTAACCATTAACCATTACCATTTACTTTTTGCACTTTACATTTATGCAATTTACTATGCTTGTACATATTATTCATTTGCTTTTGCCCTTTGCTCATTTGAGTACATGTTTATGTTAATGCAATTTGCCTTTTGCTCACTTGAGCACATAATTGTGTATATACTATTGTGCTTGAGTTTTGTTTGTGATTGTTGTTGACCAAATGCAAAGAAATGGACAAATGGACTTAGACTTTAGGACTTTCCCTATGCAAATTTGGAGTCAAAGAGCAACTAGGCATTGGGCCTTTAGAGTGCTATAAAAGTCAAAGAGCAACTAGGCATTGGGCATTTAGAATGCTACAAATGTTGAAGAGGACTTTGAAAGGACCAATCTCTAAAAACTCCTTCTTGTTCATTCTTGATTGTTTGATAGAACTTTTTAATGTGCGTGTTCTTGTGCTAGGGATTCCAACTTTAAGTCAAATTGAGGAACCATTGCCATGAGCTTCTAAGAGAGAGAGATCTAAAAGCCATTGGAAGATTCCTAGGAGCTTGTTTTGCTTATGTGCTTGATTGCTTGAGTATTTGTTTATTTTGCTTGCATATTCCAAAGGATGGGAGCTACTTGGATCATCAATATGATCTTAAGAGAGGAACTCCATTTGTGGTCTTGTTCTCTTTTCCCTTATCTCTTGTATGATTAGGACTTTAGCCTTTCTCCTTCTTCCCTCCACTCTAACCCAAGCCAAAACTTTTGTGCAAACATTTAACACTTCTTTTCAAACATTAAAAACCTAAGCCGTATGCTTTTGATTTTTAAACTTTCTTTTCATAACACGTATTTTGAATTGAATCTTTAAGTCAACTTTGACCATATTTTGTAAATACTTTTCATTGGTAAATATAACTCATTCAAATACTTTTGTGGTTTCAATGGCCACTCCCTTAATCAAACTTTTCATAACCTATAGCTATTAGGTTTGAGTTATCCTTGAGGTAGATGTAATACCCACCTATATCCTTAGTGATGGATAATGAGTCTTCCATGCTTATTATAGGGTTAACCCCTCACTAGCATGTTGAAGCTATCCTCACATGGTGGATTTGTGGGTTTAGGTTGAGTTTTCTCCCTTGGATAACAAAAGACCTTAAGGCTTTTGGATCAATCAATTCACCAACTCATTTTGAGATTTTTACCCCGAACTACGAGGTTTTGATCCTAATCTTTTTAAGATGGTACGTAGGCAATGTGTTTATCCATCCAAACACAAAATGTAAATAACTTGTATATTCTCTTCTCATCTCTTCAATCATGTTTGCACAAATAAATTTTCACAAAATACCAACCTTACAACAAGTATGAAAAGGGCTCCCTAGGAGTACCTAGGCTGTTTTGGGT
Organism: Lathyrus oleraceus; assembly: GCF_024323335.1. Taxonomy (NCBI): domain Eukaryota; kingdom Viridiplantae; phylum Streptophyta; class Magnoliopsida; order Fabales; family Fabaceae; genus Lathyrus; species Lathyrus oleraceus. The sequence goes on from NC_066581.1 coordinate 528,566,865, forward strand.
GCTTAAAACCTTCCCATTGCATAACCAACCCCCTTACTCAGATCTCTGACATTTTTACTAGTTTTTGATTTGATAAAACTTTTAGGTTTTTGTTCGCTTTCTAACCATTCCTTTGGATAAATAGAAGTGCGGTGGCAACTCGACTTATATGGTTTACCTTGGATTTAGTTAATATCTCTAATGGTAACGAATACCCCACTACAATTATTAGTCAGTGCAATATGATTTTCCTGATGAAGAGATCTTGTACTTAAAGATGAAAGATTGTGATGAACCATTTCTTGAAGAAGGACCAGAACCTGGTTCCCGTTGGGGCATGGTATTTGATGGAGCTGTTAATTTGTATGGTAATAGCATTGGGGCATTGATTATTACTCCTCAAGGCACCCATTTTCCGTTTACGGCTAGATTGACTTTCAAGTGTACAAACAATATGGTTGAGTATGAAGCTTGCATTATGGGGCTTGAAGAGGCCATTGATCTCAGAATTAAATATCTTGACGTCTATGGAGATTCAACTTTGGTTGTGAATCAGATCAAAGGTGAGTGGGAGACGAATCAACCCGGTTTGATACCATACCGAGACTATGCGAGGAGGATATCAACTTTATTTACAAAGGTTTAGTTTCATCATATCCCTCGAGATGAAAACCGGATGGCAGATGCTCTTGCAACATTAGCTTCCATGATTGTGGTAAAATTTTGGAATGATGTTCCCAATTTGACTATGACGCGTCTTGATGGGCCAGCTCATGTATTTACTATTGAAGAAGTCAAAGATGAAAAACCTTGGTATTATGATATCAAATGTTTCCTTCAAAGTCAAATTTACCCGTCTGGGGCATATTTAAAAGATAAGAAGACTTTGAGAAGATTAGCTGGCAACTCCTACCTGAATGGTGATGTGTTTTATAAGAGAAATTTTGATATGGTTTTGCTCAGATGCCTGGATAGACACAAAGCAGACCTGTTGATGACTGAAGTTCATAAAGGTTCCTTTGGTACTCATTCCAATGGACATGCTATGGCAAAGAAGATGTTAAGAGCAGGTTATTATTGGCTGACAATGGAATCTGATTGTTACAAGTTTGTGAAGAAATGCCACAAGTGTCAAATTTATGCAGATAAAATTCATGTTCCTCCGACACTGTTGAATGTCATTTCCTCTCCATGGACCTTCTCCATGTGGGGAATTGAAATAATTGGTATGATTGAGCCTAAAGCTTCAAACGAACATCGCTTTATTCCGGTGGCTATTGACTACTCACAAAGTGGGTTGAAGCGGCATCATACACAAATGTAACCAAGCAAGTTGTTGTAAGGTTTATCAAGAATAAGCTTATATGCCGTTATGGTGTGCCAAGTAAGATCATTACTGATAATGGATTGAACTTTAACAATAATATGGTGGAAGCTCTTTGGAAATACTTCAAGACTGCACACCATAATTCTACTCCCTACAGACCTAAGATGAATGGGGTTGTTGAAGCTGCAAAAAAGAACATCAAGAAGATTATCCAAAAGATGGTTGTGATGTACAAAGATTGGCATGAGATGATCCCATTTGCTTTGCACGGGTACCGTACATCTGTATGCACTTCAACAGGGGCAACCCCTTTCTCTCTCATTTTTGGTATGGAAGTTGTGCTCCTCATGGAGGTTGAGATCCCATCATTGCATGTCTTGATGGAAGCCAAGTTTATAGAAGTTGAATGGTGTCAGACCATATATGATCATTTGAATTTAATTGAAGAGAAGAGATTGGCTGCCATGTGTCATGGTCAGTTATATCGGCAGAGAATGAAGGAAGCTTTTGCTAAGAAGTTCAAGCCTCGTGTGTTTAGAGAAGGTGACCTCGTGCTAAAAAAGATTCTATCTTTCAAACCTGATGCTAGGGGAAAATGGACTCCTAATTATGAAGGCCCATACGTTGTTAAGAGAGCCTTTTCAGGCGGTGCTTTGATTCTTACAACTATGGATGGTGAAGAGTTCACACGTCCTGTGAATGCCGATGCAGTCAAGAAATACTTCGCCGAAAAAAGAAAAGAACGACTCGCTAAGTCGAAAACCCGAAAGGGTGGCTTAGGAAAAAAATGAGCGTCTTAGTGGATTGAAAACCCGAAAGGGAGATCCAGGAAAAAGTTAGAGACGTAAAATAGAAAAACTTATCCCGGTAGATTGAGTATCCCACCTTGGGGGAAATCTAGGCAAAAATTAAGGATTATGGCAAGTAACTGCATCCGGTGGGTCCTGATCATTGAAACGGCTTTGAGCAGTCGTTTGGTTCTGGTTCATCATTCTCAACCAAAGACAAGAGCACAATAGATTTCAAAGTTGATAGGGAGAGTAGCGATCGTTGTATTCAATGTAGCCCTTTTTCCATGTAAATTACCATTTTCAAACTTTGTAAAGATCCATGGAGTCCCGTCATTTACAGATTACCACTCTATTAAATAAAATTAAGCTTTTATCCAATTATTGCGATTCTTATTTGCTTCTGTTTAATAAAATTGCATTTTTTATGATGATAATTTTGAAATAAATCAATGAAAAATTATTTTTCTTAAGAATAATAAAAACATTCACTTTAAGAATAATTGATTTCAGCAAGGATGCTGTGGAGGTCAAAGAGGTCATGGACCTGATTAAAACTGCTGGATTAATGAGAACTGTTATTGGGTTATCTCAGGGTTATGAAGGACCGATGAAAGAATTTGTGGTCAACATTCTTGAGGACATTGCTGACAAAAACAACAAGGAATTTTGTAAGGTGTTTGTAAGAGGGAAGTGTATCAATTTTTCTCCAACTGTGATTAACAAGTTTTTAGGAAGAGGAATAGAAGGTGCATGTGAACTGGAAGCCACAGACAATGAGGTCTGTAGGGAAATTACTGCAAGACAGGTCAAGGAGTGGCCTAGCAAGAAGCATCTCCCTGCTGGGAAGTTGACTGTGAAATATGCTATTATGGACAAGATTGGGTCAGCAAATTGGGTGCCAACCAATCACATCTCTACAATCTCAAATGCCCTTGGAAGGTTCATCTTTGCTGTTGGAACCAAGCTGAAATTTGATTATGGTAGATTCATGTTTGAACAAATTGTCAAACATGCTTCTACAAATGCATTGAAGTTGCCCATAGCTTTTCCCTCAATGATTTGTGGGATTATCCTGAGCCAGCAACCTGGAATTCTGAGCATAAATGATCTTCCTAGTAGAAGAAAACCTCCTCTATCAGTTCGTTACAAATTGTTTGAAGGCAGTCATGTCAATGACATTGTCATGACATCTGCTGTGAAGAAGCCAGCCTCACAAGGTGGTCTTATTGCTGAACTGAAAGAAACTTGTAAAGAATTGGATACAGGGATAAGGGTGGTAAAAGCCAGGAAAGAAGCTTTGAAGGCTCTGATTGAAAGCTTGGAGCAAGATGATAGAGATAATGTTGGACATGCCAAGGAAACAGAATCACAAACCTCTAGTGAGAGGTCTGAATCTAAAGATGAAACAAGTGGCAGTTCTGGTTCTGAAGCTGATGAAGATGCAAGCTCCTCTGACTAGTTTTGTTGAAGTTGTCCCCCACTTTTCTGATGGTGTGCTGTGATGGATTTGGTGGTTCTTTTGGCAGTCATGTTTTGATGCCTTGATGTATTTTTTCTGGTTTCTTTTTGGTTTTTCTGGATTTTTATCTCAGCTTGTAAAGCTGTGTATGTTTGTGGATCTGTAACACCTAACAATAGGCTTTGACATTCTGTTTGACTAATAGACATTTATTTTGTCTCTTTGGTCTCTTTTGGCTAAAAAGGGGGAGAAGTAACTAAAGTAGTTGTAGCTAAAGTAGCTATGCTATAAACAGATTACAAATGATGTTGAAGAGGATGTATATTGGAGATAATCTATGTATGTTACAGGTGATGTTGAAGGTGATGTCTGTGTTGAGCAGACTGAGGGGGTGGTGTATGTTACAGGTGATGTTGAAGGTGATGTCTGTGTTGAGCAGACTGAGGGGGAGGTGGAGCACAAGCGCATGTGTGTTTAATATGCGTTTACTAGTTGCTATTTAAGCTAGTAATGTGTGTTTAATTACTTCTGCTGCTAAACTGATGATGTGATTATTCTCTTGTGAAACAAATGGTCTGATGTATGTTTTAGCCAAAATTTACCAAAGGGGGAGTTTGTTGGTTCTATTTGTTGGCATCAATTTTGGTAAAACCTAGAGTGTTCACAAGTTGTCACAAGTGTTGTCTTGACATGAGATAACATGTTCCTGCAGGGTGTTTAAAATGTGGTTGTCCAGGATTTTACTGAGATGTCAGACCCGATGTCAAGACATCTGTATACAGAACATTCAGTCTGAATGTTATGTATTGTGTGATTGCGCTTTTTATGCTAATCTATGTGTAATTGATGTGATGATTGAACGCGCCTTCAATCAGTAATTAAAACCAGGGTGATTTATTTTCCAACAAGATATGATCAGTTGTCATGAGAAGATATGAATGGAAAATAGTTTTAGGGTTTTATGTTGTCCAAGCCCAATCAAACGCTTCTATAAAAAGGGCATGGAATACCTGGTTTTAACACACAAGAAATAACAAACGAAATATTGAGAGAGAATAAGGGTTTTAGTCTTGTGTGGTCGTGTGTATTGTGAGCCATTCATTCATCCATAGATGATTGAATTGGACTGACTTTTGAGTTGTAATTTGTCCACTCTAAGCTTTGAAGCATGAGTGTGTGTTTACTTGGTTGAAGCTTTTAAGCAAGATCAAGTATGTGTTCTTGAAGAGTGTCTTCTTTTATTGTAATATTTGTTTTTACATCACTGCTGTGATTGAGGGGGAGTGAGTAGGATCTCATATCTAAGACTTCTTAGATAGAAGTCACACGGGTAGAGATTAGGTGAAAATACTGTAACTTGAGGTTGTTTACTGAGAGTCTTTGAACTAATTCTATTTAGTGGATTTCCTTCCTGGCTTGGTAGCCCTCAGACGTAGGTGAGTTTGCACCGAACTGGGTTAATAATTGCTTGTGTCACTTGTATTACTGTTCTTTATCTTTTATCCTGTTTATATTGTTCAGATATTAGTGTCGTGACATTACCTTCGACATCTCATATCTGATACCAGAATTTCAAGGTGGTCCACGTTTTTCTGTTATTTTCTAATTTTTGTTTTAATTGACTAATTTTCATTAATTCATATTAATTTCAATATTAATCCAAAAAATATGAGACTTTCACCAAAAAAATTTAATAAATTCCTCTTTCATTTTCTGAATTAAAATTATTTTTTGGATCATTATTAATATTTTTCATGATTTAATTGTTTTTGTGAATATTTTTAATGGTTTAAAAATACTTTTAAGTTTCCAAAAATTATGACATTTTTTCTCCAAGGTCCTTTGACCTTGTTTGACCTATGATAAATCTCATGGCCATTTATTTGGTGTTTTAATGAGGTTTTAGGATTTTGACCAACCATAATGTAATTTAATACATTTTTTAATTAATTTTAATTGTTTAATTGCAAAATAAATTGTGTTGAGCTTTTGACATTGACTTGTTGAGATTGACTTGTGTTGTTGGGCCTTGGTCAAGGTTGATTTGACTTTGTTGAGTTAAAATCATTGGATTTAGGGGATTGATGAAATGTACATTTCATCTCCCAAAATGAATGAATGATTTTAATTTGATAAAAGTCCTCCTTTGACCACTTTGTGTTGATTCCATTTCCCCTCTATCTTCATCTCAATCCTATTCTCTTCTCATTCATTTCATGGACCTATGATATCTATATATCCTAAGGCTAGTTCATTGCAAAATCAACCTAAGTATGGATGAGATTAGATCCACCCCTTTTGCATTTTTCATTTAAGTGTGGTATGTTTTAGGAGTATGGTTCATAATACCATATCTCTAACATGCATTAACACTAAAATTTCTTTTGACAGGCCTCAAATAGTCGTGACTTCTACATAAGTCCAATTACGATTGCTTAACATAGCGCTAAATTTTGACACAAAAGGCATAGCATTCTAGTAAGTGATATTGTAAGTCTCCCCTCTTTCATGGTATTGTGTGGGAACTTGGCCTTTTTTCCTTCCTTTGGAAGATGTCTTGGTTCAAGGATCCATGCTTGTGAATAGTGGGTTGAGTGTTCTCCAAAGAATGACTTAAACAACAAAATCAAAAGCAATACTAACTTCTAATCAACTAACAACTAACATTTAATTTCAAGCCATTTACTTTTATGCACTTTAATTTTAAGTCTTTATTCATTTGCCATTATTCATACCATTTAACTTGTTTACTTTAATGTCATTTTCACTTTGTTCATTTGAGCCATATCTTGTGATTATATTGTGATTGTATATACTTGTTTGTGTTTGTGGTCTTTTGACCTTAATGTACATAATAACAACAAAAAACTCTAAAAAAAGATTTGTGTGGATTGTTGGTTTTGATATGAGATATTGGACTTAGAATTAGGCAACACTCCCTATGCAAAAGGACTTGGCCAATGTCAACTTTCATGAAACCAAGTGCTTGTGAAATGAATCTTCATCTGAAGCAAGTGCTGAGATCCCATTTGAGTTCATCTGCTACATGGTCTTATTGAAGCTGTTACTTTGAACATGTGCCTAATGCCTATCTCTGAAGTCATCTGATACATGGGAGATTATGAGGAAGATCATGGAGTTGCTAAGCTTGGATGTGGTTATCTTTATTTGATGCCTTGCTCTTCATCTTGATATTTGTGTATTGATATTGCTTGATTCTAAAGTCCAATGGAAATTTGGGTTTCTATATGACATTCTTGTCTATTGGATTGCATCCCATTAGTCATATCTTTTCAACTCTTAACTTTTAATTTTTGCTTAGGATTAGTCTCTTCATCTCCTCCCCGCTTATTTAATTTCAAATCTCTCCCTCCTTTTTAGGATCTTCTTTGCTTGTGTTTTCTAAACTTAGACCTTATTGCAAATTAGAAACTTTGGCCTTATGCCATTGTATTTTTAAACTCTTTTCTTAAATCAAACTTGTAAAATGAACTTAACTATACTTGACTTAAAATTTTAAAAGATAAAAAGAACTAATACTCATTCAAACCTTTTTAGGCCTTTTGTGCCTTTGTTAAACTTTAATTTTTGTTAAAAGCAATGCACTCACTTTGAAATTGTTACCACGAACTACGAGGTTTTGATCCCTCATTTTTATGTTGGTACGTAGGCATAAGTCCGAAGACCTTGTCAAACAAAAAAATATAATTAATGAATTTTTTTCTCATCCCTCCTGTAAGACCCCAATTTTGACCCTAAGATCCCTCATGCAATTTCATCATAAGCATTAACATGGGGATCATGCCTTGGCATCCTCCTTACCCCTTTCTTCATTGGGTTTGTTTTGGGGAGAGATCATCCAAGCACTTTGTGATTATATCATACTTGTATATTATCACTTTACTAACCAAAATACCAAAAATATGTCTTTGCTTCTATCTAACTCTTTTTGTATGAAGGACTTAATCTCATTGATTCATTGATCACATCTAGGGTTTGAGACCCTCATGAACAAAGAGCACAACCAAGAATTGCTTAAAGAATTGTTATAAACATCATATATGAGTCCCATTGATCTCTACATATTATATGGATCAAGGTTTTCTTCAAGAGTTTGTGGGTGATTTGCCTTGGAAACCCTAGTTTGATTGGGTATCTTGAGTAACTTCTCCAACAAGCTATCTCACCAATTGATCAAAATTATCACGGGAAACTTCAAATTTCATCATATTATGCATATATGATCTACCATGAGCCAAGAAAGTCAAGAGAATTGGAAATTAGCAAGTTGGTTGGTGGTGGTTGGCCAGATGAATTCATTTGATCAAAACTGGGTCTCCCTAGACCCTATCTCCTATAATTTTCACCATATGAAAATGATTCCAAGATAAAACCTACTCTAAATGACATTCCAAACAACTTTTATGTTGAGACCTAGAGCTATTTTTGCATGGAAAATCATTTTCTATGTTGAAACATTATAGGTCATTTTGTCTAAACCCTAATTTGAAAGTCAAATTCCCAAGGCCATAACTTGCTCAATTTTTATGAGATGAAAGATTTCCAAGTTTCACAATCAAATTCAATGTGTCTACTTCAACTTTGATGTTTCGAGTGGGAGCTAATTCAACTTTTTTGAGCATGTGATATGAGGCTACATTATAGGTCACTTTTGACCTATACCATTGATCAAGTGATTTTTCCAAACTTCAAAAATGCATAACTCTATCATTTCAAATCTAAATGACATGAAATTGGTGACCATTTTGAAGGTATTTGAGAGAGCTACAACTTTGATGAAGACACATTTCTTATTTGAAGCTCCTATAAAAAGTTAAGCAAGGTGGAATATTGAGACATATGGCTTGACACTTAGATTTTTTTTGATATGTCATATATTTCCAAACTTCCACCTCAAATTTCTGCAAGTTCCAAGCTCCAAATGAAAAAGTGTTGAACATCAAACTTGTTCCTCTTGATCTCACCTTTCCAAAGAGCATAAACTCACTCATTTTGGACTTGAAATGCATAGGCTGTGCATGGCTTAAACAAATTGATATCATTTGGCATGGATCAATCTTCAAGCAACAATGCACATGTGCCTTGCAATCTGAGCTAACTTCAAAGCATCAGAACTTCAAATTTGGACCTTAAGTTATTATTTCATGGGCCTATTTTGCCAATTTTGGAAAGTGGAAGTGAGTGTGCAAATATCACTTGATTCATCTATAAATTAAGGTCCATTTGCTCAGAATTGAGAACAACATTGCGCCAACTTTGATCCCCTATTGAAAACCCTTCACTCTCATAGGATAAACCTGATAAATTCATTTAAATTTGAGCTTGAATCTCCACTGTTTTGGAATTCAATTCTCCAGGAATCCATTGCTTCTAAACCTTTCCATTCCTCTCCTGCAAGCAAGTAGAGTGAGTCCAAGTGCAAGCAAGCTCAAGATCCATCAAGATCAGACCTCCACTGAAGGTAATTTGTAGAAATTTTAAACTCTTCGATTCTCTCAATTTATTGCCCAACTCCATTAATTCTTTGGTTGTCTGAAGTCCTACACATGTAGGCAAGAATATTGAGTTGCTTTGAGGTCAAATCGAAGCAACTCAGTTCATGTACCTCAGATTTCAATTCCACATATCTCTCAATATATTTGGAATTAGAGCAATTGGAGGTCAGATTCGAGCTCAGTACCACTTTCTCTTTAAGATCATGTCCTTGTTTCTTTTTTTGGTGATGGTTTATGTTGACCAGTCCGGTGAGCTCCACCGGAGAAGATGACCGGAGCTCTGGCTCCGGCGATGATCTGGACAACCTCTGAACCATAGGATCCATCCTCCATGTTCTAATATGGATCGTCCCTTGTGATTACCTCATTTGCCACGCGGTTGACTAAGACATATGTGGAACGCGCGTTTTGGATCATCAAATCTGCCACCTCAATTAATGAGGGAGATCTTATGGTCCACGTAATTTAGACTTTTTCTGATTTTTATTTTAATTGCATTTTCTTCAATAATTTATATTAAATTTAATATTGATCCAAAAAATATGGGACTTTCACCAAAAAAATTCTAATATGTTTCTCCTTCATATTCTGAATTAAAATTGTTTTTGGATCATTATTAATATTTTTCATGAATTAATTGATTTTGCATTTGTTTTTAATTGTTTAAAAATATTTTTAAATGTCCAAAAATTATGAAAATTTTTCTCCAAGGTCCTTTGACCTTGTTTGACCTATGATAAATCTCATGGTCATTTCTTTGGTGTTTTGATGAGATTTTAGGATTTGGACAAAACATATTTGAATTAAATGCACTATTTTATTATTTTTAATTGAATAAATGCCATTTTAATTTTGTTGACCATTTGTATTGACTTATTTGAGTTTGATTGTTTGTTGTTGGGCCTTGGTCAAGGTTGATTTGACTTTGTCAAGTTAATATCATTGGATTTAGGGGATTGATGGAATGTACATTTCATCTCCCAAAATGAATGAATGATATTAATTTGGTAAAAGTCCTCCTTTGACCAATTTGTGATCTCATTCATCCCCTTCCTTCTTCATCTAATTCCCCTTCTTCATTCATTCATTTCCATTTGGCCTATGACATCTCAAAGTCCTAAATGCTAGTTGATTAAAAAATTGACATGAGTATGGATGAGATTAGGCCACACCTTTTGCATATTTTTTGTGTGTGGTATGTTTCATGAGCATAGTTCATAATACTATGTCTCCAACATGCATTAACACCAAAAGTCTATTGCCCGACCTCAAATAGTTGTGACTTCTACATAAGTCTAATTACGATTGCTTAACATAGCGCTAAATTTATGACACAAAAGGCATAGGAATTCTAGTTAGTGAGATTGTAAGTCTCTCCTCTTTCATGGTATTGTGTGGACACTTGGCCTTCTTTCCTTCCTTTGGAAGATGTTTTGGTTCAAGGATCTATTCTTGTGATAAGTGGGTTGAGTGTTCTCCAAAGAATGTCTTAAGAAAGCAAAGCAAAACTAACCTCTAACTTGCTAACTATTGACTTTTAATTTCAAGTTTTTATCTTAATGCAATTTACTTTTAGCACTTTATTTCATTTGCCATTGTACATATCATTCTAATTGTTTACGTTAATGCAACTTTCACTTTGTCCATTTGGACCATATTGTGTGATATATTTTGTTTGTATATACTTTGCTTGTTTGTTTGCTCTTTGACCATTAATGTACATAATAATCACAAAAACCATAAAAAAAACTTTTGAGTGGACTGTTGGCTTGATCTTGGACAAATGGACTTAGAATCTAGGCAACCTCCCTAAGCTAAAGGACTTGGACAATGCCAATTTGTGAAGAACCAAGTGCTTGAAATTTGAACTTCATCTGATACATCATTCAAGATCTCTCTTAGTTCATCTGCAACATGATCATTGTGAAGCTGTTATTTTGTACCTGTGACTTGTGAAACTCATCTGTTACATGGGCTATTTCTGAAGATCATGGAGAGGATAAGCTTGGATGAGGTCATCTTTATTTGATGCCTTGATCTTCAAGATAATATAATTGTGCATTTGTGTGTTGCTTGATCTTAAAAAGTCCAAGGGAATTCTGGGTTTCTATTGACATTTTTTGTCTATTGGATTGCTACCCATTTGGTCAGATCTTTTCAACTCTAAACTTTTAAATTTTGTGCATAGGGTAGTCTCTTCATCTTCTCCCCATTTCTTTAATTTCAAAATCTCCCCCTCCATCTTAAAAATCTTCTTTGTGTGAACTATTTTTGTTCTAAACTTTGACCACTTTTGCAAAAGATAGAAACTTTGGCCTTATGCCATTACATTTTCAAACTTATTTTCTTAAATCAAACGTGTGAATAAACTTAATTGTACTTGACTTAAACTTTCAAAAAAAAGCCAAAAAGAACTAACTCATTCAAACTATTTTCGGCCTTTGTGCCTTTCAAACTTAAATTTTGTTAAAAGCAATGCACTCATTTTGAAATTTGTATCACGAACTACGAGGTTTTGATCTCTCATTTTTATGTTGGTACATAGGCACAAGACCGAAGGTCTTGTCAAACACAAAAATATAATTAATGAATTCTTTTCTCATCCCCCCATTCTATTTGTTTGTAAACATCATTTTTTACAAAATACATATGCACACAAAAAGGGCTCCCTAGGAGTACCTAGGACACTTTGGGTGCTAACACCTTCCCTCTGTGTAATCAACCCCCTTACCTGTGATCTCTGATTTTTATTAGTTTTTATTTGAAAACTTCTTACTATTTGGGTTTTGTTCGTACTTTTCCCCTTTTCCTTGGAAACAATAAAAGCGCGGTGGCGACTCTTGTTAATTGATCTTTAGCTTGTCAATAGCTTAATGATCATGAATTTCCCGCTACACCTCCACTCTATTTATTGCAAACATCATTTTGTACAAAAACACATATGCACACAAGAAAGGGCTCCCCAGGAGTACCTAGGACACTTTGGGTGCTAACAACTTCCCTCTGTGTAACCAACCCCCTTACCTGTAATCTCTAGCATTTTATTAGTTTTGATTTGAAAACTTATTATCTTTTGGGTTTTCTTGATACTTTTCCCTTTTCCCTTGGAAACAATAAAAACGTGGTGGCGACTCTAGTTTAATTGACGTTTAGCTTATCCATAGCTTGATGGTCATGAATTTACCGCTACAATACCTTTTTGTGCTTTTAAACCAAACTTGTTCAAATGTTCTTTAGTGTTAAGGATAAAACAAGAGCATCCGAAGAGATGAAAATAAGAAATGTTGGTTTTCCTTCCCTTACACAGTTCATAAGGAGTCTTCTCCAGAATAGGTCTTATAGAGATTCTATTATGAATATAACACGATGTATTTACTGCTTCATCTCAAAAGTGCTTAGCCACATTTGTTTCATTGATCATGCTTCTGGCCATTTCTTGGAGAGTCCTATTCTTCCTTTCTACAACTCCATTTTGTTGTGGAGTTCTAGGACATGAGAAATCATGGGATATTCCATTTGAATCAAAAATTTCTTCAAAAAAATTATTTTCGAATTCGCCACCATGATCACTTCTGACTTTGATGTTTTTAGAGTCAAATTCGTTTTGCACTTTTGAACAGAAACTAGTGAATACAGAGTGTGACTCATTCTTGTGCTTTAGAAATTTTACCCATGTCCAGCGACTATAATCATCAACAATGACCAGTACATACTTCTTTCCATTGACTAAAGTTGTCTTAACAGGTCCAAACAAGTCAATGTGAAGGAGTTCCAGAGGCTTAGAGGTAGAAACAACATTTTTCTTTTTAAAAGAAGTTTTTGAAAGTTTTCCTTTCTGGCATGCCTCACAAAGAGCATCTGAAGAAAACTTTAGTTTAGGTAGACCTCTAACTAACTTGAGTTTATTTAGCTGAGAAATCCTTTTCATACTAATTTGACCCAAGTGTCTATGCCATACCCATTGCTCTTCATTTACAGACATTAAACATTTTACATTTTGATCTTTTAGATCTGAAAGATTAGTTTTGTAAATAATGTTTTTCCTCTTTCCAGTGAAAAGAACTGTTCCATTATTCTGATTAATTTCTTTGCATGTTTTTTGATTGAAGATTATATCATAACCATTATCACTTAATTGACTTATGGATAATAGGTTATGCATTAATCCTTCTATGTAAAGAACATCAGAGAAAGAGGGAAGAGATCCATTACCAATTGTTCTGGAGCCTCTGATTCTTTGTTTCTGATTTCCTCTGAAACCTACAAAGCCAGCATCTTTAAGTTCCAGGCTTTGGAACATATACTTTCTTCCCGTCATGTGTCGCGAGCATCCAGAGTCCAGGTACCATGATTGGTGTCTTAACTCTGCTGCATAGGATATCTGCAACATAGACTATTTTATCCTTTGGTACCCATAATCTTTTGGGTCCTCTGTGATTAGTTCTCCCAGAGTTTCTAGAAACTATGGGTTTTCTTATATTAGTAAAATTTTAATTTTGTGTTTGTGCATGTGTGTAGTGATAAGAAAAAGGGGATTTAGGTTTATCATTTGCGGAAGGTATTTTCTCGTCTTCATCAGAGTCATATCATATTCCTCTTTTCTTATTCTGACTAACTCCATAATCATAGAAGCCATTCTGCTTCTTTCTAGCCCATTTTTCAGAAACTTTTGGAAAGCTTTTTCATATTTGTATATGATTGTGTTAGAAGTTTGTGGGGCTTGAGATAGATTTTCTTCAAGTTTTAAACATTGTTTAGTTGAAGATTCTTTTTCTCTTTCCAAAACCAAAATGTTGTCTTTTAATTCAGAAACTTGCATCTCAATCTTATCACATTCTTCAATGGTTCCTTCAAGGACTTTCTTTAAAGCCTTAAATTTTTGTCGAAGTTTCTGATATGAGCTTAGAGATTCAGATAAACAAGATTCAAGGTCAGAGCGAGAGAGATCAGAAAATACCTCTTTAGGATCACATTCTCTTTCTGATGAGCTTCCACATGTGGTAGCCATGAATGCCACATTTGCATGTTCTTCTTCAGAGTCTGATTCTAAGGCATCAGATTCAGAGTCATCCCAGGTGGCCATGAGTCCCTTTTTGGTTTTAAAGGAATTTTTCTTGAATCCCTCTTTTCTGGAAGTTAATTCTGAGCGATCTCCCTTACGTCTTGGTCTTCTGAAGTTGTTATTTCTTTTTCTCCAGAGTTGTTTGACTATTCTAGTTAAGAGGGATAACTCTTCTTTATCATCAGAATCATCCTTTTCAGAGTCATCATTTTCCTCTTTTTCAGCTTGGAGAGATTTGTTCCTTTCTAGTTTGTGTCTCTCAGATCTAGACTTCAGAGCCGCATATTTGCTTTTCTTTTGGGGCTCATCTTCCTCAAGTTCTATCTCATGACTTCTGAGGGAGCTGGAGAGTTCTTCTAAGCTTATGTTATTCATATATTTTGATAATTGTAAGGCAGTGACCATAGGTCTCCACTTCTTTGGTAAGCTTCTGACAATCTTTTTGACATGATCTGCAGTTGTGTAGCCCTTGTCCAGAACCTTGAGTCTTGCAATTAAAGTTTGAAATCTAGAAAACATTACCTCTACAGCTTCATCTTCCTCCATCTTGAAGGCTTCATATTTTTGAATTAGAGCTAGAGCCTTTGTCTCTTTGACTTGAGAGTTGCCTTCGTGGGTCAACTTTAGGGACTCAAGTATTTCTTTAGCAGTTTCCCTGTTGGTGATCTTTTCATATTCATTGTAGGATATGGCAATCAGCAGTATTGTTCTTGCTTTATGGTGAATTTTGAAATCACGCTTCTGATCATCAATCATTTTATTTCTGGCAATAGCAATACCAGCATCAGATGCGGGTGGTACATAGCCAATTGTAACTATGTCCCATAGGTTAGCGTCATAACCCAGAAAGAAACTTTCGATTCTATCTTTCTAATAATCAAACTTTTCTCCATCAAACACTAGAGGTTTGGCATTGTAGTTGTCTTTTTCATTGGTGCTAGCCATAGTGTTTTTCTCACGCTGGATCTCTCTACATTGTTAAGTGTTTGATTTGAAAATCAATAACAGAGCCGAAGCTCTGATACCAATTGAAGGTAGACAAAAACAATAAAGGGGGGTTTGAATTGTTTTCACAGATAATAAAAACTTTTGCAAATAAAACACACACGAAAGATAAAGCTATCAACACTGAAGTTTATCCTGGTTCGCTTGAAATTTAAAGTTACTCCAGTCCACCCGGCCAAGGTGATTTCGCTTTTAACAAGGATTTTATCTGATAATCTAGAAAGATTACATTGAAAACGTCTAAGAGAGTAAACATCTCTTAGCCCTCTCAAGTTTACAGACTTCACAAGTCACTTGAGAAAATGTTCAACAACTATTTTGAGAATACAATGAAGTGTTTAGTGCTTCTAAGTAAGCAGTAGTAACACAATATAAGAACTGAAATGTTTCACACTTAGAGCAACAACTCGTGTGAACAGATTTCAACAAGAATGAAAGAGAATATTGAATTTTTGTTTGCAGTATTCTTGTGTGTATACTTCGTGCCTTGTATGATGATGATCCTGCCTTTATATAGTGATTTAAACAAGAGACCGTTAGCTGAGGCATTCATGAATATCTTGGCAATGATGGAATTTTAATGTCATTAATCTCGTTGTCCTTTCCATAGCAATTTTGGAGAGTGTTTAATCTCTTCCAAATATAGATTCATACCAAAAGTAGAAAACTTCGTAGCTAAGTCTTTGTGTTTGACCTTGAGTTAGAGTACACGGAGTTCAAATGTTCTTGTTCAGCGTGTATACTTTAGATAGTTGCTAAGAGCAGATTTACTTTAGAAGTTCTTGATATGTCTTTCTGTATAGCCTTCTTCAAAGTATAAATCATCATATCAGTTGTGTGGAACTCTTTAGATTCAGAGTGTCTGAGTCTTCTTCCATCAGACTCTGAGCTTTCTTTTCTTCAGAGTCAGAGCCTTTGCTTCAATTTATTCTAAGTTATCTATTCTGGACTAGCGTGATGTCAGATGTTTGTCTATCTGATCCTTTTTCTGTTAGAGTCCTGCACACTTAAATAAATTTGTTAGGGTACCCATTTGTTTCATCTTTTGTTATCATCAAAACCTTAGAGATGAATTATAGACACAAAATCTTGTTCTAACACAAAGGTGGTGGGACTATTGTGTGATGTGTTTCTCTCTTGTACAAGTGGTTTATTTCGCACTTGCCTCAGACACCTGCTTTTTTGGAGAACAAGCAATGTCTACGGTGGTCTCAGAGACTTATGTCTCTCACTAATGATGATATTGTTTGGTACGATTCTGCATTGGGTAGCTTGGACATTATTGACAGTTGTGGTGAGTTCTCTATGAAGGTAGAGAAAAACAAGAAAGGGGGATTTGGATTGTTTTAATTGATAATAATTATTTTTTTAGAAATAGAACACACGCGAAAATAAAGGATATCAATACAGAATTTTTATTCTGGTTCGCTTGAAATTCAAAGTTACTCCACTCCACCCTGCCAAGGTGATTTCGCCTTTAATAAGGACTTAATCCACTAATCTTGAAAGATTACAACAATAAGGACTTCACAAGTCACTTGAGGAGAATTTATCAATTAAGTAGAATCACAATAGTTCTTAGTGCTTCTAGGTAAGCAGAAATTACACAAAGTAAGAGTAAAAGAATGTTCACACTTTAGAGCAGCAACTCGTGTGAAAAATAATGAGTAAGAGATATGAAAGTAGTTTTTGTATTCTCGTGTGTTTCCGTTGTATTCTTAGTGAAGTGATACATCCTATATATAGGAGTTGATGAGGAGACCGTTAAATGCAAGGATCTTTGGCAATGATGGTTGATTAATGTCATTAATCTATGTGTTCTTTCCAAAGCAGTTTGGGGCGCTATAACTTTCTTCAAAAATTAGATTCTTGCCATAAGAGGAATTATTCATAGCTAAGTCTTTGGAGATCGTTTCTGAATCAGAATGTTCAGATATCAGAGTTTCTATTTAGCAAGTACATCTTTAGATAGTTGCTTACAGCTGACTGTCTTTAGAGGTTCTTGATGTCTTCCTGATTGATTACGTCAGAGTGTAAAAGCTTCAGATCCTAGAGAGCGCTCTTCCGCTTCAGAGTGTCTGATATATCTTTGTTTCTTACGCTTTGTACACTTCCTTTATTTAGAGTCAGAGCTTCTGCTTGAGTTGCTTCTAAGTGGTCATTCTGGACTTGTGTCTGTATCTGATGTATGTCTATCTGATGTATGTCTATCTGACTTCTTTTTATTAGAGTCCTACACACTTAGATAAATTTTGTTAGGGTACCATTTTGTTTCATCTTTTGTTATCATCAAAATCTTAGAGATGAATTGTAGATACTAAGTTTGTTCTTACAATCTCCCCCTTTTTGATGATGACAAAAATTTCAGAGTGATGATGAAACAATGATACTATCAGCAAGAATAGAGGATAATATATGAGAGTCAGATGAGAGATGACTCATCCTGAGATGGATCATAAGGATTTCTCAGAAGTTCTTACCAGATTTTCCTTGTGTGACAGCTATTTTTTACTTTAGTTGTTATCCTGTATAACTTATAGTTTTCATAAGATATTAATGTGTGTAATGCAGCAAGAGGCTTAGATATATTTTCATCAGAGCTGTTTTTATTCTCCCTCTTTTTGTCAGACTCAAAAGGACTTAGCACATAAAAGAGTAGGCAAAAAAATTTATATATGATAAAGACAGGTACAGGTAAGCAACAATTCAAAAAAGAGAACATAGAATACATAGCAGAAAACATAATAAAAACACGAGAAGCCTAAGTGCCTAAGGGTTTGGAGGCGGAGGCATCCTTTGGAGCAGCTGAGCCAACAGGTTCTGAATATTGTTATTGACGAAGTCCCCTAATCATTTCAGCTTCAGAGATTGGTAAGGTTGTGGTGGAGAGGTTAAATTTTTGAAAAGGAGGTGATGGGTGATTAGAGGTGGGAGTATCAGAGGGTTTGGTGGTAGAGGGAGAGGTTTCAAAGTGAGTGTAGATGAGTGTGGTTTGGGGAAGAGAAGAAGCAATTTTCTTTAAATTTACAAAGCGAGAAGGAGGAGGCAGGGACTTGCCTGAAGATTCGATCAGAGGGATTGGAGGTCTTGATACAGAAGGTTCCCCTAGCTTTGCTTTATTGGCCTTCTTTGACTTCTCAGAAGGTTCTCGTTGTCTCTTCATGAAGTTGGGTGGATGCTCAGGTAGCTAATCCTAGAGAACTCTGAGATGTCAACTCATTGGCTTGCGAGATCCTACAGATAGTGTGCAACAACCTCTGGAGGATCGATTTTGAAGAAGAGGTAGAGGCCACTTGGAATCTTCCTCTGATCTTTGAGGGCTTCCCAGGAGGTGTCCAACGAGGGTTTCACCCTAATTTGCTCAATCACCCCTATGCTCTTTAGATTGCGAGTGTTCAGAGGCCTTCCAGTGTCCACGGTGACATCCTCCATCAGATTGTGATGAATCAGGTGATCCACCAGCCCGCTCTCGATCAAAACGTCGGAGATTATCCTTCCCAGAGAGATGTAGGTTCTGGGTTTCATGTTGTTCCTGGTGTCTCTTATAGAGTCTCTCAGGTATTTGAACAGCAGCACTGGAAGATTCAGCTTGAGCCCTTTGTGGAGGTAGTAGAGTATGCACTTTTGATCCGTGTTGATATAGTCAAAAGAGTTGGAGGATGGGCGGTGATGAATGATTCCCAGAATGATCTTCAGCCAGACTCAGAGGTTCTGGTGAAGTTCCTTGTTCTTGGAGGAGTTGCCTTCAGCGTTCTGTTTGAAAATGGTTAGGGAATTTTCCTGGGACATGTACTTTGCCCTAGGGTTGATATTGTAAATCCTTCTTCCCCCTGTCTTCTCCATGTTCAGAAGGGAGGCGATGAACTTTTAAGTGATGACAATTTTTACCCTTAGAACATATGACACTATGTAATGATCATCTGAATCTGCAAAACGCCAGAATTATTTTACCAGATAGGTATAGACAGAACCATAGAGCCTTTGAAAGTAGTTTTCCCACCCTTGCTTTCTGAGTTCTTCAGTAAGGTCTATTCCATTCCGCTTCATGTTCTCAAAGTCCACCAAGGATTCACACAAGATCTCAAGCTTGTCAAAGGGAGTAGCAAGATGCATGTGTGGTTCACGATCCAAAATGTGTGGTTCTTTGTAAATGAGGGTGGAGACAACACTAGTTGTTGCAGTTGTTTGCTGAGAGGAACTAGGAGGTTATTCCGTTGATTCCATCTGTTGAGAGTAGTTGTAGACAGATTGTTGCTGGGAATCCATGAGGAAGTTGATGAACTTGATGAAGGATGAAGAACTTTGAAGAGCTTGGAGAGGGAGAGAGGTTTGTGTAGGCTGTGAGTGTAAAGTGTGAAATTGTGAATTGTGAAAAGTATAAATACACATAGAATGCATGCAAAACGATAGGGTTATGAGCGGTTGAAAAGTTAAAAAATCAATGATGGCGCATCAAAAGAGTTGACACGCTTAGGGGAGATATGATTACAGCTAATGATGGACGTCTAATCCCCAAATCAACACACTGCTCGAGGAGATCTCAAGGGTCTATCTCTTGATTTCTGCTAGACAGTTGTCTAGAAGATCCAAAGGTCAGACGCAAGATATCCCACATGTTGATCTATATGATCTTATGGAATACCAAGGGATTGGATCCAGAGGATTTCTAATTCAGATGACTCCTAACTAGTAGAAGTATCAGAGTCAGATCCAGATACCAGATGTTATTTTCAGAGCCTTATTTTGTTATTTCAGATAAGCATGTTAGATTCATTCTGGGCAATTTTCGATTTTTAAGTGTTTTAGAATGAATGAGAATCTATCTTCAGCGAGGGGTTTTGTGAAGATATCAGCCCATTGATGGTCTGTATCTATAAATTTTAAAGATATTACCCCTTTCTGAACATAGTCTCTGATAAAATGATGTTTTATTTCTATGTGCTTAGCTCTAGAATGCAAAATAGGGTTCTTACTTAAACATATGGCAGCAGTATTGTCACAGAAGATATGAACGTTAGTCTCGAATATTTGAAGGTCTTCTGGTTGATTTTTCATCTAGAGCATCTGAGTAGTGCATAATGAGGCTGATATATATTCTGCTTCTGCAATAGACAGAGCGATGGTTGATTGTCTTTTGCTAGCCCAAGATATGAGATTGTTTCCCAAGAACTGGCAGTTCCCAGATGTGCTTTTAGGTTCCATTCTGTCCCCTGCATAATCTGCATC
Organism: Lathyrus oleraceus; assembly: GCF_024323335.1. Classification (NCBI taxonomy): domain Eukaryota; kingdom Viridiplantae; phylum Streptophyta; class Magnoliopsida; order Fabales; family Fabaceae; genus Lathyrus; species Lathyrus oleraceus. The sequence continues at coordinate 528,587,230 of NC_066581.1, forward strand.
ACAATATCCAGAGAGCCTATACTCTGATGTTTTCTCATATATCAGGCCAAGGTTAGGGGTTCCTTTCAGATACCTTAGGATCCTTTTAACTGCCGTTAAATGAGATTCCCTTGGATCTGATTTGAATCTGGCACAAAAACATACACTAAAAATAATGTCAGGACGGGTAACCGTCAGATAGAGAAGAGAGCCTATCATACCACGATAGAGCTTCTGACAAACCTTTAGACTTACTTCTTCTTTCTCCAGAATGCAGGTTGGATGCATGGGTGTCTTTGCTGGTTTGCATTCTGACATTTCAAATTTCTTCAGAATGTCTTTTATGTATTTACTTTGATATACATATGTAGCTTCTGAAGCTTGATTGATTTGAATTCCCATAAAGAATTTTATTTCTTGCATCAAACTCATTTCAAATTCTGCCTACATTAGCTCAGAGAATTCTTGACAAACAGAGGGGTTAGCTGAACCAAAAATTATATCATCAACATATATCTGACATATCATGAAATCATTTCTAATGTTTTTACAGAAGAGTGTAGAGTCAACCTTTCCCCTAATAAAGTCATGTTCCAGAAGAAAGTTGCTTAATCTTTCATACCAAGCTCTAGGAGCTTGTTTTAGACCATATAGTGATTTTTTCAGTTTAAAAACGTGTTCTGGACATTTAGAGTTTTCAAAACCTGGGGGTTGATGAACATACAGTTCTTCGAAGATATAACCATTAAGAAACGCGCTCTTGACATCCATCTGATATAATTTGACAGAGTGATTTACAGCGAATGATACAAGTAAACGAATGGATTCTAAACTAGCGACTGGAGCAAAGGTTTCGTTGTAGTCAATGCATTCTTGTTCACTGTAACCTTGTGTCATGAGTCGTGCTTTGTTTCTGACTACTTCTCCTTTTTTGTTCAACTTGTTTCTGAATACCCATCTTGTTCCCATAATGTGAGTTCCTTTAGGCTTTGGGACAAGATCAAAGACGTCATTCTTTGAAAATTGATCAAGTTCTTCTTTCATTTCCAGAATCCAGTCATTGTCTTGAAGTGCCTTATCACAAAAAGTAAGCTCAATCACTAGTCCCAGAGGAATTTCTTCAGATACTTTGAATGTCGACCTTGTTCTAACAGGTTCATCCTTGTCTCCCAGAATCAATTCTTCAGAGATGTTTGGACGATTTCTTGATGTTTTCTGGATAGTTGAGATTTCAGTTGTTTCTGAACTTTTCTTTTCAGCTTCCCCTGATGCTTTAGTCATTTCGTCAGAACCTGCAAGAGTTATCTCCAAATCTGCAAGTTTTTCAACTAGCTTTGACTTTTCAGAGTCAAGCTTATCATCAAATCTGACATGTATTGATTCTTCCACAATTTTGGTTTCTATATTGTATACTTTATAGGCTTTAGAGCGTTCTGAGTATCTTAACATAATACCTTTTTGTGCTTTTGAATCAAACTTGTTCAGATGTTCTTTAGTGTTAAGAATAAAACATGAGCATCCAAAAGGATGGAAGTAAGAAATGTTGGATTTTCTTCCTTTGCATAGTTCATAGGGAGTCTTCTCTAGAATAGGTCTTACAGAGATTCTATTCTGAATATAGCACGATGTATTTACTACTTCAGCCCAAAAGTGCTTAGCCACATTTGTTTCATTAATCATGGTTTTGGCCATTTCTTGGAGTGTCCTATTCTCCCTCTCTACAACTCCATTTTTTTATGGAGTTCTAGGGCAGGAGAAATCATGGGATATTCCATTTATATCAAACAGTTCTTCAAAGAACTTATTTTCGAGTTCGCCACCATGATCACTTATGACTCTGATGATTTTAGAGTCAAATTCGTTTTGCACATTAGAACAGAAGCTAGTGAATACAAAGTGAGACTCACTCTTGTGCTTTAGAAATTTTACCCATGTCCAGTGACTAAAATCATCAACAATGACCAGTCCATACTTATTTCCATTGACTGACACTGTCTTAACAGGTCCAAACAGGTCAATGTCAAGAAGTTCCAGAGGCTTAGAGGTGGAAACAACATTTTTCTTTTTAAAAGATGTTTTTGAAAATTCTCCTTTCTGACATGCCTCACACGGAGCATCTGAAGAAAACTTCAGCTTAGGTAGACCTCTAACTAGCTCGAGTTTATTTAGCTAAGAGAGTCTTCTCATGCTAATGTGGCCCAAGCGTATATGCCATACCCATTGCTCTTCGTTTACAGACATTAAACATTTTACATTTTGATCTTTTAGATCTGAAGGATTTATTTTGTAAATGTTGTTTTTCCTCTTGCCAGTGAATAGAACTGTTCCATTGTTCTAATTAATTGCTTTACATGTTTTTTGATTAAAGATTATATCATAACCGTTATCACTTAATTGGCTTATTGATAACAAGTTATCCATTAATCCTTCTACGTAGAAAACATCATATATAGAGGGAAAAGATCCATTACCAATAGTTTCGGAGCCTCTGATTCTTCCTGTCTGATCTCCTCTGAAACCTACGAAGCCAGCATCCTAAAGTTCGAGGCTTTGGAACATATGGTTTCTTCCCGTCATGTGTCGCGAGCACCCAGAGTCCAGGTACCATGATTGGTGTCTTAACTCTGCTGCATAGGATATCTGCAACATAAATTATCTTATCCTTTGGTACCCAGAATCTTTTTGGTCCTTTGTGTTAGTTCTCCCAGAGTTTCTTAAGACTTTGGGTTTTCTAGCATTACTAAAACGTTGTGTTTGTGCCTGTGTGTAATGATAAGAAAATGGGGATTTAGGTTTGTCATCTGCAGAATATGTGTGTTTGTCTTCATTAGAATATATCCTATTTCTCTTTTCTTATTCTGACTGACTCCATAAACCATAGAAGCCATTCTGCTTCTTTCTATCCCATTTTTCAGAAACTTTTGAAAAGCTTTTTCATATTCATATATAATTATGTTGGAAGTTTGTGGGGCTTGAGATAAAGCTTCTTCAAGTTTTAAACATTGCTTATTTGTGGATTCTTTTTCTCTTGTCAGAATAAGAATATCATCCTTTAATTCAAAAACTATTATCTCAAGCTTATCACATTCTTCAATGGTTCCTTCAAGGACCCATTTTAATGCTTTAAATTTTTGTTTAAGTTTCTGAGATGAGTTTAGAGATTCAGAAAGGCATGATTCAAGGTCAGAGCGAGAAAGATCAGACAATACCTCTTTAGGATCAGATTCTCTTTTTGATGAGTTTCCAGATGTGGTAGCCATGAATGCCACATTTGCCTGTTCTTTAGAGTTTGATTCAGAGGAATCAGATTCAGTGTCGTCCCAGGTGGCCATGAGTCCTTTCTTGAAAGAGTTTTTCTTGAAACCTTCTCTTTTGGAGCTTTCTTTCTTGAGCTTTGGGCATTCGTTTTTATAATGACATGTTTCTTTACATTCATAGCATGTTACCTCTTTGTTTGATTGGCTTCTGGAAGTTGATTCTGAGCAATCTCCCTTGGGTCTTGGTCTTCTGAAGTTGTTGTTCCTTTTTCTCCATAGTTGTTTTACTCTTCTGGTCATAAGGGATAACTCTTCTTCATCGTCAGAGTCTTCCTTTCCAGAGTCATCATTGTCTTCTTCTTCAGCTTGGAGGGCTTTGTTCCTTTCTAGTTTACGTCTCTCAGATCTGGATTTCAGGGATACAAATTTGTTCTTCTTTTGGGGCTCATCTTCCTCAAGTTCTATCTCGTGATCTCTTAGGGAGCTGACAAGTTCTTCTAAGCTTATGTTATTCAGATCCTTTGATAATTTTAATGCAGTGACCATGGGTCTCTACTTCTTTGGTAGGCTTCTGACAATCTTTTTGACATGATCTGCAGTTGTGTAGCCTTTGTCCAGAACCTTGAGTCCTGCAATTAAAGTTTGAAATCTAGAAAATGTTACCTCTATAGCTTCATCGTCCACCATCTTGAAGGCTTCATACTTCTGAATTAGAGCCAGAGCCTTTGTCTCTTTGACTTGTGAGTTTCCTTCGTGAGTCATCCTCAGGGAGTCAAGTATTTCTTTGGCAGTTTCCCTGTTGGTGATCTTTTCATATTCATTGTAGGAAATGGCATTCAACAATTTTGTTATGGCTTTGTGATGATTCTTGAAGTCACGCTTCTGATCATCTATCATCTTATTTCTGGAAATAGCAATACCGGTATCAGATACAGGAGGTATATAGCCAATAGTAACTATGTCCCATAGATCAGCGTCATAACCCAGAAAGAAACTTTCGATTCTTTGTTTCTAGTAATCAATTTTTCTCCATCAATGATTGGAGGTTTAGCATTGTAACTGTCTCTTTCATTTGTGTTGGCCATAGTGTTTTTCTCACGTTGGATCTCTCTACACTGTTAAGTGTATGATTAGAAAATCAATAACAGAGTCGAAGCTCTTATACCAATTGAAGGTAGAGAAAAACAAGGCAGGGGTTTGAATTGTTTTAACTGATAATAAAAACTTTTTAGAAATAGAGCACACGCGAAAATAAAGGATATCAACATAGAATTTTTATCCTGGTTCGCTTGAAATTCAAAGCTACTCCAGTCCGCCATGCCAAGGTGATTTCGCCTTCAATAAGGACTTAATCCACTAATCTTGAAAAACAATGATTGTCTAATAGGATAAAGATCTCTTAGCCCTCTCAAGTTTACAGACTTCACAAGTCACTTGAGGAGAATTCAACAATTAAGTAGAATTATAGTAGTGCTTAGTGCTTCTAGGTAAGCAGAAATTACACAAAGTAAGAGCAAAAGAATGTTCACACTTTAGAGCAGTAACTCATGTGAAAAAGAATGAGTAAGAGATATGAAAGTAGTTTTTGTATTCTCGTGTGTTTCCGTTGTATTCTTCGTGAAGCTATCCATCCTATATATAGGAGTTGATGAGGAGATCGTTGATGCAAGGATCTTTTGCAATGATGGTTGATTAATGTCATTAATCTCTGTGTTCTTTCCAAAGCCGTTTCGGGCGCTATAACTTTCTTCCAAAATTAGATTCTTGCGATAAGAGGAATTCTTCATAGCTAAGTCTTTGGAGATCGTTTCTGAATCAGAATGTTCAGATATCAGAGTTTCCGTTTAGCAAGTACATCTTTAGATAGTTGCTTACACATGACTGTCTTTCGAGGTTCTTGATGTCTTCCTGATTGATTACGTCAGAGTGTAAAAGCTTCAGATCCTAGAGAGCGCTCTTCCGCTTCAGGGTGTCTGATCTCTCTGTGTTTGTTACGCTTTATACACTTCCTTTATTCAGAGTCAGATCTTCTGCTTGAGTTGCTTCTAAGTCGTCATTCTGAACTTATGTTTGTATCTGATGTATGTCTATCTGACTTCTTTTTTATTAGAGTCCTGCACACTTAGATAAATTTTGTTAGGGTACCATTTTGTTTCATCCTTTGTTATTATCAAAGTCTTAGAGACGAATTGTAGATACTGAGTTTGTTCTTACACTCTAATGTGCCTCTCATTGGTACGCAAGGAGGAATCAACTACAACCCAGCATTGGCATGTCGTCAACTTGGGTTCCCCTTGAGAGATAAACCTAATAACACTTAGTTAGAAGGTCTATTCTATTAATAGGGTAAAAATCCCCAGCTTTTAAAGAGAAGGATGATACATGCTTGGCATAATGTGCATAGGAAAGGAAGATTTGAGCTTGGTCTGTTGGTTCTATGTGTTGGCAGCAATTTTGGTAAAACCTAGAGTGTTCACAAGTTGTCACAAGTGTTGTCTTGACATGAGATAACATGTTCCTGCAGGGTGTTCAAAATGTGGTTGTGCAGGATTTTACTGAGATGTCAGACCCGATGTCAAGACATTTGTATACAGAACATTCAGTCTGAATGTTATGTATTGTGTGATTGTGCTTTTTATGCTAATCTTTGTGTGGTTGATGAGATGATTGAACGCGCCATTTAGTCAGTAATTAAAACCAGATTGACTTATTTTCCAACAAGATATAATCAGTTGTCATTAGAAGATATGAATGGAAAATAGTTTTAGGGTTTTATGATGTCCAAGCCCAGCCAAACACTTCTATATAAAGGGCATGGAATACCTGGTTTTAACACACAAGAAATAACGAACAAAATATTGAGAGAGAATAAGGGTTTTAGTCTTGTGTGGTCGTGTGTATTGTGAGCCATTCATTCATCCATAGATGATTGAATTGGACAGACTTTTGAGTTGTAATTTGTCCACTCTAAGCTTTGAAGCATGAGTGTGTGTTTACTTGGTTGAAGCTTTTAAGCAAGATCAAGTATGTGTTCTTGAAGAGTGTCTTCTTTCATTATAATATTTATTTTTACATCACTGCTGTGATTGAGGGGGAGTGAGTAGGATCTCATATCTAAGAGTTCTTAGATAGAAGTCACACGGGTAGAGATTAGGTGAAAAGCCTATAACTTGAAGTTGTTTACTGAGAGTCTTTGAACTAATTTTGTTTAGTGGATTTCCTTCCTGGCTTGGTAGTCCCCAGACGTAGGTGAGTTTGCACCGAACTGGGTTAACAATTGCTTGTGTCACTTGTATTACTGTTATTTATCTTTTATCCTGTTTATATTGTTTAGATATTAGTGTCGTGACATTACCTTCGACATCTCATATTTGATACCAGAATTTCAATTGGTATCAGAGCAGGCACCCTGCTCTGGTTCTGGGTGAGATCTAGGGACGTTACTTTCTGGTACTATGGATAGAGACGGAGGATCTGTTAACAGACCACCAATTCTGGATGGATCTAACTATGACTACTGGAAACCTCGAATGGTAACCTTCCTGAAATCTTTGGATAATAAGGCTTGGAAGGCTGTTCTAACAGGCTGGGAACATCCAGTTATTACTAAGGAAGGAGAAGTTACAACTAATAAGAAGGCTAAGTAACAATGGACCAAGGAGGAGGATGAACTAGCCCTTGGAAACTCTAAAGCATTGAATGCTATATTCAATTGGGTTGATAAGAACATCTTCAGACTGGTGAACAACTGTGAGGTGGCTAAAGATGCTTGGAATATTCTCAAAACCACTCATGAAGGCACTCTAGAGGGAAGATGTCTAGATTGCAGCTGCTCACTACCAAGTTTGAAAATTTGAGGATGAAAGAAGATGAAAATATTCATGACTTTCATATGAATATCCTTGAAATTGCTAATGCCTCAGGAGCCCTGGGTGAGAAGATGTCAGATGAAAAACTAGTGAGGAAAATACTCAGGTCACTCCTAAGATATTTGCGAAGAAAGTGACAGCCATAAAAGAATCTCAAGACATTTGCAATATGAGAGTGGATGAGCTAAGGATCCTTGGGATGATAATTTCCTTTTCTATTGTATTTGTACTTTTGTTTCTGAAATTTGTACTAAGTGTAATCCTTCAAAATTTGATGAATAAAAAGAGATTTTATGGTCAATTGGATTATTGTTATTGATTATTTGTAAATAAGGCTTCATATATTCCTTGAAATTAAAAACAATAAAAAACATTGCATTGCATGCATCATTTGCATAACAGGTTCCTTCCGCCAGATGTCTTATCAGTTCTTCTTTTGTGCATCAGCCAAGATGACTCACCACTGCAACACTTGTGCTAATCGACTAAAGAGACTGGAGCATCTAGAGAAAGAGAATAGATAGCTGAAGGATGAGATCGCAAGACTTATAGCGCTGACGTAGTCAGTCATTGTTGCTCAGAATCAGTCATCACTGCCTCCTGCAACTCCTCCTCCTTAGAGGACTGTCATTTCTAAGATTGCTTCTCCGTTTATAACTGTGACAATTGCTAGCCAACCCATTCCTGCTATGCCTACTAGATTCCCCTGGGGAATGCCACCAAATTTCGTACAAGAGGGGTATGCGCCCATGTTTGTTTCTCTGTCAGAATCTAGCCCGGTCATGTCAGTGCCTCCTCCCATCGTTCATACTTTGTCGCGTATTGAGGAGACTATCTACCATTCTAAACCATCTAAAGGTCCAGATGTCTATGAAAATATGGATTAGATGAAAGATCAATTCCTTGAGCTGTGCAAAGAATTGAAGACTCTAAGAGGAAAGGACTTGTTTGGCAAGAGTGCTGCTGAACTCTGTTTGGTTCCCAACGTTAAGATCCCGGTGAAATTCAAGGTCCCAGTCTTTGAAAAGTACAAAGGGAATACCTATCTGTTGAGCCATCTTGAATATTTATTTCTATCGATGAATATTTATTTTTCTTAAAAAACAAAAAAAAACATTAAGAATAATCGATTTCAGCAAGGAATGTCAACATCAATCTAAGAACAAGTAAGTCCCTATGTGTGAAGCATTTGTTATCTTCCCCAAGCAGTTGGTTTGGAAACCTTTCCCTCGCCAGCAGTTTCTCATTCGTTCCCAGCATGGTTAAGAAATTGCTCCCCGAGCAACCTATTATCCCTGGTTGAGCTGATGATTGGTCCCCTTTACAATTCATCTTCCCCAGCTGAGATATTCATGTTTTGCATCCCCCAGTTTGTGACTTGATGATTGGACCCTGGATATCCTGGACCGTTTATTTAGTCTCCAGATCCCTATTTGCATTTTGTATTACGTAACTGTGGTAGTTTCTTCCTTATGTGAGTCAGATCCGATTATCTTTGCCTTGGAATTGGTTTATTTCACAATTTCCAAGAAGAATCTAATGATTAATGAGGACTGCGATGATCTTTGATTTTGGTCCAACAAGTCACAGCATCCCCAGTAATTGCTCAAACTCCCCACTCATAGTTTTATTTCTTGTAATCCCTGGCGGGATTCGTCTTCTGATGGAAGTTCCCTCATTCCCGGTAGTGTTTGATTCTGAGAAGTATTTATTTTTTGTCCCCTGCAAGGTCGTCTCCCATTTGACATGGTGTTAACTTAAAATTCCCCGCAGCGTTGGCTGATTTGTATCCTCAGTAGATCCTTCTCTATCCTCGACATGTTTGGTTTATTATTCTTCAACAATGCTCGCTTCCCCCCATGGAGTTTGCCATGATTGATTGGAAGCATGTTTTCAATGTCTTCCCCAACCAGATTTGATATATTCGAAGCTAGATGATTTATTTTCATCCCTAGCAGATTCTCCAGTTGGTGTTTCCATCTTGTTGAGATTAGATGAGTGTTTTGTAGCGATGACTCAAATTTTCGTTATTTGTATCATTTGTGTTGTTTTGTCAGCATAATCATAATCACATACATACATATTCATGCATAAAACACAGCATCATATATTTCATTCTGCATTTTATTGCATTGATTTTTTCCTTTTGATCCCCAACTTTGGTGATATTTTTCCCCATACAGATTTGATGTGTCTATCCCCCTTCAATTGTAGAGTGACGGCCCCTTAAGCAGAAAGAGTTTATCCTTTCTCATTCCCCACTGATTTATTTCCTCGTGGATGATGATTATTTCAGTTTCCTCCCTAGTTTATTATCTGGATGGAACCACTCCGCTTGAGTTATATCCTTATTCGCTTGAGTCTTTGTTTGACCGTTTCTTTCTAGTTCTTACCTAGATAGATCTTTTGGTCTCCGAGAGTCTATTACCTAGTAACTGGTAATATTATTCTTGATGTTCAGTATGTTACCTTTACCCAATACCCGGTAAAAAGTAATCTACTTCCTTTCTTTTCCCAGCAGATTCGTTTTCATGTTTCCCCGGTAAGTCTATCCTTGATATGTTCACCTTAATCACTGACGGATATCTTCCTGTTTGGTTTTCTACCCAGTAAAAAGGTAGTTGTAATCCCTATTTTATTCCCCAGAGAGTCTATCCTTGATATGCTCACTTTAACCGGTGACGAATTTTCTCTTCTTTGTGGTATTCTACCCAGTAACCAGTAGTTGTAATTCCTACTTTCCCCTACTGAGTTTATCCTTGATATGTTCATCCTAACCAGTGACGGATATTATCTCTTTGGTATTCTACCCAGTAACTGGTAGATATAATTCCTATTTCTCCCTGGCATTTTCTCCTTGATATGTTTACCCTAATTGGTAACATATATTCTTCCTCATTTCCTAGGTGGTCTATCCTTGATATGTTCATCCTAACCGATGACGAATATTCTTCCTTTGAGTTTATCCTTGATATGTTCACTTTAAAAAGTGATGGATACTCTCTCTTTGGTCTTCTTCCCAGTATCAGGTAGTTGTGAATCCTATTTGATCTTTTTTCCCCAGTAGGTCATTCTTACCCAGTAACCGGTAATGAATACGCCTCTTTTTCTTCAGCGAGCCATCCTTGATATGTTTGCCATAACCGATAACGGATGTCCCTCTGTTCGAGTGTATTATCTTCCCACCCAGTAACCGGTAATAGATAATACATCTCTTTTATTCCTGTGTTGGAGTTCATTCTCTCCCCCCAATAGAGTTTGAGTGTGTATTTCCCCAGTGAAGTCACCAATCCTATGTTTGGTTTGAGTATTTCAGTTTTGTTCTGATCTATTCCTATCCCCTGCAGATTAACCATATCCCCAGACCAAGTCTTCCCATTGATTTATTTTCATGGAAAATCCCCTGTGTCTCCAGCAATTTTCAAGTCGTATCCTGGCCTACGCATAGCATTTTATCCTCTAGAGTCTCTGTCTCCTCAATGAGTTTTCCTTACGAAATGCATTATGCTCTTTTGGAATTTTAGTCTCTCCGAATTCTTTTCCTTTGTGGCAACATATCCCCCACAAAGATTATTTTAACATTCATATCATATGCATCATTAGGTCTCTTAGGGACCAAAATTTGTTTCTTGATGTTGTTATTTAAGTCCATTCCACTGAGTCGATACAAAGATCTTAACCTTAACATCCTCAGTTATAATTTCCTTAAATAGGGGCAGCTGTAAGACCCATATTTTGACCCTAAGATCCCTCATGTTATCTCATCATTTGCCCTGGCTTTGGGATCACACCTTGGTATCCTCCTTACCCCTCATTCATTAGGTTTGCATTGCGAGAGATCACCAAGCACATTTTGATTGTATCAAATTTTATTTTATTTTTTTTACTAACCAAAATACCAAAAATATGTCTATGTATAGCTTTGTCTTTTTTGTAGGTAGTGTGTGCATCCATTTATGCCCTATCAAGCTCACAACTAGGGTTTGAGACCCCCAGTGCATGAAGATCAATCAAGGAATGGTGCACAATGGTTTTAATCATCATATATGGATCCCCATGATCTTCATTTATCATTTTGATCAAGATTTCATCAAGAGTTTGAAGCTTGTTTTCCTTGGAAGCCCTAAATCATCTGGGTATCTTGTGTGACTTCCTCAGTAAGTTTCTTAAACAATTGGTCAAATATATCAAGGGATACTTCATTATACATCATCTTATGCATATATGATCCTCCATGACTCCTAAAGATCAACAGAACTTCAAGTTTGCAAGTTGGTTCAAAGAGGTTGACTAGAGAAAGTCAACTGGTCAAAACTGGGGTTCCCTAGACCCTATATCCTACAATTGTTGTCATATGAATATGATTCCAAGATAAGGGTTACTCTTTGTGACATTACAAACAACTTTCATGTTGACATCAAGAGCTAGTTTTTCTTGGAAAGTCATTTTTTATGGTGAAAGATTATAGGTCATTTTGTTTGTGCCCTAGTTAGGAGGTCAACTTACAAGGACCATAACTTGCTCATTTATTATGATATTAAGTCCATACAAGTTCCATGATCAAGTTCAAGATGTATTATCCAACTTTTATTCTTTGAGAAACTTCAAATTCAACTTGCAAGGGTAGGTGCCAAGAGGAAACATAATAGGTCATTTTAGGCCATCATCATTGAACAAGCAATTTTCCTCAACTTCTAAAATGCATAACTACCTCATGCCAAATCCAAATGATGTCAAATTTGTGACCAAATTAAATAGGAATGAAATATCTACAACTTTTATGAAGGAACGTTTTCCATTTGAAGCTCATAGCAAACGTTATTCAAGATGGAAGAAGTGGTCATTTGACTTGGTACTTGGAAACTTTTTAAATATATTTGATTTCTCAAACTTCCACCTCAAAATTCATCATGATAGAAGCTCCAAATTGAAAAGTGTTCAACATCAAAGTTGTTCCTCTTGATGTCACCTTTCTAAAAAATTCAAGATCACCTTATTTGAACCAAGATTGAGGGACTTGCGCATGGTTCCTTTCATAGGTTTGTTTTGGCAAGATTTGAATTCAAATAACCATTTCCTATTGCATGCTTACATGTTAATGTTTTAGTACTCATTGTGCACGAATTAGAGAAAGATTACATCATGAATTGGGCCCAAATCAATGCCCATGAATCCATGCATCCATGCATCAAAGTTGCTAAATTTGGAAAAATTTCAAAGTGTGTGAAAAGTAACTTGATACCCTATAAATAAATGGCCATTATGATCAGAAAGAGGATCACTGCCTGCCCAAGCTTTGAACCATTGCCTCCCTAACCTCCATTAAAGGATAAACTTGAAGATTTCACTTGAAATCGAGTTTCAAATCTCCTTCTGTTTTGAGATTGAAACTCCAATAATCCAAGCCTCTCTTTGATCCCTTTCACTTCCTGCAAGCTTCTAGAGTCGAGCCAAGGCCAATTGGAAGCAAGATCAAGCCAGATTCAAGCTACCTGAAGGTGATTTTTCAAAAACTTTAAGCCTTCAATTCTCTCTCAATTATTCACCATTCTCTTTGATTTTTGGTTGGCTGAAGTCCTACTAATGTAGGCAACAAGATTGAGTTGCTTTGAGGTCAAATCGAAGCAACTCAGATCATGAACCTCAAATTTCAAATCCATGTATCTTTCAATATACTTGGAATTGGATGAAATGGAGGTCAAATTCGAGCTCCTGAGCATTTTTCCTTTAAAACCATGTCCTTACTTTTCATTTTTGTGATGGTTTGTGTTGGACCAGTCCGGTGAGGTCCACTGGAGAAGATGACCGAAGCTAGGGCTTCAACGGTACGTTGGCATTGTCCAAGCCATCTGATCTGGTTCCCACGTTCTAATCTTGGCTTTGATTTGAATTACCACGTGTGTATACGTATTAACTGAGGTGTTTGGTGGGAGCGCACGCTTGGCCATTAGATTTGCCATCTCAATTAATGAGGGAGATTTAATGGCCCTCGTTTTTTCTAATTTATTTTTATTTTCTGAATTTTCATTTAATTCTTTTATTTTGTTTAATTCATAGAAATTTCAATTTTAATCCAAAAAATATGGGACTTTCACCAAAAATCTTTAAATAATTTTCTCTTCCATATTTTGAATTAAAATTATTTTTTGGATTAATTTTGGTACTTTTCATGAATTAAATGTTTTTGTTCATATTTTTAATTGTTTGAAAATACTTATTACTTTCTAAAAATTGTGAAATTTTTTGTCTAAGGTTCTTTGACCTTGCTTGACCTAGGATAAATCCCTTGGCCATTTATTTGGTGTTTTGAAGGGATTTGAGGCTTTGGCCAAATTAAAATGCATTTTAATTCATTTTTAATGTGATTTTTAATTGATTAAATATTTAAAAATTATGTTGAGCCATTTTTATGGTCTTAGGACGTTTGACTTTCTGTTTGGGCCTTGGTCATGGTTGATTTGACTTTTGTCTGAGCAAAATAGGGGATTGATGAAATGTACATTTCATCTTCCAAAATGAATGGATGATATTGATCTGATGAAATTCCTCTCATGATCAATTTGTGTTTCTATTTCCCCTTCCCTCTTCATCTTCATCCCTATTCTTCCCCATTCCCTCATTTGATCAATGAAATCTCTAATGTCTAAATACTAACTGATTCATCAATGACCTTGTGTCAGATGAATCAATACAAGTTTGACCGAGAGAGGTCCCTCCCATTTTCTTTTAGTGTGTGGTATGTTTTATGAGTTTGGTTCTTTGTACCAAATCTCTAACATGCATTAACAACTATATTTTTATCGCCCGGCCTCAGATAGTTGTGACTTCTACATAAGTCCAATTACGATTGCTTAAGATAGAGCTAAGTTTGACCCTCAAAGCATAGAATTCTAGTAAGTGAGATTGTAAGTCTCCCATTCTTCATGGAATTGTTTGGAAACTTGACCTTTTTTCCTTTCATGAGAGCTAGTGGGTTACTTGTTGAATTATCCAAGTTGGAGCCCTTCTCATGGAAGATGTCTTGGTTTAAGGATTCATACTTGTGAATGAATGGTTGAGTATTCTCCAAAGAATGACTTAATCAATTAAAATTCACCATTAACATTTGAATAACCATTGACTAACTCTTATTCATTATTCTTTTACTTTCAACCCATTTACTTTATGCAATTTAAATTTCATTCATTTACGATTCATTGCCATTTACATTTCATGCAACTTGTTTATGTTTCAAGTCCTTTTCACTTTGCTCATTTGAGCCATATCTTGTGATTGTATATATTGTGTGTTCGCTTTTGTTTTGTTTATGGTCTTAGGACCTTAAAACATCTAATAACAATAATAACCCTAAAAAAATATTTGGTGGACTGTTAGACTTGATCTGGGCTTTTTGGACTCAGAATTAAGAAACATTCCATGTGCTAAAGGAGTTGGCCAATGCCAACATTTAAGACTAAGATATCTTTGACAGTGACTTTCTTCTGATACAAGACCTTGGATCTCTTTGATTCATCTGCTACTTTGTCTATATGCTTAATTGTTATTTTGTTATGGTCTATGTCTGATGTTTTTGTTCATAGTTGATCAAGGAATATTTCATCTGATACATTGGAACACACTGAAGACTGCTAGCTATTGGAGTGCTTGCTTGGATATGGCTATATTTATTTGATGCCTTGGTTTTCACTTGATGCTTGTATGTTGCTCATTGCTCATTGCTTATTGCTTATTGCCTATCAAAGTCCAAAGGAAATGGGTTCCTATATGACATTCTTGTTTATTGGATTACATCCTATTGGTCAGATCTTTTTAACTCTTAACTTTTAAATTTTTACTTAGGGTAGTCTCTTCATCTCCTTCCACTTCTTTAATTTCAAAATGTCTCCCCCTTTTCAAAAAAATTCTTTGCTTGAAAATTTCAAACTCATACATGTTTTAATGATTACAAACTTTGGCCTTATGCCATTGAATTTTTAAACTTCTTTTCTTAAATCAAATTTGTAAATAAACTTAACCATATTGACTTGAATTACAAAAGACAAAAATAACTAACAACCCCATTCAAATTTTTTGCCTTTTGTGCCTTTTCATTTACTTTGTTAAAATCAATTCACCAACTTTTTTTTTGAAATTTTTACCACAAACTACGGGGTTTTGATCCCTCATTTTTATGTTGGTATGTAGGTATAAGACCGAAGGTCTTGTCAAACACAAAAAATATAATCAAAGAATTCTTTTCTCATCATCTCACTCTATATTTTATCAAGCATCATTTATACCAAATCACTTGCACACAAAAAAGGGCTCCCTAGGAGTACCTAGGACACTTTGGGTGCTAACACCTTCCCTATGTGTAACTAACCCTCTTACTTGTAATCTCTGGCATTTTATTAGTTTTGATTCGAAAACTTCTTATCTTTGGGTTTTTTTCGTACTTTTCCCTTTTCCCTTGGAAACAATAAAAGCGTGGTGGTGACTCTGGTTTTATTGATGTCAAGTTTATCCATAGCTTGATGGTCATGAATTTACCGCTACAATACCATACATCTATCCGTACATCAACAGGGGAAACCCCTTTCTCTCTTGTGTATGAAATGGAAGCAGTGCTCCTTGTAGAAGTTGAGATCCCATCAATGCGAGTCTTGATGGAAGCAAATTTATCTGAGGCTGAATGGTGTCAGAGCAGGTATGATCAGATGAATTTGATTGAAGAGAAAAGGATGACAACTTTGTGTCATGGCCAATTATATCAAAAGAGAATGAAGAAAGTGTTTGACAAGAATGTTCGACCATATGCATTTAGAGAAGGTGACCTTATGCTCAAGAAGATCTTGTCTTTCAACACTGATTCTAGGAGCAAGTGGACTCCTAATTATGAAGGCCCATATGTTGTTAAGAGAGCTTTCTCTAGTGCTGCATTGATTCTTACAACTATGGACGGTAAGGAGCTCTCTCATCCTGTGAATGCTGATGCAGTCAAGAAATACTTCGCCTAGAAAAAAATAAAGGAACATCTCGCTAAGTTGAAAACCCGAAAGGGAGGCTTAGGCAAAAATGAGTGTCTCGGTGGATTGAAAACCCGAAAGGGAGGTCCAGGCAAAAATTAGAGACATAAACAGAAAGTAATAATCCCGATAGATTGAACCCAAAAAGGAAATCTAGAAAAAAGTTAGGGATTACGGAAAGTAACTACATCATGCCAGACTTGATCGTTCGAAGCAACAGTTCCTATCACAGGTTCCTATTCAGTCATCCTCGGCCGAAGTCCATAACATAGTGGAATTGAAAGTTGTTAGGGAGAATAGTGGTCATTTTATTTCAATGTAGCCCTTTCAATGTATTCACCATGTTTCCAACTTTGTAATGATCCATGGAGTCACGCCATTTGCGGACTACCATTCTATCAGTAAAATTTAAGCCTTTTGCCAATTTGTTCGCTATTCTTATTTTGTTTCAGTTTACAAAATTTCACTTATTTGTGATGATGATTTTTGAAACAAAAATATCAAAACAATAATGTTTTTGAAAACTTACAAAAAAGATATGTATTCTCCTCGAATTGTGAATACAAGAGAGGAATGTTAATGGCAATCCCAAGAATGGTAAGATCCTGAAGAATGGAATTCAGTGACTTTCCCAGGTCGGATTTTTTTATTGTTGCTACTTATGGCAGTTTCCCCAACATCAGATTGCAAGAATGGTAAAATCCCTAACGAATCTCTGCCAACACCTCCATCTTGTTAAGATTAGCCGAGTATCTGGTTGTACTGTGTTATCAGTCTCACACTCTTTGCGCTTGTTTTGTCAGCATAATCATACGCATGTGCATAACATCATGTTTATTTGCGCATTTTTCATTTTTTTATGCTTCCTCCGCTCTCTAGAACTTTTCTCCTTATAGAGTGTGTACGTTTTCTCTCCAATAGAGTGTCAACCTTAAGTAGAAATAGTTTATCCTTTTTAATTCCCCACAGAGTCTGATCCTCGTGGAAGATTTTTGCTAGAGTTCCCCTCTCCAGATCATTATCTGCATGGAATTAACCCCTAATCGAGTTTATTACCTCATTGGGTGAAGTCCTCTTTGACCGCTTCTCTCCAGTTCATTCTTGGGTTGAACTTTGGTCCCTTTTTGTTGGTTACCTTTACTAAGCTATCACTTGGTTGGTAGTTGGTAATCATTCCCTTTGGTTTATTACCTTTGTTAATCTATCACTTGGTTGATAGTAGGTAATATTTCTCTTACCTTTTTTTGGTTACCTTTGTTAAGTTACCACTTTGTTGGTAGTTGGGAATCATTACCTTTGGTTTATTACCTTTATTAAGTTATCACTTGGTTGATAGTAGTTATATTTCTCTTACCTTTGGTTGGTAACCTTTGTTAAGTTATCACTTGGTTGGTAGTTGGTAATCGTTCCCTTTGGTTTATTAACTTTGTTAAATTATCACTTGGCTGATAGTTAGATAATATTCCTCCCCTAGTGGAGTTGGGTTTTTCCCTTTGATGATTTCTTTTCCCCGACGATGTGTTACTCTGATAAGTCTTCCCCGTTGGATCTTTAGTTCATTTTTCTCTAATTGTGCATTGGTTATTCTCGAGTCTTTTCATTTTCCCCTGCAGAAATTTGTTTAACCCCAGCCAGGTCCCCCTATGGAAATTTTTATTCTGCACAAAGATCCTGGTTTGCATTTATATCATATCATAAGCATGTTGCAGTATCTTAGGTCCAAAAATTGGGTCTTTGATATTTAAGTCTCTTCAATCTTGTCGAGACAAAGATTTCAACCTTCATATCTCCAAATTGAAGAAACTTAAATAGGGGCATCTGTCATACCCTAATTTTTAACCCTAATATCCCACGTATCATTTGCATCATTCTATACAAACAAGGTCACATCTTGGTCCTTTCCCCTATCCATCTTTGGGTTTGGTTCTTGCAGGGATCACCAAGTACCTCTTTGTTGGTTTGTTTTAACTTTGTGTCCATATGAATAATTGCTTATCTAACCACTAATAAAAATAGCAAAAATAGTTTTATTTTCCTTAAGTATATTGTTCAAGGTAAGGGCTTTTCAACCAAGAACATCTCAAAGTTTTGTGGCTTACTTCTCAAAGAAAGGCAAAGGTTCATGTGTTTATTTTCATGCCTTCTTCAATAAGCAACTTCAAGCTTTGAGAAATTTAATCAATAGGTAATCAAGGACACCTTATTTTGAGTTCATATGATCACCCATGTGCTTTGAAAATAAAGGAAAGTCGAAGTACACAAGCTTGTCCCAAGTGGTTTGACCAAAAAGTCAACATTTTGAAATCAAGGTTACAAGGATCATAACTCCTTCAATTATTAACATTTTTTAATGCTTCTTTTTACATATGACTCTTCTCGACCTCCTCTACAAATTCTCTTTACATGACAAGAGCCAAATATTCTTGTAGGGTCATCAAACGTTTGGAGACATTATAGGTTATTTGTGGACTTAGTGAAATTTGACCTATTTTCAAGTGACTTTTCCCCAACTTTCAAAGATCATTATTTCTTCAATTTTCAACATATGGATCTATTCTTTTTGCATAATGTCATTTGTGATATCCTCTATATGTTTGCTTCAATGACCAAGGTCATAATATGCTTGGAAAGCCATGGAATGCATTGAGACATTACAGGTCATTTTCAGCCATGAAGCACTCAAATATTTATAAGTTATATGATCTGTTTTTCATGCCAACTTCAATATGACATAACTTTGTGCTCAAGCATCCAAATTCAACCTTTCTTGGAACATTATAATCTTGGCCATGATGTTAACACATTGCAAAAATATTGGGATCAAAAAGCCTGCTGAGTAAGGTGCCCCATTGGGTTGAGCATGATGACTCGTAACTGAAGAAATCACCATTTCCCGAGTTTTGAACTTCACTAATCTCAATTCCAAGCTAAATTAGCATGTGTTTTAGAACTAAACATGTTTAACCAAGTCTCCAAAAGTTAATTGACCCTTAAAACACATCATTTGGCTGGGTTTTGGTGAGTTTCAAGTCACACTTTTCACACACTCGGATCAAATTCATTTTGCACGAATTCTGCATCATTTCACACGTATTTGGATCCAATCGCATTTTGTATAAATAGAGGAAGTTATTGCATTCATTTCCAAGCTTTGGAGAGCCAAGAAATCCCTGGTGCAACTTGAATTTTTTCTAGAAAATTCAATTATCGTGTTTTGTCTTTCAGCTCATTTCAATCCAATTTCTTGATTCCATTAGCACCTTTGGCATCCTCTAAAACTTTTGCAATGATTCCCAAGCTCTGAGACCTTCTGAAGTGCTTTAACCAGATCGAGTTTCATCAACTTTTGATCACCATTTGGACAAGGTAGTTCTGAGCATCATTTAAACTCAAACAAGTTTCCACAATGTAGTCCTTCACTCTCTGATGTTTTTGCCTAACTTATCTGGTGTTGATTGATCGTGTTCATCATTTAATTTTATTTTTGGCTTGCTTGTTTCTGAAAATTCTCTAAAATTCCCTTTGCTCAGTTTATATAAATGAATTTGGAGCACAAGGTTGAATTCGGGATGAGAAGAGGATCACAATGGTGGTGGTCTCGTGTCATGAATTTACCAAACTATGAAACTCCGGTGAGAGATCACCGGAGAAGACGACCGAAGTTTTCTTAGGTTCTCTGAGGTTAATCAGACACGTTGGCAGAATGAAATGTTCTGATTAGTTGGATTTGAACTAAATCATGTGTTTGGCTTGCAGCGTGTTCCATCGTTTCTCTAACATTTGGAGTGTTGGATCTTCCACGTAAATTAATGAGGTGTGATCCAACGCTTTGTATTTTTTTCTGATTTTAATTATATTTCTTTTATTATTTTAAATTTCTTTTTATTTAAAAATTCGTAGTAATTTCATTTTTCATCCGAAAAATCCCAAAATAATTTCTAAAATTTTCTTTTATTTTTCTTCATCTGATTTTCATTTTTCCACATTTTATTTCACTAATTTTCTATTTTTCATGAATTTTCTATTTTCTCCTTTATTTTAATTGGTTTAAAAATACTTTTATGTATTTTAAAATTCTGGAAAATTTATTATATGCTTCTTATTTTATTTCCAACCTTCCAAAGTTTTCTTGGCCATTTATTTGGTGTTTCGAAGAACTTTATGGATTTTCCATTTTATTCTTATTTTAAAATTCATTTAAAAATACCTTTGATGCATTTTTATTTCATTTAATTACATTTTATTTTTGTGTGACCCTTGTGAACTTCTGTTGGCCTTGGATCATGATGGTTTAGACTTCAAGTCTCATCAAACTCAATGGATCTTGGTTGTTGATGGGGTGAAAACCCTAATCCACCAAAATGGATGATTGATTTTGATGATGACTTGATCAAACTTTTGGTCCAATTTGGGTGTGACTTCTCTTGTGTCTCTCTTCTTCATCTCTTTCTTTTCCCTTTGATCAATTGGATGATTTGTGTTCATCTTGTTCATGATGTATGAATTGGTACTTGATGAACTTTCATCATTTCAAATTTACCTCCTAATTGATCATGGATCATTTAAGGTACTTTGGATTGATGAATAAGTTTGTCCTAAATATCATGAAGTGTGGATTGAAGTAATGGATCATCCTCCTAGCTTTTGTGCTTGATCATCCCCTTTCTTTCTTTCTTTTTTGGGGCATGTCTTAAAGAGAATGATTTACATATCATTTCTCTAACATGTATTAACATAAACATTATTATTGGCCAGCCTCAGATAGTTGTGACTTCTACATAAGTCCAGTTATGATTGCTTAACATAGCGTTAAATCTGTTCTAAAGAAAACAAAGGCATTTTTATAAGTGAGATTGAAAGTCTCCTATTCCTCATGGTATTGTATGAAAATTTTGCTCTTTTTCCATTTTGTGAGAGCTAGTGGTATACTTGTTAATTTTATCCAAGTTGGAGCCCTTCTCATAAATGATGTATAGGTTCATATTTTCATGCTTTTAAATGGATAGTTGAGTGTTCTCCGAAAAGTGACCAAACCATCTTTCATCTTTGATTACTAACATCCTTTACTAACACTTTACTTGTACTAACTTTTATTTCAAAGTCATTTACTTTATGCTCCTTTAATTTATGTCGTTTACTTTATACTTTATATTTAGCATTGTATATCATATTATTTGTGTTTTTGTCATTTTTTCTTTGTCTATTTGGACCTTTATTTTATTTCATTGTAAAGAAAACACTAATAAAAAAACTAAAAAGAAACTTCTTTCTCCTGATTTATGGACTTATGGTTGTCCTTAGCAATGTTGTGGAGTTATGGACTTAGAATTAGAACCTTGACCTTTCATTTGGGAATTGTGATTTGAGACCTTAGAATTCATTTGGTACCTTTGACTTGGGATTTCCTTTTGAAGATTTGGTTGAGTTACTTTTGTTTCATCTAATACATGGGTTATTATTTGCTTATCATGGCTTGCTTAAGGCTTAATTGAAAGAAGGGAATTCTTGATTGACTTATGTCAAAAGGCTTGCTATTTCTTGGTTAGATATTTCCTCCCTAGCTTTTACTTTATGCTTTAGAATAGTCTATTCTTCTCCTTCCCCCTTCTTTAATTTTTAAAAAACTTATCTCTTTTTAAAACCTTTCTTTTTAAACTTGAACTACTTTCTCAATAAACCTTGACTTTTGTCAAGTGATTTTCAAAACCTTTTTCCTAACAAATGTTAATCCATCTTAAGCATGTTTAGACCAATTTCAAAAGACTAAAAATGCATAACTCGTTCAAATCATTTTGTGTCTTTGTGTACCTTTCCTTTTAAAACATTTCTCAAAGTATTAGACATGAGTCATTTCCATAGTTGATATATAATTCTCCTAGTGGCATACTTGTTTGTCTTTATCCAAGTGGAAATCCTTCTCATGATGACGCAAAGTACTCATACTTGTGGGTGACTAGTTGAGTATTCTCCTTAAAATGACAAAATGTCTTTTCATAAAAAAATAAATCAAAAAAAACATCTTTGATATTTTTACCATGAACTACGAGGTTTTAATCCTCCATTGCACTTTGTAGGTACGTAGGCATGAGACTTCAAAAGTATTGGCAAACATAAAAAATAAAAATAAAATATTCCTTTTCCCATCTCTCCAATATTTTACAAACAACACTCTTTTTTTTCAAACCAAAAGGCAAATTTTTGAAGAGGTTCCCATGGAGTACCATGGATGTTTAGGGTGCTAATATCTTCCCTTTGCATAACTAACCCCTGAATCCTTGTTCTCTTTTTATTAGTTTTGTTTAAAAACTTCTTCGGGTTTTGTTCGTACTTTTTCCCTTTTTCTTTGAAAATAATAAAAGCGCGGTGGCGACTCTTGCTTTGCGCGTTAAGTGAATTGATAGCTTTATCTCAAAATTTTCACCGCTACACTTGCATAATAAACTTAAAGAAAACAAAACATATTTTTTCTATTTTGATTAGTGGTTAGATAAGCAATGAAAATATGAACACAAAGATAAAACACCAACAAAGAGGTGCTTGATGATCCCTGCAAAAGGGAAAACCCAAAGATGAGAGGGAGAGGACGAAGATGTGATCTTGTTTGTATGCAAGGATACAAATGGAATGTGGGATCTTAGGGTTAAAAATTAGGATATGACAGATGCCTCTATTTAAGCTTCTTCAATTTGGAGATATGAAGATTGAAATTTTGTCTCGACGAGATTAAAGAGACTTAAATACCAAATACCCAATTTTGGCTTATGGTATGATATGAATGCAGACAAGGATCTTTTGGGGAAATATCGCCACAAGAAACAAAGAACTGCTGGAGGAAAGAAGAGATTGAAATTCCGCAGGGGATATAACAGTTTCCAAGGGGGGGAAACCCAACTGGGAACAAACCAAGTTCCACAGGGGAATGACTCAGCTCGAGGGTAACTATTGTATTGGAAAGAAACCAATGCTTAGTTGTAAAACAAATGATCCAAAGGCCCAACAGGGGAAAGACTTAACAACGTAAGACTCCTCCGAGGGAAAGAAATATTACCTAACTATCATCCAAGTGATAGCTTAACCAGGGTAATAAGCAAAAGGAATGATTACCAGCTACCAGCCAAGTGATAGCTTAACAAAGGTAACCAATCAATGGTAAAGGAGAATATTACCTACTATCAGCCAAGTGATAACTTAATTAAGGTAATAAGAAAAAGGAAAGATTACCTACTACCATCCAAGTGATAGCTTAACAAAGGTAACCAATCAAAGGTAAAGGAGAATACTACCTACTATCAGCCAAGTGATAGCTTAACCAAGGTAATAATCTCAAAAGGAAAGATTACCAACTACCAGCAGAGTGATAGCTTGACAAAGGTAACCAATCTAAGTTAAAGGAGAATATTTCCTATTATCATCCAGGTGATAGCTTAACCAAGGTAATAAGCTCAAAAGGAAAGATTACCAACTACTAGCCAAGTGATGGCTTAACAAAGGTAACCAATCAAAGGTAAAGGAGAATATTAGCTATTATCAGCCAAGTGATAGCTTAAGCAAGGTAATAAGCTCAAAGGGAATCAAAGTCCAACCCAGGAATGAACTTGAGAGAAACGACCAAAGAAGACACAACCCAATGAGGAAACAAACTTAATTGGGGATTAATTCAGTCCCAATAATGAATTGGGAAGGGAAACTAAAACGAAACCTTCCACAAGGTTTAAACTCAGTGGGGAATTAGAAAGGATAAACTCTCTCTTCTTAAGGTCAACACTCTATTGGAGAGAGGACATACACACTCTACAGGGAGAAAATCACCAGAGAGTGGGGAATACACCAAGAAATGCAAGATGCACAAATAAACACCATGATGTTATGCACATGCGTATGAACATGTGAATGAATATCCTGACAAAACATACATAAAAGGGTTAGATCGATAACACAGTACAACTGGATACTCGACTAATCTCAATAAGATGGAGATGCTACCGGGGATCTTGCTAGAGATTCTACCAAAGAGAAACCCGCAATGAAAGATCATAAGCACATCAGAGGAGCTAAATCCTGATACAAGGCTAAAAAACCTTATGGAAAGAGAAAAATATATTGCTTGGAAACCCAAGACTTAATCTTTTAGAATCATGAACTCCGTTTTGAGGGGGTTTACCAGGGATAAAGGACATCTGAACAAATTTCATGTCGAAGACCTGTTGGCGACCTCAATATGGATTATGTTATACGCGCAACCTTGCACAGGGGAAACTGATGTTCTTGGATACATGCAACAAAGGGAAAACCTATTTGGGAACACTGAGCTCCACTTTTCAAGATCTTACCATCCTCGATATTGTTGTTGACATTCCTCTCTTATATTCATAAGTCAAGGAAAAATATGTCTTTTTCTAAAGATTAAAACACGTTTGTTTATATATCTTTTGTTTTAAAAATTATTATCAGAAATAAATGAAATTTTGTAAACTGAAACAAGTAAGAATAGTAAATAAATGGGCAAAAGGCTTAAATTTTATTGATAGAATGGTGGTCCGCAAATGGCGTGACTCCATGGATCATTACAAAGTTGAAAAATGGTAAATACGTGGAAAAGGATACATTGAAATACAATGACCATTATTCTTCCTGAAGACTTCGAGTTCTACTATGTTATGAACTTCGGTCGAGGATGACTGAATGGGAACCTTTGATAGATAACGTTGCTTCAAACGATCAAGTTTGGCCTTATGTAGTTACTTTCCATAATCCCT
This sequence comes from Lathyrus oleraceus, assembly GCF_024323335.1. Classification (NCBI taxonomy): domain Eukaryota; kingdom Viridiplantae; phylum Streptophyta; class Magnoliopsida; order Fabales; family Fabaceae; genus Lathyrus; species Lathyrus oleraceus. The sequence continues at coordinate 528,612,096 of NC_066581.1, forward strand.
AACTTTTGCCTAGATTTCCCTTTCGGGTTCAATCTACCAGGATGATTACTTTATGTTTATGTCTCTAATTTTTGCTTGGACCTCCCTTTCGGGTTTTCAATCCACCAAGACACTCACTTTTTCCTAAGTCGCCCTTTCGGGTTTTCAACTTAGCGAGATGTTCTTTTATTTTTTTAGGCAAGGTATTTCTTGACTGCATTGGCATTCAAAGGACGAGGGAGCTCCTCACCATCCATAGTTGTAAAAATCATTGCACCACCCAAGAAATCTCTCTTAACAACATATGGGCCTTCATAATTAGGAGTCCACTTGCCCCTAGAATTAGTGTTGAAATACAAGATCTTCTTGAGCACAAGGTCACCTTCTCTGAATACACGAGGTCGAACCTTCTTGTCAAACACTTTCTTCATTCTCTTTTCATATAATTGGCCATGACATAAAATCGTCATTCTTTTCTCTTCAATCAAATTCAACTGATCATATCTATTTTGACACCATTCAGCCTCAGACAATTTGGCTTCCATCCAGACTCGCACAGATGGTATCTCAAACTCTATAGGGAGCACTGCTTCTATGCCATACACAAGATAGAAAGGGGTTGCTCTTGTCAAAGTGCGGACGTATGTGTGGTACCCATGCAAAGCAAAAGGGAGCATCTCATGCCAATACTTATATGTCACAACTATCTTCTAGATAATCTTATTAATATTCTTATTTACAACTTCAACAACCTTATTCATCTTGGATCTGGAAGGAGAAGAGTTATGATGTTCAATATTGAAGTCGTTAAAAAGTTTTTTTTATCATCTTATTATTCAACTTTGACCCATTATCAATAATGATCTTACTTGGAACACCATTTCGCCAAATAATCTGATTCTTGATAAATCTGACCACAACCTGCTTAGTCACATTAGAAAAAGATGTTGCTTCAACCCATTTGGTGAAGTAATCAATGGCTACCAGAATGAAACAATGTTCATTCGAAGCCTTGGGTTCAATCATACCAATCATGTCGATCTGCCACATAGAGAAAGGCAATGGGGGATGAAATAACATTGAGAAGTATCAGAGGCACGTGAATCTTATTAGCATAAATCTGAAATTTATGGCACTTCTTCACATATTTATAATAATCAGATTCCATTGTCATCCAATAGTAACCTGCCCTTAACGTCCTTTTAGCCATTGCATGCCCATTGGCATGAGTACCAAATGATCCTTCATGAACTTCTTGCATTCACATGTATGCTTCGTGTCTATCCATGCATTTGAGCAAAACCATGTCAAAGTTTCTCTTGTACATCACATCTTCATTCAGAAATAAATTGCTAGCCAGACTTCTCAAAGTCTTCTTATATTTGTTGGATGCCCCGAGCGGGTACTCCTGACTCTGGAGGAAACACTTAATATCATGATATGAAGGCTTTTCATATGTAACTTCTTCTGCTGCGAATACATGAGCAGGCCTATCAAGGCACATAATTCTGATACTGGGAACGTCATTCCAACGATTTACTTTATACATAGAAGACAAAGTATCCAAAGCATTTTCCATCTGATTCTCTTCATGAGGTATATGGTGAAATTCAACTTTATTGAAGAAAGTCAACAACCTCCTTGCATAATCTTTGTAAGGAATCAAACCAGGGTGATGAGTCTCTCATTCTCCTTTAATTTGGTTAACCACCAAGGTTGAATCTCCATATACATCAAGGATCTTAATCCTCAAATCAATGGCTTATTCAAGACCCATGAATCAAGCTTCATATTCTGCCATGTTGTTCGTACAATAAAACATCAATCTTACAGTGAAATGGATATGAGTACCCTGAGAAGTAATCATGATTTCCCCAATTCCATTACCTCAAGCATTAACAACTCCATCAAACACCAAACCCCATCGAGATCCAGGCGCTGGTCCTTCTTCAGGAAACGGTTCATCATAATCTTTAGCTTTTAAGTACATAACATCTTCATCGAGAAAGTCAAACCTGATGGATTGATAATCGTCGATCGGCTGGTGAGCCAAATGATCTGTAAGAATACTTCCTTTAACCGCCTTCTGAGTACGGTACTTAATATCATATTCAGACAATAGCATTTGCGAACGATCAATCCTTCCATTCATGGCAGGCTTTTCAAAAATATACTTGATTGGGTCCATTTTGGATACCAACCAAGTGGTATGATTAATCATATATTGGCGTAGACGTTTGGCAACCCAAGTTAAAGCACAACAAGTTTTTTCGAGCATGGAATACCGATATTCACAATCTGTAAACTTCTTACTCAGATAGTAGTTGGCATGCTCCTTTCTACCAGTTTAATCTTGTTGTCCAAGCACACAACCCATGGACTCTTCTAACACAAATAAATACATAATCAGTGGTCTTACTTCCATTACAGGAGACAAGGATGGAGATTCAAGCAGATACTCTTTGATGTCGTCAAAAGCTTTCTAGAAATCTTCTATCCAAACATAACCTTGATATTTACACAAAAGCTTGAAGTTTCGCCCACACGTGGTAGTCATGTGAGATATAAATCTGGATATGTAATTCAGACGCCCGAGGAGTCATCTGACTTATTTTTATGTATTTGGTGCAGGCGTTTATCGAATGGCTATGACTTTATCAGGATCTACTTCAATACCTTTCTGACTGACAATGAAACCCAACAGCTTCCCTGAACGGACACCAAAAGTACATTTATTAAGATTCAAGCCGACTTTAAACTTTCTCAAACGCTGAAACATCTTTAACAAATAATCAACAAGATCTTCTTTAGTATTCGACTTAGCAATCATATCATTGACATAGACTTATATCTCTTTGTGCATCATGTCATGGAAAAGAGTAGTCATGGCTCTATGGTACGTCGCACCAGCATTCTTTAAACCGAAAGGCATCACTCTATAGGAGAATATTCCCTAGACTGTAATAAATGTTGTCTTTTCCATGTCTTTGGGTGCCATCTTGATATAATTACAACCGGATAAACCATCCATAAAGGAGAAGACGTTAAGCTTAGTCGTATTATCTACCAACATGTTAATGTGTGGAAGAGGAAAATCATCTTTTGGGGTTGCTTTATTCAAGTCTCTATAATCAACATACATCCAAACTTTACCATCCTTTTTTGGAACAGGAACAATGTTGGACACCCATTGAGGATACTCAGAAGTAACAAGGAAACCATCATTAATCTGCTTTTGCACCTCCTCTTTGATCTTGATAGCCATATCAGGATGAGTTCTTCTCAACTTCTATCTAACCGGCAGACATTTTGGCTTCTACGGAAATCTATGCTCCATAATATCAGGATCCAGACCTGACATATCTTGATAATACCAAGAAAACACATCCACATATTCTCTAAGAAGCTCTACCATCCTCTTCTTAACATCTGGACAAAGCAGCGCCCCAATCTTAACTTCTTTCTTGTTATCTTCGGACCCCAGATTAATCACTTCCAATGACTCTATATGATGCTGAATAGTATTTTCTTCGTGCTCAAGCAAACGGGAAATCTCATCAGGAATCTCTTAAACATCCCCCTCTTCCATTTCAAACACATGGAATTCAAAGTTGGGAGAGGGCATAGGGTCATTGTTTTCAATGGGTTCAACAATCAATATGCACAATGATTTTATGCTCGATTTTAGAATATGAACAAATAGAGGCACATTGATGCACATATAAAAGCAATTATTTTCTTGGTTTTTTATGTTACCATTTTTCAGAAAAAAGCAAAAAGAGAAAACATAATATGGATAAACGAAATAACATTTTATTAATGATGACAAAATCTAAAACAAAGCCCACATAAAATCACTTTCAACTTGGGCATAGTGAAAGGATTTTGAAAATAACAAAAAAACATATTACTTTGACAAATGAGAAACAGAAGGAACATCAACAACAGTCCAATTTTGGCATACCAATTCATGTATCACAAAGTTTGGCGCTTCTTGTTCTTCATCATCTTCCAGGATTGCGGGAGTAGACTGATCTTTGGAAAGAATAAAGCCAACACTATGAAATACTTCCTGAATTCGCTTCAAATCTCTTCGGGTTGAACCCGATGAAAAGCCCAAACTAGCTTTGTTCTTGTTCTCGACAAGTTCAACAACTTATCCCCATCTAGAAGGTTGACCATTCTCCACCACTTGTTGGGCATCTTTCAAAAGATGTCATCGATTCCTCATTCTTCTTAACAACATTATCATCAATAGAAAGAGCTTGAAACTGATTTCCCACAACTTCGTCAACATCAATGTATGAAAATGAAGAGAAATGACTCACCAACATGGCCTGCTCGTCACCCACATTCACTAACTTCTCATTCTTCATAAACTTTAGCTTTTGATGGAAAGTTGACATCACTACCCCAACATTATGAATCCATGGATGACCCAGGAGACAACTATGGGCGGGTTGAATATCCATCACTTGAAAAGTGATCTGAAATAAGCACAGACCTACCTTCATTGGGAGATCAACTTCCCCAATTACGTTCTTCCTAGAGCCATCGAAGGCTTTCACAACAACCCCACTAAACCTCATCGGAGCACCTTGACAAGAAAGTTTGGACAAAGCGGACTTGGGCATAACATTCAGAGAAGAACTAGTGTCCACCAACACATTTGACATGGCATCTTCCTGACAGTTCATAGAGATGTGCAGAGCCATGTTATGATTTCTCCCTTGCTCGGGAAACTCTTCATTACTGAAGCTCAGATTGTTACATGCGGTAATATTGGTCACAATGCCATCAAACTGATCAATTGTTACATCGTGATCCACATAGGCTTGCTCCAGGACCTTCGGCAAAGCCTCTCGGTGAGCTTCTGAATTCATCAGCAGAGATAAGACGAATATCTTGGATGAGGTGTGCAATATCTAATCCACCACATTGAAATCACTTCTCTTAATCAATTTTGACACTTCACCCTGATCAGAATACTGATCCACAACGCTGGATTGGCCAGACTACATACCAGGAGTTTTCTCTTGAGTTGGCTTCCCTACCACGACATCTTCAGTTCTTTTAGGAGCTACGATAGCAAATACTCGACCACTTCGGGTCACACCACTTACATCGGCAATGTTAACAACAGACAAAAAAGAAGGAATATGGACTTCTTTACAATCTTCCACCATGGTAGCATTATACTTGTAAGGAATAACTTTATCAGACTCGTAGGGCGTAGGACCCACCAAACGAATGACCAACGGAGAAACAACAGACTTCTGACCATTATATGCAATCACAACTGGTTCTGGGAGATTAAAACGGGGAACTATGATGTTTACCTCATGCTCATCTTCATCTCTATCCCTTGTGTTCTGAATAAGATTTTGATCCAGCATTTCTTGTACGTCCCTTTTTATCACAACACACCCTCGAGGGCTTCTGGAACAAATGTGGCAAGAAGCATGGCCATGCTCATAATAACTCAGCTCGTACAAAGTTGCATGCATCTCTACCAAGGATCTTTTGATTAGATTGACATCAAAACACGCTATATTCCAGGACATCCTTCGATCATATTCACAGTTGTACCACCATGTTTAGTCAAAAAATTGGCTTGCACGTTTGGACCAGGGTCTTCAAAAGACAAAATACCACTTAGCATTAATCTTCTTACCTCAGCTTTCAAAGCGAAACAATTTTCAATATCATGATCGGGTGCATTTTGACGGAATGCACAATGATGATCCAGTTTATACCACCACAGAAGCTCTTTCGAAACAAATGGTGGAGTTCTTGTCTGTACCAAATTATTTTGTATCAAAGTAGGAAATAATTTTGCGTTGGACATTGGAATTTGATCAAATTATGTAGGTCTCTGGACACACTTCTGTTGATGTTGTTGATTCTGTTGATTGGTACGTTATTAAAAACATGGTTGTTAACTTGGTGCTACTTGAACAACTGGAGCAGGGTTAATAGCTGGAGTAACTGACACCACATCCTGATGACGTTGATTGTTTCTTAGAGATCTCTTACGCTTCTCTTGCAAAATATCGTTAGCATCATGTTCCTTCTTCTTGGGCAAAACATTCCCATACCTTCTAGAATTGTCAGATGAACCACCTACTTTCAATCATCCTTCACGGACACCTTCTTCTAATCTCATTCCCATGTTTACCATCTTGGTAAAATCACTATGAGCGCTTGCAACCATCCGGTCATAGTAAAATGGACTCAACGTCTTCAAAAATAGCTTTTTCATTTCCTTCTATTCTAATGGAGGACTGACCTGCGCAACAATCTCGCGCCATCTCTGTGCATATTCTTTGAAAGTTTCTTTATCCTTTTGGGACATAGCACGGAGTTGATCTCTGTCTAGTGCCATGTCAACATTATACTTGTCCTGACGAAAAAAAAGTTTCACCTAGGTCATTGAAAGTTCGGATCTGGGTGCTATCAAGTCCCATGTACAATTTCAAAGCAGCACCAGTCAAACTGTCTTGAAAGTAATGAATCAACAGTTGATAATTATCAGTTTGAGTCAACATCTTGCGAGCATACATCACTAAGTGACTCATAAGATAAGAGTTTCCCTTATACTTCTCAAAATCTGGAACTTTGAACTTATGCGGAATCTTCACATCGGGAACTAAGCATAGATCATGAGCATTCTTCCCAAAAAAATCTTTTCCCCTTAAATCCTAAATCTCTTTCTATATAGCTTTGAGGGGACATTTCCTTGAATCTCTTTCACAACTGTCCCTCAAAGTAGTCACCTCTTCATGGAGTTCATGATTCTCTTGCTCTAGACGATCCATCTTCTTCAGTTGATTAGCACGAGTGTTGTACTGGTGAGACAACCTGTCCGAACCAATACCAAGAAAGGAAGAAATAAGACCCCTGGAAAACTTACTCAAAGCAAGACCAAAATAATGCATGATATGCAAATGCAAATGTGAATTTTTTTCAAGGAACTTTAAGACATAAAATAAATTGCAAACATCATAAAGGGAATAACTCGTTTTAAAGTGCTAAAAATCTCATTTTATTAATAATGTGAAGGATTACAATTAGAAATACAATTTCAACAATCATAAATAGGTCTATGGAATCATATCCAATGATTACCAAACTCCAAGCTGATACTTCTTGCGAAGTCTTTTGATCTCTCTTGCATAGTTGCTCTTTATAACATCCTTCTCCATCATGAGCTGGCCTACAACGCATTTCTAACCACCGGAAGTAGGAATGTGAGTAGACGTAATGCTAGAGGAAAATAAATCCTCTTGGTTTCTTGGCCTCTTCACAACACATTGCTCAAGTAACTCTATCAAGTCATCCTTTTCCTTCAACTGCTTTTGCAATTCTACTTACTCAAGGTGTGAGGTGTCAAACTTGTCTTCCCAATCATCCCTCTCTTGCTTCATCTTGTCCAAAGCCTCTTGCAACTCCTTTATTCCTTTGATAGTGGGAGATTTGACCATTAATAAAGACATAGGTCTTTCATAAGCGTATGGTATATTGAATTTTGTTGCTCTCTACTTCACCCAACTAGTGGAAGGCTCCAAAGATACACAATTCTTCAATCCAAGCTCACTTTTCCTTTCCTATGAATATTGTGCCAAGCATGTACCATCCTATCTTTAAACCCTTGAGTGTCTTTCCCTTCCTGGAAAAATAAACCTTCTAACATGGTGTTATTAGGTTTATCCTTCATAGCGAACCCAAGTTTACGTCTTTCCAAAGTCGGATTGTAGTTGATCCCTCCTTGTGTACCAAGAAGAGGCAGATTAGAGAACTCCCCACAACTATCAATAATCTTGACATCATCGTAAACAGAAGAATACCAAGTGATGTCATCATTGGTGAGAGACATAAGTCTTTGAGACCACCTTAAATAACCCTTGTTTTCTTTGAAGATAGGAGACTGCGGTAAGTGCGGAATAAACCACTTGTACAGTAACGGTGCATAACAGACAATAGTTCCACCCCCTTTGAATTCCTATGATGAATGGAGAAGTAAGTGTCACCGAGCAAAGTTGGAACCGGATTCCCAACCAAAAGGTTTCCTAATAGCATTAACATCAACACAATTATCAATGTTGGGAAACAAGACCAAAACATAGACGAGTAAGGCAAGAATAGTTTCAAAGGCCACCATGCTACCAACATTGACAAAATAAAAAGCTTTCTCAATCAAAATTTTTAAAGTCAGCCCTCTGATACCTTGTTTGATAGTGAGATTAACATCTACATTAGATTTTCTCAAGTGAATGGCTTCAACAATAACTCGAGACTCAAGAATTCCTTCCACCCCACTAAAAGGAACTCTATCAGAAATTGGTATACCCAAAATATAAGCATACTCCTCCATGGTAGGCAACAACTGATAATCTTGGAAAGTGAAACACTGGTAAAAAGGATCGTAGAACTGAACCAAAGTACAAACAAGACCATCTTCAACATCAGTAGATAGAGCAAACAAAATTCTCCTAGCACGGTCTATGAAATCCTTAGGATCATCCATAAAAGATGCTAGATTCCTTAATTCCATGAGATCGGGACGTCTGAAACTGTATTTCCGAGTGTTCCTTCTTCCAATACCCATGGCTAAAATATCTACAATATTTGCAAAGAGGGACTCTTAGTTCCTTGAAAACTGAGGAAAAATGCTCATGAATGCAATGAATGCATGATGCAACAATCAAAAACAGAATCACACAAGGCATACAAACAAGGTCCAAAGGTCCGGAGTCACGAGCATGGAGCCAGGGGTAAGAACCAACCCACAATGTATGTACTAAGGGTATAATCACTTGTAGAACAAGGTTCTAAAGAGTTCCCAGAGTCATAATTCCATCTTTTGGATATTACCGGCTTAAATGACTACTCGCTAACCAATAATATTCTCAAGAGAAACTCGTCCGAGTGTAGTATCGCATAACAAATAATTCAAGTCTACACCTGAATAGCCACCGCACTATATCTTAAAAGGCGAAGATGGGTTAAGGGTTCTAAGGTCCTCAGCTTCTCGGGCTCCCAGGTTAGAAAAAGTAATGCCAACTACGACTACTCGCGTGACATCAGTAATCCCAAAGGGGCCTTCATTGAGTGGGGGATCTCAAGTCAGCTTATTAAGAATTAACTCCACGTAAGCCAACAAGACTATACCACCCTCCTATCATAAGATCTCTCAAGTTCGGGTATAAGACATATCTCAACACACAGAGATCACCAAGCACTAGACAGAACAAACAATAACAAACAATAACAAACATAATATATACACATAAATAATGATAAGCTAAACCTATTGAGGACTACTCCCTAGCAGAGTCGCCATTTTTCTATAGCGGTAAAAAAGTTGAGATTAAGATATTGATTAACTTAACTCATAAAGCAAGAGTCGCCACCACGCTTTTATTATTTCCAAAGGAAAAGGGAAAAAGTACGAACAAAACCCAAGAAGTTTTAAAACAAAACCAATAAAAAGAGATACGGGCCCGTGGGTTAGTTATGTAAAGAGAAGGTATTAGCACCCTAAACATCCATGGTACTCCATGGGAACCTTTTTGAAAATATGTACATTTTGGTTTGAAAAAGGTGTTGTTTGAAAAAGATTAGAGATATGGTAAAAGAAATATTTTTCTTAATTTTTATGTTTGCCAAGACTTTTGAAATCTCATGCCTATGTACCAACAAAGTGCAATGGAGGATCAAAACCTCGTAGTTCATGGTAAAAATATCAAAGACATTTGTTTTGATTTATTTTTTTATGAAAATACATTTTGTCATTTTAAGGAGAATACTTAACTAATCACCCACGAGTATGAGAACTTTATATCACCATGAGAAAGGCTCCAACTTGGATAAAAATCTACAAGCATGCCATTAGCTCTCTTAGATGGAAAAGAATTATCATCAATAGTATGGAGATAGGAGAATTATATCTCAACTATTGAAATGAGTCATATCTAAACTTTGAAATTGGTATGAATATGCTTAAGATGGATTAACATTTATTAGGAAAAGGTTTTGAAAATCACTTGACAAAAGTCAAGGTTTATTGAGAAAGTGGTTCAAGTTTGAAATCAAGAAGATTTTTGAAAAGGGGGAGAAAATTTTAAAATTAAAGAAAGAGGGAGAAGAAGAGACTATCCTAGAGCATAAAGTAAAAGTTAGGGAGGAAAGATCTAACAAAGAGCTAGCAAGCTTTATGACATAGGTCAAGCAAGAATTCCCTCCTTTTGATGAAGCCTTAAGTAAACCAAATGAGCAAAGAATAATCATGTATCATATGAAACCAAAGCAACCAAGCCATGTCTTGAAAAAAAGTCCAAAGTCAAAGGTATCAGATGAATCACAAGGTCTCAAATCGCAATCTCCCAAATCAAAGGTCAAGGTCCTAGCTCTAAGTCCATAACTCCATAAATTTTTTAAGGATAGTAACCTCAAGTCCATGAATCAAGGGAAAGAAAACTTTTAGGGGTTTTTATTTATTAATGTCTTTTACAAGGAAATGAAATTCCCAATGGACAAAGAACAAATAATAAGCCATAAAACAATATGATATGAGATGTTAAAATAAAATCATAAAATAAATAATAAGAAATAAAAGCATAAAATAAATGACATTAAAATAAAGTTAATATAATAGGAGGTTAGTAAATTATGTTAGTGATAAAAAATGAAAAATGGTTTTGTCATTTTTTGGAGAACACTCAATTATTCATCCACAAGCATGAAAATACGAACCTATACATCATCATGATAAGGACTCCAACTTGGATAAAATCAACTAGTATGCCACTAGCTCTCACAAATGAAAAGGGAGCAACATTTTCACACAATACCATGAGGAGTAGGAGACTTACAATCTCACTTATGAAAATTCCTTACTTTCAGGACAAATTTAGTGCTATGTTAAACAATCATAATTGCACTTATGTAAAAGTCACAACTATCTGAAGTCAGTCAATAATAATTTTTGTGTTAATACATGCTAGAGAAATGATATGTAAATCCTTCTCCTAAAGCCATGCCACACAAAAAGAAAGAAAAGATAAATGATCAAGCACAAAGGCTAGGAGGATGGTTCATTACTTTAATCCATACTTCATAATACTTAGGACAAACTTATGCGTCAATCAAAAGTACCTTAAATGATTCATGATCAATTAGGAGGTAGATTTGAAATGATGAATGTTCATCAAGTACCAATCCATACATCATGAACAAGATGGACACAAGCCATCCATTGATCAAGGGGAAAGTAAAAGATGAAGAAGAAGGGGACAAGCGAGATCACACCCAAATTGGATCAAAGGTTTGATCAAGTCATCATCAAAATCAATCATCCATTCTGGTGGATTAGGGTTTTCACCTCATCAACACCCAAGATCTATTGAGTTTGATCAGACTTATGGTTCAAACCATCATGATCCAAGGTCAACAGAAGTTCACAAAGGTCACACAAATATAAAATGAAATTAAATGAAATAAAAATGCACCAAAAGTATTTGTAAATGAATTTTAAAATAGAAATAAAATGAAAAATCCATAAGGTCCTTCAAAACATCAAATAAATGGCCAAGAAAATTATGGAATGTTAGAAACAAAATAAGAAGCATATAATACATTTTTCAGAATTTAAAAATGCAGAAAAGTATTTTTAAACCAATTCAAGAAAAGAAGAAAAGAGAAATTCCATAAAAAAATAGAAAATTAATGGAATAAAATGTGGAAAACTAAAATTCAGATGAAGAAAAATAAAAGAGAATTTTAGAAATTATTTTGGGATTTTTTGGATGTAAAATGATTTTTCTATGAATTTCAAAAGAAAATAAAATTAAAAATGAAAATAGAAAAAGAATTAAAATCAGAAAAAAAAACACTGAGCGTTGGATCAAGCCTCATTAATTAACGTGGCTGATCCAACACTCCTCGGGTTAGGAAGCAGGATGGGATTTAGTTGAATGAAACACGGGATTGCATTTGAATTGAACCAGTCAGATTATTTCATTTGTCCAGCGTGTATGGACAAACTCAGATAACTTGAAACACTTTGATCATCTTTTTCGATGGTCTTCCACCAGAGTTTCATTGTTTGGTAAATTCAGGACACGAGACCACCACCAGTGTGATCGTCTCCTCATCACGAATTCAAGCTCATGCTCCAAATTCATTTATCTAAACTGAGCACGGGGAATTTCAGAGAAGTTTCAGAAGCAAGAAATTCACAAAAAATAAAACTAAATGATGTACACGATCAATCAACACCAGATAAGTTAGGGGAAAGCATAAGAGACTGAAGGACTAAATGGTGGTAACTTGTATGAGTTCAAATGGTGCTCAGAACTACCTTGTCCAAATGGTGATCAGAATTTGATGAAGCTCGATCTGGTTAGAGCACTTCATAAGGTCTTAGAGCTTGGGAATTTTAGCAAAAGCTTCAGAGGATACCGAAGATGCTAATGGAATCAAGAAATTGGGTTGAAATAATTTGGAATTCAAAACACGATAGTTGGATTTTTCTGAAAAACTTCAGATTGTAGCAGGGGTTTCTTGGCTCTCAAAATCTTGGAAATGAATGCAGTAGCTTCCTCTATTTATAGGGAATGTGTTTGGATCCAAATACGTGTGAAATCAAGCTGAATTCATGCAAAACAAATTTGATCATGAAATGAGAAATGTGTGACTTCTAATCTATCAAAACTCAGCCAAATCATGTGTTTCAAGGGTCAATTAACTTCTGGAGACTTTGTTAAACATGTTTAGGTCCAAAATGCATGCTAATTTGGCTTGGAATTGAGATTAGTGAAGTTCAAAATTCAGACCATGGTGATTTCTTGAGTTCCAAGTCACCATGTTCAACTCAATGGGGCATCTTGCTCGGGAGGCTTTTTGGTCTCATTCTTTTTGCAATGTGTTGGCATCATAACAAAAATTACAATGTGCCAAGAAATGTTTCATTTGGATGCTTGAGCACAAAGTTATGGCATGTTGAAGTTGGCATGAAAAACTAGTCATATAACTTAGAAAAATTAAGTATCCAATGGCTGAAAATGACTTGTAATGTCTCAATGAATTCCATGGCCTTCCAAGTATATTTTGACTTTGATTCTTGAAGCAAACTTATAGATTGCATCATAAATGATATTACGCAAAAATAACCATCCTTAAATGTTGAAAATTGAAGGAGTTACAATCCTTGAAAGTTGAGAAAAAGTCACTTCAAAATAGGTCAAATTTAACTAAGTCCACAAATGACCTATAATGTCTCCAAACTTTTGAGGATCCTCCAAGAATAATTGGATCTTGTCATGTTAATATAAGTTATAGAGGATGTTTATTAGAGTCATATTCAAAAATAATCATTAAAAAATATTGAGAATTGAAGGAGTTGTGATCTTTGGAACTTCGACTTCAAATGTTGACTTTTTTGTCAAACCACTTGGAACAAGCTTCTGCACTTGGACTTTTCTTGAATTTCAAGGTACATGGATGATAATATGAACTCAAAATAAGGTATCCTTGAATTTATCTTGATTATATTGCTCAAAGCTCGAGGTAACTTGGTGAAGAAGGCTTGGAAATAAACACATGAACCTTTGACTTTCCATGAGAAGTAAACAACAAAACTTTGATGTATTCTTGATCAAAATAAGATTGAAATGTGTTTTAGAACTTTAGAGGTCATGCATTTAGAGATATCCCCTTGAGAATCAATGGTTGACCATACTTTGACTTGAGGAATCAACACAAACCCTAGTTGAGGAACCATGTTTGATGCTCTTGATGAAAAGCCCTACCTTGCATAATAAACTTAAAGAAAACAAAACATATTTTTGCTATTTTGATTAGTGGTTAGATAAGCAATAAACATATGAACACAAAGATAAAACACCAATAAATAGGTGCTTGATGATCCGTGCAACAAGGCAAACCCAAAGATGGGAGGGAGAGGACCAAGATGTGATCTTGTTTACATGCAAGGACGCAAATGGTATGTGGGATCTTAGGGTTAAAAATTAGGGTATGAAATAAAGGCATAGAGGAGTTGCAAGAATCTTTAGATTGGATGAAGCAAGAGAAGGATGCTTGGGAAGACAAGTTTCACGCTTCAAACCTCGAGAAGATAGAATTGCGGAACTAGTTGAAGGAAAAGGATGACTTGATAGAGTTGCTTGAGCAACGTGCTATGAAGAGATCAAGAAACCAAGAGGATTTATTTTCATCTAAAGTTTCATTGTCTAGTCATCTTCCTACTTCCGGTGTTTTAAAAGGCATTGTAGATCAACTTGTGATGGAGAAGGATGCCATGAACAGCAACTATGAAAGAGAGATCAAAAGACATCGCAAGAAGTATCAGCTTGGAGTTGAGTCATCATAGGATATGATTCCATAGACCTAATTTATTTCCACTTATGTTTTTGGATTGATGAGATTGTATTTCAGATTATAATCCTTTCCATTATTAATAAAACGAGATTTTTAGTATTTCAAAATGTGTTATTTCCTTTCTGATGTTTGCATTTTACTTTATATCTTGAAGTTCCTTGAAAACTTTGCATTTGCATTTGCATATCATGCATCATTTTGCATCTTGGTCTTGCTTTGTGTGAGTTTGCCAAATGTCTTATTTCTTCCTTTTCTTGGTCTTCATTCAGACAAGTTGTCTCACCAGTACAACACTCGTGCTAATCAACAGAAGAAGATGGATTGTTTAGAGCAAGAGAATCGTGAACTCCGCGAGGAAGTGACTACTTTAAGGGATAGTTTGGAAAGGCTATCTATTATGATGGAAGCTCTGACAGCTGCTCAGAATCATCCTCCTCCTTCTTTGGCTCCACTTTCGCGGAATTTGATTTCGGAAATCATTTCTACGCCCATTTATGTGGAACCGGTCAGTGCTTCGCGACACCAAATTCCTCCTAGTTTCCCTTGGGGTATGCCTCCTAACTTTGTTCCAAAAGGATATCAACCAACTATTGAAGTTCTCATTGCTCAACCAGTTATGTCTGTACCACCTCCTGTGGTCCATGTTGCTCCTTATGTGGAAGAACCTGTTTTCCATGTTGATCAAAATGAAAATGTTGGTGTCTATGAAAGGATGGATGAATTTCAAGCAATGCAGAAGGAGATTTAATCCCTGAGGGGAAAATAATTGTTTGGAAAGAATGCTCATGATCTTTGCTTAGTCCTTAATGTGAAGATTCTTCATAAGTTCAAAAAGTTTTGGCTTGGGTTAGAATGGGGAGAAAAAAAGGGTTAAATTCCTAAACATACAAGAGATAAGGGAAAAGAAAATAAAACCACATTGGGTGTTCCCCTCTTGAGATCATATTGATGATCCAAGTAGCTCCCATCCTTTGGAATAAGTAGTCACAAACAAATATCTCAAGCCATTAAGCACAGGTAATCGGAATAAACCTCTAAGGGGTATCCCTCAAATAAAGTGGAACACCAGGCCATCTCTGCAAGAGTCATGTGAGCCCTCACAAAAAACTCAACAAACAGGTTAGAGAAACAAGATAGGGTAATCAAGAGTTGCCCCCAAATTAAAATGTAACCACATAAATCATGCCATTAAAATTCACAAAAAAGCTCACAAAAAGCAATCAAGGGCAGGAGGCCTAAACCTCTTGTCAAACATGCATCAAAAGGGTATCAAATTCACCCATAATACCTCATATATTCAGAAAATTCAAATTGAAGGCATAAAGATGGTGGATATAGGGCAAACCTGATTGGAGAGATCGAATGAAATTGAATTGCACCGTTGGGTTTGCAGAGCAATCTGAGGGTTTGCCTCTAGAGGTTGCTCTGAACTCTGTCAAACACAGGTAATCAGAATAAGCCTCTAGGGGGTATCCCTCAAATAAAGTGGAACACCAGGCCATCTCTGCAAGAGTCATGTGAGCCCTCACAAAAAACTCAACAAACAGGTTAGAGAAACAAGATAGGGTAATCAAGAGTTGCCCCCAAATTAAAATGTAACCACATAAATCATGCCATTAAAATTCACAAAAAAGCTCACAAAAAGCAATTAAGGGCAGGAGGCCTAAACCTCTTATCAAACACATGCATCAAAAGGGTATCAAATTCACCCATAATACCTCATATATTCAGAAAATTCAAATTGAAGACATAAAGATGGTGGATATAGGGCAAACCTGATTGGAGAGATCGAATGAAATTGAATTGCACCGTTGGGTTTGCAGAGCAATCTGAGGGTTTGCCTCTGGAGGTTGCTCTGAACTCTGTCAGCTCTTCTCTCACTTTCTTTTTCCTGCCAGGGTAATAGGAATGGAATCTCCTTTTGTTTCACTGAAATTCTGAATTTATAACCTGGTTTTTGTGGACTTGTGGGCTCAAATGAGAGAGGCCCAAGTCCAAAAAAAATTGTTATTTTTTTTTTCTTCGTTTTTTCGTTTTTTTTTTATTTACTATTTTTTATTATTATTATTTTTTTTTTTATTATTTTTTTTAGTAAACAAAAGTAAGAGAAACAATAATGTATAATTCAAGCATGCTTGGTGATCTCAAACCAATCACAAGGAGTCCCACCCAAAGGCAAAGGGAACCAAGATGCTCATGATCCTTGAGGCTATGCAAATGCAATGTTATGATGCCATGAGGGATCTTAGGGTCGAAATTGGGGTCTTACAGATGCCCCTATTTAAGGTCATTCTAGCCGGAGAAGTGAAGGTTAAAATCTTTGTCTCGACGAGGTAGAATGGGCTTAAATAATATCAAAGAGACAAATTTTGGTCCCTAAGAGACCTCATGATGCAGATGTATGTATGCAAATAATACGAACTCTATGGGGGATATGTGTCCACAAAGAAGAAAAGACATCCGGAGAAACTGACAATCCATATGAGAAATACACTCAATGGGACAGAGACTCTGGGGACTCTTATGGGGATAGGAGAGGGAATAAAATGCGTGAGCAGGTCACGACTCAACGCTTGGGGAACAGAATTCCAAAGGGAAAATATCCAATGGAAAGACCCGAGCTGACTCACAGGTGCATGTATTGGGGAATATGCCAATACAGCAAAAACTATCCACAACAGATACTTCGGATAAAAATCCGGATGAAAACAATCCACTAAGGGACTTCGTTGGGGATGCCTAAAAGGACACTCCTGGGGAAGCAGCGAGACAAGGTAGTACCGGTTACTGGGTAATAAGCTCAAGGAGACATGTGATCTGATCGCCGGTATGAGGGTGAGATACAACATGCTCCGGAAGAATGAATATCTAAGACTGATATAAGGGTGAGAGATATCAATCAACCAAATCATCTGAGGAAGACCTAAAAAGGTATATCTTAACTCAGGAAAATCTGACTCCACAGAGGACAAAAAGTCATAATAGGGAGCAGAGAGGAGGGAACACCAGGGATACCGGTTACTGGGCATATAATAGGTGACCAACCAAGGCGTGAATTGGGGAATATTCCCAAAACACTCATCATCAACAAAGAGGGCAAAAAGCAAACTCGATTACCATTAGAGATATTGACTAAATCCAAGGTAAATCATACAAGTCGAGTCGCCACCGCACTTCTATTTATCCAAAGGAATGGTTAGAAAGCGAACAAAAACCTAAAAGTTTTATCGAATCAAAAACTAGTAAAAATGTCAGAGATCTGGGTAAGGGGGTTGGTTATGCAATGGGAAGGTGTTAGGCACCCAAAGCATCCTAGGTACTCCTAGGGAGCCCTTTTCACATTTGTTGCAAAGGTGGTTGTTTTTTTTGTGAAAATTTATTTGTGCAAACATGATTGAAGGGATGAGAAAAGAATATACAAATTTATTTACATTTTGTGTTTGAATGGATGAACCCATTGCCTACGTACCATCTTAAAAAAAATATTAGGATCAAAACCTCGTAGTTCGGGGTAAAAAAATTCAAAAAAAAGTTGGTGAATTGATTGGTCCAAAAACCTTAAGGTCTTTTGTTATCAAAGGGAGAAAACTCAACCTAAAACCACAAATCCACCATGTGAGGATAGCTTCAACATGCTAGTGAGGGGTTAACCCTATAATAAGCATAGAAGAGTCATTGTCCATCACTAAGGATAAAGCTGAGTATTATATCTACCTCAAGGATAACTCAAACCTAATAGCTAATGGTTATAAAAAAAAAGGTTTGATTAAGAAGGTGGCCATTGAAACCACAAAAAGTATTTGAATGGGTTATATTTACCAATTAAAAGAATTTATAAAAATATGGTTAAAGTGGATTAAAAGGTTCAATTCAAAATAAGTGTTATGAAAAATAAGTTTGAAAATCAAAAGCATAAGGCTTAGGTTTCTAATGTTGAAAACAAAAGTTATTGTTTGCACAAAAAGTTTTGGCTTGGGTTAGAATGGGAAAAAAAAAGAAGGGTTAAATTCCTAAACATACAAGAGATAAGGGAAAAGAAAATAAAACCACATTAGGAGTTCCCCTCTTGAGATCATATTGATGATCCAAGTAGCTCCCATCCTTTGGAATAAGCAGTCACAAACACATATATCAAGCCATTAAGCACAGGTAATCGAAATAAACCTCTAGGTGGTATCCCACAAATAAAGTGGAACACCAGGCTATCTCTGCAAGAGTCATGTGAGCCCTCACAAAAAAAAACTCAACAAACAGGTTAGAGAAACAAGATAGGGTAATCAAGAGTTGCCCCCAAATCAAAATGTAACCACATGAATCATGCCATTAAAATTCACAAAAAAGCTCACAAAAAGCAACCAAGGGTAGGAGGCCTAAACCTCCTATCAAACACATGCATCAAAAGGGTATCAAATTCACCCATAATACCTCATATATTCAGAAAATTCAAATTGAAGGCATAAAGATGATGGATATAGGGTAAACCTGATTGGAGAGATCGAATTAAATTGAATTGCACCGTTGGGTTTGCAGAGCAATCTGAGGGTTTGCCTCTGGAGGTTGCTCTGAACTCTGTCAGCTCTTCTCTCACTTTCTTTTTCCTGCCAGGGTAATAGGAATGACCTCCTTTTGTTTCACTGAAACTCTGAATTTATAACCTTGTTTTTGTGGAGCTGTGGGCTCAAATGAGAGAGGGTCAAATCCCAATTTATTTATTTTTTTTATATTTTATTTATTTATTTATTTATTTATTTTTTTCGTTTTTTCGTTTTTTTTTCGTTTTTCTCTTTTTTTTAGTTTTTTTTTTCTTTTTTTTTTTAGTTTTTTTTTTTTTTTTAATAAACAAAGGTAAGAAAAACAATGATGTATAATTCAAGCATGTTTGGTGATCTCAAACCAATCACAAGGAGTCCCACCCAAAGGCAAAGGGAACCAAGATGCTCATGATCCTTGAGGCTATGCAAATGCAATGTTATGATGCCATGAGGGATCTTAGGGTCAAAATTGGGGTCTTACAAATGCCCCTATTTAAGGTCATTCTAGCCAGAGAAGTGAAGGTTAAAATCTTCGTCTCGACGAGGTATAATGGGCTTAAATAATAACAAAGAGACAAATTTTGGTCCCTAAGAGACCTCATGATGCAGATGTATGTATGCAAATAGTACGAACTCTGTGGGATTATATGTCCACAAAGAAGAAAAGACATCCGGAGAAACTGACAATCCATATGAGAAATACACTCAATGGGACAGAGACTCTGGGGACTCTTATAGGGATAGGAGAGGGAATAAAATGCGTGAGCAGGTCACGACTCAACGCTTGGGGAACAAAATTCCAAAGGGAAAATATCCAATGGAAAGACCCGAGCTGACTCAAAGGTGCATGTATTGGGGAATATGCCAATACAGCAAAAACTATCCACAACGGATACTTCGGATAAAAATCCGGATGAAAATAATCCACTAAGGGACTTCGCTGGGGATGCCTAAAAGGACACTCCTGGGGAAGCAGCGGGACGAGGTATTACCGGTTACTGGGTAATAAGCTCAAGGAGACATGTGATCTGATCGCCGGTATGAGGGTGAGATACAACATGCTCCGGAAGAATGAATATCTAAGACCGGTATAAGGGTGAGAGATATCAATCAACCAATTCATCTGAGGAAGACCTAAAAAGGTATATCTCAACTCAGGAAAATCTGACTCCACAGAGGACAAAAAGTCATAATAGGGAGCAGAGAGGAGGGAACACCAGGGATACCGGTTACTGGGCATATAATAGGTGACCAACTAAGGCGTGAATTGGGGAATATTCCCAAAACACTCATCATCCAAAAGAGGGCTAAAAGCAAATTCGATGATAGGATGGATATTCGACTCCGTAAAGGGGGTACGAATCTTACTCGACTGGGGAAGAACAAAAGCTTCGACCAAAGAGTGCATGAGATATACTATCTATTACCGTCATAACGTAGATAATATACTCGCATGGACGATTATCCACAACCGATTACTGGGTTAATAAAGGATAAATCGACCGAAAAGAAAAGGCATCGGGATACCGAAACTAGGTATATAATGATGACCAATCAAGGCGTGAATTGGGGAATATTCCCAAAACACTCATCATCCAAAAAGAGGGCAAAAAGCAAACTCGATTATGGGATGGACATTCGACTCCGAAAAGGGGGTACGAATCTTACTCAACTGGGGAAGAACAAAAGGCTTCGACCAAAGAGTGCATGAGATATACTATCTATTACCGTCAGAACGTAGATAATATACTCGCATGGACGATTATCCACAACCGGTTACTGGGTTAATAAAGGATAAATCGACCGAAAAGAAAAGGCATCGGGATACCGAAACTAGGTATATAATGATGACCAATTCAGGGGAGGAACAATCGTTACTAACAACAACAAGATAGACGAGAGATGACCCGCTGGGGATAAATTGCGTAATTAGAGCAATTATACAATAGATATATCACCGGTTACTGGGTGGTATACTAAAAAATTAAGGAATGTCAATATCGAATTTTGTATAAAGATAACCAACAAGGAGGGAATTACATCTACCGGTATGAGGGTAGAGAACCACAAAAGAGAGTACCCGTCATCGATTAGGATGAACAACAATCAAGGTTTAACTCTGCACGGGGACATAATGGGGCTTACAACTACCGGTTACTGGGTAGTAGACCACAGAAATATGACTTACAACTACCGGTATGAGGGTAGAGAACCACAGACTCCGCCGGGATAATAATTACTAATTATTGAGCGATTATTCATTTACCACGGGGAAACAGGAAAA
This sequence comes from Lathyrus oleraceus, assembly GCF_024323335.1. Taxonomy (NCBI): domain Eukaryota; kingdom Viridiplantae; phylum Streptophyta; class Magnoliopsida; order Fabales; family Fabaceae; genus Lathyrus; species Lathyrus oleraceus. The sequence continues at coordinate 528,633,291 of NC_066581.1, forward strand.
GAGTCTCAAGAGACCGATATAGGATCAAACTAGATAGGCACACCAAATCAAGACTTATCCCGGTGAGGATATAACTTAATGGGGAAAACCATCCCAATATATGTGTTGGGAAGGAACAAAAACAATCAACATCCACGAGGATATAACCCGTGGGGAATATGGAAGAAAGGATAGACGCTTTCTGCTTATGGAGCTGACTCTATATGGAGAGATCAGACACACACGTCTGCTTGGGAAAGTATATCACCAAATAGCAGGAGACAACAAACAACGATATATGGCAAAGAATGCAACATGAATACCTGAATGTTATAATTATGCATGAATATGCATGGTTTATGTATGATGTATGCTGACAGACAGACATATCTAACACAACCAGGTCCAGGAATCAACCACCCGGTACTACATCTCAAGAGAGAAAGCCAAGTTCACCGGGGAGTATCCAATCTACTGGGGATCAGAGATACCAGGAAGCAAAGAACTCTGCAGGGGATGAATCATCAATCATTCCAGTTGGGGACGAGAGTTATCACAGACAAGGTCCACCACACTAACAACTCTGCTGGGGAATCTATCCGAGGAGATAAAGGATTTATTGGGATCAACCACCAAATACCGCTCTTGTCCAAAGAGATCCAAGTTACTGAGGAAGAAAGATTGCTACTCTGCTGAAGGGAAGAAAGGTGACTCTCAACAAGCAATCCACTTGGTAGGATAAACCACAAGGGGTTCCGGAGGGAGGAGATACAGTCATGCCAGGAATATGGACATAAATCTTACCCTGTTGGGGATCGTATCACCCTTGGGAGAGCACTGAGGATCTCCTAAGTATCCTTTCGTCATTGTGAATGTTCACTTTGTTTAAAAACAAATTATAAAAAAATTGATCGTTCAAAACAATGATATTTTCTTAATCAAAACATGCAAAACATTTGTTGAATAGAAACAGATAAGAGTGCCAATAATTGGATAAAAGGCTCAAATTTATTTGATAGAATGGTAGTTTGCGAATGACAAGACTCCATAGATCTTTACAAATTTGAAATTGGTGATATATATATGAAAAGGGCTACATTGAACATAATGACCATTTCTCCACCAATTCTGAATCCGATGTATTTGAAGCTTTGGTTGATAATGAGCAAGGATCTCTGACGGACGACAGTTGCAGAACAAGGTCTTGTCAGGATGCAGTTACTTGCCAAATCCCTAATTTTTGCCTAGATTGCCCCAAGATGAGGTACTCAATCTAGCGGGATACATATATCATTATTATATATTTTTTGTGTCTCTAACTTTTGCCTGGACCGCCCTTTCGGGTTTTCAATCCACCGAGACGCTCATTTTTGCCTAAGCCGCCCTTTCGGGTTTTCAACTTAGCGAGCTATTCAGTTTTTTATTTTTTTTATTTTTTTAGGCGAAGTATTTCTTGACTGCATCTGAATTCACAGGACGAGTGAAATCCTCCCCATCCATAGTTGTAAGTATCAAAGCACCGCCTGAAAAGGCTCTCTTAACAACATACGGACCCTCATAGTTCGGAGTCCACTTGCCCCTGGAATCGGGCGCGAAAGATAAAACTTTCTTGAGCACAAGGTCACCTTCTCAAAACACACGAGGCTTGACCTTCTTATCAAAAGCTTTCTTCATCCTCTGCTGATATAACTGACCGTGGCACATGGTAGTCAATCTCTTTTCTTCTATCAAGTTCAGTTGGTCATAAAGACTCTGAACCCATTCAACATCAGTCAACTTGGCCTCCATCAAGACTCTCATTGATGGGATCTCCACCTCTACAGGGAGTACAGCCTCCGATCTTGACTTAGCGATCATATCGTCAACGTACACCTCAATCTCCTTGTGCATCATGTCATGAAACAAGGTGGTCATAGCTCGTTGATACGTGGCTCCGGCGTTCTTCAAACCGAAGGGCATCACTCGATAACAGAATGTTCCCTAAGGTGTGATGAATGTTGTCTTCTCCATATCCTCGGGTGCCATTTTAATCTGATTATATCCGGAAAATCCGTCCATAAACGAGAAGACATTGAATTTAGCTATATTGTCTACCAACATATCAATGTGTGGTAGAGGGAAATCATCTTTCGGACTAGCTTTATTCAAGTCTCTATGGTCCACACACATCCGGACTTTTCCATCTTTCTTAGGCACGGGCACAATATTGGCCACCCATTGAGGATATATAGAAGTCACCAGGAACCCCACATCAATTTGCTTCTGAACTTCTTCTTTGATCTTCACTGGCATATCAGGATGAGTTCTTCTGAGCTTCTGCTTTACAGGCATGCACTCAGGCTTTAGAGGTAGGAAATGTTGCACAATATCAGTATCTAGACCAGGCATGTCTTCATATGACCAGGCAAAGACGTCAACATATTCTCGTAGTAACTTAATCAACCCCTTCTTAACAGATTCTTCCAGAAGTTCCCCAATCTTTACCTCTCTCACACAATCTTCAGACCCCAAGTTGACTGTTTCCAGATTCTCAAGATGCGGCTGAATGATCTTCTCTTCATGCTCAAGTAGCCGGGTAATCTCATCAGAAATCTCTACAACATCATCTTCTTCTGCCTCAAATACAGGGAATTCAAAAATGGGAGATGGTGTTGGATCATTATGTTCAATGGGTTTAGAAATCAACCTGCATAATGATTTTGGATATGAAAAGCTTTTTAGAAATCAAACAAGACAAATCATTATGCATATGAAAAGATCGATTTTATTCCATTTTTTAGGGTTTTATGTGATCACCAATTTCATGCAAAAAGCGAAAAGGGAAAATCAATGGAAAAACAAACATTTAACATGAATTTATTGAATGAAAATATCATTGTACTTATGCGCCAACAATGTCATCGCTCCTCCTTTTGGCATGGGAGAAGGGTTTTCAAACAAAGTGATTATTACGTTGACTTATGGACAACTGTTGGAATATCCACAACGACCCAATTGTTGCGGACCCCTCCAGGGATGAGGAAATTGCCAGAATCCTTTGTATCTTCTTCTAAGACGGCAGCAGCCTCCTCATCTAGACCAGTGTGGATGAAACCTCCACTCTTGAATAACCCTTGCTTGTTGAAAGTACCAGAAGAAAAACCTATGCCAGCCCGGGATTCGTTGTCTTCTAACTCAATCATTTTTCCTAAACCAGTGGTTGCACCACGCTCAATGGCCAACTTTGCATCTTTGTAGGAAGTAAATGAAGGAGTTCTCTTCTCAATAGGCTCAGCTATAGATAAAGCTTGGAAAGGGGTTCCAATTTCAATCTCAGCATCTATATAAGAGAAGGAAGACAAATGGCTAACCAGGAGAACCCTTTCTCCCCCTACTACCACCAGCTTCTTGTTTTTCACGAATTTCAATTTCTGGTGTAGGGTGGACGTCATGGCGCCTGCCTCGTGATTCCATGGCCTAAGTGATCCATCAGTCTTGAAATGTTGGCTCTAGTGTAGTACTGGTGAGTCAGCTTGTCTTCAAAATAAATGAAGGACACAGAGTTAGACCACAGGGTAAGGGACCGGAAACAGAACCTGCTTATGCATATGATGCATGCAATGTTTGTGCATATGATTTGTTTTTTATTTCAAAGGAACTTTAGAGTTTTATTAGCAAATTTTGGAAATATTAAGCATTTTATCACATATGGAAATATCTCATCAAATAATATCAGGGAAAAGAAGTGCAGCGTTGTCAATCATATACAAGAGAAAAGGAAAACAATCATCCTATGGATCCCTAGAAACAATCATCTAAAGCTCGGGACACAGGAAGATAAGATGCGCGAAGCCTCTTCACCTCCCTCTCGTAGGCTGCCTCCATATCGGCCTTCTCTTTGGCGAGTCGATCATACTTCCTCTTCCAGAACTTAGAAGACTGAGGAAGTAGAGAAGTCCATACATCATCAGGGTCATCAATAATCTGATGCTCAAGAAACTCAATCAACGCATCCTTCTCCTTAATCTGCTGAAGCAACTCTTCACGTTCACTGATCCAGGCACGTGAACGGTCTTCGTCTCTCAACTTCTCTACCCCTTGATTAGGGAGGGTTGAAGGCCCAACCATAATCATAGGTGTAGGTCTCGGATACTCGTAAGGCATGAGATACTCAGAAGCTCTCCTCCTAACCCAAACAGTGTAAGGCTCCAAAGCGATGCAATTCTTAGGACCCAACTCTTTCCTTCCTTTCCTATGAATCTTGCGCCAAGCGCGAACCATCCTAGCTTTCAAGCCTTGGGGATCTTTACCATCCTGAAAGAATACACCCTCTAACAGAATGTTATTGGGTTTATCCTTTAAGGGGAACCCGAGCTGCCGACGTGCCAAAACAGGATTGTAGTTAATACCACCACATGTACCAAGAAGAGGTACATTGGAGAATTCGCCACAAGAGTCAATAATCTGCACACCATCATACACATGGTTATACCAAAAGATATCATCATTAGTGAGAGACATAAGTCTCGTACACCACCGTAGACATTCCTTATTCTCCTTGAAAGCGACCGTCTGCGGTAAGTGAGAAATAAACCACTTATACAATAGAGGCAAAAAACACACAATGGCACCACCACCCTTTGCATTCCTCATATGCAAAGAGAAGTAGATATCGCCCAACAGAGTCGGAACGGGATTAAGAGTAGAGAAAATCCTAATAGCGTTCACATCCACAAACTTGTCGATGTTGGGGAATAATACTAGCCCATAGATGAGAAGTACAAATATGGCTTCAAAGGCGTCCTCACTCATGGCCTTCCCATAGATAGTAGCTTGAGCAATGAGAAACTTGGAAGGGAGACCTTAAATTCCACCTTTGGTAGTCATATGAGCACCAACCAGAGATTCATCTATGTGCAACATGTCAGCTATCTCTTGTGAAGTAGGAATACTCTCCAAGCCACTGAACGGCACCTGATCCAGAATAGGTATACCCACAAGATAAGCATACTCCTCAAGGGTAGGCAAAAGTTGGAAATCCGGAAACGTGAAGCAACGGTACAAGGGATCATAAAACTGCACCAATACACTCATCAATCCTTCATCCACCTGAGTGGTCAGAAGAGGAAGAAGCTTCCCGAAACGAGCCTTGAAACCCAAGGGATCTAATACATAAGATGTCAAATTCCTTAACTCTTTCAAGTCTGGTTGTCTGAAACTATACTTCTTTGTATTCCTTCTTTGTCTTTCCATGTCTGAAAATTTTGCAAATAAACCCCTTAAGTTCCTTGAAAAGTTTCTTATTATTATGATGATATGAATGCAAATGGGTGCATGAATGCATGAATGCAACAATCACACTCAAGGATCAAGCAAAGCACACCAAACAAAGGTCATGGGATGGATCATGTTATCCTTAATATCAATCATCCATTTTGGTGGATTATGGTTTACACCTTATCAACACCCAAGTTCTATTGATATTAAGGATACCTGAACGGATCAACCATGAATCAAGGGTTTGTTGCAAGTCACGAGCATGGAGTTTAGGTTAAGAACCACCCAAAAGGGAGTGTACTAAGGTTTAAACCTGCCAAACATGTTCTACAAGAGGTTCCCATAGTCATCATCCCATCTTTTGGATATTATCGGAGAAACGACTACTCGTATTCCAAAAATATTCTCAAGAGAGACTCTTATGAGTGTAGTATCGCGTAACAATCGTATCAAATCTTACACTTGAACGACCTTCGCACTACATCCTAAGAATAGGCCAAGATGGGTTTGGTAAACTAAGGTCCTTGGCTTCTAAGGTCTATATTGGAAAAAGTAATGTCTAACCACAACTTACTTGTGTGACATTATTGATCCCAACATAACCTCCACCAAGTGAATGGAATTGCAAGTCAAGTTGCTAAGGAATAACTCCACACAAGTCGACAAGACTATGCCATTCTCCTATCCTAAGTGCACTCGAGTTCGGGTATAGAACTCATCTCACGAAGATCACCAAGCATACAAGGAATTAATATTCAAACAATTCAATCATTACATACAATAGAGTAATCCCAAATTGCACAAAAATATGTCACAAAAAAAATACAATACAACAAATATGAAAAGTAGGCAAAACCCACTAGGCAAATTATTTGATCCCCAGCAGAGTCGCCACTTTTCTGTAGCGGGGTATTCGTTACCATTAGAGATATTAACTAAATCCAAGGTAAATCATACAAGTCGAGTCGCCACCGCACTTCTATTTATCCAAAGGAATGGTTAGAAAGCGAACAAAAACCTAAAAGTTTTATCGAATCAAAAACTAGTAAAAATGTCAGAGATCTGGGTAAGGGGGTTGGTTATGCAATGGGAAGGTGTTAGGCACCCAAAGCATCCTAGGTACTCCTAGGGAGCCCTTTTCACATTTGTTGTAAGGTTGTTGTTTTTTTTTTGTGAAAATTTATTTGTGCAAACATGATTGAAGGGATGAGAAAAGAATATACAATTTTTTTTACATTTTGTGTTTGAATGGATGAACCCATTGCCTACGTACCATCTTAAAAAAATATTAGGATTAAAACCTCGTAGTTCGGGGTAAAAAAATTCAAAATAAGTGAGTGGATTGATTGATCCAAAAACCTTAAGGTCTTTTGTTATCAAAGGGAGAAAACACAACCTAAAACCATAAATCCACCATGTGAGGATAGCTTTAACATGCTAGTCAGGGGTTAACCCTATAATACGCATGGAAGACTCATTGTCCATCACTAAGGATAAAAGTGAGTATTATATCTACCTCAAGGATAACTCAAACCTAATAGCTAATGGTTATAAAAAAAATGTTTGATTAAGAAGGTGGCCATTGAAACCACAAAAAGTATTTGAATGGGTTATATTTACCAATTAAAAGTATTTACAAAAATATGGTTAAAGTGGATTAAAAGGTTCAATTCAAAATAAGTGTTATGAAAAATAAGTTTGAAAATCAAAAGCATAAGGCTTAGGTTTCTAATGTTGAAAACAAAAGTTATTGTTTGGACAAAAAGTTTTGGCTTGGGTTAGAATGGGGAGAAAAAAAAGGGTTAAATTCCTAAACATACAAGAGATAAGGGAAAAGAAAATAAAACCACATTGGGAGTTCCCCTCTTGAGATCATATTGATGATCCAAGTAGCTCCCATCCTTTGGAATAAGCAGTCACAAACAAATATCTCAAGCCATTAAGCACAGGTAATCGAAATAAACCTCCAGGGGGTATCCCACAAATAAAGTGGAACACCAGGCCATCTCTGCAAGAGTCATGTGAGCCCTCACAAAAAACTCAACAAACAGGTTAGAGAAACAAGATAGGGTAATCAAGAGTTGCCCCCAAATCAAAATGTAACCACATAAATCATGCCATTAAAATTCACAAAAAAGCTCACAAAAAGCAATTAAGGGCAGGAGGCCTAAACCTCTTATCAAACACATGCATCAAAAGGGTATCAAATTCACCCATAATACCTCATATATTCAGAAAATTCAAATTGAAGGCATAAAGATGGTGGATATAGGGCAAACCTGATTGGAGAGATCGAATGAAATTGAATTGCACCGTTGGGTTTGCAGAGCAATCTGAGGGTTTGCCTCTGGAGGTTGCTCTGAACTCTGTCAGCTCTTCTCTCACTTTCTTTTTCCTGCCAGGGTAATAGGAATGGAATCTCCTTTTGTTTCATTGAAATTCTGAATTTATAACCTGGTTTTTGTGGACTTGTGGGCTCAAATGAGAGAGGCCCAAGTCCAAAAAAAATTTTGTTATTATTTTTTTTTTCTTTTTTTTTCATTTTTTCGTTTTTTTTTTATTTACTATTTTTTTTTATTATTATTATTTTTTTTATTATTTTTTTTAGTAAACAAAAGTAAGAGAAACATTGATGTATAATTCAAGCATGCTTGGTGATCTCAAACCAATCACAAGGAGTCCCACCCAAAGGCAAAGGGAACCAAGATGCTCATGATCCTTGAGGCTATGCAAATGCAATGTTATGATGCCATGAGGGATCTTAGGGTCAAAATTGGGGTCTTACAGGGATGAGACTAGAAGAGGGTGTCCGTGTGGGACGAATGAAAGAGAGTGGTTCGTCTAATAGTTCCAAGAGATATGGGAATGGTTTGCCCAAAAAGAAGGAACGCGGTGCTAATGATATTTCACAAGAGAAGTTTAGGAGATATCTGAGAGGAAATAAATGTCATCATCATGTGGCGCCAGTTATCCCTGTTATTAATCCTGCTTCAGTTGTTCAAGTAGCACCAAATTATACACCATGTTTTCAATAACATACCCATCAGTAGAATCATCAATAAAATCGTGTCCAAAGACAAGCACAATTCGATCCAATTCCAATGTTCTATGCGGAATTATATCCTGCTTTGATACAAAAGAATTTGGTACATACTAGGATTCCACCTGTTATTCCAAAGGAACTTCCATGGTGGTATAAACCTGATCATCGCTGTGCATTCCATCAAGGTGCACCCGATCATGACATTGAAAATTGTTTTACTTTCAAAGCTGAGGTGAGAAGACAAGTGCAAAGTGGTATTTTGTCTTTTGAAGACTCTAGTCCTAATTTTCAAGCCAATCTGTTGCCGAAACATTGTGGTGCAACTGCGAATATGGTCGAGGGATATCCTGGAAAGTACCGTGTCTTTGATGTCAATTTGATTAGAAGATCCATGGTTGAGATGCATGCAACTTTTTGCAAGCTGAGTGATTATGAGCACGATCATGTTTCTTGTCGTATTTGTTCAAGAAACCCTTGAGGGTGTGTTGTGGTAAATATATATTTACAAGAGATGCTGGATGGAAATCTTATACAGATTACTAGGGATAGGGATGAAGATGAGCATGGTGTGAATTTCATAGTTCCCCATTTTAATATCCCCGGACCAGTTGTGATTTCCTATAATAGTCAAAAGCCTGCCATTTCTCCTTTAGTTATTCATCTGGCGAGTCTTACACCCTATGAATCTGATAGAGATGTTCCTTACAAATACAATGCTACAATGTTGGAATATGGAAAGGAAGTTACCATCCCTTCCCTTTATTCTTTTGTGAATATTGTTGATGTAAGCGGTGTAACCCTAAGTGGTCGAGTATTTGCTTTTGTGGCCCCTAAGAGAATTGAAGATACTTCGGTGGGTAAGCAAGCTTAGGTGGAAACTCCTGTTGTGCAGTCTGGCCAGTCCAGCGGTGTAAACCAGAAATCTGATCATGATGAAGTTATGAAGTTGATTAAGAGAAGTGAATTTAATGTGGTGGATCAATCTTTGCATACCCAATCCAAAATATATGTCTTATCTTTCCTGATGAATTCAGAAGCTCACAGAGAGGCTTTGAAGAAGGTATTGGAGCAAGCCTATGTAGATCATGATGTAATAATGGTCAGTTGGATGGCATTGTGGCTAACATTACTGCATGTAACAACCTAAGCTTTAGTGAGTAAGAATTTCCTGATCAAGGTGTAAGACCCTAAGATCCCTCATGATATCTCATCATATGCATTATCTTTGGGATCACACCTTGGCATCCTTCTTACCCCTCATTCATTGGGTTTGCATTGGGAGAGATCACTAAGCACATTTGATTGTATCATACTTTGTTTTTCTTTGTTTACTAGCCAAAATACCAAAAATATGTCCATGTATAGCTTTTTTTCTTTTGAAGGTAGTGTGTGCATCCACTAATGCCTCATCAAGCTCACAACTAGGGTTTGAGACCCTCGGAGTAAGGAGATCAATCAAGAGATGGTTCACAATGGCTCTAGGCATCATATAGGGATCCCCATGTTCTTAATTTATCGTTTGGATCAAGAAATCATCAAGAATTTGAAGCTTGTTGGCCTTGGAAACCCTAATTCATCTGGGTATCTTGTGTAACTTCCTCAACAAGTTTCGTCAACAATTTGTCCAATATATCAAGGGATACTTTATTTCACACCATCTTAAGCATATATGATCCTCCATAAGTCCCAAATATCAAGAGAACTTCAAGTTTTCAAGTTGGTTCAAAGAAGTTGGCCAGAGAAAGTCAATTGGTCAAAAATGGGGTTCCCTAGACCCTATCTCCTACAACTTTTGTCATATGAAAATGATTCCAGAAGGTGGAGGCGTGCTAGAGGCAACTAAACCCTCTGTCTCTCTCTGTCGCTTCACTTCATGGTCTTCAAGAATTTTAATAAGTGCATCCTTGTCTTTTAACTCAAGCTGCAACTCCTCATGCTTTCGGTTCCAAGCATGGAACCGCTCTTTCCATATATATCTCTATTGCTTCATCTTGGCAAGTGAGTCTTCCAACTCCTCTACATCTTGGTTAGGGAGAGTTGATGGCTCATCCACAATCATAGACATAGGTCTCTCACAAGCGTATGTCATCTTTATCTCCAAAGCTCTCTTCTTCACCCAAATAGTGTAAGCTCCCAAAGCTACACAATTGCATGGACCAAGCTCAGATCTTCCCTTCTTATGCACATTATGCCAAGCATACACCATCTTTTTCTTCAGAAGTTGGGAATCTTTACCCTCCTGATAGAATAGACCGTCTAACTGAACGCTATTAGGTTTATCTCTCAAGGGGAACCCAAGTTGACGACGAGCCAATGCAAGGTTATAATTGATTCCCCCTTGTGTACCTATGAGAGGTACATTAGAGAACTCACCACAACTATCAATAATGTCCAATCTAGCCAGTGCAGAATCATCCCAAACAATATCATCATTAGTGAGAGACATAAGTCTCTGAGACCATCGTAGACATTGTCGGTTCTCCAAAATGCAGACGCCTGAGGCAAGTGTGAAATAAACCACTTATAAAGAAGAGGAACGCAACATACAATAGTCCCACAATCCTTAGAATTCCTCAAATACAAAGAGAAATACATGTCACCCAACAGAGTAGGAACAAGATTTCCAATCAAGAAGATCCTAATGGCGTTAACATCAACAAAACCGTCAATGTTAGGGAACAAAGGTAAACCATAGATGATCAGGACAAAAATAGCTTCAAAAGCATCCATGTTACCGGCTTGAGCAAAAACAATAGCTCTACCAATGAGGAACTCAGAAGTCAACCCAAGAATACCTCCTTTTTTCACCAAATTAGCATCAATCTCAGATTTCTTCAGATGAAGAGCTTCAACTATGATATGAGATCTAGGAATCTCCTATAATCCACTGAAAGGTATTTTGTTAGATACGGGCATACCCAAGAGATGGGCATATTCTTATAAAGTAGGTGATCTGCTGTCGCACACAGGTCAAAAACAAGTAATAAAATATAGTAAACGGGAAGCGACACCTCGAGTATCGTATCGCAAGGATTCTTGTATTATTCTTAACCTAATGAAATCGATTTAATGGGGTTTTATGTTTTAGTGGTCGTGTCGCATCTCGAAAAATACGATTCCTCGTGATGGTCGCGGAAAAAAATTATGTTCGAACAGAGTCGCCACCGAACTTTATTTATCCCAATGAAGGAATAGGAAAATATCGATAAAACCTTTAGGAAATTGAATAATGGTCGTCGCAACCATATTTGGGTTCGGGAGTGGATTACGTAAGGGGAAGGTATTAGCACCCCTTACGTCTGTTGTACTCAACGGGAACCTTTTAGTTTAATTTGCGATTCGAGTGTTAATTTATGTTTGTTTGTTATCTTTGGGTTATAAATATATTGAAAATAGAAATGGATGAGAACCTCAGAAAGGGAAAGGGGAGGCTTTTTATTAGTGTGTTCACGAAGATACAACAATCTCCTGCCTACGTATCCTTATAGTGCAATAAGGAAATCAGAGCATTCGTAGTTCGGGGACTACGGTTGGTTGGCGTTTTTTATGAACAACTGTGTAGATCGCGTTCTAAAGGCTAAACGTTGGCTTTTCTACTCTCGGCAGAGGCTTAAGCACTAGTTTGTTGTGCGTATTAGAAAGGATTAAGAGTGTTCTTTCTGAAAAGAGTTTTGATCACACGAGGGTGACAAGTTGGATTAATGTGTTTGACGTTTTGTTTGATTGGTTTTAATCGCACGAGGGCGAGAAAAGATAGATTTGATATGGTGAGATATTTTTGGTTGGATGACGATTACTCGAACAGTCGAGTAAGGAAACTCGTATCCTAATAATCGGAAAAGGAATAGAAGACTCTAAACCACTTTCTGTTTCATCTTTAATTATAGGAAAGATCTGATAATAGTTAAGGTGTTTTGGAAGGATGACGAATACTCGGATAATCGAGTAAGACAACTCGTATCCTAATAGTCAGAAAAGGGAATAGAAGACTCTAAACCGCTTTCTTTTTTCATCTGAGTGATTATGAAAATAGGTTTGTGTATGGTTGATGTATAATAAACGACAAGTACTTGAATGACTAAGTAAGACAACTTATATCCAAGCATTTGAGGAGAGGAATCGAAGACTCAAGACCATCTCCCTTTTCGTATAGTTTTGATTAATTTATTAATTTGCGAAAAAAATGACAATTGTTCGACTGACCGAGTAAGAGAACTCGTATTCAAACAATTGGGGAGAGAAGTTGAAGACTCAAAGTCATCTCCTTTTTTCATTTCGTTATTGTAAATGTGTTTTGGTTTAATGGAGGTTTGGAAGTTTGTAAAGGAACGACAATCATTTGACTAACCAAGTAAGAGAACTTGTATTCAAATAATCAAAGAGCAAAATTGAAGACTCAAAATCATCTCCCTTTTCGTTTCTTATTATAAAATGATTCGATTTGTTTGTGCTTAGGCGGATAGAAGTGACGACTATTTGACTAACCGAGTAAAAGATCTCGTATTCAAATAATCGAGGAGAGGAGTTGAAAACTCAAAACCATCTCCCTTTTCATTTTGCAAATGAGATGGTGTTTGATTGTGATTGGGTATTTCAATTGAGTTTGAAAGAAAATACTCGACATTGGATCGAGGTTTTAAATTTGGTGTTTATGAGTGAAATGAATTTTATTTTAGTGTATGGTTCTTCTACTCAATTAAATAAAATCGAATAGGTCTCATCGTAAGAAAGCCCAAGAGTAAGCTATGTGAGGTTGATGTCGATGCTTTAAAAGCGATCGACTTACAAGGGTATGTTTTGAATGTGGGCTCGATATTAAATCGAGAGTTGTGTGATTTATTTTTTTGAGATTGGTTTGAATTGATCGCAATGTGCTCAAAACCGATTTGTACGAAATGACAAAATGATTAATGTCGTACGCAAGAGTCATAACACGATGAAAATACCAAATTAATTTGACGATATGACGACATATGACTTACATTGAAACCAACAAATTTAACCCAATTAAAAAAAGTTAATTATCTAATTAAGATCTAATTAAATAGAAGTTAATAAAATAGTTAAATACTAATTCAAGTAGTTAGATTAATAAATAAAAGAATAAAAAGATAAAATTAAAAGGGATGAGATTAGGTGTATAAATAGGCGGTGGGGTAAAAAATTAGGAAGTCTGTTTAAGCCCAAAATTGACAAGCTCGTATTTAACAATGCCCCCTAACCTAAATTCTAACATAAAATGGAAAAAAAAATATTATGCACAATAGAGAAACCGTAAATCCATTTTATAACATTCAAATAACCATAATCCATGGGAGTAAGACACATTGCACGCCCCTATTTGTGAGAAAAATAATATATATATATAAAAAAGATAGAAAATTATAATGAACGAAAATTGAAGCAGAATACATTTATCACTGTAAAATAACAATCCTCCTTCATGCCTCAATATCTCTCTATTAAAAAAAATCATATTCAAACAATACTTCTAATTTGAAAGCAAAAATAATAAGTTGAAATGAAGAGAATGCAAGAAAGTTACCGAATCGGAGGATTGTAAACTATCAGATGGTGGAGGTGACAGGTGGTTTTGTTATGAATGAGAGGCGTTAATGGATGCGGTGGTAGACAAGGATGAAGGGAAGTATGCTCCGGTGGCAGTTCGTAGTTGTTTCCGGAGTGATTCGCGGCAGATTACAACTTGTGTTTCTCAGGCGTGTTTCTTCGTCGACGACTAGTTTGGAGGTGGTGTGCGGTTTTTTGTGAAAGAGTGTTGTTCAAAGTTTGAAGTTTGGTGGTGATAGTTTATTATGCTCGTAGGAGATTTTACTGTGGTACATCGAAGTTTCACGGTGATGCAAAAAATGGAGATTCACAGTTTGTATCAAACATTGTCAGTGAGCATCATTCAATAATTTGCCACATGAAAATAAATGGTGAAGTCGAGTCTTCGACGGAGATGAAGGAGATGTGTTACAACTTTTTCTTTTGACTTGTTTTCCTTTTCTTTTTGGAGAAGTTTTAATATATGTATATGGCTTTGATGAAAAATAAAGAAGGTTTTGTTTTTTTAATGGAATGGCTATGAGGCTTAAGGTGGAGAAGTGGAAGAGAAACAGTGGATGTGAGTGTGTGAAGGTTCCGGTGTTTAGTTCGCCGGTGATGGCGGAGGAGCTTTGGAGGTTATTCACGGTGTGAAGAGTGTATGGGTTACGGAGATGTGGAAACGGTGAGGAGTGATGGGGATGGTTACCGGCGTGCAATGGTGTTGGAAGGTGGACGAAGGGCGTCGGAGGAGGAAGACGTCTTCCTTTTCTTTTTCGATTTCCTTTTTTTTCTTTTTCAGAATGTGTGGTGGGAGATTGACATGAGTGGAGGGAGTAGTGTTAGGTGAAGTTTTTATTATTATTATTTTTTTGTAACGTTGGCAGGAGAGAGTGAATAAAGGGTGGGGTGGTAATGAGTGTGAGAGAGGAGAGAGGGAAGTGTGCGTGTAGGTAGTGTGTGAGAGAGGGTGAGGTCAGTGTGATAGCTGAGAGAGATGTGAGGGAAACGTGAGAGGTAAAGGGTGTGATGGATACGTGTGAAGGGTGATGAGTGGTAGGTGTTTAGCCGACGCAGAGAGAGACGTGTGTGAGACATCAGTGAGAGACGTGCGGGAAGTGTAACACCCTTCTAAAATACCCCCAAATATTAAATAAAAACAACAAATACATATCAGAGTAATTATGCACCAAGGGTGTCACACAACACTTCACACATTTCACCATAAAATCAGTCATGCTCATTATTTAATTCAACATAATCACTTCTTGCAAAATACGCAGCGGATAGAGATCATTCAACATATGTAATACATTACACATAAAATTATTCAACAAGTTAAAACATCCCGTCCCGATGTTACATCTATCAGAGCATGACCCACTAAGGAGACCACACTAGACTCCAAGCACTAGCTTCTACTCACTCACTGCTCGTTACCTGAAAGATAGTTGTAAGGGTGAGTTCCTCAATCGATATAATAAGCATTATAAATCATCATGTAATGCTAAGTAAATTTACACGTCAATCACCCTAATCATATCATGCATTCAGTAACGGCACATCAACTCAAATATCATACTCAATAACAACGTAAAATGCAACTCAATAACAACATAAAATGCAACTCAATAACAACATAAAATGCAACTCAAATGAGACTCGACTCGTCATGCATGTGGTACCAATCGGAGTAAAACTCCCAACTTAAAATCATTGCCATTTTATTGGGCATCAAGGCATAAGCCTTCAACTTTCAACTTAAAATTTGCCAATCCAGGCCAACGTGGTGTGAGCAAAGCTCCGACTTAATGCATATGAATGTACATGGCATACACGACTTTACAATTCCGACAACATAATAATAATAGCAACACAACAAGGTTTTCAACATAATCAACTTATAATCAACTTTGGCTCATCAAGCCTACAACTCAGTATTTTTAACAACTTTCCGTACACGGAACAACTTAACAACTCAGTCATACTTGCATCGACACTTTATAACACAAACCCAACAAATTTTACTCATCAAAATTGACTACAATATTACTTCATAACATAACTCAATCCCTACTATGTCACATACCAACCTAGACAAATCACCAATTATGTTCACAACATTAAAATATCAATTTTTCACTTTTCCAACAGTGTTAACCGGTTAACGCCCTGGGTTAACCGGTTAACGCAGGACAAAACACATTTTCTGGCAAAACGCAACAGTGTTAACTGGTTAACGCCCTGGGTTAACCGGTTAACGTAGGCAAAACAGCACATTTTCACAAAATATAACAGTGTTAACCGGTTAACGCCCTGGGTTAACCGGTTAACGCAGACAAAATAGCAGTTCCTGCGCTAACACAAGGCAGAATGCAGAGTTCTCCGCATTTTCCGCCGTTGGAGGACTTCCGGACCTCCGATTCAATTTCCGTAAAAAGCTATACGTTCGGAAAATCACGACACATACAATTACGGACTCAATTACAGCTTTAATACAACTTATTCATCACAATATTTCAGCATTCAACATCCCAATTAGGGTCACTTCAACGGTTTATCACTACCCATGACATGTTAATCTATAATACCCAGTAAACGACGATAAACCCCCCTTACCTGAGATAATCCGGCAATCTCTAAGCTTCAAGCTTTTCCGTTCTTCAACCTTTGCTCTCTAGCTCTTCCTCTTTGCCCTTTCTCCACTTTCCACTTTTCAGCCGCTTCTGTGTTTCACGTGAAAACTCTTTACCAAAAATGAAAACCCTTTTCTCTTATTCCAACTTATATATTTTCCACTAATTATTATTCCAAATAATAATAATAATAATAATAATCCAATAATTCAATTTATTTAATTAAATTAATAATTATATTATTAACTTAATTTAAATAATTCTCTTATTTTATTCGGGGTGTTACAACTCTCCCCCACTAAAAGAGTTTTCGTCCTCGAAAACATACCTCAAGCAAATAACTCTGGATAAGACTCTTTCATCTGACTCTCCAGTTCCCAAGTCACATTGCCGCCTGCTGGTCCTCCCCAAGCTACTTTCACTAAGGCAATCTCTTTACCCCGCAACTGCTTCAACTCTCGATCCTCAATCCTCATAGGCGATATTTCAACAGTCAGGTTATCTCTCACCTGTACATCATCTACTTGGATCACATGCGACGGATCATGAATGTACCTCCTCAACTGAGACACATGAAAAACCTCATGCAAATTCGCAAGTGACGGCGGTAAAGCGATACGATAGGCTACCTCTCCTATCCTCTCCAAAATCTGATAAGGACCAATAAATCGAGGTGTCAACTTCTTTGACTTCAAAGCTCGACCAACCCCAGTTATCGGAGTAACACGAAGAAACACGTGATCTCCCTCTCGGAACTCAAGTGATTTCCTCCTCTTGTCATGATAACTCTTCTGACGACTCTGAGCAATTCTCATCTTCTCCTGAATCATCTTAATCTTTTCCGTAGTTTGTTGAACAATTTCCGGTCCAACCACAGCACTCTCACCGGACTCATACCAACATAAAGGTGTCCGACATCTCCTACCATACAAAGCTTCAAACGGTGCCATACCAATACTCGAATGAAAACTATTGTTGTAGTTAAACTCAATCAAAGGTAAATAACAATCCCAAGCACCTCCCTTTTCCAAAACACAAGCCCTCAACAGATCCTCTAGTGACTGAATCGTCCTCTCAGTCTGACCATCAGTCTGCGGGTGATATGCAGAGCTCAATCTCAGCTTAGTTCCCAAAGCCCTCTGCAAACCCTCCCAGAACTTCGATGTAAATCTAGGATCTCTGTCCGAAACAATACTCGACGGAATACCATGCAAACTTACAATTTTCTCAATATACAACTCAGCTAATTTCTCTAACGGATAGTCCATTCTGATCGGAATGAAATGAGCCGACTTTGTCAATCTGTCAACAATTACCCAAATAGCTTCAAAATTCTTAATTGTCCTCGGTAAACCAGAAACAAAATCCATACTGATACTATCCCACTTCCACTCTGGAATAGCCAACGGTTGCATTAGCCCAGACGGCTTCTGATGCTCAATCTTTGACTTCTGACAAGTCAAACAGGAATAAACAAAACTCGCAATTTCTTTCTTCATTCCCGGCCACCAAAATAACTTTTTCAAATCATGATACATCTTCGTAGCTCCAGGATGAATACTCAAGCCACTACGATGCCCTTCTTCAAGAATACTCTTCTTAAGTTCGATAACATCCGGAATACACACCCGATTACCAAATTTCAAAACATCATTCTCATCAACTCTGAATTCGCCACCTTGACCTTGATTCACTAGAGTCAACTTATCAACCAAAAGCACATCGGATTTCTGACCCTCTCTGATCTCATCCAGAATACCACTTGTTAACTTCAACATCCCCAATTTAACACTATTGTGAGTACTCTCACACACCAAACTCAAGTCTCTAAACTGCTCAATTAAATCCAATTCCTTAACCATTAGCATAGACATATGTAATGATTTCCGACTCAATGCATCATCCACTACGTTTGCTTTACCCGGATGGTAATTCAAACCAAAGTCATAATCCTTCAGAAACTCTAACCATCTTCTCTGTCTCATATTCAGCTCTTTCTGATCAAACAAATACTTTAAACTTTTATGGTCACTGAAAACCTCAAATCTTGACCCGTACAAGTAATGCCTCCATAACTTCAGAACAAACACCACAGCCGCCAACTCTAAATCGTGCGTCGGGTAGTTCCTCTCATGAACTCTCAGCTGTCTTGAAGCATAAGCTATAACCTGCTTATTCTGCATCAACACGCCACCCAAACCCAACAATGAAGCATCACAGTAAACTTCAAATGATTCCGACGAACTCGGTAATATCAGAATAGGAGCAGTAGTTAGCCTTCTCTTTAACTCTTGGAAACCTCCTTCACATTTTGAGTCCCAAACAAACGCTTGCCCCTTCCTAGTCAACATCGTCAATGGTAACGCCAACTTAGAAAATCCCTCAATGAACTTCCTATAATACCCAGCCAAACCAAGGAAACTTCGAATCTCAGCAACAGACTTCGGAGCTTCCCACTTAGATACCGCTTCTATCTTAGAAGGATCAACAGCAACACCACCTCTTGAAATCACATGACCCAGAAAACTCACCTCTCCTAACCAAAATTCACACTTGGACAATTTAGCAAATAACTTCTTTTCTCGTAGAACTCCCAAAACCACTCTCAAATGTTCAGCATGCTCTTCTTCAGATTTCGAATACACCAAAATATCATCAATAAACACCACAACAAACTTGTCTAGGTACGGATGGAAAATCCTATTCATATACTCCATAAATACTCCAGGCGCATTAGTCACACCAAAAGGCATTACAGAATACTCATAATGTCCATACCTTGTTCTGAAAGCAGTCTTCTGAATATCCTCAGTTTTCACACGGATCTGATGATACCCAGATCGCAAATCTATTTTGCTGAACACACTTGCACCAACCAACTGATCCATCAAATCATCAATCCTCGGCAAAGGATACCGATTCTTGATCGTCACTTTATTCAGTTGCCTGTAGTCCACACACAATCTCATAGTACCTTCTTTCTTCTTAACCAATAGCACTGGTGCACCCCACGGTGACACACTCGGACGAATAAATTTCTTATCCAACAGATCTTCCAACTGACTCTTCAATTCAGTCAACTCAACAGCAGACATACGGTACGGAGCCATCGATATCGGCCTAGTACCAGGTACCAAATCAATCGAGAACTCCACTTCCCGCTCTGGCGGTAATTCATTCACCTCTTCCGGAAACACATCAGGAAAATCACACACCACGGCTAGATCGCCAATCACCAGTTTATCTTTAGCCTCCAAAGTTGCTAACAGCATAAACAATTCTGCCCCATCAGCTACTTCCTCATTCACTTGCCTTGCTGATAGAAACAAACTCTTTCCCTCCTCAATCTCAGGAAAGACCACCGTCTTATCAAAACAGTTGATAGAAACTCGGTTAAACACCAACCAGTTCATACCCAGAATAACATCAATCTGCACTAGTGGAAGACACACTAGGTCCATCCCAAAGTCTCTACCAAAAATACTCAAAGGACAATTTAAACAAACCGAAGTAGTAGTCACTGAACCCTTCGCAGGAGTATCAATTACCATACTACCAAACATCTCAGATATCTCTAACTTAAGTTTCACAGCACAATCCAAAGATATAAAGGAATGAGTCGCACCTGTGTCAATAATAGCTACAAGAGGAAAGCCATTAATATAACACGTACCTCGGATAAGTCTGTCCTCACTGGAGGTTTGAGTTCCAGTCAATGCGAACACCTTCCCAGTTTGAGATTTCTTTGGCTTCTGACACTGACTTCCAATATGCCCTTCTTCGCCACAATTAAAACAAATCATTTCCTTGTGCTTGCAATCAGCTATTGCATGACCAGTCTTACCACAACGAAAACATCTCTTTACTTCAGCAGTGCATACATTACTCTTATGACTAGCCTGACCATATTTGAAGCAAACTATACCAGCAGGAGCACCTCCCCTACTAGTCCTCTGAGCCGGAGCAGCTCCTTGTTTCCCTTTTCCCACTGGGGCATCATACGGCTTGCCACGAGTTTGATGTTGCTTGCCCCTGCGGTCACTGACAATCTTGTAATGAGCATTATTGTCTTCTTCAAATATCCTGCAGCTATCAACCAATTCAGTAAAAATGCGTATCTTCTGATACCCAACAGCCTTCTTAATTTCAGAGCGCAGTCCGTTTTCAAACTTGATGCACTTTGAAAATTCAGCACCAGCACCAGTGTAATGAGGATAAAATTTGGACAGCTCCACGAATTTCGCAGCATAATCAGTGACAGACATGTTTCCTTGCTTCAGCTCAAGGAACTCAATTTCCTTCTTACCACGGACATCTTCCGGATAATACTTTCTCATGAATTCCCTACGGAATACATCCCAAGTAATGACTTCACCTGCCACGGTCAACCTCTCGTGAGTCTCTAGCCACTAGTCATCAGCTTCGACTGCTAGCATGTGAGTACCATACCGAACCTTCTGAGCTGGAGTGCAATCCATAACACGGAAGATTCTCTCGATCTCCTTCAACCATCCTAAGGCTGCATCTGGATCATGCTTCCCTTTAAACACCGGCGGATTCTCTCTTTGAAAAGTCGCCAAGCTACGTGATCCAGCATCACCACCAGCATTTGGCAAGTTCTGCACAGCTTGGGCCATCGCTTGCATTGCGGCAGCCATTGCAGCGTCATTCCTTCCAGCCATTTCAACTTATCAATACAACACAACTTAAAAGTTAGATTAGTAACAATACACAATTGTTAGACAGTAACGACACGACAACTGGCCGGACAGACCGACCTGCTCTGATACCACTAATGTAACACCCTTCTAAAATACTCCCAAATATTAAATAAAAACAACAAATACATATCAGAGTAATTATGCACCAAGGGTGTCACACAACACTTCACACATTTCACCATAAAATCAGTCATGCTCATTATTTAATTCAACATAAACACTTCTTGCAAAATACGCAGCGGATAGAGATCATTCAACATATGTAATACATTACACATAAAATTATTCAACAAGTTAAAACATCCCGTCCCGATGTTACATCTATCAGAGCATGACCCACTAAGGAGACCACACTAGACTCCAAGCACTAGCTTCTACTCACTCACTGCTCGTTACCTGAAAGATAGTTGTAAGGGTGAGTTCCTCAATCGATATAATAAGCATTATAAATCATCATGTAATGCTAAGTAAATTTACACGTCAATCACCCTAATCATATCATGCATTCAGTAACGGCACATCAACTCAAATATCATACTCAATAACAACGTAAAATGCAACTCAATAACAACATAAAATGCAACTCAATAACAACATAAAATGCAACTCAAATGAGACTCGACTCGTCATGCATGTGGTACCAATCGGAGTAAAACTCCCAACTTAAAATCATTGCCATTTTATTGGGCATCAAGGCATAAGCCTTCAACTTTCAACTTAAAATTTGCCAATCCAGGCCAACGTGGTGTGAGCAAAGCTCCGACTTAATGCATATGAATGTACATGGCATACACGACTTTACAATTCCGATAACATAATAATAATAGCAACACAACAAGGTTTTCAACATAATCAACTTATAATCAACTTTGGCTCATCAAGCCTACAACTCAGTATTTTTAACAACTTTCCGTACACGGAACAACTTAACAACTCAGTCATACTTGCATCGACACTTTATAAACAAACCCAACAAATTTTACTCATCAAAATTGACTACAATATTACTTCATAACATAACTCAATCCCTACTATGTCACATACCAACCTAGACAAATCACCAATTATGTTCACAACATTAAAATATCAATTTTTCACTTTTCCAACAGTGTTAACCGGTTAACGCCCTGGGTTAACCGGTTAACGCAGGACAAAACACATTTTCTGGCAAAACGCAACAGTGTTAACCGGTTAACGCCCTGGGTTAACCGGTTAACGCAGGCAAAACAGCACATTTTCACAAAATATAACAGTGTTAACCGGTTAACGCCCTGGGTTAACCGGTTAACGCAGACAAAACAGCAGTTCCTGCGCTAACATAAGGCAGAATGCAGAGTTCTCCGTATTTTCCGCCGTTGGAGGACTTCCGGACCTCCGATTCAATTTCCGTAAAAAGCTATACGTTCGGAAAATCACGACACATACAATTACGGACTCAATTACAGCTTTAATACAACTTATTCATCATAATATTTCAGCATTCAACATCCCAATTAGGGTCACTTCAACGGTTTATCACTACCCATGACATGTTAATCTATAATACCCAGTAAACGACGATAAACCCCCCTTACCTGAGATAATCCGGCAATCTCTAAGCTTCAAGCTTTTCCGTTCTTCAACCTTTTCTCTCTAGCTCTTCCTCTTTGCCCTTTCTCCACTTTCCACTTTTCAGCCGCTTCTCTGTTTCACGTGAAAACTCTTTACCAAAAATGAAAACCCTTTTCTCTTATTCCAACTTATATATTTTCCACTAATTATTATTCCAAATAATAATAATAATAATCCAATAATTCAATTTATTTAATTAAATTAATAATTATATTATTAACTTAATTTAAATAATTCTCTTATTTTATTCGGGGTGTTACAGGAAGCGTGACAGAGTGATGCAAGCTAGATTTTCAGTACTGTTGGAAGTGTACCAACAGTAAAAAAAAAGGAATCTAATGTTAATTTCATTTTATTATTTTTTGAAAACAATTACTATTATTTAAAATTTCTTATTAAAAATTTCTAATAAATATTTTGATTTAAATAAATTCTAATTATTTTAGTTGAATAATTAACCTAACAAAAATAATGATTGATTATAAATATAAATCGGATATAAATTTGCTCGGAAAATTAAATCGGATACACCAAAATGATCAGCATAAAATATACTTATTGAAAAAAATACAGCGTTTCTTTAAATTTTGAAATAAAATTGCACCGGTTAAAAGGCTCAGGCGGGTCCAAATGCAACCGAAACAGCCGCTGAAAAATACAACGAGCACACCAGGTTAAACTACATGAACCGTAGATTAATGATATTGGCGTCTGCAATTTTAATTTTGAAACTTTTTATCCGCTGATTTTGTCCGTACTTGAGGAACAATTTAACCAACTTGTCTGTATTTTCAATAAATTTATTCTGACTGATATTTTAGTTATTATTCATGATGGAATGCATGTCATGTTGTGCATATGATGCAAATTAAAAATGAAATCGATTTTACAAAAATTTAAATATGCCCGGACAAAATTGGGGTATGACATGTCGATTTAGAGAACAAAGAAAAAAAAATGATTAAAATAAGCGATTATAAGATAAGTCAATCTACTGTTTTCGATTTCTGGCTAATCATTGGTTTTTACCTATCAATTCCCTAAGCGGCTTCGATCTCTATTCGATTCAAATTTGATTGACAAGCGCAATAGATATATGACAGATTTATATTCCTATATTCCGAATTAAGCAAACGGATAAATACAATCGTGAATTAAGCAAACACGATTTAAAAATGCAATTTAACGATAAAGCCACGAAAACAACGATTAATATTTAGGAATGCAATCATACGAATTTAATCAAAACCATTCCATAAAATATAGATTAAGAAAATGAAATTTCATAGAATAGAACTGAAAGAGAACGAAATTAAATTGATAGAATAAAAACCTCAAAGCCTTGGAAATTCAGCTACAGCATATTGACTCTAGGAGATTAGTTCCTTTTCACGATCGCACAAAAGCAAAAAGTTATCGTGAATAATGTGTATTTGCTACAGTACTGCGGCTTCCCTTTTAAACAGAATAAGGGTTTCACTAATAATTCAAACTGGGCAGGAAAACCTAAATTCGGCCCAACAAATGGCCCAAAAGAAAATATTTCCTAAAGTACGAAACTTCAACGAATTAATTGAGACGTCTACACACCGAATCATATTTTGGATTCAACATAAAATTTGTAGGTCTTTCTCTTATCTTTCCAACGCAAGTCAGAACTTGCAAAACGGCATCCTGTAGCTCAAGTTATGATCCGAATAGTGGACAGGTATCAAATAACCGCTAAAACTGAAAAATAGCAAACGAAAATAGATTAAAGGCAACCATGAACTTAAATCTCAAAACATAATAAAATAGTAAAATAAGCAAAATAAACTATATAAATGCCCAAGTACAATTATAGAAGAATGTGTATCAAAATGCACTGATCAAATTCCCCCACACTTGAACTTTTGCTCTCCGAGCAAAATTACAATTTCAAAACAAAAGGAAAGAAAACAGAGCATGCACTTCCAAAAGTTTTCAAGATACAAGGTATAAGCATAATTCTAAGTCTCAGCTTCAAGAATATGGTGTTAGTAAGCAACTTTTTGTGACATTCAAAGCAGATAGAAAAACAGATTACCAAAAAGTACATCAACAGCAGTAAGATCCTCACAGGATATAATTCACTCAACTCTCAAGTGTTTAGATTAACTATTTACACTCAAAGCACAACATGAAAATTAGTACTACCATAAGCTTGAAAGGACTCTAACATCCACAGTTGAATTACATTCACACAAAGATTAAAAGGAATTTTATTTGGTTATAACGTGGCCAAGGTAAGGGTGAGATAAATCCTAAGCGGTACTAGGCTAAAATTCAAAGAGATAAAATAGACTTGAAAGAAACTGCGGGAGTTGAATTTACAAAATATTTCATTCACTTGAACAACTCTATAGTATTTTTTTTCTCTTCTCCTTCCTCTTTTTATTCATTTTTTTTTGAAGGAGTATGTATTGACATGTATTGAAATATTACAAACATAATTCCTTTTTTTTCTTCCTCTTAGCCTTCTATTTTTCCATTCTTTTTTTTTCTTTTCTATTTTTTTTCTTTTTCTGCCAACTTCTGAAACATTACAAATATAATTATTCAACCCCACACAACTCCAAACAAGACTCTTTCAACCTTTTGAATACGGTGATAACATTGTTTTTCACTTCTCGGCTTGTAATGAGTTTTAAACAAAAAAATGGGAGAATAGGCTCAAAGGGGTTTCAAACAAGGGATGAAATTATTTCAGGGTTGGCTTCTTGGCTAACTGGCTAAAAAAAAAATTGTCTTTATCATATCAGTGCACACAAGTAAACAACAACATCAACAAGAGTCAATTCAAGTTCTAGAGACTAACAGACATGAGTGAATCGCACAAGAAAGAAAGAGATAAATTTTTGTATGTTATTCATATAAGGCTCAAAGCTCACCAGGGTTAATGATCTACTGCTAAAGATATACAATTTAGAGTTTAGTCATACTTATCATACTAAAAATGCACAGCAAATTTTTCACATCACACCACAAGACTTTAGTCAAGAGAACTAAGAAAAATACTCATAATTGTAACTCAAAAACCAAAGAAAAAAACATGCAATTTTTTTTTAAGAAAGCAAATAAAAACCAAAACAGAGAAAAAACAAAGAAAATAAAACAAATAAATGGTTCCCTCCCCCACACTTAAAACATACGTTGTCCTCAATGAAAGAGCATAAATATAAAATAAGAGTGAGAGAAAGGAAAGAACACACCCGAGGAGTCAAGGCGGATAAGTGATTGCATAAACAGCCTTTCCCAAAGAGATCTCTTCTACAATCTCTTCTTCCAAAGTCGGGTTCTCATGGAGTAGCTTTGGGGAGTGTCCATTGACCTTGAAATTTTGATTAGTGCATTTGTCTTGTATTCCAGGATCAAAGAAGTATCTTCGATAAGTAAAAGTGTTGAATGGACACGTGAAAGTGATCTCCTTTTTTACAACATCAAGAATTAAAGGAGTATGGAGCTGCCTCTCTACTTTTGTTTCATCTTTAAGTGAGATTTTATGCATACATATGAATGAAATAATATCACGAGTGTCAGCCAAGGTCCATCCAATTCCCTTCTTATATTTCTGCTTAAGTTGAAGCTTTGATGAATAATATGAATTCTCGGGAAGTGGTTTAGGCTCTAAAGAATGTGGTTGTTCAATGCATGGTATGTTTGGGGCAGCCGGAATGTCAAGAGCTTCAGCCACATAAACAACTCCGTTTATACTATCACCCTGCAAGGCAACATTAATCTCAACACAAACAACACAAAGGTTAGTGTCAGTACAATCATCACATGAATAAACATCATCAAACCTAAATAGAGATGGAAAATCAAGTGAAAACAATTCAGAAAAAGTGTCATCAACTGACTCAGAGATCAATTCAATATGAAAAACAGAATGCTCCTCCAAGGGATGTTTCATGGCATCGAAAATGTTAAATTTTGTGACAATGTCACCAAATTCCATGGACATGGTTCCATCGTCGACATCAATTTTTGTTTTCACCGTTTTCATGAACGGTTTGCCTAAAATGATAAGCAGTCTGCTTGAATTTGTGTCTCCATACATGTCCAAAATGTACAAATCTGCAGGAAAAATCAAGTCATTAACTTGAACAAGCACATCTTCCACTACTCCAATAGGGCGAGCATTACTTCTGTTCGCTAGTTGAATGATTAAACTTGTATGTTGTAAAAGACCAAGATCAAGGTTATTATAAACAGAAGTAGGCATAACATTAATGCCTGCTCCCAAATCAAGCATGCGATTGTCGAATTTACTATCCCCAATGGTACATGGAATAGCAAAAGTTCCTGGATCCTTGCACTTTTGGGGTATGGCCTGATTGAGGGATGAAACAATAGCTTTTTCAGGTGAATGTTTAGGCTGGATAAGGGCTGAAATGTTTCGTCTCAAAATTACTCTCTCATTGCCCTTCAACCTTTTCTTACTTGTGCATAAGTCTTTTAGAAATTTTGCATACTTTGGAACCTGCTTAATAACATCAAGAAGTGGAATGTTTACTGCCATTTTTCTGAACACATCTAAAATCTCTCTCTCCTTGTCTCCATCACTAGTCCTTTTATTTTTCAGTATTCTATGTGGGAAGGGAACTGGTGGTACATACTCCTTCTCTTTTTCTTTTTCAGTTTCTACCATAATAGAGGGTTCAGTTTCTATCACAACGGAAGAAGGTTCAGGTGTTACCTCAAGAATTTTTTTATTTTTTTCTGGGGCTGGTTTTGTTACCTTCTCGGATCTCAAGGAAATTTCACTCACATTAGCATTAGGGCCTTTTGGATTCACAACTGTTTGGGCAGGAAGTTGGTTTGATCCTTGGGCTTGCTGCATGACATTCATCGAAGTGGCAAGCTGTCCAATCTATGTCTGCAAAGTCTGAATACTGGAATATGTTCATTGCTGAAATTGGAGATTGTTAACAGCCATTTGTTTGACAAGATCCTCCAATGAAGGTCCAGAATGTGCATAAGTGGAGACTTGGGGAGTGGTCTGTGGTTGTGGCAGGGGTATGACTAATTGTTGTTGGGTGGGCTGTTGGTTTCCATATCGAAGGTTTGGATGGTTCCTCCAATTGGGATGATATTTGTTGATGGACAAGTCAGGAATGTTGTACCCTCTCTGATTGTTGCTTTGGTTGAAAAAGTTAGTTGCATATGCTTGAGGCAACTGAGTGACCGAATCATCTGGAAGAATAGGACATGTGTCAGTAGGATGTTTAGTAGAAGTACAAATACCACACAACTTTGTTGTTTGAGGTTTACTCACTTCCATTTGTTTCACTAAAGAAGTAAGCTCTTCAATTCTGGTTTCTAAAGCCTTGTTGGAAGAGGAAACCTGAATGTCATTCACACCTTTTGTTTGGACCATAGAATTATTTATGGTTGTGAATTGTTGGGAGTTGAGTGACATGTTCTCAATCAGGGCTTTAGCAGCAACTGGAGTTTTATCAACAAGTGCTCCACCACTAGCAGCATCAAGAATGTTTCTATCCATTGGTAACAATCCCTCATAGAAATACTGAATAAGTAGTTGTTCGGTAATTTGATGTTGAGGGCAGCTGGATACTAATTGTTTGAATCTCTCCCAGTACTCAGCCAATAACTCATTTCCCTGTCTACTACCACATATTTCTTTTTGGATTGATGCAACCTTGGAGGAAGGAAAGTATCTCTCTAGGAAGACTCTCTTCAAATCATTCCAAGTTGTGATAGAATTCGACTCAAGATAATATAACCAATCCTTGGCAGCACCCTGTAGTGAAAACGGGAAGGCTCTCAGCTTGATGTGATCTTCGGTGATTCCTTTAGGTCTCAATGGTGTAGAGAAAACAACCTGAAATTCCTTAAGATGCTTATACGGATCCTCACCTGCAAGACCACTAAACCTTGGCAACAAGTGTATTAAACCTTGACTCAAAAGGAATA
The DNA here is from genome assembly GCF_024323335.1 of Lathyrus oleraceus. Classification (NCBI taxonomy): domain Eukaryota; kingdom Viridiplantae; phylum Streptophyta; class Magnoliopsida; order Fabales; family Fabaceae; genus Lathyrus; species Lathyrus oleraceus. The sequence continues at coordinate 528,662,039 of NC_066581.1, forward strand.
GTAACATCAACATATTCAATACATAAACAATTGTAATTCATATCAGGAGCAGCAAGTTCCCTCAGAGTTCTTTGGTCAGCCATATTAAACTCAATTGAAAAAAAATTAACAAACAATGAGAAAACGCAACTAATTCAACAATGCAACAACAAATAGGAAACTACTGACAATGTCCCTATTAAGTAAAAACAATTGAAATACGAAAAAAACAATTAAAATAAAAGGAAAAAAAATACAAAAACACAAAAATTAATCTAATAACGTCAATTAAAATTTTTGAGATTTTTTTTGGAATTTTATGAAACTATTAAAACAGAAAAAAAATCATAAAAAATAGAAAAATAAGGCATTTCGGGTTTTTAGGATGACTTCCATTATTTAGTCCCTAAATAAAGGCTTTTGATCCTTGATTTTTTCCTAGTTAATCGACAAAGATCAGAATAATTTGAGATGATTTTCTTAAAGAAAACATTTTTTTTATCCTAAAACACTAAAACACCAGAACACAAGAAAGTTAGGGGAAAAATGTTAAAACACGACACCTATGACTATAATAATAGTTAGACTATAATAATGGTTAAAATCTACAAGAATCCCCGGCAACAACACCAATTTGATCCGCTGTCGCACACTGGTCAAAAACGAGTAATAAAATATAGTAAACTGGAAGCGACACCTCGGGTATCGTATCACAAGGATTCTTGTATTATTCTTAACCTAATGAAATCGATTTAAGGGGGGGGGGGTTATGTTTTAGTGGTCGATTTAGAGAACAAAGCAAAAAAAGTGATTAAAATAAGCGATTATAAGATAAGTCAATCTACTGTTTTCGGTTTCCGGCTAATCATTGGTTTTTACCTACCAATTCTCTAAGCGGCTTCGATCTCTATTCGATTCAAATTCGATTGACAAGCGCAATAGATATATGATAGATTTATATTCCTATATTTCGAATTAAGCAAACGGATAAATACAATCGTGAATTAAGCAAATACGATTTATAAACGCAATTTAACGACAAAGCGACGAAAACGACAATTAATAGTTAGGAATGCAATCGTACGAATTTAATCAAAACCATTCCATAAAATACAGATTAAGCAAATGAAATTTCATAGAATACAATTGAAAGAGAACGAAATTAAATTGATATAATAAAAACCTCAAAGCCTTGGAAATTCGGCTACAGCAAATTGACTCTAGGAGATTAGTTCCTCTTCATGATCGCACAAAAGCAAAAAGTTATCGTGAATAATGTGTATTTGCTACAGTACCGTAGCTGCCCTTTTAAACAGAATAAGGGTTTCACTAATAATTCAAACTGGGCAGAAAAACCTAAATTCGGCCCAACAAATGGCCCAAAAGAAAATATTTCCTAAAGTACGAACCTTCAACGAATTAATGGATACGTCTACACTCTGAATAAGCTTTTGGCTTCAACATAGAAGTTGTAGCTCTTTCTCTTAGCTTTCCAACGCATGTCAGAACTTACAAAACGGCATCCCATAGCTCAAGTTATGATCCGAACAATGGACAGGTATCAAGTAACCGCTAAAACTGAAAAATAGCAAACAAAAATAGATTAAAGGCAACCATGAACTTAAATCTAAAAACATAATAAAATAGTAAAATAAGAAAAATAAACTAGATAAATGCCCAAGTACAATTATAGAAGAATGTGTATCAAAATGCACTGATCAGTAGGCACAAGCTGATAATTTGGAAAAGTGAAGCACCGATAAAGAGGGTCATAAAACTGAACCAAAACACTCAGAAGTCCTTCTACCACATCAGTAGACAACACGGATAAAAGCTTATAATGACGTTGCTTGAAGTCCAAGGGATCTGCTACAAAGGATGACAACTTCCTTAATTCTTTTAAATCAGGATATCTGAAATTGTACTTCATAGTGTTCCTTCGTCCACAATCCATGGTCTGAATTTTTTTGCAAATAAGACCTTAGTTTCCTTGGTATTTATTTTTTATGATGGATGTTATGATGCGCATGTATGCATGAATGCAACAATCACAAACAAGTAATCACACACAAGGCAAACACAAACACATGTCAAGGGATGGATCAAGTCATCATCAAGATCAATCATCCATTTTGGTGGATTATGGTTTTCACCTTATCAACACCCAAGTTCCATTGATATTGACGAGACTTGATCGGATCAAACAAGAATCAAAGGGTTTGTTGTGAGTCACGAGCGTGGAGTCAGGTTAAGAACCATCCCAAAGGAGTGTACTAAGGATAAAACTAGTAAATCATGTTCTAATAAATTCCCAGAGTCTTGATCCCATCTATTGGATATTACAGGTTAGGATGACTGGTCCATCAACCCGTAATATTCTCAAGAGAAACTCATCTGAGTGTAGTATCGCGTAACAACTGTGATCAAGTCTACACTTGAACAGTCTCTACACTACGTCCTAAATAGGCCAAGTTGGGTTAAATGTTCTACGGTCCTCAGCTTCTCGGACCCCCAATCAGAGAAAGTAATGCCTATCCACAAATTACTTGTGTGACATCAGTAACTCTAAGGAGGTCCCCACTGAGTAGATAGGTCTCAACCCAACTTGTTAAGGACTACTCCACATAAGTTGGGCATAACTATACCATCCTCTTATCTTAATTGCCCTCAAGTTTGGGTTAGAACTTATCTCACCACATATAGATCACCAAGCACAACAGACAAATTATATCACACAAACAACATATACAAACATCAAATATACAAATATATACACATAAAAAGTAGGCTAAACCCACTCAGGACTACTCCCCAGCAGAGTCACCACTTTATTTCTGTAGCGGTAAATTCGTTTCCATCAAGCTATGGATAAACTTGACGTCAGTAAAACCAGAGTCGCCACCGCGCTTTTATTATTTCCAAAGGAAAAAGGAAAAAGTACGAAGAAAACACAAAGATAAGAAGTTTTCAAATCAAAACTAATAAAATGCCAAAGATTACAGGTAAGGGGGTTGGTTACACAGAGGGAAGGTGTTAGCACCCAAAGTGTCCTAGGGAGTTCTTTCTTGTGTGCATATGTTTTTGGGTATAAATGATGTTTGATGAAATAAAGAGTGTGGGGATGAGAAAATAATTCATTGATTATATTTTTATGTTTGACAAGACCTTCGATCTTATGCCTACGTACCAACATAAAAATGAGGGATCAAAACCCCGTAGTTCGTGGTAAAAATCTCAAAGAAGTTGGTGAATTGATTTCAACAAAAGTTTCAATGAAAATGCACAAAAGGCCAAAGATTTGAATGGGGTTGTTAGTTCTTTTTGTCTTTTGAAATTTAGGTCAATATGGTTAGTATATTTACAAATTTGATTTAAGGAAAGAAGTTTGAAAATTCAATGGCATAAGGCCAAAGTTTCTAATCATTAAAATATGTCTAAGTTTGAAATCACAAGCAAAGAAAGTTTTTGAAAAGAGGGAGAGATTTTGAAAGTAAAGAAGTGGGAGGAGATGAAGAGACTACCCTAAGAAAAAATTAAAAGTTTAAGAGTTGAAAAGATCTAACCAATGGAATGCAATCCAACATACAAGAATTTCATATAGAAACCCACTTTCCTTTGGACTTTAATCAAGCAATAAGCAATAAGCAATGAGCAATATCCAGACATCATGATGATCAAGGCATCAAATAAAGATAGCCATATCCAAGAAAGAACTCCAATAGCTAGCAGTCTTCAGTGTCTTCCAATGTATCAGATGAAATATTCCTTGATCAACTCAGAACAAAACATCAGACATGGACAATAATAATAATTATGTATAGAGACAGAGTAGCAGATGAATCAAAAGGATCCAAGGTCTTGCAATCAGATGAAAGTCATTGTCAATGATAACTCAATCTCATACCTTGGCATTGACCAAGTCCTTTAGCACATGGAATGTTGCCTAGTTCTAAGTCCAAAAGTACATATCAAGTCCCAATACTCCACCAAATGTTTTTTAGGGTTTTTGTTGTTATTAGGTGGTTTAGGGTCCTAAGACCACAAACAAAATCAAAACACACAAACAAATATACAAGATATGACTCAAGTGAGCAAAGTGAAAATGACTTGGAACATAAACAAGTTGCATGAAATGTAAATGGAAATGAATGATAAATGACTGGAATTTAAATTGCATAAAGTTAATAACTTGAAAGTAAAAGCATAATGAATAAGAGTTAGTCAGTGGTTAGTCAAATGTTAGTGTTGAGTTTTAATTAATTAAGTCATTCTTTGGAGAAGACTCAACCATTCATTCATAAGTATGAATCGTTAAACCAAGACATCTTCCATGAGAAGGACTCCAACTTGGACAATTCAACAAGTATGACACTAGCTCTCATGAAAGGAAAAAAAAGTCAAGTTTCCACACAATGTCATAAAGAATGGGAGACTTACAATATCACTTACTAGAATGTTATGCTTTGAGGGTCAAATTTAGCTCTATGCTAAGCAATCGTAATTGGACTTATGTAGAAGTCACAACTATCTGAGGTCGGCCAATAAAAATATAGGTGCTAATGCATGTTAGAGATTTTGTACAAAGAACCAAACTCCTAAAACATAGCACACACTAAAAGAAAATGGGAGGGACCTATCTCAGTTAGACTTATATTGATTCATCTGACACAAGGTCATTGATGAATCAATTAGCATCTGGACATTAGAGATTTCATTGGTCAAATGAGGGAATGAGGAAGAATATGGATGAAGATGAAGAGGGAAGGGGAAATAGAAACACAAATTAATCATGAGAGGAATTTCATCTAATCAATACCATCCATTCATTTTGCGAGATGAAATGTATATTTCATCAATCCCCTAAATCCAACGGTTTTAATCAAACAAAAGTCAAATCAACCATGACCATGGCCCAAACAAAAAGCCAAACATCACAAGACCATAAAAATGGCTCAACATATTTTTAAACATTTATTCAATTAAAAATCAATTTAAAAAGGAATTAGAATGCATTTTAATTTGGACAAAACCTCAAATCCCTTCAAAACACCAAATAAATAGCCAAGGGATTTATCCTAGGTCAAACAAGGTCAAAGGACCTTAGAAAAAAAACACAATTTTTAGAAAGTCAGAAGTAAAACAATTAAAAATATGCATAAAAATCCAAAAAATAATTTTAATTCAAAATATGGAAGAGAAAAATATTTAAAGATTTTTGGTGAAAGTCCCATATTTTTTGGATTAAAAATGAAATTTCTATGAATTAAACAAAATAAAAGAATTAAACAGAAAATCAGAAAATACAAAAAAACAATGGCCATCAGATCTCCCTCATTAATTGAGGTGGCAAAGTTGATGGCCAAGCGTGTGCTATCCACGATGCGCTTTAGTCAATGCGCCACACACATGGTAATCTGAACCAAAGACTATGATTAAAACGTTTGAAATAAATCAGAAGGTTGGAAAGGTGCCAACGCACCACCGGAGCCCCAACTCCGGTCTTCTTCTCTGTTGGACCTCACTGGACTGGTCCCCCACCAACCTTCACTAAAATTAAAAGTGTGGACATGATTTTAAAGGAAAAATGCCTAGGAGCTCGAATCTGACCTCAATTTCATCCAATTCAAAGTATATTGAAAGATACATGGATTTGAAATTTGAGGTTCATGATTTGAGTTGCTTCGATTTGATCTCAAAGCAACTCAATCTTGTGGCCTAAATTGGTAGGACTTCAGCCAACCAAAGATCAAAGAGAATGATGAAGAATTAAGAGAGAATCGAAGGCTTAAAGTTTCTGAAAAATCACCTTCGGGTAGCTTGAATCTGGCTTGATCTTGCTTCCAATTTGCCTTGGCTCAACTCTAAAAGCTTGCAGGAAGTGAAATGGATCAAAGAGAGGCTTGGATTCTTGGTGTTTCAATCTCAAAACAGAAGGAGAATTAAAACTCGATTTCAAGTGAAATCTTCAAGTTTATCCTTTAATGGAGGCTAGGGAGGCAATGGTTCAAAGCTTGGGCAAGCAGGGATCCTCATTCTGATCATAATGGTCATGTATATATAGCATAGCAAGTTGCTTTTCACACACTTTAAAATTTTGCCAATGTTAGCAACTTTGGTGCATGGATGCATGGGCATTGATTTGGGCCTAATTCATGATGTGATCTTTCTCCAATTCGTGCATAATGAGTACTGAAACATTAACATGTAAGCATGCAATAGGAAATGGTTATCTGAATTCAAATCTTGCCAAGACAAATCTATGAAAGGAACCATGCGCAAGTCCCTCAAATCTTGTCCAAATGAAGTGATCTTGAACTTTTTAGAAAGGTGACATCAAGGGGAACAAACTTGATGTTGAACACTTTTCAATTTGAAGTTTGGATCATGATGAATTTTAAGGTGTAAGTTGGAGAAATCAAACATAATCGAAATTTTTCTAAGTACCAAGTCAAATGACCACTTCTTCCACCTTGAATAACTTTTGCTATGAGCTTCAAATGGAAATGGTTTCTTCACCAAAGTTTTATCTCTTTCATCTCTCTTCAATATGGTTACAAATTTGACCTAATTTGGATTTGGCATGAGGGAGTTATTCATTTTAGAAGTTGAGGAAAATTGCCTGTTCATTGGTAATGGCCCAAAATGACCTATAATGTTTCCTCTTGGCACATGCCCTTGCAAGTTGAATTTAACATTTCTCAAAGAATAAAAGTTGTATAGGACATACTTAAATTGATCATGAAACTTTTATATCCTTCATCTCATTAAAACTTAGCAAGTTATGGTCTTTGTAAGTTGACCTCCTAACTAGGGCACAAACAAAATGACCTATAATGTTTCACCATAATAAATAACTTTACAAGCAAAACTAGATCTTGATTTCAACATGAAAGTTTTTTTTAATGTCATAAGGATTAACTTTTATCTTGGAATCATTTTCATATGACCAATATTGTAGGAGATAGGGTCTAAGGAACCCTAGTTTTGACCAATTAACTTTCTCTGGTCAACCACCTTGAACCAACTTGCAAACTTGAAGTTCTCTTGATCTTTGGGACTCATGGAGGATCATACATGTATAAGATGGTGTATAATTAAGTATACCTTGAAATATTTGACCAAATGTTGAACCTTGTTGAGGAAGTCAGATAAGATACCTATATGAATTAGGGCTTCCAAGACAAACAAGCTTCAAACTCTTGATGAACTCTTGATCAAAATGATAAATGAAGAACATGGGGATCCATATATGATGTCTAGAACCATTATTAACCATTCCTTGATTATCTCTTGTCATGAGGGTCTCAAACCCTAGTTGTGAGCTTGATGAGACATTGGTGGATGCACACACTACCTATAAAAGAATCAAAGATATACATAGACATATTTTTTGCCATTTTGGTTAGTAAACAAAGAAAAATAAAGTATGATACACTCAAATGTGCTTGGTGATCTCTCACAATTCAAACCCAATTAATGAGGGGTAAGGAGGATATCAAGGTGTGATCCCAAAGCCAATGCAAATGATGAGATAGCATGAGGGATCTTAGGGTCAAATTTGGGGTCTTACATAACCCTTGCAAAAATCTCTCTCTTTTCCTTTTAAAACTGCTAAGACATGTCAAATCAAACTCCCATTGCGACCACTATGTAAGGCATCGCGACCGTGATGGCTTTTCATCGCGACCAAGACATATGCATCGCGACCACGATAATTCCTAGGGCCAAAATGCTTATGTTTGCTTCCTATTTTCTTCTAAGTCCATTTTTGTTGTTTTTATTTCTCTTATACTATTATTCTAATTTCTTGTTCACTTTAAACCATACTTTACTCATAAATACCTTGATTCCATTGAAAATGCTCAAAAAATTTATGCAGTGATAGAGTGTAATTACAATCCCAAACTTACTATGTTATATGTCCTTAAGTAACTTGTCTATAAATTGAAGATTTCAACATAAATAAAATGCTTACCCTTACCGATGAGCATCACCATTCTCTTATTTTATATCATCACTTCCATTCCCTTCATTAATCTAGATAAATCCAAAAACCTCTTCCGATATTCACATGTACTCAACATGTCTCTCATCTCACCTTTTTAGCTCAAGTGGACAGGGTAATCAGAAAATCAACATACAAAAGCATTTTACCATAAGTTTACAAAATTTCTAACAAAGTTGATCAAAGTCATATCTAAACACACACTTTTGAGGTCTTTTAAGTTTTTTATGGGGTTTATATTAGGGTAGGATATTTTTGGGATAATAGACTTAAACATTTTGGAGTTAGATACCTACTTTTCAAGAATCTCACATACTTAATTACTACTAGAAAATCCAATTTGTTGGTACTTTTCATTCATTTTTCATCATCTTTTTATTCTTATTTTGAAGAATTGATTTTAACTTCTTAACTTTTATCTTCTATTTTTTTCCTTTCTCTTTATTGACAATTTTTCTCTAGTACCCCAACCCCAAACTTAAACGTTGCTAACTTCCAAGAATAGCCCCAAACTAATTCTTTTACATTAGACAAGGAAAATAAAATTTCTACCTAACTCCAAAGAGTGTGGAAAGATTAATCTTTCAAGTCAATTGGGTTACATATTAGGCTATGTTAATGAAGAAAAGGCTCAGGCTCAAAAGGGTTTAAATAACGCATATAAATATTTCATACAGATTAGCTTAAAAAAGCTTAGAGTTTCCGTAAACAAGTGCCTCATTGTGTACTCTCATAAGAAAGAAAAGTAAACAATGGAAGTTTTGGGTAAAACCTCACTTGTTGAGGTATCTGGAGATTGAGTATAGTCCAATTGGCTTTCTCTTTTCTTCATACATTGTCTATCTGCAGTTAGAACTTCTATAATGATCAACTCTTTTTTTTTAATTATTTTCTGGTTACTTGTTTCATGTTTCTTTTCATATTAGCATAAGTAAGGTAGAAAATCATTAACTAAAAGAAACAACTGCCACAAGCTCGTTTATTAAGTAAAGCATATAGAAATTATAAACACGGAAGATGTAATAAAAGAACGACAAAATGAAATAAAGCTAATAACACCAATGTATGGGTTGCCTCTCATACAGTCCTTAATTAAGATCCTTAGCTTGGTTGTTTGCTTCTTTAATCAAGTTATTCCTTTAGACTCATATCAGTGCATCTAATTGGTTTAAAATCAAACTTGATCTTGTGCTTGCAGTTAGTCGGATTTCTCCCCTTTAGATCACATTGGTCCCAACCACTTGATCCCTTATTTTTTTCTCAACACTCTTCTAGGTGTTTCTTTTTTCAAACTAGGTGAAGGACTACAAGTTCGATCAGGTGGTCTCAATTGTTTTCACAAGAGAACATGCTTTATATGTGGATATGACTCTTTTTGCTCAAGGATATTGTATTTTTATCTTTTGTTGGCATTCCTTCATCTATATCTTCTACTACATTAATTTTTTAACACCGAGTATTCTCTTTATGATGTTTTGTTGCTTCGAACACATTAAACACGATCTTTTCTTTGTTGAATCTCAAGATTAAATCTCCCAATTCCACATCAATTAGAGCTTTACAAATTTCTAAGAACGACTTTCCTAGAAGTAGAGGTGTTTTAGAGTCTTTTGGCATATCAAGAATCACAAAATTGTTTGAGAAAAACAAACCATTCACTCTCGTAAGTACATCTTTGAGAAATCCATATGTGTAAGTCATAGATCGATCAACTAATGTAAGATTCATGTCAAAGAGTTTGGTCTGAGACTTAGTAAAATTTTAAGAAGTTGGTCATTCATAGAGTTTGACAGGTCGAAGGAGTTCGACTGGAGGCAGATTCAAATTTGAAATTGAACTAACTATCTTTTGATCTTATCCAAAATGCTAAAGACACGTGGAGGTCAATCGAAGACCAGTCACACATGCAAGGATGGCGTGTTGGATGGAAAGGCATTTGAACGTTGGGAGATCGTTAGTTCGTAGCATTATAAAAAGGAGTTCTAGTGGTAGGATCAAGAGGTGGCAAAAAACATTATAAACTTCAATATACACTCAAAGTACCCGCACACAAGAGAGAAACGAATTTTTCTAAAGAAATGTACTTGTGTACCACTTTTACATTTACATAAATAAATATTTTTTCCATTTAAGTTATCATTTACTTATTTTTATTTACCATTCAAGTAATTGATTTCAACTCATTTACTTTCAAAACCTGATAATTTTACTAAGACATCCAACATTCATTACAAGCAATTTGATAACATTAAATGCATATTCTTTTTTTTAGAAAATTAGCACAAATTTACCATATGATTTACTAGTTTGTTCCTTCAAACAATAAATTTAAAATTAAATGATTGTTTATCAAAAACATCGATGAACATTGTGTCGTTAATCTGGGCAAGCTTCGTTGGGCCCGAGTTGTATCTTGGCCGCTTCAAAACTCGGCGCAAGAGATCGGACGTGTACATTATCTGATTTATATTATAGAAAATCATTCATTTTAGACTTTTTGTTGACAGGTCATTTTAAACCTGAGAAATTTAACTTTCCTCTTTTGTAGATTTAACATTTCCAATACGTACACAATTATACATGTTTATTGCAATCATAGTTCATATCATACAAGGAAAATTAACTAGGTATATATATGTATGTATACTTTTATGTTGAATCAAAGGACGATACTAAAGTTGGAGAAGCAAATATTTATCTCTTGTAAACCTAGTAGTAATGAGACATGTCCATGTGAATAATTCTTGGCTAATTATTATCAATTTGAAGCTAGACAAAAAAGGCATTCTTAGTTAGGTATAATCCAACCATAGATATTGACATCTCACTGATCAGAAAATGGCAATCAACATCATACTCCATTATGAAAAAAAAACAATTAGAGCCATGTTTCTTCATGATAATGAAATGTTTAATTCAAGTTAGTTGAACTTAGAGCCTAAAAGACTATATGAAAATTCTTCATGATATGAAATGTTTAGTGCAAATTAGTTGAACCCGAGAGAGCCCATAATACTATTTGAAAACATAATGCATAAATGTCAACTTTTTTCATAATTGAATAACACAATTTGATCAATATGATAACTTGCTAGCTTAATTTCCATAAATAGTTAGTCAATACTATTGGAAAAAAGAGATCAAATTTGAATGAAAAAAAAGTTTATATATAGGTGATATTTTTCATTGTATAAATTGACTTTTTTTTTTTTTTTGTTGGTTTTCCATAAATTCTTTTAACCACAGATAATCTTATTTGAATTATGTCACACTAAAAAAATATGAGTATCTCTAATGACATAAGTTTAAATATTAATTTGTCACGTTGTAGGAGTATAACCTCTTATATTAGAATTAACTTCCAATTATAATATAGGATTTAATTGAAATACACTGACAGTGTAAATATATTTTACACTATCAGTTAATTACAACCATTGATTTGTTAAACAAGTTTGACTTTTATTATAATCATATGTAAAATAACACAAACGGATGATTGTGATGTATTGACAATGTAAAAAAATTTATGCTGACAATGCATAACAATTAATCTCTTATAATATCATGTTTGGAGTGAGCATCAAACTTTCAACATTTTTATAACTTTTAGCCTTTTCATCTAGTGGCCAAATAAACTTTATATCTTCTACAAGAATGAATTGATGCAATATTTATAATTAAAATATTATAATATTAATTTGAACCATTGCAAAAAAAAAATATTTGCGATCATTAAGTTGCGACTGTTACATCAAAATCCCCCTCCCTCAAGTATTGTGATAGTTCGCATAACGGTTTCTTTCATTCACCTCCTTAATTTGTAAAAAAATATTTGAAGTTGTGACAGTTAATTTCGACGATTCTCCCTCAATCACCTATGCTCCCTTTTAACGGGAGATATGTGACAAATTCATCAACTGTCGCCATAATTGAGTACTCACAAATAATATTTTTCATTTTCCCTCAATTTCCTTTTCATAAAAAAGTGTTTCCCTCAAAAAAACATTTATCTAAAACCATCGATTAACAAAAATCACTCCTAAAAATCTTTTCGCATTCAAACCCTTACCTTTTATCCCAAAATTTCAGTTGGATGTTTCTCTCAAATCACAAAATTCTGAACATGTTCAAACTTGTTCCCATCAAATATTTGTTGGATGGTTTTCCTCAATTCGCAAAACCCTTGAACTTCATTTTCTAATACCTCCCTCATGTATCAGTTACAATTTTTATCCACTCTTGCTCTTGTTCTCCATTTCTAAAGGTGAGAAAAACCACAAGAAGAGGGGTTGAATTGTATTTTTTTTCTCCTTTTAAGTCTATTGAACTTCTGTTTCTGATGGTTCTTTATCAGAATATGAACACAAGGTTCACAGTCTGACTCAGAAAAGTAGTTTAACTTCTGAAGGACCTTATCAGAATCTGATTTGAATGACCAAAGTTGACAACAACGGAATATGTAAGTACATAAGCAAGAACATAAGCAACTTATCCTAGCTTCTCTCACAACTTGAGAGTAGTATAATCCCCTTGTACTTCCAATGAATTTCCACTATAACTAAGATAATTACAAATGCTCAAGCATACAGGCAAGAGACTTCTTTTCTTACACACATAAGTATGAGATTTCCTTGTTCAAACACGTAAGTTTAAGACTTCCTTGCTGAAGCACACAAGCTCAAGACTTCCTTGCTCAAACACACAAGGATGGGACTTCCTTGCTCTAGCACACAAGCTAAAAACTTCAAATGCTCAAGCACTGAAGCAAGAGACTTCTGACTCTATAACAAATTGTTAAGATATTTAGGTAACAACTACATTTGACATACAATCAGAGGTGTAGACATAGTACAACTTAGAAAGACTCTAAGACTTGAGAGCTTCTAAAATATACACAAAGTTAAGATGTTTTAAGTCTTATAAGCTTGACAAAATAACTTCTCTTTGAATGTCAATGAACAGAGTCTATATCAGAGTGTTATATTAAATCTTGGTAGGTTCTTCTTCAGGTCTACAGCTCCTTATATAGAGAAGAGAGAAAAGAGACATTGAAGACCTTCACCAAAAGGTTGGTTAACCTTTGCACATGATTAGACACATCAAGCAAATACCTTTCTACAACATGAATGACCTGTTGAAGCTCACACAACCAAGGGGGAGATATTTCCTTGAGTCTTCACGGGGTCAAAAAGGTTATGAGTCAGTCAGAGTTGCCTTGGTAAAAGAGCTTCTGCTTAGAGGCTGACTTTCTTTCAAACTTCACTCTTCAGAGGTTGGTCACATCAGAGTCCTTTTCTTGGCTTCTGAAGCTTCAGAGTCTTGGTCACCAGAGGTTGACTTTCTGCATAGTTGACTTCTTCAGAGTCTAGATCTCCATCAGAGGCAGAGTCTTCATAAGTGATCTTCAGAGCAAGAGTCTGATCTTCAGATTTTGATTTCTCAATCATCTCTTCATCCATTCTTAAAGATATAATCCTTCATACTTGAACAAATATTAGAATACCTGATTGTTCTTTAAATACTTTATTATCATCAAAACCCAAGGGATATGGTACTAGCCAATTTTGTTCCAACAATCTACACATTTTTTATTATGACAAACAATAGTATTTAAGAATAATGGTTGACACTTTAATTAACTTGTTGACATCAAGATTAGAGGTTTGTAAACTCCCCTGAATCTGATAGTACAGAGAGTGAGGTTTGTAAGCTCCCCCTGATTCATATCCATCTTAATTAAATTCCTTTAACATATTCTTTAGAAATTATATTAAGCAGTATTAGAATAATCATCAGATTTAGGTGCTTAAATACTCTCTATCTCTCCCCCTTTTTTGTCAACAAAAAGATAAAGAAGATACTGAAGAAAAATAATGTATGGGAAAAATAATTTTGAATAAAAATGAGTTAAAATTAGTCTTTACTTCTCTTTAGTTAAAGACTCGTTTAAAATAAAGTAGGCTATTATGGTTTGTAGAAGCATTTTCAATTTTCAAGGTGGTCAAATCTCGGTTCTGACAACTAAGCATAGATAAGTAGGGATCAAAACTGGGGAGACATGCCTGAAGACCAAGAACAACTTCTCTTTCCTGTGTTTACTGAGGCACAAAGATAAAAAATTACTATTCATTATCACATACATTCTATAAAAAGCATATTTGCATTATCACAAGATCACATTCCTCTTCTTCCAAACTCTTCTCTTTTTAAGCAGCATGGGCAAGCCAAAGCAAGATAAGAATTTAAGGAAATACTTTGCTAAGTAGATTAGAAATATTATGAAGAAGCAGAAGAGGAAAGATAAAATTAGATATGTTGAAGCTATAAAGGCTTAGAAAGTCATGGAAGTTGAAGGTTCAAGCACATCTGTTGGGGCTTCCAAGATAAGGACTTCATAAACAACAATGAAGAATCCCAGAAAAGAGAAGGATCCTAATGAAGAATTTGAATACAAATCAGATGATGATCAAGACTATATTTACTTCCTCAAAACTTATGATGAAGGAGTTGACAAGTTTGAAGGATGTAACTTTTCATCATGCATTTGTTGTCTTTAGAAACTGATTCTGGATCTTGTACTCCTTTCTTTGATTAAAAAGCAGATCCTTTTCACATAGCGTCTTATAATAATGATTGTTAGCCACTAGCAACCTTTGATTTAACCACTTGATATTGAGATCTCATAACAGTTTTCAACAATTCCAGCCAGAATTTTGAAAAACAATACAAAACTAAAGATTATTGATTACGGAAGAATCATGACATTATTTTGTTTTACCATAATTAAAATACTAAGTCCAATTAATATAGCTCAAAGTATAAGCAAATAAGTACAAGCATTAGACTTAATGATAACGAGAAATCGTATCGTATTTTTAGGCTCAGTTCACATGATATTCGTTTATACTTTTATGTATTTTATCGTCTTTTACTTCCATTTTATGTGTTTTTCAGTTATTATCCAATATCATTGAAGTTTTGGAAGCCTCGCGCAAAAAGGAGTTAAAAAGGAGAAAAAGAGCAAGTTTTACGCATTATGTCCAGACGGCGTTCGCCACTTACTCCGCTGCCACGTCATTTAAAATATGGAAGGAATGGCATTCGCCATTATCACGCAGTAACAGAACTGCGCTAGTGGGCAGTTCTTGACCGTTTTTTATCCACTATTTTCCCTCCACTCCACATGCACGATCCAAGGGAGATACCAGGTCTCAAAACCTCTATAGATAGGATTGTGGGAGACTTTAGAAGGTATCCAAGTAGTGTGGGAGCGCTGCCGAAATCACGTTTTAGAATTAAGCATAAATTACCTGTAAAAGTGACAATAACTCACATCGAGGGATTGTCACACTTGTTCTATTTTATTTCTCACTGTACTCTTGGATCAAAGAACAAGTTTGTCGTTATTTTATTTTCAAGTTAATTTCAGTTTTATTTTATGCAATTTCAGGTTCTTTTTACTGCTTTTGATATTTGCATGTTTTATTGTTTCAATTACTTGTATGCCTAGTTGCTCTTAATTTTGAATGTTTTAATTATGCTGTTTTTAAATAATATCATGTCTTGCTAATTTACTCTGAGTCTGACGTATGAGGACCGTCATTACCGACGGGACTCGGTAGAATAATAGGTGCGAATTTATGATTTAACTATGTTATGGTTTTAGTTTCCAATTGTATGTTTTACTGTTTTGGCATGAGAGTGTGAGACAAGTTAAGGTTCAATCCGATAGCGCGAGAGTGTGAGGAAGGAACCAGATAGTGGAAACTAGGCATCGATCCTAAAAACAGCGAGAGCGCTTTAGGCATCGTTTAGGATCTCATTTACTTTCAAAAACACGCTTTCTAATTAGAACAGGCGAGCGAGATCAAAATCTTGTGGTTAGGAGGTGTAATCTTTGTCAATAGCACGAGAGTGTGAGATGGGACCTTTAAGTCAGTATTTTCTACATCACACAATAGAATCATATTTAGTGTCAAATTCTACCTAATCCCTTAGGTACGCGGAATCCATATTCCAGACTCATTTGTTATTATAACTTTTAAACCGTTAAAAATTAGTATTTTCGTTTCCGTTCGTAACTTTATAATCTTTAGCCTTAGCTTTGCACTGCAACAATAGATAACATTAGTTTGACTATTAGTCCTTGTGGGTTCGATAATCTTTTAAAACTACACGATAGGTTGTGCGCTTGTAGTCATAATCCGACAGACACGCCTATCTCCCGTCAAGTTTTTGGCGCCATTGTCGGGAACTAATTTAGTCAATATTGTGACTCAATTGTTGCACCGTAGAGACTAAGGCACTCTCTTCTCTATTACTATGTATCACCCAAATTTTCTCTACGATTACCACTCCCAGTATTTTGAGGAACCGGGAGATTTCCATAAATCCGACCTCGAAATATTAATGGAGGATTTCATTGAGACGCAAACTTGCTCTAGGATAGAATCTATGATGGAACTCTTTATGGCTACACAAACTCTTCAGAACGAAGAGTTTAGAAAACAAAGTATCTATATCAATGAAACCCTTAGGCAGTTGAACACTACGGTCGAGTCCCTCGCCACTCACAGCGAGGCATTGGAGACTTAAATCTCCCTACTTGCACAGACACCTCTAAGACCCTTCCCTGAGAAACATGCGAATGTTGTAATAACCACCAGTGAAAAATATGTCGAAAATCCTAAGGAGAGTGATAAAGAGGATGGTTTAGATGAGAAAAGAGTAGCGATTGAGAAATATCCACCGACACCACCTAAAAGGGAGGTTGTCAAAGAGGTAGAGAAGGAGGCACTTTGTGGTGTTCCTCTTCCCTATAAATCACTGATTCCTTTCCCGCGAAGGTCTTCGGAAGTTAAGGTAGACTCCAAATCCGAAGGGTATGAGGAGCTATTGGAAAATATCCACACCAATGCACTTGTGTTTGAGGATCCTGGCCGAAGAGAAAAACCAATGATAAGTTAGAACAACCAATGCCTAAAAAAGAGCCGAAATCACCCCCACCTTACCTAAGGTACAAACCTCACTATAATGAAAAGAAAAGGAAAAGTTAGGTATATGAAATATGGCTCGATAAATGGCCTTGGAAAACTAATGATCTAACCAATTTACAAGTTCGGTAGTCGAGCTCCCGATGTTAAAACGAAGCACTACGTGGAAGGTAATCCACGACCTTTATTCTTTTTCTTTTCTTTTTAGTTGCTTTCATTTTTATTATTTTCATCAGAGAAGAAGTGACTTCTCTCCGAGTGGATCTCCTAGGATTTATGGATGACGTTAACGAGCAGTTCAATTAGGTCTTCCTGCATATTCATTCTTTGGAGCATTCTCGTGGAACGAAGTTATAGCTAGTATTAACTGATTGTACTAGAGTTTTAGTATTCTCTATGTTTAGTATTTTATTTACGATCGAAGTTTGTTTCCCTTGTTGTTATTTTTCAATATTTGCCTACTTTTCAGTCGATATATCGACATGAACTTATGTTACACCTACATTTAATTAATGTACTTTGCATTTCAGTCAATTGTTTTATTAAATCGCTTATTATGCTCATTATTATAAATTTCATGCTTTTTAAATTATAGCTATAAATTTTAATTTACTGATTTATATCCTTAATAAAACGTACCGGCTTTTAATCTTTAGAAACTACCAAAATTATAAATTTTAGGTTAATGGTGTTCGCCATAAAGCTAACGGCGTTCTCCATTCGCTTTGAATTTAAAAGTCCCAGCATTTTAGGCAGATGGCCTTCTCCATAAGCCTAATGGCGATCGCCATATCAGGAAAACAGAACTCCCTCCTACGCGTTTTTTAAACCCCTTTCAACTAAAACCCTTCAACTTCCTACTCTATACAATATCAACTCAAACACTCTAACTTCCAACTACTCCACTTCCTCCCAATCATTATAAATTCACAATCACTTTATAACATCACTATCCCTTCCATTCACTCTTTTCTTCTCAAATCACATAACCTTCTCTTCCCATTCCCTTTTTTCATTCATCCAAAATGCCTCAAAGAGTTGTCCGAAAAAGAGGAGATGTGGATTACATGGGGATTGTCTTTGCCAAGGGAATTCATAGCAAGAATCAGAGGAGCAGATACCACAATCTCTTTAAGAGGGACATCTTAGCAACATGGTACCCCGACAATGTTGCTCTTCGCAATTTAGGCTTATCCAACAGTGTCCATTGGATGCTTACCAACTGAGGTATGTCTCATTTTCTTACCTTAACTAGTCCTACATTTATCCGACTTACCTACGAGTTCTTGAGCTCTTTTCGGTATACCACTCCTATTGGAAGATCCCGAACCACCGGCACTGCACATTTTAGGATGTTCAATAGAGCTTACGCTATTAACCGAGACCAACTGGCCTATTTACTTTTGTTCCCTCATGGGGACGATTTTGCATGCCAACACCCTTTAGAGAGCGATTGGGAATCCAGCGCTCTCGACTTTTGGCAACAACTAATGGGCAAAACCACCACTGACTGGGAAGGCCTAAAAGCTACAGCTATTCAAAACCCGACCATTCGATATTTGCACCGTATTTTAGCCAGTATTATTTTTGGTCGAGAGAATACCGGCAATGTGAATTCTAAAGACCTTTTTTTTTATTATGCATTGTCCAGAACAAAAGTTAACTTAACACCATTCTTACTCACGCACTTCCAGTCCACATGTGTTCGGACTGGAGGTCCTATTTGTGTCGGAGGGCTAATCACATCCATAGCCCTTGCTTTAAACATAAGCACGGAGTTGGCTACGCTTGAGCTGTTAGAGACTCTGTTTTCCGACCTTGATTACTTCTGTAGCATACGCCTCATTAAAAATAAACCTGACAACAAGTATTTCTTAATGATTAGTAACCGAGAGGTTAGGGAAGTTAATTTACCTTGCGTCGCACATATCAACGTGTGAATGAGCGCCAACTAGACTTTTGATATCACCGCCCCCGAGCCCGATCACCTGGAGCAAGATGCTCCACACACCGGCACCCATGCACACACCACACATGCTTTTCCTGACTCTTTTGTAGGTACCTCATCCGGATATCAGCCCCGCAAGGAGTATGACTATACCGCCATGAGGAAAACTCTTAATGATGTCCTAAGTGAGCTTAGACACCAGAATGATGCCGAGGCGGACCGTGATGTCCTACTTAAGAACATTTAGATGCAGCAGGAAGAGATGAGAGTCTCAATCGATCAGATCCGACACACTTAACTGGACTTTGTCGAGCAGACATATCTCCACATAGTTGACCTTATCGACAATATGAATGGAGTGCATATGGAGGTGGTGGGTATGAGGTAGTACATGCAGCATGTGCCCAACCCTTCATTCGGTAGAGGAGGTTATGCGTGACATAAAGGTCGTGGCCAGCATCATTGAGCCACCCTACCAAATTTCACTACTCCTTTCTTCTCCTTGCACTGAAACATTAAGGACAATGTTTGGTTCAAGTGTGGAGGAGGAGCTTTACCGCTTTTCTGTTATTTATTGTTTTATTTTCATTAGTTTCCTACTTAGTTATTTTTAGCTTTTGGTCAAGTCATACATGTGTTGTTGAGTCCTATTGTGTGATAATTTTTTCTTTTGTTTGAGAATTCCCTTAGATTTGATCCCCAATGATAAAAAAAATTATTATGATTCAATGGCATGACACACATTTAGTATAGTCTTTAGGCTTTGTTAGATAGACTTGGGAAAGTATCGCTAATATCGGTACCGTCTGTAGCGGTAAATTCATGACATCCAAGCTATGGATAAGCTAGATGTCAATAAAACCAGAGTCGCCACCGCGCTTTTATTGTTTCCAAGGGAAAACGGAAAAGTACGAACAAAACCCAAAAGATAAGAAGTTTTCAAATCAAAACTAATAAAATGCCAAAGATTACAAGTAAGGGGGTTGGTTACACAGAGGGAAGGTGTTAGGCACCCAAAGTGACCTAGGTACTCCTAGGGAGCCTTTTTTTTGTGTGCATATGTATTTAGTATAAAATTATGTTTGCAATAAATAGAGTGAGGGGATGATAAAAGAATTAATTAATTATATTTTTGTGTCTGACAAGACCTTCGGACTTGTGCCTACGTACCAACATAAAAATGAGGGATCAAAACCATGTAGTTCGTGATAACAATTTCAAAATCGGTGCCCTACTTTTAACAAAAATTGAAGTTTAACAAAGGCACAAGAGTCCTAAAAGTGGTTTGAGTGAGTGTTAGTTCTTTTTGGCTTTTGAAATTTTAAGTCAAGTATGATTAAGTTCATTTACAAGTTTAACTAAGAAAAGAGTTTAAAAATTGCAATGGCATAAGACCAAAGTTTCTAATTTGCAAAATGGTCTAAGTTTATAAAACAAACACAATCAAAGAAGATTTTAAAAGGAGGGAGAGATTTGAAATTAAAGAAATTTGGAGGAGATGAAGAGACTAATCCTAAGCACAAATTTAAAAGTTAAGAGTTGAAAAGATCTGACCAATGGGCTGCAATCCAATAGACAAGAATGTCATATAGAAACCCAAATTCTCTTGGACTTCAGAATCAAGAAATATCAATATACAAATAGCAAGATGAAGAGCAAGGTAGCAAATAAAGATAACCACATCCAAGCTTAGTAACTTCATGATCTTCTTCATATTCTTCCATGTATTAGATGACTTAAAAGATAAGCATTAGACACGGGTTCAAAGTAACAGCTCCAAAAGATCATGTTGCAGATGAAATTAAATGGGATCACAATACTTGCATCAGATGAAAGTTCACTTCATAAGCACTTGGTTTCATGAAAGTTGGCATTGGTCAAGTCCTTTTGTATGGGGAATGTTGCCTAATTCTAAGTCCAATGTCTCAGAGCAAACCAACAGTCCACACAAAATGTCTTTTAGGGTTTTTGTTGTTATTATATACATTAAGGTCAAAAGAACACAAACAAGTATATACAATCACAGAATAATCACAAGATATGGCTCAAATGAGCAAAGTGAAAATGACATTAAAGTAAACAAGTTAAATGGTATGAATAATGACAAATGAATAAGTGCTCAAAATTAAAGTGCATAAAAATAAATGGCTTGAAATTAAATGTTAGTTGTTAATTTCTTAGAAGTTAGTATTGCTTTTGCTTTTGTTTTGTTTAAGTCATTCTTTGGATAACACTCAACCCACTTATCACAAGCATGGATCCTTGAACCAAGACATCTTCCAAAGGAAGGAAAAAAGGCCAAGTTTCCAAACAATACCATGAAAGAGGGGAGACTTAAAATCTCACTTACTAGAATGTTATGCCTTTTGTGTCAACAATTTAGCGCTATGTTAAGCAACCGTAATTGGACTTAGGTAGAAGTCACAACTATTTGAGGTCGGGCAATAACAATTTTAGTGTTAATGCATGTTAGAGACATGGTATTATGAACCATGCTCCTAAAACATATCACACTTAAAAAGAATATGTAAAAGAGGTAGACCTAATCTCATCCACACTTATGTTGATTTTGCAATCAACTAGCCTTAGGATATAGAGATATCATAGGTCCATGACATGAATGAATAGAGAAGGGGATTGAGATGAAGAGGAAGGGGAAATGGAAACAACACAAATTGGTCAAAGGAGGACTTTTATCAAATTAAAATCATTCATTCATTTTGGGAGATGAAATGTACATTTCATCAATCCCCTAAATCCAATTATTTTAACTCAACAAAGTCAAATCAACCTTGACCAAGGCCCAACAACACAAGTCAAACTCAACAAGTCAATATCAAAAGCTCTACACAATTTATTTTATAATTAAACAATTAAAATCAATTAAATAAAGCATTAAATTAAATTATGGTTTGTCAAATTCCTAAAACATCATCAAAACATCAAAGAAATGGCCATGAGATTTATCATAGGTCAAACAAAGTCAAAGGACCTTGGAGAAAAAATTTCATAATTTTTGGAAACTTAAAATTATTTTTAAACAATTAAAAATATTCACAAAGTCAATTAAATCATGAAAAATATTAATAATGATCCAAAAAAATAATTTTAATTCAGAAAATCAAAGAGGAATTTATTTTTAAAAAATTGGTGAAATTCTCATATTTTTTGGATCAATATTAAAATTAATATGAATTAATGAAAATAAACCAAATAAAATAAAAAATAAGAAAATAAGAAAAAACGTGGACCACTTGATCTCCATCATTAATTAAGGTGGCAGATCAAGTGGCTGCTAGCACGCATTCCACCATAGTCACGAGTCAAAGCGTAACACAAGTGGTAATCAGTTTCAACGCACGAGATTAGGTCATTTCAAATGGATCAAGTGGCTCAGATGAATGCCAATTCACCACCGGAGCCAAAGCTCCGGTCTTCTTCTCTGGTGCGCTTCACCGGACTGGTTCATCCACAACCATCACCAAAATTAAAAATAAGGATATGAATTTAAAGTAAAAATGTCTCTGAGTTCGAATTTGGCCTCAATTTATCCCAACTCCAAGTATATTGAGAGATACAAGCAGTTGAAATTTGAGGTGCACGATCTGAGTTGCTTCGATTTGACCTCAAAGCAACTCAATCTTGTTGCCTACATTGGTAAGACTTCAGACAACCAAGGATCTAAGAGAATTATGGAGAATTGAGTGAGAATTGACGAGATGAAAATTTCTGGAAAATACCTTCAATGCAGGTTTGTGCTTGATTGATCTTGCTCTTGCTTGCTCTTGATCTTGTTCAGGACACTTGAAGGAGTAGAATTGAATGGATGAAAAGCTCAGGACTCTTGGAGTTTCGAATCTCAAAGCAATGAGATTTAAACTCAATTTCCAAAGGAAATTATCAAGGTTATCCTTTGAAATGAGAGGGTTTGAAGGTATGGATTCAAAGATGGCGCGCAGGACCTTTGTTTCTGAGCATAGAGGGCTCTATTTATAGCCAAATGGATTGATATTTGCACACTTGTAATGAAATCCAAAAATAGTAATGTACATTGCATAGGTGCATGGGTGTGTACAAGCCCATGAAATTACTTCTTCTTATCCATAATTGAGTACAAGCAATGTTGAGCTCATGGTGGAATGCTAGGCAATGGTGTATGGAAGTTTCAAGTTCAATCTTACCAAATGATGATCCAATGTTCAAGTCATGCGCAACCCATTCAAATCTTGTCCGAAATGGATGAAATTAGACTTTTTGGAAAGGTTAGATCAAGAGGAACAACTTTAATGTTGGACACTTTTTCATTTCAAGCTTGGATCATGATGAATTTTGAGGTGGAAGTTGGGAAAATCAAACATGTCAAAAAAAATTCTAATTGTCAAGCCATATGTTCACTTATTCCACCTTGGCTAACTTTTTATGTGAGCTTCAAATGAGAAAGGTTCCTTAACAAAGGTTGTATCTAGATCAAATTCTTTCAAAATGGTCACAAGTTTGACCTCATTTGGATTTAATATGAAGGAGTTATGCTTTTTGAAGTTGAGGAAAATCACTTGTTCAATGGTATTGGTCCAAAATGACCTATAATGTATCCTCATATCATATGCACATAAAAGTTGAATTAGCTCTTACTCCAAACATCAAAGTTGAAGTAGACATCTTGAATTGGATTGTGAAACTTGGAAATATTTCATCTCATAATAATTGAGCAAGTTATGGTCTTGGGAAGTTGACCTCCAAATTAGGGTTTAGACAAAATGACCTATAATCTTTCACCATAAAAAATGACTTTCCAAGCAAAACTAGCTCTAGACCTCAACATGAAAGTTATTTGGAATGTCATTTAGAGTAACTTTGCGTCTGTAATCATTTTCATATGACAAACAATTATAGGAGATAGGGTCTAGGGAACCCAGTTTTGATCTGATGAATTGCTCTGGTCAACCACCATCAACCAACTTGCTAACTTGCAATTATCTTGACTTTTGGGACCCATGGAGGATAATATATGAATAATATAATGAAATTTTTAGTATACCTTGAAATACTTGATCAATTGTTGAAGAAGCTTGTTGAAGAAGTTACACAAGATACCCAGATGAATTAGGGTTTCTAAGGCAAACCATCTTCAAACTCTTGATGATTTCTTGATCAAAATAACATGTGAAGATCATGGGGATCCATATATGACACTTAGAGCCAATATGGACCAATTATTGATTGGGATCCTTGCACTGAGGGTCTTAAACCCTAGACATTACCTTGATAGAGCATAGGTGAGCATGTGCACTACGTATAAAAGAGTTAGACAAGTACAAAGACATATTTTGGTATTTTGGTTAGTAAAAATGATAAAATACAAAGTATGATACAATCACATGATGCTTAGTTCTCTCTCCCAATGCAAACCCAATTAATGAGGGGTAAGGAAGATGCCAAGATGTGATCCCAATGCAAATGGATATGATGAGATAGCATGAGGGATCTTAGGGTCAAAATTGGGGTCTTACACCGTCCTAACACCTAAATTTTCCCTAAGTATGCGATATTGATTTGAATAACCATTATGTCAAGACCTTAATTCTAAGTTTCTTTAAGTAACCCCTTGAATAGTTTATACTAGCAGTCAGCACCATCCTAAAACACACATGAGTAAGGAAGCCGATGCAAATAAGTGTATGATCTCAAACAAAAACACAAAAATGAAAAATATAATGAATAAAATATGTGATAATATTTGGCCATTCTAAGTTAGGTGATCCTCACCCGATCATTTAGCCCAACGGTACAAACTCTTAAAAAGTCAATTGATACTTAAAGCAAAATTTTGCTAAGTGCGATAAAATTGAAATCGAGATCATAGTCACTAGCGGGTTCACCTGCCTTGAATGTGTACGAATAGCGGGTTTAATGTGATTACGCTAGAATGAAAAAGGGGTGAAAAAGAACGAAGAATGTAGGTCGAGTTATAATGGTATGATTCGAATTGGTTTTGCATAGGAGGGAGTTTTTGTCCGTGAGATGCGGATGTGTGTCACTATGTATCCTTATTTTTGGTATCTAGTACCTATTTATCTAACATTAGCCTAGTAGTTTCCTACTACTTAGAGTGTCGTTGTGACTATGTTTCAGACATTACGTTTAAATGTTTATCATGTGTGTTGGGTGATTGCTTGAGGACAAGCAACGGTCTTAGTGTGGGGGAATTTGATAACGAAAAAATTGTATCGTGTTTTTAGGCTCGGTTCACATGATATATGTTTATGTTTTCATGTATTTTATCATCTTTTACTTCTGTTTTATGTGTTTTGTAGTTATTATCTGATATCATTGAAGTTTTGGAAGCCTCGCATAAAAAGGAGCAACATAGGAGCTAAAAAGGAGAAAAAGAGCAACTTTTATGCATTCTGTCCAGACGGTGTTCGCCATCTAGGAGATGGCATTCGTCACTTACTCTACTGCCACGTCATTTAAAATATGGAAGAAATGGCGTTCGCCATTCCCCCAATGGCATTCTCCATTATCGCGCAGTAATAGAACTGCGCTAGTGGGCAGTTCTGGATCGTTTTTTATCCATTATTTTCCCTTCACTCTCCATGGATGATCCAAGGGAGTTACCATGTCTCAAAACCTCTATAAATAGGATTATGGGAGACTTTGGAAGGTATCCAAGTATTGCGGGAGCGCTTCCGAAATTGCATTTTAGAATTAAGCATAAATTACCTATAAAAGTGACAATAACTCACATCGAGGGATTGTCACACTTGTTCTATTTTATTTCTCACTGTACTTTTGGATCAGAGAACAAGCCTACCGTTATTTTATTTTCAAGTTAATTCAAGTTCAAGTTCAAGTTAATTCCAGTTTTATTTTACGCAATTTCAGGTTCTTTTTACTGCTTTTGATATTTGCATGTTTTACTGTTTCAATTACTTGTATGCCATGTTGCTCTTAATTTTGAATTTTTTAATTATGTTGTTTTCAAATAATATCATGTCTTGCTAATTTACTATGAGTCTGGCGTATGAGGATCGTCGTTACCGACGGGACTCTGTAGAAATAATAGGGGTGAATTTATGATTTAACTATGTTATGGATTTAGTTTCCAATTGTATGTTTTACTGTTTTGGCACGAGAGTGTGAGGAAGGAACCAAATAGTGGAAACTAGGCATCGATCCTAAAAACAACGAGAGCGCTTTAGGCATCATTTAGGATCTCATTTACTTTCAAAATACGCTTTTTAATTAGAACGGGAGAGTGAGAGAAAAATCTTATGGTTAGGAGGTGTGATCTTTGTCAATAGAGTGAGAGTGTGAGATGGGACCTTTAAGCTGATATTTTCTACATAATGCAATAGAATCATATTTAGTGCCAAATTCTACCTAATCCTTAGGTACGTGGAATCCATATTCCGAACTCATTTGTTATTATAACTTTTAAATCGTTAAAAATTAGTATTTTCGTTTCCGTTTGTAACTTTATAATCTTTAGCCTTAGCTTTGCACTGCAACAATAGATAACATTAGTTTGACCATCAGTCCATATGGGTTCGATAATCTTTTAAAACTACACGATAGGTTGTCCGTTTGCAGTCATAATCCGACAGACACGTCTGTCGCTCATCACTTAACAGATATAGGGCCAAGTCAAAATAATTTTCAGATTTGTGACACATAAGTGGACAACAAAAAGAATTCATCCGAGAAACCACTTATATGCCATTAGAAGAAATCAATCAAGTTCTGTGCATCATAGACTGAGATACTTCAGAGGCTTCTACTCACCAGAAGTTGGTTCAGAGCTTCTGATCATAGTAGCTTCTAATCATGTAAGTATTTGATCCTCCGTTCAGAAGAAAGTGTAGCGGTAAATTCATGACCATTAAGCTATGGATAAACTTAACGTCAATAAAACCAGAGTCGCCATCGTGCTTTTATTGTTTCCAAAGGAAAAGGGAAAAGCACGAACAAAACCCAACGATAAGAAGTTTTCAAATCAAAACTCAAAATACCAAAGATCACAGGTATGGGGGTTAGTTACACAGAAGGAAGGTGTTAGCATCCAAAGTGTCCTAAGTACTCCTAGGGAGCCCTTTTTATATGTGTAGGTGTTTTGGTATAAAAGATGTTTGCAATAAATAAAGTGTGGGGATGAAAAGAGAATTCACTTATTATATTTTTGTGTTTGACAAGACCTTCGAACTTGTGCATGCGTACCAACATAAAAATGAGGGATCAAAACCTCGTAGTTCGTGGTAACAATTTCAAAGTGAGTGAATTGCTTTTAATCAAAAAATTAAACTTAAAAGAGGCACAAAGGCCCAAAAAGAGTTTGAATGGTGTTAGTTCTTTTTGTCTTTTGAAATTTTAAGTCAATATGGTTAAGTTCATTTACAAATTTGATTTAAGAAAAGAGTGTAAAAATGCAATGGCATAAGGCCAAAGTTTCTAATTTGAAATAAAGTCTAAGTTTAGAAATCACAAGCAAAGAAGATTTTGAAAAGGGGAAGAGATTTGAAATTTAAGAAATGGGAGGAGATGAAGAGACTAATCCTAAGCAATGAAGAGACTAAAGTCCAAGTCCTTTTGCATAGGGAATGTTGCCTAATTCTAAGTCCAAAACTCAGATCAAATCCAACAGTCCACACAAACATTTTTTAGGGTTTTTGTTGTTTATTAGGTATTTTAAGGTCCTAAGACCACAAACACAAACAAGATACACAAACAAACATATACAATCACAATATATGGCTCAAATGAGCAAAGGGAAAATGACATAAACATAAACAAGTTAAATGATATGTAAAATGGCAAATGAAATGGTAAATGACTTAAATTTAAATGGCATAAAGTAAATGACTTGTAATTAAAAGGTTAGTCAAATGTTAGTTGATTATATGTTAGTGGAGTTTTGCTTTTCAATTGTTTAAGTCATTCTTTGGAGAACACTCAACCCTCTATTCACATGCATGGATCCTTGAACCAAGACATCTTCCAAAGGAAGGAAAAAATGTCAAGTTTCCACATAATAGCATGAAAGGGGGGAGACTTACAATCTCACTTACTAGTATGTTATGCTCTTGGGTCAAAATTTAACGCTATATTAAGCAATCGTAATTGGACTTATGTAGAAGTCACAACTATCTGAGGTCGGGCAATAGGAATTTTGGTGTTAAATCATGTTAGAGATATGGTATAATGGACCATACTCCTAAAACATACCACACACAAAAAGAAAATGATCAAAGGATGGACGTAATCTCATCCATACTTGTATTGGTTCATCTAACATGAAGTTAATGATGAACCAATTAGCCTAAGGATATTGAGACTTCATTGGTCAATGAAAGGGATGGGATAGAATGTGATTGAAGATGAAGAGGGAAGGGGTGATGAGACAAACACAAATTGGTCATGGGAGGAATTTTATCAAAATAAAATCATTCATTCATTTTGGGAGATGAAATGTACATTTCATCAATCCCCTAAATCCAATGATTTTAATCCAACAAAAGTCAAATCAACTTTGACCAAGGCCCAAGCACATTGTCAAACTTCACAAATCAATAAAAATGGCTCAACATAATTTCTACACAATTAAACAATTAAAAATCAAATTATAATGCATTTAAATTAAATTATATTTAATCAAAAACCTAAAACCTCTTCAAAACACCAAATAAATGGCCAAGAGATTTATCATAGGTCGAACAAGGTCAAAGGACCTTGGAGAAAAAAATTTCATTATTTTTGAAAAAGTCAGAAGTATTTTTAAACAATTAAAAATATACACAAAAACAATTAAATCATGAAAAATATCAATATTAATCCAAAAAATAATTTTAATTTAGAAAATGAAAGAGGAGAATATTTGATTTTTTTTGGAGAAAGTCCCATATTTTTTGGATCAATAATGAAATTAATATGAATTAATTAAAAATAAGCAATTAAATGAAATAATCATAAATTCAAAAAAATGAGAACCATTTGATCTCCCTCATTAATTGAGGTGGCATATCAGAAGGACGAAAACGCGCATTCCATGGTGCACTGCAGTCAACGCGGCATAGGCTTGGTATTCAAAAACAACACATGAGATTAAAACATTTTAAAAGGATCTTATGGTTGAGATGCAAGACAACTCATCACCGGAGCCAGAGCTCCGGTCTACTTCTCCGGTGGACCTCACCGGACTGGTCCACCATCAACCATCACCAAAATGAAAAAGTAAGACATAGATTTAAAGAAAAAATGCTCAGGAGCTCAATTTTGGCCTCAATTTTGTCTAAGTCCAAGCATATGAAAAGATACAGGGATTTGAATTTTGAGGATCATGATCTGAGTTGCTTTGATTTGACCCCAAAGCAACTCAATCTTGTTGCCTACATTGGTAGGACTTCAGCAAACCAACAATCAGTCAAAATGGATGAGAAATGAGGGAGAATAGAAGAAGAAAAGTTTCTGAAATCTCACCTTCGAGAAGCTCCAGATTAGCTTGATCTTACTTCCAATTTGGCTTGGCTTGACTCTAGAAACTTGCAGAAGATGATTTCGATGGTTAAAAAGCTTGGACTCTTGGAGTTTCAATCCTAAAATAGAAGGAGAATTGAAACTCGGATTCTGAAGAAACCTTCAAGATTATCCTTTCAATGGTGTTTGGGGAAGAAGGGGGTCGAAGCTTGGGCAAGAGGGATCCTATTTCTGATCATGAAGGGTCTTATTTATAGCCAATGTGAATGATATTTTCACACTTACAAATTTGGAAAATTTTCAAATTCTCCCTTGCATGGATGCAATGGTGTGCATTAGGCCCATGAGATGATGCCATCTGATCCAAAGTTCAATGTACTTCATTCTGAAATCATGTTAAAAGCTCATGCAAATGTGTGTGAAAATTGGAACTTGAAATTATCCATATGGTGCTTTAACTTACACCCATGCGCAAGTCCCTTAAGTGTAATCCAAATGGGATGATCTTAGATGTTTTGGAAAGGTGAGATCAAGGGGAACAACTTTCATGTTGAACACTTTTTCATTTGAAGCTTAGATCATGATGACTTTTAAGGTGGAAGTTTAGGAAATCAAACATATTTGAAAATTTTCTAAGTCCCAAGTCTAATGTTCACTTCTTCCACCTTGAATAACCTTTTATATGGAATTCAAATTAGAAATGTTCCTTCATCAAAGTTGTGTATATTTCAAACCTATTCAATTTTGTCATAAATTTGACCTTATTTGGATTTGGCATGAAGGAGTTATGCATTTTAGAAGTTGAGGAAAATCACTTGTTCAATGGTATTGGCCCAAAATGACCTATAATGTTTCCTCTTGGCACATGCATTTTTAAGTTTAAGATTCACTTCCTACAAACATAAAAGTTAAAGTAGACATCTTGAATTTGATCATGCAATTTTAGTGGTTTTCATCTCATAAAAATTGAGCAAGTTATGGTCTTGGGAAGTTGACCTCCAAACTAGGGTTTAGACAAAATGACCTATAATATTTCACCATAAAAAATGACTTTCCAAGCAAAACTAGATCTAGACTTCAACATGAAAGTTGTTTGGAATGTCATTTAGAGTAATATAGATCATGGAATCATTTTCATATGACAAAAAATGTGGGAGACAGGGTCTAGGGAACCCCAGTTTTAACTAGTTGACTTTCTCTGGTCAATCCCCATGAACTAACTTGCTAGTTTGACAATATCTTGACTTTTGGGACTCATGGAGGATCATATATGCATAATATGATGTAATGTGAAGTATCCCTTGAGATCTTTGATCAATTGTTGAGGAAACTTGTTGAAGAAGTCACACAAGATACCCAGATGAATTAGGGTTTCCAAGGCAAGCAAACTTCAAACTCTTGATGATTTCTTGATCAAAATAACATGTGAAGATCATGGGGATCCATATATGATACTTAGAGCCAATGTAAACCAATTATTGATTAAGCTCCTTGCATTGAGGGTCTCATACCCTAGATATGAGCTTGATAGAGCATATGTGAGCATGTACACTACCTACAAAAGCAACAAACTATACATTGACATATCTTTGGTATTTTGGTTAGTAAACAAATAAAAATGAAGTATGATACAATCAAATGTGATTGATGATCTCTCCTAATGCACACCCAATGAATGAGGGGTAAGGAGGATGCCAAGGTGTGATCCCAATGCTAATGCATATGATGAGATATCGTGAGGGATCTTAGGGTCAAATTGGGGTCTTATAGAAAGCAATAAGTATTCCACAAAATACATGTTCATATTCTTTTTAATGAAATAAAATCTATCTATTGTAAGAGGCTTGGTAAATATACCATCCCATTGATGATTTGTACCAATGAAATGTATATCTATTACACCTTTTTGAATATAATCTCTAATAAAATGATGTTTTATCTCTATGTGCTTGGTTCTAGAATGTTGAATTGGATTTTTAATTAAACATATGACAGTAATATTATCACCAAAGATGGGAATATTGTTTCCACAAAAGGTTTTGATAATAACAAAGTATTTAAAGAACAATAGGGTTTATTAATGGTTATTATAGTGTGCAGGATCAAAAGATATTAACCTTAATATAAATTAAGTTAAGTAACTAGAAGAATCATTAAACAAAAGGAAGGTTGGTATGTATCTAAAGGATCAGAACCAAGCCTGCAGGATCTGAAGTCAAATTACATCAAGGTTTCAAAGCCTATCAAAAGACTCAATTCCACAAAGAAGTGATTCATATTCAGATTCATCAGAATCTGTAAGTTGTTCATAAGCATCTGAAGGCTTCAGACTCTAGTCTCAATCCAGCCTCTAATTACAATTCAACTTCTAAAAGACTAAAGAGCATCTGACCTGTAAACTGTACCATAGCAGTCTTGTCTTATCAAAGCCCCATAATTCTGGACAAAGTATATTAGGGTTTCGTCTTTCACTTAAGAAATAATGGTGTGATATCTTCAGTCTACTCTACCCGTTGGTAGATATCTAGTACCTTGAAACATACTGAGAGTGTTGCTATTATTAAATGGACAAAGATTCATACCAGATACTAATCTCCAATGGCTATCATGGCATACTTCTTCAACAAGCCTGCTCATTATGTTCAAACTCTCCAACTAATCGTATAAAAGGAAGTTCAAGCATATGAAAAAGATGATGTAAAATGATTGATCAAGTTGATCATCATAAGTTCGTTGACTTTGGTTAAAAACTCTGAATATGATAAAGAATTAAATATTTTGAAAGTCTTTGAATAAGTTATCAATATAACCATACAATACAAGAGGATCTGATACAAGCAAGAACACTTATGTATATTTGTTAGCTTGTACATTGAAGTCTTAAAATTTCTTACCATTGTTAATCTTAGAAATCTTAATGACATTAGGATATGTGTTGTAACTTTGCACCACTAATAAGAGCATCAAGTGCATTTGTAATTACTATTCTAAACTTCTGATTAGAATATGTAAGAAGTCTCTTGCTGGGTGCTTGAGCAAATTAGTCTCTTTTTGTTAGATTAAGTAAAGAAGTCTCTTGTTGGGTGCTTGAGCAAAGAAGTATCTTTCTTGATAGATTGAGCAAGGAAGTCTCATGATTGCAGACAAAGAAGGAAGTCTCTTTCTGGATAGATTGAGAAGGAAGTCCTGAATAGGTAATTCAGGCAAGGAAGTCTCTTGCTTGAGGGCTTGAGAATAATTCTCTTTTTACGGGATTGAGTAGGAATTACTGAACGAGTAGTTTAGGCAATGAAGTCTCTTGCTTGAGGGCTTGAGCAGAAGTCTATTTCTAGGTTGATTGAGCAAATTTCAATATGAGTGATTATAGTGAAAATCTCTTGTGATGCAAGGGGACTGGACTACTCACAGTTTGAGAGGAACTGGGATATATTGTGTGTGTCTCTATTTACTTCAGCATTTATATTCTATTATGCATCAAACTCGGAAGTCAGACTCTGATATGATTCAGACTCTTACTTGGATCAGAATCTAAGTTTGACATATCAGGTTCTGAATAGGTTTAAGAAAAAGGAGTGAATTTCCATAAACACAATTGACCCCCCCCCCCCTCTTTTGTGTATAACTTTCTCACTTTCAATTGGTATCAGATCTCGGTTGTGCTTATTTCACTTAACAGTGAAACAAAAAAGGTTTGGGGAGAAAAAGCTACTAAAGCAATGATTCTAGTTCCTTTAAAGTTTCCTTCATTAGTCACAAAATGGAAACTACATAAGGTAAAGAAAGATGAAATGAAGGGATTAAGAAACTTGTTTCTGCTCTAAGTCACTTGTTTTATGAGTGTGAAAGAATTTTTTATCTTTAAGGTTGACTCATGGGACAAGTGTACTTGTTGAAGAAATTAAGAAGCCTTTTCTACATTAAGTTATTTTCTTTATGAGTATGCAAGGATTTCTTAATCCTTAAGACTGACTCGTGGGGTAAATATGCTTGATGTAGGAATCAAGGTTTAATCTTGATCTTCTTATTTAAAAAGAAGACTGGTCAAATTTCCAGATCCTTAAAAGACATAAAAAACAGAAAAAAGCTTCTGATTGAGAAGATTCTAATGGAGATTATGATGATGAGGAAATGGCCTTAGATCCGCTGTCGCACACAGGTCAAAAACGAGTTTAAAAGTGTAGTAAAACGGAAGCGACACTGGAATGTCGTATCACAGAGACTCTTGAATGCTATAACCAAAAAAGATGAAAATAAGGGTTTTTTTAAGGTTCAAAACTTAAATTGAATATGATTAAAGG
This sequence comes from Lathyrus oleraceus, assembly GCF_024323335.1. Taxonomy (NCBI): domain Eukaryota; kingdom Viridiplantae; phylum Streptophyta; class Magnoliopsida; order Fabales; family Fabaceae; genus Lathyrus; species Lathyrus oleraceus. Next base: position 528,695,735 of record NC_066581.1, read on the forward strand.
TAAAAGAAAAATTGATAAATAAGCTAATATATTGTGTCGATTTCCGACTTATCATCGATTCTTATAATTTCAATTCCCTAGGAGATTCAATCTCATTCAATTATAATACCCACTGACAAGTGCAATTTTGTATTACATGATGTATGTTCCTAATTTCTGAATTAAGTAAACGGATTTGAGCTGACGTGAATTAAGCAAACGCGACTTAATCAAACACGATAACGAAAAAGCTACGCTAACGTGATTATAGTTAAGGATCATACAAACAATCAAATTTAATCAACTCTTTCCTATAAGAAACAATCGAATTAAGAAAACGAAAGTAATCGAATTAAGCAAACGAGTTTATAGGAAGAATTGAAAAGAAATTAAAATTAAACTGAAATTAATAAAAACCTCAAAGTGGAATTCGAATATAACAGATCAGCTCTAGGGAATTAGCTCTCCATGAAATCTTCTAAGCAATATTGTATCATCAAAATTTAGAATAGGATTCATGTAGCAGTGAAAGACCTAATATAATAAAAGAGAAATTCGGGCCCTTATGGGATCCGACCCGAAAATTACAAAAATCGGCCCAAACTAACTATTTTAATTAAGTCTGGAACTTCAACTAATTATTTGGCCATTATTCACTCTGAATCTGCTTTTGACTTCAACATGAAACTTTTACCTTTTCTTCTTAGCTTTCCAACGCATCTCAGAACGCGTTAATCCGAATTCTACAACTCAAGTTATGATCTTCATAATGACAAGGTATCAAATAATTATTTATGCTGAAAATAAAGTACGAAAATAAAATAAAGCAAAAAATAAACTTAAATCTAAAAACATAATAAAATAGTAAAATAAGTAAAATAAACTAAGGAAATACCTAAGTACAATTATAGAAGAATATACATCAAAATGCATTGATGAAATTCCCCCACACTTGAATTTTTGCACTCTGAGTAAAATTATAATTTCAAAATAAAAGGAAAAAACAGAGCATATACTTCCAAAGGTTTTCAAGATACAAGATAAAAGTAGAATTCTAAGTCTACGCTTCAAGAATTTGGTGTTAGTGAGAAAAAATTTGCGACATTCAAAGCAGATAGGAAAATAGATTGCCAAAGAGTACATCAAAAGCAGTAAGATCCTTACAGGATAAAATTCACTCAACTCTCAAGTGTTTAGGTTAACCGTTTACACTCAAAGCACAACATGAAAGTTCGTACTACCATAAGCTTGAAAAAACTCTAACATCCACAATTGAAATACATGCACACAAAGATCAAAAGGACTTTTATTTGGTTGTAACGTGGCCAAGGTAAGGGTGAGATAAATCCTAAGGGGGTACTAGGCTAAAATTCAAAGAGACAAAAGAGACTTGAAAGAAACTACCGGAGTTGAATTTATAAAAGATTTCATTCATTTCAATAACTCTATAGCAACTGTTTTCTCTTCTTCTTTCTTTTTTTTATTCTTTTTTTTATTCTTTTTTTTTCTTTTTCAGAAGGAGTATGTATTGATTGACATCCTTCTATTTTTTTCATTCATTTTTTTTCTTTTTTCTTTTTTTTTCTTTTTCTTCCAACTTCTGAAATATCACAAATATAATTATTCAACCCCACACAACTCCAAACAAGACTCTTTCAACCCTTTGAATAGGGTGATAACATTGTTTTTCACTTCTTGGTTTGTAATGAGTTTTAAACAAAAAAGGATAATAGGCTCAAGGGGGTTTCAAACAAGGGATGATATTATTTCAGGGTTGGCTTTTTGGCTAACTGGCTAAAAAAACAAAAATTAAAACTGCCTTTATCATATCAGTGTGCACAAGTAAACAACAACATCAACAAAAATAAATTCAAGTTCTAAAGACTAACAGACATGAGTGAATCACACAAGAAAGAAAGAGATGAATTTTTGCATGTTATCCATATAAGGCTCAGAATCTCACAAGGTTAATGGATCTACCACAAATGATGTACAATTTAAAGTTTAGTCCTACCTATCATACTAAAAATGCACAACAAATTTTTCACATCACACCACAAGACTTTAGTCAAGAGAACTAAGTAAAATACTCATAATTGTAACTCAAAAGCCAAAGGAAAAAGCATGCAATTTTTTTTAAGAAAGAAAACAAAAACCAAAATAGAGAAAAACTAAAAATAAAACAAATAAATGATTCCCTCCCCCACACTTAAAACATACATTGTCCTTAATGAAAGAGCATAAATATAAAATAAAAGTGAGAGAAAGGAAAGAACATACCCGAAGAGTCAAGGCGGATAAATGATTGCATAAGCAACCTTTCCCAAAGAGAGCTCTTCTACAGTCTCTTCTTCCAAAGTCGGAATCTCATGGAGTAGCTTTGGATAGTGTACATTGAACTTGAAATTTTGATTAGTGTTTTCGCCTTATATTCCAGGATCAAAGAAGAATCTTCAATAAGTAAAAGTGTTGAATGGGCACGTGAAAGTGATCTCCTTTTTCACAACATCAAGAATCAAACAATTACGGGGCTGCCTCACTACTTTTATTTCATCTTTAAGTGAGATCCTATGCATACATATGGATGGGCTAATATCACGAGTGTCAGTCAAGGTCCATCCAATTCCCTTCTTATGTTTCTACTTAAGTTGAAGCTTTGATGAATAATATGAATCCTCAGGAAATGGTTTAGGCTCTAAAGAAGGTGGTTGCTCAATGGATGGTATGTTTGAGGCAGCCGGAATGTCAAGAGGTTCAGCTACATAAACAACTTCGTTTACACTGTCACCCTGCAAGGCAGCATCAATCTCATCACAAAGGTTAGTGTTGGTACAATCATCACAGGAGTAAACATCATCAAAACTAAATAAAGTTATAAAATCAGCTGAAAACAAATCAGAATAAGTTTCATCAACAACTTTAGAAAGAAAATCTATTTGAAAAACATAATGCTCTTCCTCGTCAATCTTCTTATTTTTCAGTACTCTTTGTGGGAAAGGGATTGGTGATACATGCTTTTTTTCAACTTCAACAACAATAGAAGGTTCAAGTTTATTTTCAGGTGTTACACTAACAATTTTTTATTTTTTCTGGGGTTGGTTGTATAACTTTTTCGGATCTCAAGGAAATTGCACTAACATTAGAGCCTTTCAGATTAACTACTGTTTGGGCATGTAGTTGGTTAGATCCTTGAGCTTGTTGCATGGAATTCATTGAAGTGGCAAGCTGTCCAATTTGTGTTTGCAAAGTCTGAATACTAGAATTTATTCGTTATTAAAATTGAAGATTATTTACAGCCATTTGCTTGACAAGATCCTCAAGTGAAGGTCCAGAATGTATAAAGGTGGTTACTTGGGAAGGGCTATATGGTGGTGGTGGTGGAAGGGGTAGAATCAATTGTTTCACTAAAGAGGTAAGTTCATCAATTCTGGTTTCTAGAGCTTTATTAGAAGAAATAACCTAAATCTCATTCCCACATTTTGCTTTGACCGCAAAATTGTCCCTTGTTGTGAACTGTTGGGAGTTAAGTGACATGTTCTCAATCAAGGATTTGGCAGCAACAGGATATTCAATACACAAAGCATTATAATCAACATCAGAGGCAACAAGTTCTCTCAGAGTTCTTTGGTCATCCATGTTAAACTCAATAGAAAAGAAAAAGAAAATCAACTAATAATGAGAAAACACATAATTAATTCAGCAATGCAGCAACAAATAGGAAAATATCGACAATGTCCCTATTAAGAAAAAACAACTGAAATACGGAAAAAACTATTAAAATGAAAGGAAAAAAATACAAAAACATGAATATTGATCTAATAACGTCAATTAAGAATTTTGAGAATTTTTTCGGAATTTTGTGAAACTATCAAAACAGATACAAAATCATAAAATATAGAAAAATAAGGAATTTCAGAATTTTAGGACGACATCCACTATTTAGTCCTTAAATATAGGCTTTTGATCCTTGACTTTTTTCTAGTGAATCGACAAAGAATCAGAATACTTTGAGACAATTTTCTTAAAAAACATTTTTTTTATCCTAAAATGCGAAAAGACCAGAACACAAGAAAGTTAGGGCAAAAAATGCTAAAACACAACACATATGACTATAAGAATTGTTAGAATATAATAATGGTTAAAATCTACAAGAGTCCCCGGCAACGACACTAATTTGATTCGTTGTCGCACACGGGTCAAAAATGAGTTTAAAAGTGTACTAAAACGGAAGTGACACTCGAATGTCGTATCACAAAGACTCTTGAATGTTATAACCAAACAAATGAAAAGAAGTTTTTTTTTAAGGTTCAAAACTTAAATCGAATATGATTAAAGGTAAAAACAAAATTGATAAATAAGCTAATCTATTGTATCGATTTCCGACTTATCATCGATTCTTATAATTTCAATTCCCTAGCGGATTCAATCCCATTCAATTATAATACTCACTGACAAGTGCAAATTGGTATTATATGATGTATGTTCCTAATTTCCGAATTAAGCAAACAGATTTAAGCAGACGCGAATTAAGCAAGCGCGAATTAATCAAACACGATAACGAAAAAACTACGCTATCGTGATTATAATTAAGGATCATACAAACTATCAAATTTAATTAACTCTTTCCTATAAGAAACAATCGAATTAAGAAAACGAAATTAATTGAATTAAGCAAACGAGTTTATAGGAAGAATTGAAAAGAAATTGAAACTAAACTGAAATTAATAAAAACCTCAATGTGGAATCCGAATACAACAAATAAGCTCTTTCGGAATTAGCTCTCCATGAAATCTTCTAAGCAATATTGTATTATCAAAATTCATAGTAAGATTCATGTATCAGTGAAAGACCTAATATAATAAAAGGGAAATTCGGGCCCTTATGGGATCCGACCCGAAAATTATAAAAATCGGCCAAAACTAACTATTTTAATTAAGTCTAGAACTTCAACGAATTATTTGGCCATTCTTCACTCCGAATCTGCTTTTAACTTCAACATGAAACTTTTATCTTTTCTTCTTAGCTTTCCAACGCATATCAGAACGCGTTAATCTGACTTCTATAGCTCAAGTTATGATCTGCATAGTGACAAGATATCAAATAATTGTTTATGCTGAAAATAAAGTACGAAAATAAAATAAAACAAAAAATAAACTTAAATCTAAAAACATAATAAAATAGTAAAATAAGTAAAATAAACTAAGGAAATGCCTAAGTACAATTATATAAGAATATGCATCAAAATGCATTGATCAACCTTCCTATTTCAAGAGATTTCAACAACTTACCAAGAGTAACAAGAGTATCTCTGGTAGAAGCTCTAACTTCAAAGGTTTTTGTTCCAAGAACAGAGAAGACGATCATAAGATCTGCTACAACTACATCAAGCCTGATCACTTCTAAAATGATTGTCCTAATCTACAAAAGGATAGATCATTTAAGGGAAGCCTTCTGAAGAAACGTTTCATAGAAAGTTCAAGAAATGTCTCGGAGAAACATGGGATGAACTTGATGGTGAAAAAGATTCAGACAGAGAAGCTGAAGAAGTCAACATTGAACTTATGGCTCTTACACTCTCTGATTCAGAGTCTGAGTTAAGTTCTGTCTCTGAATTTGATGAAGAAGATAAGGCATATTCTAACCTATTTTGGTCTGGTCTTATTCATGATTTTGTGAGGCTTTGGCAAGATTAGGCAAGGCATATGAAGGTTGTTAAGAAACAACTTGATTTCCTTAAAGAAGAATTGAAGTCTTCTAAAGAAACTGTTGAGACATTGAAAAGAAATCTAGTTGTTGCCTGAGCAGGATGGCTCTCCAAGGTTTCTTAACAATAGATCTTAACATAAATTTGCTTGCATCCATGATATATAGAGTAAGTAAAATCATAGGAGATGGTTTGGGTTTCCATGAAAAATGTGTGTTTTTCAAAAAAAAAAAACTTGACCTGGAAGAAACTCTCAGAACTATCTTCTTCTAGTCATATTGATAAAAGACTTATGACTAATTTGTGTCTAATACTGAAGGGATCTCAAGATCAATAATATAGAAGTCAAAGGTTCCTGATAGAACCAGAGACCTCAAGGTCAAAATTTCTGCAGAAGTCAGAACCTGAGATCTTAAAGTTAGTAGTTTTGATTAAACCAGACACTACGATCCAAAAGTCAAAAAGTCAAGGGGTTCCGTACCCAATACCTTTGGATCCAGGCTTCTGAAATGTTCATAAGCTAATGTCAAAGCTTATACATGACATAATTTCTATAAGAATAAAGTCTGGATTAAGGCTAGACATTACCCTATGGCAAGGGAAATTTTTAAGAAATGGCCTAGAGTAACAAACACAAAATGACCCATAAGATTATAGGTACCGAAATCAAAAATTGTGTTTGCTGATATGCTTAAGTTAGTGCATCTTTCCTAATGTCTGGATAACAGATAACTATATTCTACAACAAGATAAAATTATATGTTTTAATCCTAACTTTCAAAGAGGAAGGATATTTGAAGTCTGGAGGATAGTATAAAAAGAGTAATATGGTCACTAGTACTACTCCAAGACTTTGATGAACGATGACCAGGTTCAACAACAAGAGTGTTTCAGACTGATTCCCATAAGTAAGAACATTGTTGGAACCAAAAGATGTTCAGAAGCCACACCAAGCGATGTCTAAACCCCTTCTTTTTATTTAGATAACTTTTTTGAAAGAGATATTATTTACTTTAGCCTATGTATCTATCTCCTTGATACATAAATATCCTAGATAATATGTCTGCATAATAATTTTTAGAATAATTGAAAAAAATTCTTTTGTATCCTTGTTCATATTCTTTGTTCAGAACCAAGTATTGTGGGCTCAAAAGTTTAGATCAGAAAAGTGTTGTTATTTAAGTAAACTCTTTAATGACTTGTTTTACTTGTCTTACCCTTTTTCTTTTAAAGACTTAATTCTTATCTAAGAAAGGGTTTCTGATATCATTTTAAAAGCTTGATTCTGAATATGGAGTATCAAAGACTAATGCTAATCAGAAGTAGCTTCATCAAAGTCTTAAACAGACTCTGATGACATGCAGCCTCTGAAAAGCATCAGACTTTGAGACTTAGAAAAAGAATAAGGATAACTTGTAACTTTTTATTAAAATCCAAGTGTCTGAAAATTGTTATGCTAGTTGTGAAGCTATTTGGGAAGAATCTATAGAGTAGCAATGATTTACCCCTTGGATTTTATGTGACCCCTCTCTCTTTTCATGTCTTACTTTTTCTTTGTACTTGTTTATCTTACTTATTGTTTTTCCAAAAGATTTTATGTGTTTTGTCTTTTAAAAATCTAGTTGTCTTAAATCTTTTTCTCTCAGGTTTTTTCCTTTTCATTACCTATTTAAACTAATACCACCCAGTCTAAATTTCTCATTCTAGTTTTACAACCTGTCTCTCAAACCTGGTTGACACAGTTGTGAAACCTTGCCCTGTTTTTCAAAAGCTAATATCTCCCACTTCTGTCCTAACCTTAGATGACCTCCATCTCTAACCTTGGCATGAGAAACCAAATAGAGAAAATAAATAAAAGGCTAGCTCTTCTGGAAGAATTAGGAGTTTTTGACTGTGATCTTCTGCTTCTCTTTCACTCAGGCTTAAAAGTGAAATTTTATCAAGTAATCTTCAACTTCCTGAAGATAACATCATCTCTCCTTGAGAGAAAGTGGTTATTCATTCCTTCTGAACGAGTTCTGGTTGAACTCGTCTCTCTACAAGGAAAGGTGGTAAGTTTAGATGAAGTTTCATATCAACCCAGGGCTGAAGAGTTGTTGGTGAAGATCATGTTGGACTTAAGGAAAGTCCAACTCCATCTCCTTCTTCTTCTTCCACTAAACTTTGACAGTCTTTCTAAGTTGCCTTTGCTTGATGTTTTTATTTTAATTTTTGTAGTCATTTCCTTTTCTTTTCTATTTTGTAACTTGCTCTTAGAGCATTTCTAGTTTCTCTTTTATGCATAGTTTTAATTTTTTTTTTTGCTTAAGACTTGTATTTTTGAATTCTTAGGTAAATTTGATGTATTCTTTCTTATCCCCTGATTGTATAACCAAAGTAATTTATGTGGTTAATTAGATGTATCAAGTGAATCGAATGAAAAATAAATATCAAGTTAAGAGTATTGTGTTTTGTTTTCTTTCTGAATTCTGGACTTCTTAAATTAGTTTGCAATAAAGGAATTAACTAATGATTAAGAAGATTATATGATAATTAAAAAGGGAAAAGAACTTCATTGAACTAAAAGGAATGATTAAAAAAAATATGTTTATAACATTAATCCTAATCATCCTCAGGTCTCTAAGCGTAGAAAAAGTTTCCCCAATCTAAATCTAATTCCTCTTCTTCATCTAAATCAAAATTAAACACTTTTGAGTATATCCTCTTGGACTTATTATTCTTCCTACTAATCTTTTATGTGGCTTTAGTGCCAGAGGAAGAGAGGTTGAAAGAATACCTTCAGAGGGTCTGACCTTCTAATCAGAAGTTGTCTCAGAGACTAGAGGAGCCTCTGAAATAATAGAAGTAGTAGATTGTTCATAAGTTATGTTCATATTCAAACAGATGTATGATGAGTGAATGAGGATTTTTGTTTTGGCCTAAACATGTTCTTTTATAACAAAATTTCGAAAGGTCAAACACCTTGTATGTTTAAGATTCTGATCTTTGAAATTCTCAAAGCCAATCACTAATTAAGCATGCTATATTGGATCGTAATTACTCCTTGGAAACGGAAACGGTAGTAATTTACCACAAGAAGTAAGAAATTCTTTCAAATTCTTGAAAAAATATATAATTGTCTTCTGTTTCTTGAAAAAGTTTTAATTTCAAAATTTTCAATTGGTGTCAAATTTTCCAATTGATATCATAAATTTTAAATTGTCTCAAAAAATTTCAAATTTATGTGCATTTAACCTGCTTTAAATTTCATTTCTTCTCGGTTTTATTGTTCTTCTCTTTCTTTCTTAAATCTTTTTGATAATGACAAAGGGGGAGAAAATGCATAGAGTATTTAAGAAGAGACTAAAGCATCATAACTTGAACAAAGTAGTTTTTTTCCAAAAAAACTTATGATCTATAAGCTTTATGTTATTTATATTTTTGAGTAACATATCTTATTGAGATTAAATGACTAATTTTAATTCAACAAAGACACAAATTTAATGAAAAGATTACAAACCTTACCTTAATGAACTGTCAGTCTAAAGGAAGAACTTACAAACCTCAACCTAAGACCTTTCAAACTCAGGGGGAGCTTACAAACCTCATACCCTGATGTTAGAATTTATTGATTAAAATTGTAGGATTAAATTAACATAGATAATGAGTTAATAAGAGCTTACAAACCTCGTCTTAATGGACTGACAAACTTAGGAGGAGCTTACAAACTTCACCTTAATGGAGTGTCTAACTTAGGGGGAGCTTACAAACCTCAGTCTCTGATGTTAGATTGTTTTAATTAAATCATCAACCATTGTTCTTAAATACATTTGTTTGTAATCATCAAAAAGGGGGAGATTGTTGGAACAAGATTTGTTCATGCCCTTAAAAGGATTTGATGATAATAAAGTATTTAAAGAACAATAGGATTTACTAATGGTTATTCTAGTGTGTAGGATAAAAAGACATTAACCTTGATATAAATCAAGTTAATCACCTAAAAGAATCATTAAAGAGAATCAAGGTGGGTCTGTATCTAAAGGATCAGAACCAAGCCTGCAGGATCTAAAGTCAAACTACATCAAGGTTTCAAAGCCTATCAAAAGACTCAGTTCCATAAAGAAGTGATTCAGGTTCTGATTGATCAAAATCTGTAAGTTGTTCATCAGCATCGGAAAGCTTCAGACTCTGGTCTCGATCCAGCCTCTGATGACAACTTAGCTTCTAAAAGACGGAAGAACATATGATTTGTACAATTTACAAAAGTAGTATTGTCTTATCAAAGCCACAAAATTCTGGACAAATTCTACTAGGGTTTCATGTTGCAAGGCTCAAGAAATAAAGATGTGATATCTTCAGTCTGCTCCACCTGTTGGTAGATATCTACTCACTTGAAAGGTAATGAGAGTATTGTTATTTTTCAATGGAAAAAGCTTCATACTAGATGCTAATCTCCAACATCTCTCTTGGCATACTTCTTCAATAAGCCTGCTCATTATGTTCAAACCAACAACTATTTTCATAGTCTTAAAAAAGGAAGTTCAAGGATATGAAGAAGATGCTGTAAAATGATTGATCAAGTTGATCATCATAGGTTCCTTGACTTTGGTTGAAAACTCTGACTATGTTGAAGATTTAAATACTGTGAAAGTCTTTGAATAAGTTGTCAACAGAATCATACAACACAAGAGGATCTGATACAAGACATTACACTTTTGTATATTTGTTAGCTTGTACAATATAATATTAAGATTTCTTACCATTTTTAATCTTAAATACATTAGGATCTGTGTTATAACTTTGCACCACTGTTTAGAGCATCAAATGCACTCGTAATTACTATTCTAAAATGTTGATTAAAGTATGTAAGAAGTATCTTGCTGTGTGCTTGAGAAAATAAGTCTCTTCCGGTTAGATTGAACAAATAAGTCTCTTGATAGGTGCTTAAGCAAAGAAATCTCTTGCTGGATAGATTGAGCAAGGAAGTCTCATGCTTGCGGGAAGAGTAAGAAGTCTCTTTCTGGGTAGATTGAGCAGGAAGTCCTGAATTGGTAGTTCAGGAAAGGAAGTCTCTGGATTTAGGGCTTGAGTAGAAGTCTCTTTCCGTAGGATTAAGCAATAAATCCTGAACGGCTAGTTCTGGCAAGGAAGTCTCTTGCTTGAGGGATTGAGCAGAAGTCTCTTTCTAGGTTGATTGAGAAAATTGTAATTTTAGTGATTATAGTGAAAATCTCTTGTTTTGCAAGTGGACTGGACTACTCTTGGTTTAAGAGGAACCATAATATATTGTGTGTCTCTCTATTTACTTCTACATTTATATTCCGTTGTGCATCAAACTCTTAATTCATACCCTGATCTGATTCAGACTCTTACTTGGATCAGAATTTGAGCTTGATATCTCGGGTTCCAAACAGGTCTAAGATAAAAGAGTAAATTTCCATATACACAATTCAACTCCATTTCTTGTGTATAGCTTTCTCACCTCCACTTCCAACTGATATTTCATGCAGAAGAGTTGTGTGCAACATTTAGTAGCTGAGATGTATTTTGCTTATGTTGTGGACAAAGCAATATTTCTGTTGTGCAAGTGCTCTTGATTTTGATGATGACAAAAATAACTAAAGAAAAATTATAACATCATCAAGCAAAGAAATGATTGTGAAACAAGTCAAAAAGAAAGAAGGTCTATGGTGATTTGCATAAAAATAATCAAAAGCTAATATAACTTTACCAAGAAATAAATTCAACTGCAAAAAACTCGTCAATGTTCCTTGCTCTACCTATTTATTAATCTTTAATAGGATATATGTAATATTAAGTGTATAGTTCTCCAAGTACTAAGATAAATGCACACACATGCTCAAATTACATTATAAACCTCATTTTTTCAAAAACAAACTTCATTTAAACCTCATTAGATGGACAGAGGCTTTTTTAAAATGAAACTCAATCGATTATGAAGTTTTGTTAATCAATTATGAATAAAAAATCTGCCCTCTAATCAATTATGACACTTGTCTAATCGATTATGAGACGAACTTATCCAATAATTGATTAAGGAAGCTTTCTAATCAATTAGGATTCAGATCCAATAAAATATTTTATATTTTGTTAGGTCATAATCAATTAAAGTCCAGTCTAATCAATTATGATGTGAATCCGACCTAAAGTATTTTCCTTTTTTTGCCAAATTTTTTTATTATATAAAGAAGATTTGTGTTCATTTGAAATACACAAAATAAATAAATGAATATTACTCTTTCTCTTACTCTCACTTTCAATCCCTTCTTTAAAGTTAAAAAAATACAACTTCTATACATGAGTCGTTTTGGCCGTCCAAAACCATGAGTTTTGGTGGTAATTACTATGTTCTTGTTATAATGGATCACTATTCTCACTATACCTATGCATTTTTGTTGTCTCATAAAAATGACACTTTTGGTGCCTTTTGAAAATTAGATAAGGTTATCCAAAATGAAAAAAGGCTTACACACTGCATCTATCAGAAATGATCACACGTGTAAATTTCAAAATGTGGAATTTAATAACTTTTTTTATTGAGAATTGCATAGAGCTTAGTTTTCTGTTTCATAAGCTCCTTTAAAATGGAATGGTTTAATAGTAAAATATATCTTTTGAAGAGCTAGCTGGGACGATGCTCAACGAAACCAACCTTCCTAAATATTTATGGGTTATTGTTGTAAGCACCATTTGCTATGTATTAAATCGTGTTTGAATGTCTTCTAAGACAAATGCTTTGTCCTTAATAGTGGGAAGGCTATAAAGTAAGGAAGCATAATATTTCTCACCTACATACATTCATATGCAAAGGCCTTATCCTTAATAATGAGAATGATAACCTTTGTAAATGCGAAGCTAAAGGTGAAGAAGATCTCTTTCTTGAATATTCTACTTCTAATAAAGCTTTTCGTAATTTTAACAAGCGAACCATGTCTATAAAAGAATCGATACATGTTACCTTTTATGAAACTAACCCCAAATCTATGGAGGTAAAAGTCGTTGATTTTGCATATATTTGAGAGAAAATTCTGTTAGAAGACAAAGATGCAAATAAAGACAAAGATCAAAGTGAAGACAAAAATAAACACCCAATCAAGGAAATAAATAAAGGTAATCATCCATAACTATCTAAGGAATGGAGAACAACATGAAACCACTCAATCAAGAATGTAATAAGAGACATTTCAAAGAGGTAACTATTTGACACCCTCTTAACCAAATATGTAATTTTATGGTCTTTGTTTTCCAAGTTGAGCTAAAGAACATCAATGAAGCTCTCATAGATAAACATTAGTATCTTGCTATGCAAGAAGATTTAAATCAATTTGAGAGGAATAATATTTAGGAACTTGTTCAAAAACCTATGACAAATCTAATAATTGGAATCAAATGGGTCTTTCACAACAAACTTGATGAAAATGACACTTATTTAAGAAATAAACCAAGGTTTGTTGCTAAAGGATACATCAATAGAAAGACATGGGTTTATATGAGACATATGTTATTGTAGCTAGATCACAGGATATAAGAATGATTATGGTTTTCTCTTGCATTGAGAATTTAAAACTCTTTCAAGTGAATGTAAAGAGCGTTTTTTAAAATAGTTACATCCAAGAGAAAATGAACACGAACCAACTTCATGGTTTTAGAATTTTCTCTTTTCCTAATCATGTCTTCATGCTGAAAAGACTTTAAAACAATCCTCTAATGCTTGATATAACTATATAAACAAGTTTCTGCTTGAAAGCAATTTTTAAAAAGTAAAGCTTGATCCAACATTATTTATTAAATACTCTGAGCATAACATTTTAGTTATGCAAATTTTACTGACGATTCTTTGTATAATAATTTTTATTATATGATGCAAAATGAGTTTGAAATATCTATGATGGGTAAACTTCAATACTTCCTTGGCTTGCAAATACATCAAACAAAAGAAAACACCTTCATAAATCAAATTAAATATTGTAAAGAGATATTAAAAAGATTTAGAGTATAAAAAGTAAAACTGATGTAATCTCCCACGAGCACTTCATGTAACTTAGACAAATATGTGGGAGGATAGTTGGTAGAGGAAAGTCGGTAGAGAAACGTAAATATCGAGGTATGGTTGGTTATCTTCTCTATCTCACTACATCTCATATGTGGGAGGAAAGTCACTAGAGTAAGTGCTTAAAAAATTAAAAAAGCTTGATTGATCAATTAGGAAGAAAAAATACATTAGTTAATCGATTAAAATAAAGTGAAACACCTCATAATCAATTAAGCAGACACTTAACCTAATAAGTGCCGTTGAAATTCAAAGTTTCATTTCTTTTGGCTAAACTAGTCTATCAGTATATGTTTTTAATCGATTAAAAATGTGAAAAGGTCCATTGAGTGTTTTTTTTCGAGGCATATTTTTTCCTATATAAAGAAGGTTTCTCCTAATTTCAAAACACGCTAGTTTTTTTAATAGAAATTTTCTACTATTATTTTTCTCTTTCTTTTTCACTAAAGTTTTCTTAATGTCAAGTGAGTCAAAAGTTTCATCTAAGAGTTGTTTTATATTGATGTTATTCAAAAGTGTAGTTCTCTTGCTATCCTTTTGTAATAGATTTGAAGATTGCAAATTAAAGTTATATAAAATTTGAGTTGAAGTTTTTGAATTAAGTTTATGTAAAAGCTCCCGTTGTTTAATTCTATTAAAGTGGATTTGTATAAAAGTTTTGATTATTTGTAAAAGGTTTATAGTCCGAAAGTTCAAGTTGTACAAGCTTGGAGTGATAAATAAGCTCACGTTTGTTGTAATGGAAATCATTCATAGTGTTAGGCTAGAATACAATGAATCATTTTCATTACATAAATTTGATTTTTATTTTTTATTTTTTGACAAACTTATAGCTATGTGTCATTTCATGTAGCTGTTATGTCGTCGATTATACCAAAAGCTAAAAACCATATCCATACTAGAAAGAAAAAGCCAAACATTGTGTTAGGCTATGAAGCTAGTAGCAAAACACAGTTTGGGTCAAAGGAGAAGAATCAGTTACTGTTCCTTGCTTATAAGTGTATAATACATATACTTATTCACCCTACCATAACAACATGAACCATAATAACTCATAAACCAAAATATTTATATGATTATATTTGGATCAATCTCTACATATTTATATCATGTCAAAATTGTCACCTTTTACAACTTGATGCCAACAATTATTTTCTTGGTTGAGATTTAGATGAAGATTTATATATGCAGCTACCTCCAAAATTTTGTTCATAAACTACATGACATGTTATCAAGCTAAAAAGTTCTTATATAGTATAAAACAAGCCAGACACCACTAGTTATCCAAGTTCCCACTTTCTTTCACTCATTCATAATATGGTAGTTCTCTATTTACAAAGTAGTTTATTTCGATTTCACAACCATACTAATCAAAAAAATTCAGATTCTTATTCTGCTATTGTTGACTCTACAAGATACTAGTCCTGATATAAGTCATTTCATCCAACAATTATCTCAATATATGTATGCTCTTGATTAAGATCATATTTAGGTTGCATAAAGAGTTATGCATTACACAAAACAATCTTTATCCATCTTTTATTGATTCTGATTAAGCAAGTTGCAATGAAAATAAAAATATATAAGAATTGCATAATGAAGATTTCACTATAGTTTAAAGAAATGGTAGAGATATAAACACATGTCATGTCCGGGTAATTTATTGGAATTTATGTGGTATCGGGAACCTCTATATATAATGTTAATCACAAATCAAATAATAAGTCTGGAATATAGGAATACCTTTTGAAGTATGGTTTACCTTTGATCACGAACATGAGTAATACGTCTCTACAAAGTTCACATGAGTGCAAAGTAGAATGTCGTGCTAGCATTTTTATGAGAAAATATGACCATTACGATGTAAATGGAAAAAATTCTCTATTTATAGAGATCTACTAAAACCTTAATGCTCTTATTTTGGATTTTTACAAAATTAACTCAATCATATTTAATTAAACTATATTAATTAATTAAAATATTATTTATATTTAAATACACTCTTTCAAATAAACAAAATAAAATATTATTTATATTTAAATACACTCTTTCAAATAAAAAAATAAAATATTAATTAAATTAAATCATATTTAATTTAATTAACTGTCAATTCTCATTTATTTAATTAAATCGTATTTAATTAAAAAAAATTATTGTACTGGTCAAAAAGTGCATGCACGTTACTCCTGCAAGGGCATGAGTATTTAGAGATCTTAGTAGATTTATAATAATTTTTTGTGGTAGGATCTTATCCGCGGCAGCGAAAAGCTCTGTATGGTGTGGTTACGATGGTTGTAGATATCCTGCTCACGTGAGGTAAAGAGCTCTATATGTTAGCATATTGCTTATGTTGTTAGGTGTAAGTTATGATTTATCCTTCCTCCGATAGGGGATAAGTATTTATAGAGGCCCTTAGGCCAAGGATTTCTTGGGAAGAATCATCGTCAACCTAATCAATGATGGACCGTCGAATCCCTATTTTCTAAGGGGCGTGGTTCGGATGCTGACCATGACTTCTCTTTGACCAAGAGACGTCATTTCCCACGTTTCCCACAACTGGGCGAGTGGAAGATACTTGGGGTGAGACGATACCTCCCGAAGGAAAACACATGGTTGTCGCTTCTCTTGGGGCTGCCAAACTCTCGCCCTTGTCAAGGCCTTTACAAATATAATATTACACAGTACCTCAAGCACGATGACTTTTTATAAAGGGCGGAGTGTTTTTTAGACCATGGGACGTTGGAGTAGCTCGAAGCCTTGAGTTTCATAAATTTCTTGGTGATATGTGTGGCAAACTCGATCAACCAAGCTTCTAGGTCAGGTTACATTGAGCCTGACTAATAATATTATGAGTCTCTCAGGAGAGGAGTTGGACCTCTTGGGCGGAATTTCTATCAAACCCTCAAACAAGACTTTAGACTAAGTTTCTTAGGCTAGACTTTGGTCACCCCCTGAACGAGATATATATGTTTGGACCCCGACCAAGGAAACTCTAAGTCCCTTAGACATAGTTATATAGCCTGTTTGGTGGAACCTCTTAGTCCCACAAGAGAAGTTATATTAAACCTAGCTGATGAGACTATAATTCCCTCAAGAGAAGAGTTGGACCTCTTGGGTGAGACTTCTATCAAACCCTCAGACAAGACTTTAGACCAAGTCTCTTAAGCTCGACTTCAACCCTTAGGCGAAATATATATGTTTGTACCCCGCCCGAGGAAACTCTAAATCCCTCAAGCGAGGAGTTAAATAGTTTGTTTGGTGGGAAATCTTAGTCCTAGATTCAAAGTTATAATAAGTCTAGCTAATGAGACTATAAGTCCCTAATGCGAGGCGTTGAACCTCTCGAGCGGGACTTCTATCAAGCCCTCAAATAAGACTTTAGACTAAGTCTCCTAGGATAAACTCCGTTCTCGCCTCTTAGGCGAGATATATATGTTTGGACTCCGCCAGAGGAAACTCTAAGTCCCTCAAATGAGGAGTTAAATAGCGTATTTTATAAGAACTCTTAGTCCCACAGCCAAATTTATATTAAGTATGGTTGATGATCCTATAAGTCCCTTAGGTGAGTGATCAATGCATTTTGGTGCACACTTTTTTACTATATGCTACGACAATTCCTTACTTTCTCTTGTTATTTCTACTATTTTTAGTATGTTTTCCAATTTTAATTTAATTTTGCTCTTATTTTATTTCCGCTACTTATTTTTTTAATAAACAGTAATTTGACACTTTTTCACTATGCAGATCATAATTTGAGATACAAGATTTTGTTTGACGCATTCTAATATGAGTTAGAAAGATAAGAGGAAAAATTATAGGTTTGATGTTTGATTCCAAAATCCAATTAGGGGTGCAGAAAAGAGTCAATTTATTTAATTTTGTTCCAGACTTAATAAAATAATTAGTTTGTTAGGTCAAATGTATGTTTTTCGGGTTGGGTATTCTTAGAACTAATTTCTTGTACTATTTAAGTTAAAAATTAATGCTACTGCTAGGGTATATAGTTTACATGAAATTAGAAAATGCGACTATAATTTTTATAGAGAGCTAATTTTCAAAGGTTGATTTACTGATTTTGAATTCCATCAAACTTTGAGGTTATTATAATTTTCAATTCAATGTTTATTCCTTTCAATATTATTTTGTGTTCCTTGCATGCTTAATCCGAGTTTCGTAGAATATAATGATTTAATTTGATATATGCATGTTCCTAAGTTTAATTGCAATTAACATAGTTTTTTTTATTCGTGTAATCTTTAACCGCGTTCTTAATTCAGAAAATAGGAGCGTAAATCATATAGTATCAATTACGTTTGTTCAATCGATATTGTAATCGAATATGGATCGAATCTGCTTAGGGAATTGGAGTTATAATAACCAATGACAATATCGGAAACCGAATCAGTAGATTAACTCATTAATCTTATTTGTAATCAAATTATTTTAATCATAATCTTAATCAAAAGCTTAACCCTTTTTTTTCCAATCGATTGATTTAAGTAATCAAGAGTTCTTGCGATATGACTCGAGTGTCACTTCTGTGTACTACGTTTATTAACTCGTTTTTTACATGTGTGTGACATCGGATCAAATTGGCATCGTTGTCGAGGACTCTCTTTAGATTTTAACTAATATTAGAGTTATAGGTGTTGCGTTCTTGCATTCTTACCCCCACATTCTTGTTGTTCTGGCCAATACACGATCTAGCATAAAAAAACCCGATTTTCAGGAAAATTGTCTCTAAATCAAAATTTTACCAAGTCATTTTATAAATTAAAAAAGGGTTCAAGCTCCCATATTTTGGGGCAAAGTACGGGATGCCACCCTAAAAACCCTAAATTCATTTTTTTTCTAATTTATTTGATTTATTTTCTGTTTTCATATTTTCGAAAAAAAAATGTATATACTTATTTTGATTTTATTTTATTTTCAGTTATATTTTCACATATTTTTTATTTTAATCGTTTTTCTGTTTTCCAATTATTTTTCTCAATATGGGCATTATTGGTATTTTCATGATGCATGACTACTAAAGCACCCATTAGCGATAGTGATTTTGATTTTGTGTTCTCTCATAATTTGTTTGATTCTGATTTTGAGTTTAATTATCATATCATGGATGAACAAAGAACTTTAAGAGAACTTGTTGCACCATATATTAATTATAACACATTGTGTATTGAATATCTTGAAGTTGTTACACCTTTTAAATTGAAATCTTGTTTAATACACGTGTTGCCAAAGTTTAGTGATCTTGCAGGTGAGGATTTGTATAAGCGTTTGAAAGAATCACATGTTGTGTGTTCTACACCATTGGGGCCTCAAGGAATAACCGAGGATCATGTCAAGCTCAGAGCCTTTCCATTCTCACTACATTGTGCTACGAAAGATTGGTTGTACTATTGTCATAACCCAAAATTTACCCTCCATTTTCCTACTTTTTTCTTCGCCTCATTTGCATACATGGAATCATATCATACATCATTATAACATTAGCATGACCATTGCATTTGGTCATGACTTCACAAGCATGGTCACATTCTTGGTTTTGATCTTAACATTAGGGTCTTTCACTTTGTTTCACTTTTCAACTAACTAATGCCTCATAAGAGATGATACTTGTTTGTTCCCTTATTCATGTAGGTGATCATGCCTCAATTCAAGACAAAATAAATGATCATTTTGGTCAAGAAGGACGCGAGTATTGGGTCATTGATTCAAGGGTGGTTCATGTGTTTATTTCCATGTCATTTCATCCTATCTTCAAGTCATCCTTAAGATCATTCAAGCCATCATTAATATCATTCAAGCCTTAATCAATTTTTATTCAAGGGATTATCATTCCATCATCATTTTGGCTTGGGATGCAAGGAAACTTCAAGTTTGCACAAGTTTGGTTGACCTAATTTGCAAGTATGACATACTTTTGGTTCAAACCCCATAACTCCTTCAATTTTCAACCAATTGACAAGCTTCTTTGAGTCAAATGTTCCTAACGAGTTCATCTACAAATTTTCTTCAAGGCTCAAACATCAATCCAACCCCTAAGGACCTCAATTTTGGAAGGGCCTAAGTTACCAAGTTGGGCCAAAACCTTGTCATGGCTTCCACTTCGCAGCCATGCCATTTTCAGCTCAAGCACCCTTTTGATCCCATTCCTTTTGAAATTTGTTAAGCTTATATCAAAGTTCATTTGGACCACGTTTGCCTCAAAATGCACGAGGGAATAAAAAGTTATGGTGTCATGAACTTGGAGCCTAAAGATGCCCAAAATGTGCCAAGACTGCTTGACCAAATGACTGACCTAGAAAGCATGTCACGACCTCAACTTTCAACACTTTTCATTTTCACCTCAAGCCTCCTTTGAGTTGGTTCTTTTTGCATTCAATTCATTGTAATGATATGAACAAAACTCACAAAGAAAATCACAAAACACACAAGTGGATTCCATTTGGCCTAGCTTAAAACATGGCATGTTGAACTCTGTTTTGCTCGATGCCCAGAATTTGCAATTACAAGTCATTAGGGTTGACCAAATGACTTATATGGGCTCTGGATATGTTAGTGGTGTAGATCCCAAGATATGAGAAAGGTGGTCAAAATTTGGGGTACGATAATATCATATTTGGGTCTACTAATGAATCTCTTTGTCGAGAATTTGTTAGTTTGATGCAATGGGAGTTTGAGATGTCGCTTATGGGAGAGTTAACATACTTCTTAGGATTTCAAATCAAGCAAGGAAAAGAAGGGAATTTCATAAGTCAAACAAATTATTGTCTAGATCTTCTCAAGAAGTTCGAGATGAAAGATTCAAAGACTATCTCAACACCAATTGCCTCGAATGTGCTCATTGACAAAGATGAAAGAGGATTGAATTTCGACGGAACTAGGTATCGAGGTAAAACCAGATCCTTACTCTACTTAATCACAAGTAGGTCTGATATCATATTTAGTGTGTGCATGTGTGCTAGATATCAAGCATCACCTAAGGATTCACACTTTAAGATCGTTAAACATATTTTGAGGTATCTTAACGGAACCTCTAACCACGGTCTTTGGTATCCTAAAGGAAGTTCTTGTAGCTTAGTTCTGATTCCTATTTCAAGGGGTGCAAGTCGGATAGGAAGAGTACTAGTGGTACATGCCACTTATTTGGAAGCTGCTTAATTTCTCGGCATAGTAAGAAGCAGCATACCATTACTCTTTCTACCACTAAGGCTGAATATGTAGTTGCTGGTAGTTGTTGTACACAAGTCTTGTGGTTAAAATAATAATTATTGGACAATGATTTAAAACTTGGGTGCGTTTCGATTAAGTGTGATAGTACTAGTGTTATAAGTATTACTAAGAATCCGATACTACACTCATGAACTAAACACATTATGATCCAACACCATTTCCTAAGAGATCATGTGGAGAAAGGAGATATTGTTTTTTAGTACGTTGACACCAAAAGTTAGCTTGTTGAAGTTTTTACAAAACCATTGTCATCGAAATCCTTCCACAAGATTTTTAGGGATTTAGGGGTCTTAGACTCTTCATGCCTTAAATAGAAAGAGGATTTGGTTTTTAGTTTTGTTTGCTATATATATTTTGATTGCACTAACATTATTTTGTAACAATGGTATGTCTTTATAATCCTTGTATCTTTCTATGTATTTGTGCTAGAGTTATACATTAATTTTCTCATTTCCTCCATATCTCACTCATTCATCTCTAGCTTATGTCTTTTGATTGTTCTCATTTGCATTTAATTTTTAAATGCGTGTTTCTAATTATGTGCATTAGAACTTTTGATTACTTCTTCATGTATTATTTATGATTGTTAATGCATACCTTGATTTACAAGTTTGATCACTTAATTGTTAGTTGTTGAATGTTTCTATTGCATGTCTATTTGCACTATATTGCTTGTGACATGTTTATCTTCGTTAAATATGAGATCATGGTTGTTGTATATGCTTCTTAGTTGTTTAGCTCATATGTTCTTCGGAATTATCTGTTAGTGGTTATTTCCTTGGTTTTAGATGCATTTCGAACTATCTCTTTTTGATTTTGTCAAAGGGGGAAAAGTTGTAATGACTCTAGAATTGTTTTATGCAATTTTATGTTGTGAATAGTTCGCATGTAATGTTTCAAGGGGAGCATAAACATTATATTCATAGATCGACTCAATTCCAAGTGAAAACTTGCCAAGCATAAAAAAAGGGGAGATTGTAGTTGCATGCCCCTACTTCACTCAAGGAGAGCTTCTATATCTGGTTATTTTGTTGCTTGTCGTTCGCTTTCATCTTTGTTTTTATTTCGATTTGTTGAGTCTCCTTCATGATTGCACTTCTTGAAATTAAGATTGATTTAATTTACTTTTAGCATGCATAAAACTTTGGTTAGATTTGACCTTGATATAAATTTTCTTTGATAAATAGTATATGTTAGTGGAATGAAATCATTTTATGTTTTTGGTAAAAATTGATTCAAAAGTAAAATCTCAAAATGCTTTTGAAAATTTAAAAATTTGAGATTTTACAAGATTGATTCAAATCATTCAGTTTTACACTAAATGTTTGATCCTGATAAAATTGGACAAAAGTGAAACTCAGTGATTTGATTATGACCAAATTTCACACTTGATTCTGATCATTTCCCTGGGAACAAATTCTGTTTGATTTGATTTGAGTCAATATTTGTACAAGATTCAAATCAATTTTATTTGTCAAAATTCTTTTTCAATTATGTGTCATTTGATCCGAATCAAATTTTAAACATGATTTGAATCACGTGGCATTTGATTCGAATCATACTTTGTTTGATCCAAATCAACTTAAATTTTTTTTAAAAAACTATTATTTCTTCCATTCCACTTCATTTGCAAATTTGATTCAAAAATTTTGTTCTCTTGATTCGAACCTAACTACGTTTTTCAACCATTTTATGTGCTTAATCTCAAGCACATACAAAACCTTTTTGTCATCATCTTTCTCACAACATCTATCATTATGAGCATATTTTTCAATGTGATTTTTAGTGAAAATTAATTTCCTCTGTTTTGAATGTTCAAAGTCTTGCAACAAAATTCTTGCATCTTTATCTTTAGTTGAGTTCAAATATTGATAATGAGAGTTCTGATATTGATTGAAGGAGACACGTACTTGAAACTAATCATTTTTAGAGATCTTTATGAGTTTTTAATGTTGTTAGCAAGATTGAAGGATTGTCAATGGTGGTGAAAAATTCCTTTGAAAAGAAGTATGTTCTTCTCTCTAGCATTGCATTAGTAGTAATTGTGTGAAAGGTTACAGATAAGGCAAAGTTCTTCTTAGATCTTTGGACAATTTCACCGCTCAAGGAATCGGTAAGATCAAGGGGTTGATTTCTACACATGAATGATTGGAGTAAAATTGGTGTTATTGAAATATTCAAGAAACGTATCCGAGTAAAGATTACGTAGAAGAGTTTGACAAGTTTGTTGTATATAAGTCAAGATCTAAATTAGAAGATTTATTTTCTCATCTGTATTACAAGTTTGGTGATTATATGAACTTTTGAAAATATTTGTCAAATAACAAGGAACTATGCAGGTTCAAATGGGAAACCATTGGAGAGTGCACGTAGGCAAAGCGAGGACGAACGTCGAAACACTATAAATCTCGGCGTCATCTCTCTAACTCTTACTCTTGCATTTTAAATTCGTAGTGATTGCATGCTTAAGTTTTTCAATTCCTTCGTATTATATCGTTTGTTCTTGATAGCGATTTATTACGTAAGCATTAGGTTTTGTTGGAATTGAATAACTTATTAAGCAAGATTGTTGAATTGATAATCTATAAACAAATTGAATTTAGAACTCCATAAATTGAATCATTGTGTACAATTCTTGTGACTACATAAATTGAATCAATTCATATAAAGTGTTTCGTCATTATAATATTTGATATTTGTAAAATAAACCGTGTTAGCTTGATTTAATATTCAACAGTATAACTTTCATTTTCGCTTCAAACCTTCCGCTCACAACTCACTTTTGAAAACACTATGATTTTGGAAAACGACGGCGAAAGTTTTTAATTTGGGTCTATTCACCCCCCTCTAGACCATTTTTCTACTTTCATATTCACATCCAACACAAGTTTCTTTACAATATATACTAATCATATAAACACTTCACTGAAATCTTGAATCTTTTGTGTAATGAGACTTGAGATATCTTCAAGCTAATCACCATCAAATAATTAGAAAGATATTACCACCGACTTCAACAAATATAAGCGATGTCGTCATCAAAAACACTAAGAAGGTCACCAACATCAGAATCATCAACTTCATACCTACAAAACACATATATCCGCACTAACATACATTAAAACTATCAATAAAGTTAAATACCTCTCTTTGGATAAAAAGTTGACCATATAAAAAACCCGATGATCTAACCCTCTTAAAATAATATTCTTGAAACACAAGTTACTTATCAAAATAAAAATATTCAATAAAGATCTAATTTCTCTTAATTAATCTAGAATTAAACAATACCATTTTTAAAGCCCAATCCATTTGTAAAATAGAAAACAAATTGAATCCAATTAAGCCCAAAAGCAATAAACAAGGTACCATTTTGTGAATCCAATAAACTTCTATCTACAAATATATGGCCTAATAAAAATATGATGTGAAAATGAAAATAAGAATAAATGATGTGTTTCTGTCAACACATTAGAGTTTTAACATGTTATTTAAAAAATAGATTTTCTTTTTTGGTAAATAAAAATTATGTTTATTTGACAGAATAATCCTTCTCCAACAAACTCATAACCGTAGATATCCCTTCTTATCAACGATCACGATCTTCCCAATTTCTCTCAGAATTTTACAATATAAATTACCCAAACACCCCCTTCCCATAACATCATCAAGAAATCAAGAATCAGTTAATCGATCTTTTCTATCCAATCGAAAATGGCGCGTACTAAACAAACCGCTCGTAAATCCACCGGCGGCAAAGCTCCCAGAAAACAGCTCGCAACAAAAGCCGCCCGGAAATCCGCTCCGGCGACCGGCGGAGTGAAAAAGCCTCACAGATTCCGTCCCGGAACAGTCGCCTTGAGAGAGATCCGAAAGTATCAGAAGAGCACCGAGCTTCTCATAAGGAAGCTTCCGTTCCAGAGATTGGTTAGAGAAATCGCTCAGGATTTCAAAACGGATCTCCGGTTTCAAAGCAGTGCGGTTTCTGCTCTGCAAGAAGCGGCTGAAGCTTATCTTGTTGGTTTGTTTGAGGATACGAATCTGTGTGCGATTCATGCGAAGAGAGTTACGATTATGCCCAAGGATATTCAGCTTGCGAGGAGAATCAGAGGGGAGAGGGCTTAGAAACGTTCTTCTGTTAGGGTTTGATTCATATGTTTCAAAGTTAGTTTAATATTCCATGGGAACAAATTTTCGAACTCTAAGATATCAATGTTTTACTCTAAGATGTTGTGATAGTTTCATTAATTTGAATAATTTTGGTTAGTGTTTTAAAAATATCTTAAAGAGAGTGATTTAGTTTATGACTCGATTCAGTAATTTTTTAAGGAGTTTTCAAAATTGCTATGACTTTAGAAGAAATTATTGGTAATTCTGTGATTATTGTCTTTGACAAATTGTTCATGTGCGAGGGAAACCATTTCATTTGTTAGCAACAAAAGATGCACTTGTTCTTTATCTTGAAAAAGGTTGTAAATATTATGACTGAGAACATTCTTGTTGTTCCTTTTGAATCAATTGAATAAACTAACATTAATAAATATGTTAATTTAGATGGAACTGGTAATTATGCTGAAATTAAATTTGTTGGGCATATTAAATCGAACGAACTACATCTCAAAAGAATCTGTCCTATGGTAAGAGAATGATTATCTTTGCAAAAATCACATTTTGAATGGTCTTGTTGATGATCTTTATGATTATTAGTGTAACTGCAAGAACGCAAAGTAAGTTTGGCAAGCTTTGAAAAATAAATATGATACTAAAGAAGTTGGAACAGAGAAGTATGTTGTTACTCGTTACCTGAAGTATCATATGGTAGATGAAAGGTTCGTGGAAGCTTAATGTCACGAAATTTAAAAGATTGCTCACAGAATCATTATTGAAGGAAGGTATGACCCTAGATGAACAATTTCAAATTGCTATTATCATTGACATACTACCCCTTGGTTGGAAAGATTTTAAAAATTTGCTTCACCATAAAACAAAAGAGTTTTCATTTGAGAGTCTGATTACTAGCCTCTGAATTGAAGAAGAATCTTAGAGATAAGATAAAATAATGCAATCTTGGTTGTTTCGAACAACAAAAAGAAATCCGGTGTGGTTCAGAAGCCAACCGACAAACCACTTAAGAATCAAAATCACAATGATATGAGCTAAATTAAGAACCCTTATAGGGCCCCAAATGCTCTAATTGCTAGGCAAAATCCACCACCTCAGAGAAATGCTGCTCATGTTTTCACTTGCTTTAATTGTGGAAAACTAGGTCATATGGCTAAGAGATGTAAGAGCAGACCTAAACATGCTGCTGACTCAAATGTCCAAGTTAACCTGACTAATGATCAATACATTGCTATGATCACTAAAATCAACATGGTTGGTGGATGTGATAGTTGGTGGATAGACACTTATGCCTCTCGTCATGTCAGTTATGATCGTAATATGTTCCAAATATACATGAATTGTGAAGATAAGAAAGTGTTGTTAGGAGATGCTCATACCACTAATGTTGGTGGAATTGGAGACGTGAAACTGAATTTCACCTTCGAAAAGTCTTTAATCATGAAGGACGTCATGCACGTTCCTGAAATTAGGAAGAACCTTGTTTTTGGTTTTCTTTAAAATGAGGCAGGGTTTAGTCTGTCTATTGGGGAGGATTTGTATACCATCACTAAGGATGATATTTTTGTTGGAAAAGGACACGCTACTGATGACTAGGGGAGTTCAAAATCAAACTAACCTAATAGAAAACCGCAAACCAAACCAAACCAAACCAAACCGAAACCACAAAAAACTGCATTTGATTCGGATGCGTTTGGACCATTTTTTAACAAAACCGCACAGTTTGGTTTGGTTTGCGGTTTGTATTTTGCAAACAAACTAAACCAAACCAAACCGCATTATATTACAACCCAAATTTCATTATCCAACATCCAATCCAAAACTTAAACCTAGTATGCCTTAACCTTACAATTACAAACGATTTTCTCTTACTCACACTTAGGATTTCAATTTCAACCTTCTTAAATCTCTCCTAGTAGTATCACACATTTTCCTCGTCTTCTTTGCCATGTACATTTCACCTTTTCTACTATATTATATCCTCTCTTACGTTCTTTCTTTTTCATCTTTTATATTACTGTTTTCTCTCCTAATTACATTTTTATAGCACATTCTTCTCAATCTCGCATCTCTTATGTTGTTTTTTCCATCTTCTCTAATCTCTCATCTCATATGTTTTTTTTAATGTTTTATTATAATGTCTTTGATATTATTTTATGCTACTATTTTATATATGTTTTTTATTTCATTTTTTTCTAATCTAATTTTTTGTATATTGAATGAGAAGTTTTTGTCTAAATATGATGAGTTTTGATGTTATTTAATAATGTATGAATGACTAAACACAAAGTTATGTTGTTTTCTATAGGTGTATATATGGCTAAATAAAAATATTGTAAAAAACCGAACCAATCCAAATCGCATTGGTTTGTTTTGGTTTTATTTCTAAAAGTCAACCGAACCAAACCGAACCGCGTGCTTTTTTCTCTTGCGGTTTGAACGATTTTTATCGTCAAAACCGCCCAAACCGCACCGCGAACACCCCTATTGATGACATGTTTAAGTTGAATGTTGATTTGAATAAAAACTCTCCTTCTGTTTACTCTTTGTGTGATTTTAATGTTTGGCATGCTAGACTTTGCCATATGAATAAGCACATTATCTCTAATATAATCAACTTAGGCCTAATCCCAAAATTGAATGTCAATGATTTAGAAAAATATGAATATTATAGTCAAGATAAAATAATTAAGACTTCACATAAATCAAAAATTAAATAATATGATTCTCTAGATCTTATACACTTTGATATATGTGAATTAGATGGAATTTTAACTAGACATAGTTAACATTATTTCATCACTTTTATTTACGATTGTTCTGATTATTCTTATGTACACTTAATGAAGAATAAAAGTGAAGCACTTGACATGTTTTAAAATTTATGTGATTGAAAATCAATTTAGTAAGAAGATTAAGAAACTTTGTAGTGTTAGTAGAACTGAGTATGATTCTGGTTTATTTAATTAAGTTTATAAACATGTAATTATACATGAAACAACTCCAACATACTCTCTTGAAATGAATGGTAAAGTAGAAAGAAAGAATAGAACTCCTACTGAATTTTTCGTTGTAATTATTTTGAATTATGATGCAGCTCTTTATTGGTGGGGAAAATTTTTATTGACTGTTTGCTATGTCCTGAATAAAGTTTCTAAGTATAAAAATAAGATCTCTCCTTAAGATATATTGAAGAAAAGACAACCAAACTTGTCTTGTTTTAGAATTTGGGGTTGTCTGACTTATGTCAGAATTTCGGATTCGAAGCAAGTTAAACTTGTTAGAAAGAAAAATACTTTTGGAGGGAGCATGTCAATAAAAATTATTAACATAAAGGCCTCCTTAATGTAACCAAAAACAATTTCTATAGCATCCACCACTTTCCCTCAGGAGTATGGACAAATTCTGACAAAAACATTACTCCTCCAAAATGTAAGATCGTTAAAGGCATTGTATATGGTACTAGACTCACTTCCATTTGTTTTTGTCATTTTGAAACATATCTATGAACATTTATTGTTCATATATATATATATATATATATATATATATATATATATATATATATATATATATAAACACTTCCTACTATCTGATAAATGACTAAACATGAAACCAGGACTACGCATTATCCTTTATTGATCCTAAATGCTTCTAAGATGATTGATTATCAACAATTAAGGGTCGATTGCCAAATTGATGTGATTCGAATAATCGATCCCTAAGTCTGTGATCAATTCACAATATTCTACGATTCACATGCCTCAATAACCGATCCCTAAATCTGTGATCGATTCACAATATTCTATGATTCAATTCATAATACCAAAATAATCCTAAAACTATTGAAGTCAACTAAAATCTTAATGTTTTAACATTTCTGGGAGTCGATTACCCATGCAAAATATTTTGATTTTCATGTTTTAATATTCTTAAATCATAAACTACGTATAACTTTCACACACAAGGATGAGCCAAGCCAAATTCTTATAACAATTAATAATTCATGGAAAACTAATTATTACCAATAATTCAAATCAACTTTCCTAGGGCCCAACTTTCCTAAGTTCATAGCATGTAACTATGGATTCTTCCTAAACTAGCTAGAAACTTAAGGTCAAAGAAATTAACATTAAGGATGATCAAGAGGTTACTTGGGAAATAGTATGGATTTACATTTTTAAAAATAAAAGTGACATATTTTAAAAGTTCATGGAATGGTATACATTTATAAGAAATTACTTAGGAACTAAACTAAAAGTGTTAACAATCTTTAGTTGTATAAAGTTTATTTTAGAGTAGTTTAATGAATTTTGTAGGAAATAATATATATATATATATATATATATATATATATATATATATATATATATATATATATATATATATATATATATATATATATATATATATATATATATATATATATATATATATATATATAAAACAGTTGTTAACACACCTCAACAAAAGAGTCTAGCAGAACACATTAATTAGAGCATTTTGGAGAGGTCTCTATGCATCTTCTTGCGAGATGAGTTATCAAAGATTTTTTGAAGGTGAAGTTGTTGCTACAATAACATACCTGATCAATAGATTTCTTAGTAGGAAATGTATGTATTAATTCCTTTCCCAACAACTCCTGGCTAGCTAAGGTGCCTCATCATTATTGTGGATTACTTTACAAAATAGATATGGCCGAGCGTTTGGAAAAAAAAATTAACGACACCATCTTTCGTTTCTTCAAGAAAAGCTTTTTTACTAAGTTAGGATCCTTAGAGTATGTGGTGACCGATATCATGCCATAGTTCAAACAAGAGATTACATTGATCTATTGCACGACTTACACATTAATCAACATTTCACTTTGGTCGAACACCCGAAATTAAGGGCTAAAAAGAGTCCACAAACAAGGTCCCATTTAGAGAAATTAAATATAGTCTATACAATGCAAAAGGAAATTGAGCTGATGGTTTCCTGCACATCTTATGGGCGTATAAGACCACTTCTCATTCATCCACAAGGAAACACCTTTTTGACTCATCTAAGTTGGAGAGATTCATATCCCACAACAAGGTAGAAAATGAAGAAGATGTCGAGAAATGTTGGATCCCTTGAAGAATATTGAAACCAACAATAACACTATGATGGGTTGGGGACCTCACTCAAATGAATAGAAACCATGGAGATGAATGAACCATGAAACAATTAATTCTTTCTCATGCTTTATAGTGGGGAAAATGGTCGAGTGCAAACACCCTTGGTTTGTGAAAATTCCTTTCCGGAGTTAAACGTCAAACACTTTAAATTTATGAGTTTTGCCACGTAATTGACAGACTCTACAATGTTTTTTTCACGATCCATTAACCCCATATAAGTGATCTGAGCCATGTTTTCTTTTGGGGATAAGGTTCTGATTTCTTAGGCGTGAAACAAGTTTGTCACGATTAACGGTAATCTCTTACTCGGGCGAGGAATCCATGGATTGGAAGGGTGGTCTTTCCTCTTTATAGGTTTGGTCAAGACATGAGATTTAATAGTTAAAGAAAGAGGCTTTCTATAAAAAGTAGTAACCCAAAGACCGTCAACATCGAGAGCCATATCTCTTACAAGTGGAAAGATAGATTGATAAAAAAGGTCCGTCGTTTCTACTAAAGAACCGCCAACCACAACATTAAAATAAATACATGTATTTTCAACCTCAACATAGAAAACATTCTCCACAATGAAACTCATGTCCTTCTTATAAGCATTATTTTTTTTGACTTGGGCCATGTAATCTACATAAGAAAATAGGAACATTTATTAAAACAGAAAATCTATTTATATGTCATGAAAAAACCAAGAATGATTGTCATTTATTTTGGGAATGAGGCGGAAATAAAATACCCATCATCTATATAACAATCCTTTATTTTGATATCACTCATTTAACGCTCGACATAAATATCTTTATCAAAGCCGAAGACAAATTATTATATCTGCTATTTATCGAGGATATGGGGATCAAATGCTTTAGAAGGGAGGGGGTTAAAGGGATTTCTCCCCTAAGACCATTTTCAAAAACATATTCTTTTGAAGAATAAGAGTTTTACAAACAAATGTGTATATTACAAGCTTTGAGGTTAATTATGGATATTGCCATACCCTCAAATTCACCCTACCCTCATATAATCTTCATAACCCTAATCCATGAGCATACACCCTCATTTATCATCTCATATGCATCTACACCCACAATGATCCACAAACTCAAAGCATGGGGTTCATCTATAAAGCTTCAAGATCCCCTGATCATGTTGAGGTGTGCACAAACCACCTTAACCCTAATATTAATCCTCAAGCATCCAACAATCTTGGAGGATCATTTAATACATCTAACTCACTCTCCAAAACCCTAATTGGATGGTGATCCCTCATTGAAGACATGTGAAGATTCACCTGGTCACCCAAAGGCCTTAACCCTAGTTCTTGATCCTCAGTGGCTTGTACAAGTCATGATTCATTTTGTGCTATAACCATACCATTGAGGACCCCTAATATCCAAACATTGTTCATTCCATAACCTCTTGAATCACCCCAATACGCTTCAATCACCCCAAAACCCTAATTTTCCTGACTATGGCTCTTGATGAAACTTGTGGTCCAAGAAACCCTAGTTTGTGCATCCTTTGATTCTATGCCTTCCTAACTTGATTATCCCCTCATACAACACTTCATTCACCTTAAATTCAAGTCATTTTTAACTACATTTCATAAATAGAACACCAATTTCATCCATGGTACAAGTCCTTGGTTTGATCATGAACTTTGAATTTTCAATGCATTGATTTCACCCAAAGACTGGACCTAAAATCATCCCACCAAGCACCAAGCCTCATTTTACTTCAGGATATGGTCATATGATCTCAAAACATCCATCATGGTACCTTAAAAATCAAGAAATCTCAAAATGGCATTTCTAGGTCATGTTGGTTGGTCACATTTTGTCAAGTTTGGCCTACCATTTGGTCCAAACCCCATAACTTTTCTACCTTTAAAGATTTTCAAGATATTCTTTGAGCCATATGTCCTAATATAATCCCTCTTCAACTTTGTTTGATGGTCTAAGACCTAATTCATTGAACAAGGACCTCAATTTTTGGATTGGCCAAATTGGTCAAGATGCCTAGCCAGACCTAGAATCATGCTCATGACCCCCACTTTACCTCATTTCCATTTCCAAACCACAACTCATTTTGACCTGTTTGTTTTTGAATTTGATCAAGGGCATGTCAAAGAACATTTGGCAAAATTTTCATGCAAATTGAACGAGCCAATTTCATTTGGCCCAAGTTTAAAGTTGTTGACTTGTCATTGTGCACCAAACTGTTAGACGGTGTGGCTAGTGATCGAGAGGGGGGGGGGGGGGGTGAATAGATCACCTCTTTGAAATAAACGGATTTAAAAATTCTTATCAGAGTTATTGAAATTTAGCGGAAAATTACAGTCCCGAATCGACTTCCGTCTATTCTGAACCGCTACTAAAAAACCGGACACGCGAATTTATTGCTGGATTTGAATTAGAACGATAGAGATTATTAACACCAGAATCTTATCAAATCAAATGCACTTATCACTAAATTCTAATTCCAATGAATAAAACTCAGCTGACAGTTTTGTCAAACATTTGGTGTGTATGTGATCAATGATGAACAATGGTGGAGTTTAGATAAAACAGTTTTCTTGCCACTATTGTATCACTAAATGTATAGCCACAATACACCAACTGAAATCACAAAACTGTTGAAAACGTAAAGAGAGATAAGGAAAGAATACGATACGCAGAGATTTGGTAAGGAAGTTCCCCACTGTCGTCCTCGCGTGTGGGTACGTCTCCCTCTCAATTTCAAATGAAATTGAGAACTGTGATTATCAATAATGCCGAATTCGTTGATACAAGGTTACAATACAATGACAGAAATCTAAATTCCAATATCTTCTTCTTGTATAAAACCTCCACTTGATTTGAGCTCGATCAAGAATTTCCTGCAAGAAATTGCAAACAATTCACCGGTTCCACAACCTGTTTGCGAAATTACCCAATTTCCAAACCCTACGCTACGGCTGAATCTGTTCTGCAAACGTGACTAAGAAACCCGCAAGAACACTCCAGTTCTTGAAGGACAAACCATTTGGTTTTTCCTTGAAACCCCCTTCAACCTTCAACTCAGCTAGATCCTCAATCGTTCCACTGAACACCTCAGCTAGATCCTTGATCGTTCCACTGAACGTTATCTCGTTGATCCTTTAATCCAAAGAACAAGAATGATTATGTGTTGATTTTCTTGAAGAAAAGAGATTGAGAAGATGAAGAAGATGAAGTCTCTTTCAGGTTTCTAATTGCTCAAACAATTGCTGCTACACACTCCTTCGATTTGTGTTACAACTGTTTTTCACTTGTGAATTCGTGCTATTTACTTTGCTGTCAAAATGCTTCTTATATGTGAAAGACAGAAGCTATTAGTAGACAAAACAGAATTATGTATTGATACAAAAGATTATGCATCGATACATACTGTAGCTTTGATTAATTTTAGAGAATTAATACAAGCATGTATTGATACAAGGCTCGTATGTATCGATACATAGAGCATCTTAACTAAGCATGTATCGATACGAAGCTTGTATGTATCGATACATAGAACCTTTTAACTAAGCATGTATCGATACAAGGCTCGTATGGATCGATACATATTGAAGCAAAAATGTTTTGTGATTTAAAACAAATTTATGTATCGATGCAGATGAGCATGTATCGATACATACTGGCACAAAACAGTTTTTATGAGTTCTTTTAAGAAATGTATCAATGTGGATCTTTATGTATAGACACGAAACAATAGTATAGGCTAAAAACACAAATGAAACATGTAAAATAATGCACAACCAACAATTTGACAATGATCACACAATTTGCTATCATTAAAAACTTATTCAAAGTAAAGAATTTGCTCACAAACTCCCCCTTTTTGATGATGGCAAATTTTTAGCAAGATGTGTGATACTCCCCCTGAGTTTGTGCATATCTGTCAACATCTGCATTTCTCCCCCTTTGTCAACATCAAAACAGTTTTATCAAGGCAACATGTTGTAGCAGGACACAGCAAAAATGATAAAGAAGCTAACAATCACAAAGAAGGAAGCTTAAAAAGTAAAGAATCACTCACAAAGAATGATAAATAAGGGCAATAACACCAGAAGTAAACAGAAAGTAATAAGCATTTAACTAGTAGAAAGTATTTAAAAATTACAAAAGCCAAGACATATAATGGGCAACTAATTTGAAAAAAAACTCAAGCAATATGCAATGAAATGCAGTGAAATGAAATGGTGATGGTTTAATGTGGATTATAGCCACCATAGGACTCCTCGTCATCTCTATCAGGATCTCTGAAGCTTGGCGGAGGCGGAGGAGGAGGCATTGCATCTGGATTGTGGCCCATGAAGGTGTAGTGCCTGAACCGGTCCTGAACTTTAACACTTCTGAATCTGTCCATAATACCAGGATTGGCACGACAATCGTCCATAAAACCAGACATTTCATTATAGAAGACTTGGTGCCACTTAACCAAGTCCGTGTGCCAAGAGTGTTGGTTATGGTACATCCGTGTATGATCGTCATGCCACTCACGATGCTCCTTATGCCAATCACTTTGTTGTACATGCCAAGACCGTGCCTCTTCATGACGTTCTTGGTTGGCAAGCTCCATTTGTTGAAGCATTTGAGTTAGGTGCGCAGTAGGTGTTGAAGATGAAGCACCGCCGGAGAACGGAGGAACCGTTGGTTCAGGTACATAGTTGGTTGGGGACCACCTTTGTGGCACCCAATCACCCCAACCAGCATTGTCATCAGCTGCAGGCACATCTGCTTCGTTCACATCATGCATTTCTTCATCAGGTTGGTCTTCAACTACATGAATTCGTTCAGAAGGCACATCAAAATTATAGATCCTCGTTTTGGATTTCCTTTCAAAGAAATAGAAACATTGATGTTCCTTGTCCCACCGATATCCCATATGAGATAAAGTGGAAGAGTCAAACTCTTGAGCAGCAGATGGTGATATGAGAGGAACTAAAGGGATTGCAACATTCCAGAACGTAAGAATTTTCATGATTTGAGACGCATAACCAAGAGCAACATTCTTGGCACTGTTACGCACGAAAAAAATACGCTTCACAAAGTAATTTGCCCAATTCAAGGGAACCTTATTTTGAAGAATATACAAGAGATGAATTGCTGCCCTGTCTAACCTAGAATGTCCACTGTTTGCTGGACACAGAATGTGCGAGATAATCCAATGAAGTATATGAGGAATTTTCTTAATCATACCAGACGTAACCTGTTCATCCTCACCCAGCGGTCTGTCCAATTTTAAGATAGATAGAGTAAACTCCTTCAGATTAAAGTCAGTATCAAACTTCAAGTCATGCCAAGTCTTGAAATTATGAGACGGAAGCGGAATTTGAAACACTGTTTCCCAGTCACCAGCCTCAAAAGTATAGGTTCTGACACCAATAAAACACTTAAACATATATCCTTTACCAGAGTGTAAGCCAGCATAAAATGCAAGGATAAAATCCTCATGGTAATCATCCTTTGTAGTAAAAAATGAACCAAGTTTTTGTGCATTAAGGAGTTCAACCACATCATTGAGATGCAGATGAATAGCATCCTGTTTATCGAAGACATGGGGTTTCATAACTAACCTTGTCTTGAAAGAATCCTCAAACTCAGTAGCAATTGCAAGATGAAGCAAATCTAAGGCATTAGGAGGAATTTCTGGTAACTGCTGAGAAGTGCCAACCGGTTCCTTTCCTTTTCCTTTTCCCCTTGCTCTAGCCGGAATGATTCTTGGAGGCATGGTGATGAAAAATTGAAGAAAAGTGAGATGAATTTAGGGTTTTGGAAAGGATGATGATGAAGGAGATTAGGGTTAGCCGCAGGTTTTGAGAGGTAGGGGAACTGATGATACCAAGTTTATGAAAGGATGTGGTAAGAGTTGCTGATGTGTCGATCCATGAGTGAAATAAAATGCATTTAACCCCAAAACAATCAGTATGTGTCGATACATATGGGGATGGATCGATCCATGTCACGAGGTTTTTTGGTTTTAAAGAGGTTTATGTATCGATACAAACGACGAATGGATCGATACATACTGAACAAATTTTGACAAATGTAAAATGAAGAAGACATGAATCGATACATACATCTTTGGATTGATACATACTGATGCCAAACCAAATTTTAATTAATTTTTATGCAGTATGGTTATGCATTATGAAGTATGTTATGATAATGATGCCCAACTATAATTCACAAATCAGATATTAATGTTCAAACAATATATGCAAAGAAATTCACATAAACGAAAATAAGGAATTTTGTTCTAACATACACAATCACATAGTTCTAAAAGAGATATAGAAAGGAGTGATATTACCTCTGTTGATGTAACCTTGTGAGGTATAAATGAAATATAAAAACAAATCTCATCAACCAAGGTGAGGCATAATATAAATAAGAACAAACATGCTTAAGACAACAATGGAGAGAGATCTAAGATCCCTAATTCACGACGAATGTTGAAGAATGGTTCCGTTGCCAAAGGTTTAGTGAAAATGTCAGCAAGCTGATTTTTTGTATCAACATGCTCAAATACAACGTCTTCTTTTTCAACATGATCGCGAAGAAAGTGATGTCTAATCTCTATGTGTTTAGTGCGTGAGTGTAAAACAGGATTTTTAGTAAGGTTTATGGCACTAGTGTTGTCACATTTTATTGGAATACGTTTGAGTTGAATATTAAAGTCTTGTAGTTGTTGCTTTAGCCACAAAATCTGAGCGCAACAACTACCGGCTGCAACGTACTCAGCCTCTGTAGTTGACAAAGCCACAGATACCTGCTTTTTGCTATGCCAACTTATCAAGGAGTTTGAAAACAAGTGACATGTACCACTCGTGCTTTTCCTATCTGATTTGCAGCCAACAAAATCAGAATCAGAGTAACCTACTAAGCTACAATCAATTCCTTTGGAATACCAAAGCCCATATTTAGATGTTCCATGAAGATATCTAAATATACGCTTAACAGCTTTCAGGTGTGATTCCTTAGGATTTGATTGATATCATGCACACATACAAACACTAAACATGATGTCAGGTCTAGATGCAGAAAGATACAGAAGAGACCCAATCATACCTCTAAACTTTTTGAAATCTACACTCTTACCATGCTCATCTTTATCTAGATTTCCGTTGGTAGGCATAGGGGTGTCAATTGATTTTGAGTCGTTCATTCCAAAGCGCTTGAGTAGTTCTCTGCAGTACTTTGTTTGACATACTGCTGTACCCTCATCAAGTTGCTTTATCTGAAGACCTAGGAAGTAATTCAGCTCCCCCATAAGACTCATCTCAAATTCACCCTGCATAACCTTAGAAAATTCTTCGACCAAGTGTATGTTAGTTGAACCAAAAATTATATCGTCTACATAAACTTGAACTAAAAGAATGTGCTTTCCCTTGTGTTTAATAAAGAGGGTATTATCCACTTTACCTCTTGAATATCCATGATCAATTAGAAATTTGCTAAGCCTTTCATACCAAACCCGAGGGGCTTGTTTAAGACCATACAGAGCTCATTTTAATTTGTAAACATAATCTGGATTTTCAGCATTCTCAAAACCAGGAGGTTGTGAGACATATACTTCTTCATTTATGACACCATTTAGAAACACACTCTTTACGTCCATTTGGTAAAGCTTAAAATTATTAGAACACGCATAGGTAAGCAAGAGACGTATAACTTCAAGGCGAGCAACTGGAGCATAAGTTTCCTCATAGTCTATGCCCTCCTCTTGGTTATACCCCTGTGCTACTAAACGCGCCTTGTTCCTAGTTATCACTCCGTTTTCATCAAGCTTATTTCTAAAAACCCATTTAGTACCTATGATATGATGATCTCGCGGACGAGGGACAAGTTCCCAGACGTCATTTCTTTTAAATTGATTAAGCTCTTCTTGCATGGCCATTAGCCAACATTGATCAATCAAGGCCTCTTTGGCATTTTTAGGTTCTACTTGGGAAACAAAAGCGAAGTGAGAACAAAAATTACTTATCTTAGAACGAGTCATTACTCCCTTTGAAATATCTCCCAATATGTTGTCAATAGGATGGTCTTTTGAAGATTTCCAAGCTGGTGGAAGGTCATTCACTTCAGCTGTCCTTTCTTCCTCATTTTCTTCATGACTAGTATCTTCCTCCTTCTCATGGGCAACTGTTCTGGACTGATCAGTTTCCGTAACAGCTTCCTTGAGTATGTCTTCTGTAGATACACCTGCGTCATCAAAAGAAATACCTTTTCCGACACTTTTCGGATAAGACTCATCAAAAGAAACATGGACAGATTCTTCAACAATAAGTAAATACTTATTATATACTCTATATGCTTTACTTGATTGTGAGTATCCAAGAAAGATACCTTCATCCACTTTTGCATCAAACTTTCCAATATTTTCCTTACCATTATTCAAAACAAAACACTTACAACCGAATACGTGAAGATGTGACAAGTTTGACTTTCTTCCTTTTAAAAGCTCATAAGGAGTTTTATTTAAAATAGGACGAATTAAGATCCCGTTTAAAACATAACAAGCTGTGCGAACTGCATCAGCCCAAAAATATTTTGGTAATCCACCCTCATTTAGCATTGTTCTTGCCAACTCCTCTAAAACACGATTTTTACGCTCCACAACGCCATTTTGTTGTGGAGTTCGAGGAGCTGAAAAGTTATGCTAAATACCATACTTGTCACAGTACTTATCAAAGTGATAGTTTTGAAATTCACCACCATGATCGCTACGAATTGTAACTATTTTGGAATTCATTTTGTTTTGGGACAGATTTGCAAAATTCTTAAAAGCAGAAAAAGTTTCATCTTTGCTATGAAGGACTATAGTCCAAGTAAATCTAGAATAGTCATCAACGATTACAAAACCATAATAATTTCCACCTAAGCTCTTTGTCCTAGAAGGTCCAAAGAGATCCATATGGAGAAGCTCAAGGGGTCGTGAAGTTGAAATTACATTTTTAGATTTAAAAGAGACCCTCGTTTGTTTTCCCATTTGGCACGCGTCACATAGGTGGTCTTTTGAAAATTTTATTTTTGGAAGATCGACTACTAGATCCTTAGATACAACCTTATTAAGCAAATCGAAATTAACATGCGCTAAACGTCTATGCCAAAGCCAAGAATCATCATTCAAGGTAACTAGACATTTAGTACTTGTTAAAGATACATCAAAAAGGTCAAGCATATAGATATTGTTTACTCTTACACCCTTAAACACAACGTTCTGTTCAGCATGTTCAATTATGCAGCAAGTTTTTGTGAAAGAAACTTTATAACCCTTGTCACACAATTGACTTATGCTTAACAAATTGTGTTTAAGCCCCTCTACTAAATGGACATCAGAAATAGTAGTGGTAGAGGGATTACCTACACTACCTTTGCCAAGTATAACTCCTTTGTTATTGTCTCCATAAGTAACATATCCCTTCTTCTTTGCTTTGAAGTCTATAAAAAGCGATATGTCACCGGTCATGTGCCTTGAGCAACCGCTGTCAAGAAACCATCTCCTATCTACGGAAGCAAGGCACCCATCCTACAATATCAAAAGAGAGAAGTTGGTACCCAATTTTCATTGGGTCCAAGTGGGTAAGTGCTAACATGGTTGCCTTTTGGCTTCCATTGGTAAATACCTTTAGGAACAAGAAATCTCCTAAACTTTCATTTCTCAATGGTATGGCCAGCAAGACAACAATAATGACATAAACCATGATGATGTGTTTGTTTATTCTTGTTCATTAAATCCTTTGGAATAAAAGAGTATTTTGCATATGGTGGATTTAATGACTTCTTAAACAACCTAGTGTCAACGGCATAAGTAACCTTAGGTTGTAAAGCTTTTTCCAATTTGACCTTGAGAGTGTTTACCTCTTGTTGCCAAATATGACAAGCTTCACAATACCCAACTTTACTACATCCATAAATGTCAATATTTTTTGAATTTTCTGCAATACTAGCTTTTAACCATTCTAAATCTTTTTCAGCTTTGTATACTTTACCTTCCAGAAATGAAAAAATTTGTTTATCGGAAGATAATCTTTTAAAAGCATCTACTAATTCGTTATGCAGTTTTTCAAAAGCTATTTTCAGTTCAGAAAAAGACATAGAAGAGAAATTATTATAATAGGCTTGTTTTACCTTTTTATCATGGATTTTCTTCTTGTGGTAGGACAGATTTTTGGTGTGAGCCATAAGGCACAAATTTGCGGTTTCATCACTATCACTTGAACTTTGTGTGCTTGATGAATCACTATCACTTTCCCATGCAATGTAAGCTCTTCTTTGTTTGCTGTACCCTTTTGGTGGAGCTTTTCCTTGATCCTTATACTTCATAGGACAATCTGTTTTATAATGTCCAGATTTACCACAATTAAAACAAGATCCCTTTCCTCTACTCTTCTTA
Organism: Lathyrus oleraceus; assembly: GCF_024323335.1. Lineage (NCBI taxonomy): Eukaryota > Viridiplantae > Streptophyta > Magnoliopsida > Fabales > Fabaceae > Lathyrus > Lathyrus oleraceus. The sequence goes on from NC_066581.1 coordinate 528,736,401, forward strand.
TTCTCTTCCTGTTTTGAATCTGTAGATTGTCTTCGAAACTTCATGAGGTTTTTGTCGGAATGCTTGACTCCATTCTTTCGAATGAATCTATTATATCTCCTTAAAAAAAGTCCCATTTCCTCATCATCCGAATCTTTGTCACTACTAGAATCATTGTCACTTTGCTCTTTTCGTGAGGACTTAGAGCTAGAGGCCACAAGAGCTATTGGCTTCTTCTCTCCCTCTTTGTCTCTCTTCTTCTCCTTTTCCTTCTTACTTTTGTTCTCAAATTTTTCAAGACTTTCTAATGCTTGCTGATGTTCTTCCAGCTTTCCAAACAGAGTTGTAATCGTAAGTGTTGTTAGATCGTTGGCTTCCTTAATAGCTGTTACTTTAGGTTGCCATTTCCTGCTAAGACATCTCAGAATTTTATTAGTAGCTATTTCATTGGAAACAGGTTTTCCAAGTGCATTTAACCGATTAGTGAGATGAGTGAATCTCTTTTGCATGTCGGAGATAGATTCTCCTTGTTTCATGCGAAAGAGCTCAAACTCTTGATTGAGTGTGTTAATGCGGGACTGTTTTACTTCAGTAGTACCCTCATGGGAAACTTCTAAAGCATCCCACATTTCTTTAGCTGTCGTGCAATGGGATACCCGATAATACTCATCAACACCAAGTGCTGAAATTAGCATATTTCGAGCTCTCCAATCACACGACCACTTTTTCTCATCTTTCTCATTCCAATCAGCTTCTGGTTTAGGAACTATGGCGCCAACCGCATTTGTCATAGTAATTTGAAAAGGACCATTTTCAATGGCAGCCCATACTAGCCTATCAACAGAATTTATATGAACTCGTATGCAGTCTTTCCAGTAGCCATAATTTTCACCGTTGAAAATCGGCGCTCTATTATACGCCCCCTTTGGTTCAGAATCCATATCGTTACAGGCAGCCACAGAGCACCAGCGAACCGGCGCTCTGATACCACTTGTTAGACAGTGTGGCTAGTGATCGAGGGGGGGGGGGGGGTTGAATAGATCACCTCTTTGAAATAAACGGATTTAAAAATTCTTATCAGAGTTATTGAAATTTAGCGGAAAATTACAGTCCCGAATCGACTTCCGTCTATTCTGAACCGCTACTAGAAAACCGGACACGCGAATTTATTGCTGGATTTGAATTAGAACGATAGAGATTATTAACACCAGAATCTTATCAAATCAAATGCACTTATCACTAAATTCTAATTCCAATGAATAAAACTCAGTTGACAGTTTTGTCAAACATTTGGTGTGTATGTGATCAATGATGAACAATGGTGGAGTTTAGATAAAACAGTTTTCTTGCCACTATTGTATCACTAAATGTCAGCCACAATACACCAACTGAAATCACAAAACTGTTGAAAACGTAAAGAGAGATAAGGAAAGAATACGATACGCAAAGATTTGGTAAGGAAGTTCCCCACTGTCGTCCTCGCGTGTGGGTACGTCTCCCTCTCAATTTCAAATGAAATTGAGAACTGTGATTATCAATAATGCCGAATTCGTTGATACAAGGTTACAATATAATGACAGAAATCTAAATTCCAAGATCTTCTTCTTGTATAAAACCTCCACTTGATCTGAGCTCGATCAAGAATTTCCTGCAAGAAATTGCAAACAATTCACCGGTTCCACGACCTATTTGCGAAATTACCCAATTTCCAAACCCTACGCTACGGCTGAATCTGTTCTGCAAACGTGACTAACAAACCCGCAAGAACACTCCAGTTCTTGAAGGACAAACCATTTGGTTTTTCCTCGATACCCCCTTCAACCTTCAACCTTCAACTCAGCTAGATCCTCGATCGTTCCACTGAACACCTCAGCTAGATCCTTGATCGTTCCACTGAACGTTATCTCGTTGATCCTTTAATCCAAAGAACAAGAATGATTATGTGTTGATGTTCTTGAAGAAAAGAGATTGAGAAGATGTATAAGATGAAGTCTCTTTCAGGTTTCTAACTGCTCAAACAATTGCTGCTACACACTCCTTCGATTTGTGTTACAACTGTTTTTCACTTGTGAATTCGTGCTATTTACTTTGCTGTCAAAATGCTTCTTATATGTGAAAGACAGAAGCTGTTAGTAGACAAAACAAAATTATGTATTGATACAAAAGATTATGCATTGATACATACTATTGCTTTGATTAATTTTAGAGAATTAATACAAGCATGTATCGATACAAGGCTCGTATGTATCGATACATAGAGCATTTTAACTAAGCATGTATCGATACGAAGCTCGTATGTATCGATACATAGAACATTTTAACTAAGCATGTATCAATACAAGGCTCGTATGGATCGATACATACTGAAGAAAAAACATTTTGTGATTTAAAACAAATTTATGTATCGATGCAGATGGGCATGTATCGATACATACTGGCACAAAACAGTTTTTATGAATTCTTTTAAGAAATGTATCAATGTGGATCTTTATGTATAGACACAAAACAATAGTATAGGCTAAAAACACAAATGAAACATATAAAATAATGCACAACCAACAATTTGACAATGATCACATAATTTGCTATCATTCAAAACTTATTCAAAGTAAAGAATTTGCTCACACAAACTAGTCACACTCAACCAGAATTTGCATTTTGATGCACCAAGTCATTTAACTCATGAATTCCAATCTCACTTGCCCCCAAACACATTCCAAAACACTCCAAGACATGTTTACAAGTCAACTTGGTTAGAATTGAGCCCCATGTGATCAAACTCGAAGCAATACAAAAAGTTATATTTTTCCTAAAATGATTAAAAACAAAAGGCCACCACAACTCTTATCCAACCATCCTTGTCCCTTCAATTTCATGATAGCGTTCCAAAAAAAACGAGTTGAAGGGAAAACCAGGCCAGAACCACATCAATGCTTCCTCCACAAGTCTCACTTTGTCTTGTTTCGAGCCTCACCTCACCTCATTTCTGAGCAAACCCCCATCTTTCTCTCACCAAAGCTTTCCCTCACCTTCCCTATAAATAGGGGAAGGTATTCCATACATTTCCCAATATTTTCAAGCCAAATACACTATGGCTCAAAACCGATTTTCTCCATTAGAGTTACACTTTCTGAGGTTCAAGTCCATTCAAATCAAAATAATCACCCATAAACCTTCACACCACCTCACTTAAGCTTTATGAAACACAAACACCATCTGCAACCACCCTCCCTGAGCTATCCATAGTCATCGGAGTTAGCATCTGAGTTTGATTCTTATCAGGTAGTTCCACTCATCTCCTTCACTCAAACAAGTTATCTTCTTGCTCGAAATTCCTCCCTGCTGCTTAACCCCATGGTTTGACCCTTGATTATCCATTATCCACCATTTAATTTTATTTTTAAGTCAAGTCAGTTTTCTATGTTCTTGAGAAATTCTCCACACTCAGAGCCAATCAATGGCTCATGAGTGTGGATATGATAATGATGAAGTGTGGGGAGGTTAAATCCATGAGTCATTCCCTCTAAAGCACGAGTTTCAAAAGTTTGATTTTGATGGTTGAAGGTTGAAGATGATGTTCTCTTCGCGCGTTTGAATTTGAAAATATTTGTTGTCGCGTTCTAATTGGTTCATTAGCGTGCGTGTTCATTTAATGTCTTGGTTTACTTTTTAATTTTCTAAAGCGTGTTTCTTAAAACCAAAGGGCGCTTGGCCTAGTGGATGGGGGTTGTCCCCATGACCTCAAGGTCAGGGGTTCAACTCCTAACGCCCTCACTATTATTTTTAGTTCCTTTCTTTTATTTCCGTTTTTATTATTTTTCAACCATTTTTTTTTCATTTTAATTTTATTTTTTCACCACCCATTTTAATTCTGATCAAAATATTTCGACACATACCTCATTATTTTTCCATCTTTTATTTTATTCTACCCTTGGTTTATTTTAGTTGGACTTATTTTGTTGATTTTTCATGCCTTGATTGATGATGGTTAATGAAATCTATTAGGTCATGACCATGGTTGTTTAGGGTTGATAAAACCTTCAATCCTTCAAATCTATCAATGAATGATCAATGGATTATTCATGATACTTTGAGGAATTGATATATTGCCTCTATTTAACCATACTTGAGTCATTTGATGCATATATGAAGCCATGTTTGTGTTTCTAACTTTTGGGTCCATTTGACTTATTTTTCTTCCATTGATTACTAACCCTATAACACCTTTGTTTTCTTGCTTAACTTGTACATAACTCAATCCTTAACTTGTGTATAACTTGTACATTAATTAACTTGTTAACTTGTAATCGTTGAGTGGTACAATCTTCCATTTGTCAAATCATTGATAGATGGACTTGGGGTCGTATAACTTTCATTGTTTAACATCTATTGTTAGTTGATCAAAGATCATCTTCAATACTTTGCATCAATGATAAGTTATCCCTTGATGCACCATATTTTGAGTCCTTTGACCTATGGATAGATAATCCTCAAATGTTTACTTTGCACCTTTAACTAACCACTAACTATACTTCACTAATTTTCACTGTTAACCTTTGTTATTGTGATCTTGTTATTATTATTACCTTGTGATCTACTTTATGTCAATTATATTACATTGTAATTTACATTCAAGTACTCATTATCATCATCATTGTATAAACTCCTCATGCATGTTTATTATTGTCATTTACTTATTGTCACATACAATTAAAAACAACAAAAACATGATAAAATTATAAGACCAAAAAAATGTATTCACTTGTAATCAACTTTGGACTTAGAGGATTTCATATAGGACCTTTGCTCGGAGACCTTGACCTCATCTTTTGACACTTTGCCTCAACATTGGATTTCATATGTAACTTACATACCTGTTGCAAGAATGAAATCATGACACTACCTTAGGGAGACATGACTGTAAGACCATTATCCTTTGTTAGCTTAAGCCACTTTTGCACGCACAAGGCTTTCTCTTGGGCTACCTTATAATGAGACCCTTTACTTTTCTTGATTGGTTACTTTGTATATCCATTGCACATTACCAATTTCATAATCAAATCAATAAACCCTTGATCCAACGTCAAGTGACATTTTCATAATCAAACTAAAAAAACAATAAAACTACGATTATTATTTGTGCGCCACGAGCCTTAAGTGGTGGGGAATGAGTACAGATGGAACTTTCCTACCCTTACTCTGATTATTTTAGACATAAGACGCTTGAATTGTTTGTCTAGAATATTCACCTCCATCCATAGACTTTAGTGCAATCTAATCACAAACCTCTCTTTTCATAAAACCCTTTTTCAAGGTAAAATCAACATCAACCCATCAAACTCATTTTTGTGCCTTAGGGCCTCACATCGAAAATCCTTTTCTCAAAGGTAGAATCAACCATCCCACAAACATTTTCTACTCCAAACTACAAAGCTCTGATTCTTCATCACCCGATGAATGATACGTAGGCACAAGGGCCACAATCCTTGGCGAGCATAATAATAAAAAACCCAAAATCCCATTCTTTCACATTCTTTTTGAAAATAAAGCAAATAAACAGATAAATGCCCACACACACAGACAACTTAAATGATTCCCATGAAGTACCATGGACGTGAAATGTGCTAATACCTTCCCCTTGCGTAACTGACTTCCGAACCCAATCTCGGTTGTGAGACCAATTCTCTATCCTTTCTTTTTTCTCTTTAAGGGTTTTATCGACTATTTTCCCTCTCCTCTCCCATAGAGGAACTAAAATAAAATTTGGTAGCGACTCTTCAGTTTTACTCTTTCTTTCTCTCTTTGAGAGTTCGAGCATTCTTTTGTTCAGTCCATCCGGTTCGCTCCGAAACCCCAGTAGCGACAAATATCATGAGAGCATATTACGAACGGAAGCGAAAGATATCACATGAGAAAGATATCACAAGAGAAAATGTTTAAATGACTAGAGCTATCACATACCTGAACTTTAATCACGAAATTTCTCAAAGCAGATAAACTCTACAACAACAAAAACAACAACTAAGCCTTATCCCACTAAGTGGACTCGACTACATGGATCAAATTTCGCTATAATGTTCTATCAAGGACCATACTTCTATTCCATTAATTAATCTCAAGATCTTTCTTAATAAATTCTCTAATAGTCTTTCTTAGTAAGTGACACACCGCAAGTGCACGGTTGTGCATAGTAGTAAACAGATATCAAACCATAGAGACCAATGGTTTAAGTACCAAATTTCGTCCTATCGGTGTATATCTAGAGAAATCAATAATATAAGTTTTGGTGAAAACAACTTAAATGAAAAAACACTTAAATGAAAACAACTTATTTTCAAAATCACTTAAATTTCAATTGAGGCAAACAGGACCCAGGGTTATGGTTCTCACTCTAACACAATCTTAAAATCCGAGTCACTTCTATTATGAGAGTTCGACAAAATTTATAGAAAATAGATAAACATCGACAATACCTTCTTTTGTCAGTGCATTGCCATATCAATGATGAATAATTCGTCTGCTTTCGCATGACCGAATTATATGTCAATGATTCGTTACCTTTACTCAACTATAAAATCCTCTCAAATTCATCCAAGCGCTTTCGATGTATTAGACTTCTCTGTTTAAAAACTTGTGCTCTAGTATTGACACATATCATTTCAGACTACGGTCAATGCCTAAGAATACTTTACTTTCGTACAAGAGTTGGAATGCATGACCCGAGGTAGTAAAATAAATTTAGATAAATACTCTCGTAATCGACATGTGACGGATCATACAAAAGGTTATAATATGATCCCGATAACCTCTAGTTCCTAATAGATTACTCATTCATGGTGAAGGCATACACAATCAATCCAATGATCACAAATGAATTCATAATAATGCAGTAGAAATAGATAAACAATTGAATATGAAAACAAATATAAAACCTGAATTGATAGCTTTGATCCAATTTTGCTCCAAAGGAGACTTTAGTATAGAGGAAAATAGAAATTACGTAGAAACTTTGCAGAATAAAAACTGTAACACCCCAATAAAAATAAGATAATTATTTGATTTAAATTAATATTATATTTATTAATTTAATTAAATAATTGAAATTATTGGATTATTATTATTATTTTGGAATAATAGTTATTGGAAAATATATAAGTGTAAAGTAAGGAAAAAGAATCCCATTTGGTAAAAAGAGTTTTACGTGAAACAGAGAAGCGGCTGAAAAGTGGAAAGTGGAGAAAGGGCAAAGAGGAAGAGCAAGGGCAAAGGTTGGAGAAGAGAAAAGCTTGGAGCTTAGAGATTGCCGGATTAACTCAGGTAAGGGGGGTTTATCGTCGTTTAATGGGTATTATGGATTAGCATGTAATGGGTAGTGATAAACCGTTGAATTGACCCTAATTGGGATTGTGAATGCTGAAAATTACGTTGGATAAACTGTGTTAAAAACTGTAATTGAATCGATAGTCGTGTGAGTCGTAATTTGCTGGACGTATAGCTTGTTACGGAATTGGAATCGGAGGTCCGGAAGTCCTCCAACGGCGGAAAATGCGGAGAATTCTGCATTCTGCCTTGTGTTAGCGCAGGAACAGCTTTCTGTCTTGCGTTAACCGGTTAACCCAGGGTGTTAACCGGTTAACACTGTGTTGTATTGTGTAAAATTGCTGTTTTGTCTGCGTTAACCGGTTAACCCAGGGCGTTAACCGGTTAACACTGTTGTGATTGCTGAGATATTGCTGTTCTGTCTGCGTTAACCGGTTAACCCAGGGCGTTAACCGGTTAACACTGTTAAGTTTTGGGCAGGAAGCGTGTTTGTCCTGCGTTAACCGGTTAACCCAGAGCGTTAACCGGTTAACACTGTTGCAGAGTGGAAAAATTGTTAATTAAAATGTTGTGTGCCTAATTGATGGTTGCCTATATCGGTGTGTGATATAGTAGGGATTATTTCCCGCTGTTTTGAGCAGTATAGGTATTAGTAGGGTGTGCTAATACTGTGTTTAATTATTTGACATGATATGATGTGTTGATACATGTGTTGATAATGTATGATGGTATGCATAATGTTGTGAATGTGTATGTTATGCATGTGTTGTGAATGGACTGTTTTATGGCTTAGAGAGTGAGCATCGGTCCATTGTGTATTATTGTTGTGATGTTGCATTGCTAGGTGATTAGCGTGCATGATGTGGCCTTTATGGTGGTAGCTAATTCCCATGGTGAGGAATTAGTGATGTTAGTCATTTGGACTGTTTTTGATGTTTGCATGCTAGGTGAATTAGCGTGCATAGCATGGCCCTTGGGGTGGTAGCTAATTCCCATGGTGAGGAATTAGTGATGTGAGTCACTAGGTCTCAAATGAGTGGGACTGGTGAGCTTGGTAGCCGTACCTGGATTTGGTCGGTGAAGTTGAACTATATGTTCACGAATAGTCGGTACCGCATGCATGGAGTCTCATTGCATAATGTATGTATGGCGTATAATATGAATGGATGTATTCCAATATTATACGTGTGTTTGTGTTGTTATGGAGTATGATGTGAGATTATACTTGTGCTTTATGTGGGTGTTGAGTATGATGTTAAGCTGATGTGCTGTTACTGATTGTATGTTGTGATTAGGGTGATTAATGTGTTAAATTACTTAACATGACATGATACTTTATAATGCTTATTATATCGATTGAGGAACTCACCCTTACAACTATTTTTCAGGTAACGAGAAATGAGTTGAGTAGAAGCGAATGCTTGGAGTCTAGTGTAGTCTCCTTAGTGGGTCATGCTCTGATAGATGTAACATCGGGAGGGAACCTTTTAATTATGTTGTTAATGATTGTTGAACCAGTTTACATGTAGTATGTTACATGTTTTGATTGATTTGATTTATATCCGCTGCGATTTATGCAAATGTTTAATTGATTAAATAAAGAGCATGACAGTTATTTTGGAACATGGTGTGAATGATTGTGTGACACCCTTAACTGCATAATTACTCTGATATATGTTTATTATTTTAATTAAATATTTGGGGTATTTTAGAAGGGTGTTACATTAGTGGTATCAGAGCATAGTCGGTCGAGTCGAGTCGTAATTATTCTGTTTCCCTGTACGGGATAGGTGTTGTGTAACCCTATCAGTACTTATTGTTTGGCTTGTTGGGTTTTCAGAATAGAGATGGCTGGAAGAGGTAGAGATGATGCTGCGATTGCTGAGGCTCTGGGTATGCTAGCTGGAGTACTTGGAGGAAATCCGAATGTTGTGGGAATGGGAGCTGCTCGTCAACTGAGTGAGTTCCAGAAGAACAATCCTCCAATGTTCAAGGGAGCATACGATCCAGATGGCGCTCAGAAGTGGTTGAAGGAGATCGAGAGAATCTTCCGAGTGACTGAGTGTGCCGATAACCAGAAGGTCAGGTTCGGTACGCATATGCTGTCAGAAGAGGCTGATGATTGGTGGGTTGCTACCCGCACTGAGTTGGAAAGCGCTGGGAATGCTGAGATCACTTGGGCTGTGTTCAGAGAGAGATTCCTGAGGAAGTACTTTCCAGAGGATGTCAGAGGAAAGAAAGAGATAGAGTTCTTAGAATTGAAGCAGGGTAACAGGTCTGTTACTGAGTATGCTGCTAAGTTCACAGAGCTGTCAAAGTATTACACTCCCTATAATGAGGCTGCTGGAGAATTTTCAAAATGTGTGAAGTTTGAGAACGGGTTACGTCCTGAGATCAAGCAGGCTATTGGGTATCAGCGGATTAGAGTGTTTTCTGATTTGGTGGACTGTTGCAGGATTCTTGAACAGGATTCCAAAGCCAGAGCGGAGAGCTATCAGCAGAGGATTGATAGGAGAGGCAAGAATCAGAATGATCGTGGGAAACCGTATGCAGCTGGCAAAGGTTTCCAGAGACAGAGTGGGATGAAGAGGCCTAGTGGGGGAGACTCTAGTGCTCCTGCTAAGTGTTACAGATGTGGTCAGGCGGGACATCGTTTCCACGAGTGTACCAGTGCTGAGAAGAAGTGTTTCAAGTGTGGTAAAGGTGGTCATTTGGCTGCAGAGTGCCGGTTGAAGACTCTGACTTGCTTCAACTGTGGAGAGGTGGGTCATATCAGTCCACAGTGTCCTAAGCCAAAGAAGGAGAACCAGTCGGGAGGCAAGGTCTTTGCTTTATCGGGTTCTGAGACTTTTGCAGACGATCGTTTGATCCGAGGTACGTGTTATATTAATGGCTTTCCTCTTGTAGCTATTATTGACACCGGTGCTACTCATTCCTTTATATCTTTGGACTGTGCTGTGAAACTTAAGTTAGAGATATCTGAGATGCATGGAAGTATGGTGATTGATACTCCTGCGAAGGGTTCAGTGACTACTACTTCAGTTTGTTTGAATTGTCCTTTGAGTATTTTTGGTAGAGACTTTGGGATAGACCTTGTGTGTCTTCCATTAGTGCAGATTGATGTTATCTTGGGTATGAACTGGTTGGTGTTTAACCGAGTTTCTATCAACTGTTTTGATAAGACTGTGATATTTCCTGAGATTGAGGAAGGTAAGGAATTGTTTCTATCAGCAAGGCAGGTGAATGAGGAAGTAGCAGATGGGGCAGAGTTGTTTATGCTGTTAGCGACTTTGGAGGCTAAAGATAAACTGGTGATTGGCGATCTAGCCGTGGTGTGTGATTTTCCTGATGTGTTTCCTGAAGAAGTGAATGAATTGCCGCCAGAGCGTGAAGTTGAATTCTCGATTGATTTGGTACCTGGTACTAGACCGATATCGATGGCTCCGTATCGTATGTCTGCTGTTGAGTTAGCTGAATTGAAGAGTCAGCTGGAAGATCTGTTGGATAAGAAATTTATTCGTCCGAGTGTGTCACCGTGGGGTGCACCAGTGTTATTGGTTAAGAAGAAAGAAGGTACTATGAGGTTGTGTGTGGACTACAAGCAACTGAATAAAGTGACGATCAAGAATCGGTATCCTTTGCCGAGGATTGATGATTTGATGGATCAGTTGGTTGGTGCGAGTGTGTTCAGCAAGATAGATTTGAGATCGGGATATCATCAGATACGTGTGAAAACTGAGGATATTCAGAAGACTGCTTTCAGAACAAGGTATGGACATTATGAGTATTCTGTAATGCCTTTTGGTGTGACTAATGCGCCTGGAGTATTCATGGAGTATATGAATAGGATTTTCCATCCGTACCTAGACAAGTTTGTTGTGGTGTTTATTGATGACATTTTGGTGTATTCGAAATCTGAAGAAGAGCATGCTGAGCATTTGAGAGTGGTTTTAGAAGTTCTACGAGAAAAGAAGTTATTTGCTAAACTATCCAAATGTGAATTTTGGTTAGAAGAGGTTAGTTTTCTTGGTCATGTGATTTCAAGAGGCGGTGTTGCTGTTGATCCTTCTAAGATAGAAGCGGTGTCTAAGTGGGAAGCTCCGAAGTCTGTTGCTGAGATTCGAAGTTTTCTTGGCATGGCTGGTTATTATAGGAAGTTCATTGAGGGATTTTCTAAGTTGGCATTACCGTTGACGATGTTGACTAGAAAGGGGCAAGCGTTTGTTAGGGACTCAAAATGTGAAGAAGGTTTCCAAGAATTAAAGAGAAGGTTGACTACTGCTCCTATTCTGATATTACCGAGTTCGTCGGAACCATTTGAGGTTTACTGTGATGCTTCATTGTTGGGTTTGGGTGGTGTGTTGATGCAGAATAAGCAGGTTATAGCTTATGCTTCGAGACAACTGAGAGTTCATGAGAGGAACTATCCGACGCACGATTTAGAGTTGGCAGCTGTGGTATTTGTTCTGAAGTTATGGAGACACTATTTGTACGGGTCAAGATTTGAAGTTTTTAGTGACCATAAAAGTTTGAAGTATTTGTTTGATCAGAAAGAACTGAATATGAGACAGAGGAGATGGTTAGAGTTTCTGAAGGATTATGACTTTGGTTTGAATTACCATCCGGGTAAAGCAAACGTAGTGGCTGATGCATTGAGTCGGAAATCATTGCATATGTCTATGTTAATGGTTAAAGAATTGGATTTAATTGAGCAGTTTAGAGACTTGAGTTTGGTGTGTGAGAGTACTCACAATAGTGTTAAATTGGGAATGTTGAAGTTAACGAGTGGTATTCTGGATGAGATTAGAGAGGGTCAGAAATCCGATGTGTTTTTGGTTGATAAGTTGACTTTAGTGAATCAAGGTCAAGGTGGTGAATTCAGAGTTGATGAGAATGGTGTTTTGAGATTTGGTAATCGGGTGTGTATTCCGGATGTTATCGAACTTAAGAAGAGTATTCTTGAGGAAGGACATCGTAGTGGCCTGAGTATTCATCCTGGAGCTACGAAGATGTATCATGATTTGAAAAAGTTATTTTGGTGGCCGGGAATGAAAAGAGAAATTGCAAGTTTTGTTTATTCCTGTTTGACTTGTCAGAAGTCAAAGATTGAGCATCAGAAGCCGTCTGGGCTAATGCAACCGTTGGCTATTCCAGAGTGGAAGTGGGATAGTATCAGTATGGATTTTGTTTCTGGTTTGCCGAGGACAAATAAGAATTTTGAAGCCATTTGGGTGATTGTGGACAGGTTGACAAAATCGGCTCATTTCATTCCGATCAGAATGGATTATCCGTTAGAGAGATTAGCCGAGTTGTATATTGAGAAGATTGTAAGTTTGCATGGTATTCCGTCTAGTATTGTTTCGGACCGAGATCCTAGATTTACATCGAAGTTCTGGGAAGGTTTGCAGAGGGCTTTGGGAACTAAGCTGAGATTGAGTTCTGCATATCATCCGCAGACTGATGGTCAGACTGAGAGGACGATTCAGTCACTAGAGGATCTTTTAAGGGCTTGTGTTTTGGAAAAAGGAGGTGCTTGGGATTGTTATTTGCCTTTGATTGAGTTTACCTACAACAATAGTTTTCATTCGAGCATTGGTATGGCACCGTTTGAAGCTTTGTATGGTAGGAGATGTCGGACACCGTTATGTTGGTATGAGTCCGGTGAGAGTGCTGTGGTTGGACCGGAGATTGTTCAACAGACTACAGAAAAGATTAAGATGATTCAGGAGAAGATGAGAATTGCTCAGAGTCGTCAGAAGAGTTATCATGATAAGAGGAGGAAGTCACTTGAGTTCCAAGAGGGAGATCATGTGTTTCTTCGCGTTACTCCGATAACTGGTGTTGGTCGAGCTTTGAAGTCGAAAAAGTTGACACCTCGATTTATTGGTCCTTATCAGATTTTGGAGAGGATAGGGGAAGTAGCCTATCGTGTCGCTTTACCGCCGTCGCTTGCGAATTTGCATGAGGTTTTTCATGTGTCTCAGTTGAGGAGGTACATTCATGATCCGTCGCATGTAGTCCAAGTAGATGATGTACAGGTGAGAGATAACCTGACTGTTGAAACATCACCTATGAGGATCGAGGATCGAGAGTTGAAGCGGTTGCGGGGTAAAGAGATTGCCTTGGTGAAGGTAGCTTGGGGAGGACCAGCAGGTGACAATGTGACTTGGGAACTGGAGAGTAAGATGAAGGAGTCTTACCCAGAGTTGTTCGCTTGAGGTATGTTTTCGAGGACGAAAACTCTTTTAGTGGGGGAGAGTTGTAACACCCCAATAAAAATAAGATAATTATTTGATTTAAATTAATATTATATTTATTAATTTAATTAAATAATTGAAATTATTGGATTATTATTATTATTTTGGAATAATAGTTATTGGAAAATATATAAGTGTAAAGTAAGGAAAAAGAATCCCATTTGGTAAAAAGAGTTTTACGTGAAACAGAGAAGCGGCTGAAAAGTGGAAAGTGGAGAAAGGGCAAAGAGGAAGAGCAAGGGCAAAGGTTGGAGAAGAGAAAAGCTTGGAGCTTAGAGATTGCCGGATTAACTCAGGTAAGGGGGGTTTATCGTCGTTTAATGGGTATTATGGATTAGCATGTAATGGGTAGTGATAAACCGTTGAATTGACCCTAATTGGGATTGTGAATGCTGAAAATTACGTTGGATAAACTGTGTTAAAAACTGTAATTGAATCGATAGTCGTGTGAGTCGTAATTTGCTGGACGTATAGCTTGTTACGGAATTGGAATCGGAGGTCCGGAAGTCCTCCAACGGCGGAAAATGCGGAGAATTCTGCATTCTGCCTTGTGTTAGCGCAGGAACAGCTTTCTGTCTTGCGTTAACCGGTTAACCCAGGGTGTTAACCGGTTAACACTGTGTTGTATTGTGTAAAATTGCTGTTTTGTCTGCGTTAACCGGTTAACCCAGGGCGTTAACCGGTTAACACTGTTGTGATTGCTGAGATATTGCTGTTCTGTCTGCGTTAACCGGTTAACCCAGGGCGTTAACCGGTTAACACTGTTAAGTTTTGGGCAGGAAGCGTGTTTGTGCTGCGTTAACCGGTTAACCCAGGGCGTTAACCGGTTAACACTGTTGCAGAGTGGAAAAATTGTTAATTAAAATGTTGTGTGCCTAATTGATGGTTGCCTATATCGGTGTGTGATATAGTAGGGATTATTTCCCGCTGTTTTGAGCAGTATAGGTATTAGTAGGGTGTGCTAATACTGTGTTTAATTATTTGACATGATATGATGTGTTGATACATGTGTTGATAATGTATGATGGTATGCATAATGTTGTGAATGTGTATGTTATGCATGTGTTGTGAATGGACTGTTTTATGGCTTAGAGAGTGAGCATCGGTCCATTGTGTATTATTGTTGTGATGTTGCATTGCTAGGTGATTAGCGTGCATGATGTGGCCTTTATGGTGGTAGCTAATTCCCATGGTGAGGAATTAGTGATGTTAGTCATTTGGACTGTTTTTGATGTTTGCATGCTAGGTGAATTAGCGTGCATAGCATGGCCCTTGGGGTGGTAGCTAATTCCCATGGTGAGGAATTAGTGATGTGAGTCACTAGGTCTCAAATGAGTGGGACTGGTGAGCTTGGTAGCCGTACCTGGATTTGGTCGGTGAAGTTGAACTATATGTTCACGAATAGTCGGTACCGCATGCATGGAGTCTCATTGCATAATGTATGTATGGCGTATAATATGAATGGATGTATTCCAATATTATACGTGTGTTTGTGTTGTTATGGAGTATGATGTGAGATTATACTTGTGCTTTATGTGGGTGTTGAGTATGATGTTGAGCTGATGTGCTGTTACTGATTGTATGTTATGATTAGGGTGATTAATGTGTTAAATTACTTAACATGACATGATACTTTATAATGCTTATTATATCGATTGAGGAACTCACCCTTACAACTATTTTTCAGGTAACGAGAAATGAGTTGAGTAGAAGCGAATGCTTGGAGTCTAGTGTAGTCTCCTTAGTGGGTCATGCTCTGATAGATGTAACATCGGGAGGGAACCTTTTAATTATGTTGTTAATGATTGTTGAACCAGTTTACATGTAGTATGTTACATGTTTTGATTGATTTGATTTATATCCGCTGCGATTTATGCAAATGTTTAATTGATTAAATAAAGAGCATGACAGTTATTTTGGAACATGGTGTGAATGATTGTGTGACACCCTTAACTGCATAATTACTCTGATATATGTTTATTATTTTAATTAAATATTTGGGGTATTTTAGAAGGGTGTTACAAAAACTACGATCCGAAACTCATAACCAACTACGAGTTAAAGAGAAAAAACTAAAACTAGGATAAAATCTCTAATTTAATGCTCATTACATCAGAATTAGATCAAACAAAATCATACATAAAAGCCATAATCATGAGGGCCAATTAAAAAAGGAAAGAACTGAAAGCAACCTTGCCTCCATGCTACGACTTGCAGAAGCTGCTACAGGTGGCCGTAACAGGCCTCTGTTCTTTGTAATGGAGGTTGTTAAAGTTGGGTGCCCCAAGCCACTGTTGATTTATCCTATAGTAGCTGCTACGAGTGGTCGTAGCATCCCCTTGGATTTGGTATGAGAAAAATCTGACTTTTGAATTTTTTCCATGTTTTGCTTATTTTCGATCCTTTTTCATCTCAAATACTCATTAGACCCTGAAAATGGTCAAAACACACAACCAAAACAAAAATATGGTAAACAGAAGTAAAATAATCAAAAGGCGATGAAATGCTAGGTAAAAACGACTAGAAATAGCGGTACAAATACCACTTATTAAACTTTCCCAAACTTAGATCGTTGCTATTTCTTAAGTAACAAAGCTTACATATACAAAGTTTCGGATCAAGCAATTCACTACATGAAAAAGCATACGAAAATGAATTCAAAGGTACTCATACATGAGTTTTCGTTCCGATCGTCTAAGCCTAGCTCTCTTAGTAATTGTAAGACCCCAATTTTGACCCAATGCATTGGCATTAAGATCACACCTTGGCATCCTCCTTACCCCTCACTCATTGGGTTTGTACTGGGAGAGATCACCAAGCACCATGTGATTGTATCATACTTTGTATTTTTTTTTTATCATTTTACTAACCAAAATACCAAAAATATGTCTTTGCATTTGTCTAACTCTTTTGTAGGTATGACACATGCTCACCTTTGATCTATCAAGCTCATATCTAGGGTTTAAGACCCTCATTGCTAATAGCTTAATCAAGAATTATCTACAATTTCTCTAGGCATCATATATGGATCCCCATGATCTTCACATGTTATTTTGATCAAGAAATCATCAAGAGTTTGGAGTTGGTTTGCCTTGGAAACCCTAGTTCATCTGGGTGTCTTGTGTAACTTCTTCAACAAGCTTCTTCAACATTTGATCAAATATTTCAAGGTATACTTCAAATTTCATCATCTTATGCATATATGATCTCCTATGAGTCCCAAAAGTCAAGAGAATTGCAAGCCAACAAGTTGGTTCATGGTGGTTGACCAGAGGAATTCATCTGATCAAAATTAGGGTTCCCTAGACCCTATCTCCTACAAGTTTTCTCATATGAAAATGATTAAAATAGAAAAGTTACTCTAAATGACATTACAAACAACTTTCATCTTGAGGTCAAGAGCTAGTTTTTCTTGGAAAGTCATTTTTTTATGGTGAAAGATTATAGGTCATTTTGTCTAAACCCTAATTTGGAGGTCGACTTCCCAAGGCCATAACTTGCTCAATTTTTATGATATGAAATATTTACAAGTTTCAAAATCAAATTCAATATGTCTAATTCAACCTTTATGTTTTGAGGAAGATCTAATTCAACTTTTATGAGCATGTGATAAGAGGATACATTATAGGTCATTTTGGACCAATGCCATTGAATAAGTGATTTTCCTCAACTTCAAAAATGCATAACTCCTTCATATTAAATCCAAATGAGGTAAAATTTGTGACAATTTTGAAGGACTTTTAAAGAGATACAACTTTTATGAAGGAACATTTCTCATTTGAAACTCACATAAAAAGTTAGTCAAGGTGGAATAAGTGAACATATGGCTTGACACTTAGAATTTTTTTTTACATGTTTGATTTTCCAAACTTCCAACTCAAAATTAAACATGATAAAAGCTTCAAATGAAAAAGTGTTCAACATGAAAGTTGTTACTCTTGATCTAACCTTTCCAAAAAGTCCAATTTCATCCATTTTGGACAAGATTTGAATGGGCTGCGCATGGCTTGAAAATTGCATCATCATTTGGCAAGATTGAACTTTAAACATCCATGCACAATTGCCTAGCATTCCAACATGACTTCAGCCTTGCTTACACTAAATTATGGATCAGTTGGAGTGATTTCATGGGCCAGTACACGCTCATGCACCCATGCATCACACATTGCTAATTTTGGAAGTTCACTTCAAGTGTGCAAATATCAATTGAATTGGCTATAAATAGAACTCTCTATGCTCAGAATTATGGACCCTGCACGCCAACTTTGATCCCACACATCCAAACCCTTCCATTTGAGAGGATAAACCTGAGAATTTCCATTGGAAATTGAGTTTGAATCTCACTGTTTTGAGATTCAAATCTCCAGGGATCCAAAGCCTTTTGATCATTCTAATCTACCCCTTCAAGCATTCAGAACAAGATCAAGCACAAGTAAGAGCAAGAACAATCGAATCCAGACCTACATTGAAGGTATTTTTCATAAAATTTCATCTCTTCGATTCTCACTCAATTCTTCATAATTCTCTTGGATCTTTGGCTGTCTGAAGTCCTACCAATGTAGGCAACAAGGTTAAGTTGCTTTGAGGTCAAATCGAAGCAACTCCGATCGTGTACCTAAAATTTCAACTCCTTGTATCTCTCAATATACTTGGAGTTAGGATGAATTGAGGCCAGATTCAAGCTCAGTGCCATTTTTACTTTAAAATCATGTTTTTCTTTTTAATTTTGGTGATGGTTGTGACTGACCAGTCCGGTGAAGCTCACCGGAGAAGGAGACCGGAGCTGTTGCTCCGGTGGTGAGTTGGCAGGTTCAGAACCATAGGATCCATTTGAAATGATTTAATCTTAAGCGTTGGTGTGAATGACCATTGTTGTGGCGCGCTGACTAAAGACCATCGTGGATTACGTGTTTGTGACCACTTGATCTGCCACCTCAATTAATGAGGGAGATCAAGTGGTCCACGTTTTTTTTGATTATTTGATTTTCATTTTATTTGTTTTATTTTCGTTAATTCATATTAATTTTAATATTGATCCAAAAAATATGAGAATTTCACCAAAATTTTTTAAATAAATTCCTCTTTCATTTTCTGAATTAAAATTATTTATTGGATCATTATTAATATTTTTTCATGATTTAATTGATTTTGTGAATATTTTTAATTGTTTAAAAATACTTTTAAGTTTCTAAAAATTATGAATTTTTTTCTCCAAGGTCCTTTGACCTTGTTTGACCTATGATAAATCTCATGGCCATTTCTTTGGTGTTTTGATGAGATTTTAGGAATTTGACAAACCGTAATTTAATTTAATGCATTATTTAATTGCCAAATAAATTGCGTTGAGCTTCTAATTTTGACTTGTTGAGTTTGACTTGTGTTGTTGGGCCTTGGTCAAGGTTGATTTGACTTTGTTGAGTTAAAATCATTGGATTTAGGGGATTGATGAAATGTACATTTCATCTCCCAAAATGAATGAATGAATTTTAATTGTTAAAAGTCCTCCTTTGACCAATTTGTGTTGATTCTATTTCCCCTCCCTCTTCATCTCATTCCCCTTCTTTATTCATTCATGTCATGGACCTATGATATCTCTAGATCCTAAGGCTAGTTGATTGCAAAATCAACATGAGTATGGATGGGATTAAGTCCACCCTTTTGCATATTCTTTTTATGTGTGGTATGTTTTATGAGCATAATCCATTATACTATGTCTCCAACATGCATTAACACCAAAATTCTACTGCTCGACCTCAAATAGTTGCGACTTTTACATAAGTCCAATTACGATTGCTTAACATATCGCTAAATTTGGGACACAAAAGGCATAGTATTCTAGTAAGTGAGATTGTAAGTCTCCCCTCTTTCATGGTATTGTATGGAAACTTGGACTTTTTTCCTTCCTTTGGAAGATGTCTTGGTTCAAGGATCCATGCTTGTGAATAGTGGGTTGAGTGTTCTCCAAAGAATGATTTTAATAAAACAAAGCAAAAGCAATACTAACTTCTAATCAATTAACAACTAACATTTAATTTTAAGCCATTTACTTTTATGCACTTTAATTTCAAGTCTTTATTCATTTGCCATTATTCATACCATTCAGTTTGTTTATTTTAATGTCATTTTCACTTTGCTCATTTGAGCCATACTTTGTGAATATATTGTGTTTGTATATACTTGTTTGTGTTTGTGGTCTTTTGACCTTAATGTACATAATAAGAACAAAAAACCCTAAAAGACATTTTGTGTGGACCGTTGGTTTGCTCTGAGACATTGGACTTAGAATTAGGCAACACTCCATATGCAAAAGGACTTGGCCAATGCCAACTTTCAAAAACCAAGTGCTTGTGAAGTGAACTTTCATATGATACAATATTGAAGATCCATTGGAGTTCATCTGCAACATGATCATATTGAAGCTGTTATTTTGAACCTGTGTCTAATGCATATCTTTGAAGTCATCTGATACATGGGGAATTATGAAGAAGATCATGGAGTTGCTAAGCTTGGATATGGCTATCTTTATTTGGTGCCTTGCTCTTCATCTTGCTATTTGTGTATTGATGTTGCTTGATTCTAAAGTCCAAGGGAAATTTGGGTTTCTATATGACTTTCTTGTCTATTGGATTGCAGCCCATTGGTCAGATCTTTTCAACTCTCAACTTTTAAATTTGTGCTTAGGATTAGTCTCTTCATCTCCTCCCCATTTCTTTAATTTCAAATCTCTCCCTCCTTTTAAAATCTTATTTGTTTGGGATTTCTAAACTTTGACCATATTGCAGAGTAGAAACTTTGGCCTTATGCCATTGCATTTCAAACTCACTCTCTTAAGCAAGATTGTAAATGAACTTAACTATACTTGACTTAAAATTTCAAAAGACAAAAAGAACTAACACTCATTCAAACCTTTTAGGCCTTTGGTGCCTTTGTTAAACTTAAAATTTTGTTAAAATCAACTCATTCACTTTGAAATTTATACACGAACTACAAGGTTTTGATCCCTCATTTTATGTTGGTACGTAGGCACAAGTCCGAAGGTCTTGTCAAACACAAAAATATATTAATGAATTCTTTTCCCATCCCTCCACTCTATTTATTGCAAACATCATTTTGTACAAAAACACATATGCACACAAAAAAGGGCTCCCTAGGAGTACCTATAACACTTTGGGTGCTAACACCTTCCCTCTGTGTAACCAACCCCCTTACCTGTAATCTTTGGCATTTTATTAGTTTTGAGTTGAAAACTTCTTATCTCTTGGGTTTTGTTCGTACTTTTCCCTTGGAAACAATAAAAGCGCAGTGGCGACTCTGGTTTTATTGACGTCTAGCTTATCCATAACCTGATGGTCATGAATTTACCGCTACAGTAATCACTTAACAACAAAGGTATTCGCAAAAATAGAACCGCATTAAATCCATAAACCTAAGTCTCCCTTTAGGAAAACTCTCCAACTATGCTTTGGGCTTAAGTCTCTTTTTTGGTTTTTCCTCCCCTTTCATTTGAACAATCAAATTAAGGCATTTTGAATTATTTTTCCCGTCACATGCGCAAGACCGGTCGAGAATTTTTCTTCAAACACCATTTTTAATTTATTATTTATTTTGATGAAGTTACACATTTTTGTGCGCTTATTTGTCCACTTTGGGATGATGTTTGAGGCTTAACCACCGTTAGGCTAAATAACCGGGTGAGGGTTACCCAACTTAGAAGGTGTAGTTGCCTTTTATCGCCTTTTCATCATTTTAGTGCTAAAATTATTTGTTTTCCAACCAATCATACATGAATTCAAGGCTAATTTATTCCGTACTATAATTATACACTAGTCGAGGAGTACTTCTCAGAAGTCGAGTACTATGGCACAAATTTACATGTTGGACTCGCATCCTACTTCGTGGGACCTAAGGTGTTCGGGTAATACCTAAGTCATCAAACTTTCCCAATGTCCATAGTCCTAGCCTTTCATCCATCCAACTCTATATACATTCCCATTTTCCCCATAACCTAAGATTTTCAAGAAAACGTTTTTCTACAAGGTCTTAGTTTTGGAAAAGCTATGAAAAAGTGGTATTTTGAAACGAAAAATACAAAAATAGCTAAAGAACAAGATAAAAATATGAACATAAAAATGCAAGAAGATAAAAATAAAATAAAAGTAAATAAGTACCTCCTCAAACTTGAACCAAACATTATCCTCGATGTTTTAGCGCCAGCAAGAGAGATTAAACTCACAAGAACCTCACTCGGGAGGTGGGAACCGCAACATGAGTTATTGCATCATTGCTTGGACATCATACAAGACCATTCCTTGTCTTGTTTGCTTATTCTTCATGAGATTTTTATTAAATGGAAGAAAAATAAAACAACAAGATAACAAATTAGTGCAAAAAGCGTGGGTTGCCTCCCATATAGCGCTTTGTTTAACGTCATTTTATCTTGATAGTCGATGAGTGCAACCAACCATGGTGGCTCTTTCCCAAATGATACCTCAATCTCACTCTCAATAGTATTAGGTGGCCATGCCCACTTATTGAGCCATTTCTCGTATCCATTACTCTTCTTTGTCTTCTTCCTATGGGGTAGTTCATACTTCTGAACCTGTGGGGGTGGTTCTGGTTATATCTTGAGTATTAGCTTTTCAGGTTTGGATTTAATCCTTTCATCCGCCACCTCAAAGTTCAACCTCCCCCTCTTAACATCAATAACTTTCCCAATTTCATGGTCATCTAGTATTCTCTTTTTAGACAAGACCTTGGTTAATGGTACGTCAGTAAGGATCTTTTCCATTATTTACGCATACCTTTTGGATTGGGCGTATACCTTAGCTTCCATAAATATTTGTGGGAAAGGAATTGGTGGCTTATAGGGAGGAAGAGCTACATAAGGTGCTTCCTTCTCTATGTCTTCGACAACTTCCTTTTCGGGTGGTGCTGACGGATTTACCTCAATCTCTAACTCTTTCTCACCATAACTCTCCACTTGCTTACCACTACAAGTTGTCACATCATTCAAATGTACCTTGGGATGTTTCTCGGGTTGCCTCAGAAATGACCCAGATGGGATGGAGGAAGAAGCTTGTTATTGAGCTACTTGAGAGATTTGGATCTCCAAAATTATGGTATGGATGATAACATTGTAAAACTTAGTGTTAAACTATCTAAGTGCCTCATTGGTAAGAATGTTTTTATTTTTAAACTCATCGTTCAGGAGAGTTTGTGTCACCACAAAACTCTCCATAATAGATTCCAAGTTAGAGCGAGTTTACGTCGCAATAAAGTTCTCCATTATCATTTCAATTTTGGATTGTTGGAATTTGGTGGCTCCTTGAAATACTGGGAGTTGTTACTGTAAAAAAAATTGGGTGATCAGTCCACCCGAATTATAAGTATTGGGATAAAAGTCTTCATGGTAATTGAAAATATTTTGGATAGACGCATGCATACCATAAAAGAAACAACAGAAAAGAAAAAAAATGATCTAGGGCCCGTTTGAAAAGGTTTTAAAAAACAGTTTTATGATTTTTTAAAATTGGAAAACAAAAAACTTGTTTGATACATTTGTTTCTCAAAACTATTTCTAAAAACACTTTCAAAATTCAGTGTTTTAAAATCTGAAAAACTGAAACTATCAAAATATGTTTCGATTTTCAATTTTCAGTTTTACTTTTTAATTTTCAATTGAGGTAAGCTGGAAAAAAATACGGTTTCATTAATCGGATTATAGTAATTACTTCCAATATTTTTTAATTGTAATATTTCACTCTCAATCTATTGTTAATCCTCATATATTGTTAATGAAAATTAAAATTCTCACTCTCAATTATTCTCTCTCTAATTAATCCTCATTAAGTGAATAGTATATTTTTATACATTAAATGAATTGTGTATATATATTCAAATAAACACTAAAATATAATTTTTATACATTAAGTGAATTGTATATTTTATCATTAATTATTAAAAATATTTTAATAAACTTAAATGTATATTAGCTGAATTTTAATATTTTCAAAAAATATATCACAATTATTTTTATTTAGTAAAATAGATTTTTAAAATATAGATTATCAAACAAGCTATGGGCCAGTTTGTTTTAGCTTTAAAAAAATGGATGTTTTCTTTGTATTTTTGAAAATGGATTCTTAAAAAATCTTTTTCAAAATATTATAAGTTTTTCTAAATTTATTTTTTATAAATTAAAAGATTGAATTATTCATTCTATAACATAAATATACATTATTGAAGATCAAAACCTAACCAAAATCACAATTTTTTCGAAAAGTTGTATCTTAAAAATGTTTTTTATGAAAAGCTATTTGAAATAGCTTCAAAATTAAGTGATTTTTTAAAAATTTGATATCCAAACAAAGTTTCGATAAAATGATGAAATACCTAAAATAACATTTTAAGAATAACTATTCAAACCAAATTTTCATTTGAAGCTTTTATGAAAAGTTTCTTTGTAAATTTTTTTTACACTAAAATATATAACACTATAAAAATCATTTTTAAAAAAAGGCAAAACAAACGGGCCCTATATTGTCCTATATTAGTAAAAACAGTTTTCAAAAATTGAATAACCAAATGAATTTTTTTTATTTTTTTTTCTCAAAAAAAAATTTACAAAATAGATTTGTAAAACAGATTTTAAAAACTAAAATTGAGAAGAGATCCAAACAGGCCCCTAATCTCTATGATAAAGATAGAATAATCAAAATGAAATCTTCACATACAAGGGAAGCGAGAAAACTATAGCAGAAAAAATAAAAAATAAAACTCAAGTCTATACAGTGACTAAACGAAAATTCAATATTAAACGCAATTTGTCCCCCTCCCCGATGTCACACCTGGGGTTTTAAAATCTGATAACAAAATCGGACGATCTGTAACTAAAGAATTGCCTTCACTCAAGGAGAGAAGAAAGCAAAAACAGAAGAGTCGCCACCGAATTTTATTTAATTTCCTCTTTAGGAGAGGAGAGGGGAAATAGTCGATAAAACCCTCATAAAAGAAAAAAAATAAAAGGATAAAGAATCAGCCTCACAACCGAGATTGGGTTGGAAAATAGATTACGCAATGGGAAGGTATTAGCACCCCTCACGTCCATGGTACTCCATGGGAACCATTTAAGTTGTCTGCGTGCGTGGGTATTTATCTATTTATTTGCTTAATTTTCAAAAAGGGTGTGTGATCGCGACTTAGTCAGTCTATGTGAATCGTGACAGCAAGTGCACAGTCCTATCGCATAGTTTTAAAGATTATCGAACCCACAAGGACTAATACTCGAACATATAATGGTCTAATGTTGCAATGTAAATCTAAGGCTGATGATCATTCTAAGATTGGAGGGATGAAGAGAAATAACTATAACGTAAATAGAATAAAGATATGAGATATATGGGATATCGGTATGTAATACATCAAACTTCGGGGATTCGATAGATAGTTGGTGAAATCTTATTGGTTAAAATATTCTTCAGTAGAAATTATTTATAGAAAGGACTTAGTCTCACACTCTCGTTTTTATTGACTCTGACCATACTCCTAAACCAGAATGCTTGGCTCTCGCGGTCTCATTTTGAATTTAAAAGTAATTTTTGAATATAAATAAAGTCTAATTAAATCTAAAGCGCTCTCGATGTGTTTAGGATTAATGCCTAGTTTCAGCTATCTGGTTAAAATCTCAAACTCTCGATGTGTTTTAGGATTAATGCCTAGTTTCAGCTATCTGGTTAAAATCTCAAACTCTCGTTCTTGTTGACCGTAACCTTATAAAAACTAACACCAATTATTTATTGAATCCCGTTGTTTCGACGGTCTTTACATACCAATACCTAAGGGTTTAGTCGGACATGGATCCGGTATCAGACATGGTATTTGGGAAATTAAACATGCAATAAGGCATAAATAAATAAAACAGTAATCAAAATAAAACCGGGATTGCGAATTAAGAACTAGAACTGAATCTTGATTCTTCGATTAAAATAATTCCGGCAGACTTTGACAATGATTAATCCTTACAATTTGAATCCCAAATGCGTAAATGATAAACCGCAATAGTCCCCGATGTGGAGAAACTATCACTTTTACAAAGTAAGAAAACTGCCTAGAAAACTAAAAGAAAATAAATGCTGAAAAAATAATCGTCGCTTGAAAACTTGAAGAAGAGAGGGAGACATGCGAGTCAGAGAGGTCTCCTTTTATATACTTTTCACAATCCCTAAGTTGTAGCAATATGGGTAGATTCGTGGCTAAAAAGGTGGAGAAAAAGATGGAAGACTAGGTTGTGGCGGTTGCCACAACCCTAGCCTTTGAATGAGTGGCGAGCGCCACCTTTTTAAAAACTGAACGCCACTTCTTAAGGTTTGGTGGCGGGTGCCACCTACTCCTTGGGCCAATGTGGCGGGCGCCACACTCCTTAGATAATGAGCGTCATAAACCCATTTGCTTTGGTGGCCCATTATCTCTATAAAAGCTCCATTTTCTTCCCTTTTTCTTTTCTTTTTATTTCCTTTTTGCTATTTTCCATTTTGCTTGCGGTAAACCTTTTAATCGATAAATACCTGCAATAAACATAAAATACTGCATAATAATAAGTGTTAATCAAGTAAAAAGCAATGCATATGGATTCAAAAATACGACACGTTTTCGCGTTATCAAACTCCCCCATACTTAAACCTTTGCTTGTCCTCAAGCAAATGCCGCGTACATGAATAAAAAAGTTTTGTAAAATACTTGCAGCATATATTATCAAGACTCGTAGAAAACACAGTTGCATATGGATACTCATTCTAGTCTATAAACTTTACTTTGGTTCAAAATTGTATTAACAGGTACTCACTTCCACACTAAGGGTATCATTGGAACACATAGTCGCACTGTTGCAACCACAAGTCTCCCTCCTATACAAACCATTCCAAATCATGTTGTCATGCCTAAGCCTACCTTACTAAACCTTCTTTTTATCCTTTTTCATTCTGGCGCAATCGCATTAAGCCCGTTATCCTTTCACATTCATAGCAAGATAATCTATTAGTGACTATGATCTCATCATTATTTATTTCTTTCTTTTTCGCACTGTGGCTCAAATAACAGTTGAAGATGGTTATACCATTGGGCTAAATGACCGGGTGAGGGTCACCTAACTTAGAAGGAACAATATTTTTCATACATTTCGTAATCTTTTCTTCTTTTAAGCCTGAAATCATACACTTATTTGCATCGACTTCTTGCGTAGTGTATGCTTAGGATGGTGCTGACTGCTAGATAAACTACTTAAGGAAATATTAAAGGATAAAATTTAAGGCTATGGCATGACAAGTACTCAAATCGGTCTTACACTTGAGAGATTTAAGGTGTTAAAATGATACCGATCTTATAAAGTTTTTCCAAATCTCTACAATTCAACCTCTGTTTGATTTATAGGTTAGAATTTTCAAAAGGTGTACTGTATTTCTAAGTCTAGATTTTTGCGAAAATTTTGTATGGCTTAAGTAAGTTAGGAGAATTAGTAAATAACGGAAACCATGCATAAAGACTCGACATCACATTGATATTTAACTCGACTGACACTTTAACAAAAATTAAAATAACCAAAGGAAATAACAAAAAATTTAAATCTAACTAGAAAGTGGTAAATAAAAAGCGGTAAAGCCTCATCCCCCATACTTAAATCTTGCATTGTCCCCAATGTAATGACATAAGATAGGAAAGAAAGATAGAACTTGGGTATCCTGCTACTGGCGCCTTCTGCCACGTGTACGTGCACGTCCACCGTTTCCTGGCTGGTGAGGTGGCGTGTAGTTCTGGAGATCTTCCACACGCATTGTCAATGTTGCCATTTCATCGATCAAGCCAGACATGTTCTGTTCGGTTTTGAAGGTGTAGTCGTGCTGATCATGATACATTTGGCGAAGGATTTGGATCATTTCAGTTTGCTGAGCTTCCATGTTTTGGATCTGTAGGTCGCGCTGAGCGTCTAATTCGCTACGCCGCAACAGTTCAGCATAGATCTCATCAAGAGTGGCTGGTGCCACATTTCTTCTTAGTCTTTGACTAGAAGATGTACCTGCAACATTTTCAAAGGACATGTGTGTGGTGTGTAGGTCAGTAGCAAGAGCAGTTTGCTCCAGAATGTGATCCTCATCGGTGTCCCTGCCAGCAGCTACATTCTCAGGAATATGCACGGGGACTTGGTTAGGCACCAGATCATTAGTATAAGAATAATTATCCGAGTTGTGCACATCTGTGCGATTTGGATTTGGGAGGATAAAATCTTGTAACACATTATTAGCAATTATTAAATTAAATTTACCGTCACTCCTTCGTTTTACTAGTTTCATGCTCCCGGCCATGTCAATGTCAATGGCATGATGCGGGAGTGGGGTTAGCCTGGAGAATTTTTCTTCGAGTCCTAGGACTCTGGCTATGGAGGTTATTAAACCTCCAAAAATAATCGGCCCTCGCTTCGCATTGACAATGGCCTGCATGTGAGATAACATAAAAGGGACGATATTCACCTTTTGTGGTAAAAATGTGGCGAACAAATAAAAGAGTTCTTTTTTGTTCACCTTGTTAGAGTTTGCTCGGCCAAAAATGGTGCACGCCAATATTTGGCGGAAATATCGAATAACCGGGTTTTGAATTAAAGTGACTTTATTTCCCTCAAAACTATGGGTTATTGTACCAGTTATTACCCTCCAAAATAGTTGGAAGACGTGTTGCCAACCCTCAGTATCTGGGACCTCACTTACTACGCCATCCCCATGGGGGAAATGTAGCAGGTCCGCTAGTTGGGAAAATGTAAGGGCATATTCGACGTTAAAAAAACGAAACTGGACAGTCCCACTGGAGCAGTTTGTGTTGGGTGTGGGACTAAAAATTAACGAGCTTAGGAATTTTAGTGTTAATTGAGCATAGACAGGGTCCTTGAGAGATAGAAAATAATTTAAATTTAAAGTGTCTAGTATATAGTTAACACTATCTAGAATTCCTAAAGAAAATAAATAGGGTTCATCGACGTGCCTTGTTGAATCGATCTTTCTTGCGCTGAGAGACGTGTACGTCTCCTCTTGTAATTCTCCTGACTCGCCGTTTCTGAATACTATTTTGTATTCCCTCATCTATGCCATAATGAATTTCACACTCGTTGTGTAATATAGTGTGAATAGAGCAAGATAGGAGAGAAATAGGTAAATGAGAGATGTGGTTTGTTGAGGTAATGTTGGTGGTTTATATAGAGGTGATGGTGGTTGGAAAATTAATTTGGTAAATAAATTGCATTTACGGTTTTTTATGTCTTGGTCAAAGAGTTGTTGAAAGTGGTTGAATGGCATTAAGGAATTGTCTTGCATGCAAGGGACAACACCATAAAGTGATATGGATGGTCAAAATACACAACCTGTGCGTGCAGGCTTGTCTAGTGGCTTGCGCCACTTTTGGTGTTGGTGGCGGGCGCCACTATGGGCCCTGTGGCGGGCGCCACAGCCCTCACATGGGCGCCATAACTGTGTGTGGCAGGCGCCCCATGCAATGTGGTTTCCCATGTGTGTGCCTTTATTTTCTTTGACCACAGAATTTCAATGGAATTTAGTTTACCGGTAGTATATAGTGTATGGGAATAATAAACATGATATAGTAGAATGTAATTTAATCGCAAAATTGACGAATAAAAGAATGGAGTAGACGGGAAAAGATGACATAATTTGTCTACTGGAATAAAAAGAAATGAAGTAATTAAATAAATCCCAATGTGTAAAAGCAAATAACAATAAAATTTCAAGCAAGTAGATAAAATAAAATAAAATAAAAGTCAGTGAATCGGTAATTCAAATAAATTAGCCATTACGGCGACTGCTGGTAGGAGGAGTGAACGAGTAGAAGTGCTGGTAAATGTGATCCAGGTTCTCTGTCACTACATCCATAAAGCTGTGGAATTCCACGCGCAGGGTGCTCAGCTCGCCTCTCAGATTGGCGACGTCTGTCTGAACAACTTCGATGGCAGCAACATGATCGGTGATAGGTGCAACAGGTATCACTGGGGTATGTGATTCAGCATCAGAGAGATAATTGTCAAAATGGTCGTAGATATGGGGTGTCTCTGGAAGAGAAGGTGGTGCATTTGGTGGTCCATCCAAATCATAAATTCAGTTGTTCCTATCATGTATACTCGCCCTAGGGTCTGGCAGGGTAAACATGTGTACTACTTCGCGGTTGATTAGAAATTCAAACACATCTGGACCTAGGTTCCTAATGATACCGGTGTTGAACCAAAAGTCAATATTCGTTGGTCGTATTCCACCTAAAGGGGTGAGCCTGATAAATGGATGTCTCAGTCCGATGGCATTTGCTATCATGGTCACTAAGCCTCCCACTAAGATTGGTCCATAGTCCTCTTGTGCCATACGGTACATATTAGCTATCATAAATGTAGCAGCGTTAACAGGTCGGGCCTGTGATGCATCGTACATTATGAAGAGTTCGTCTTTAGACACAAAGGTTTTGTTTTGTTCTTTGCCAAACAAGGTGTGATCTAGGATCTTATGGAAGTAACGAATCATAGGGTTATGGATGTTCTCTGAATGCATAAGGTCTGGCTCGGGATTGTCGTTTCCTGTGATGCTACCCCAAAAGAGATCTAATTGATGGTCTACAAGTCTGTCTTCCTGGGTAATGATAAAGGTATCAGGACCATTAGAGCATCCTAGGAGTTCATCCATTTCTTTGTGGGTGTAGCTATAATCCATATCAAACAACCTAAAGGTGATTAGGCCTTTGTTAAGTCCAATACCATGGTTTGGCAGGTGCACTAGGGAGCTTAGGAATTCTAAAGTCAACCTACTATAGGAACTAAATTTTCTCTTGATAGCAAAGGTGTCCCAGCCTAGTTGGTTAATTAGGAATCTAACATCTCTTATACCTAGTTTGGTCATGGTGCATCCATCAGGGTATAAGGTTAGTGTCATTTCTCTCTGAGCTAGAGCCTCAAAACGTCTCCTTTGAGCTCTGCCTCTGAAGACTATATCCATGTAATCTACTTGTTGCATTGTGATAGTCAGTAGCTAGATAAAATCAAGTAGATAATAACATTAAGTTAGTAATGGTCAATAATACAGAAAGGTACCGATTAACTTTATGAGAAATAAATAAAGAAGAGAACAAAGAAATGAAAATTAAGCAGTAGTAATAATTATAAATTTTGTGATAAAATTAAATAGTTAAAGACAAAGTGTGGGTTGTCTTCCACCAAGCACTTTGTTTATTGTCGTAAGCTCGACAAAAATAGGATAGGTACTATTCTTTCGAATGAGCGCGAGGCTCTGCAAGCTTAAGATTTGCAATAAAATCATTGTTATCACCGTTGTGGTAATGTTTCAAACGTTGGCCATTTACTATGAATGGTTCGCTTGTTTTCCCTTTTATCTCTATTGCTCCATTCAGAAAGATATTGGTAATTTCGAATGGACCGGACCATCTAGAACGAAGTTTTCCGGGAAAGAGTCTGAGGCGGGAGTTAAATAGGAGTACTTTGTCGCCTTCCTTAAACTCTTTCC
Organism: Lathyrus oleraceus; assembly: GCF_024323335.1. NCBI lineage: Eukaryota > Viridiplantae > Streptophyta > Magnoliopsida > Fabales > Fabaceae > Lathyrus > Lathyrus oleraceus. Next base: position 528,767,509 of record NC_066581.1, read on the forward strand.
TTAATATGCGATTGTCATGCCATTTTTTGTTCTTTCTTTATAGATTCGGGCATTCTCATATGCATCTAGTCTAAGTTCTTCTAGTTCATGGATATCTAATATTCTTTTTTCGCCTACAGCAGTGTAATTGAGATTAAGGGTCTCAATGGCCCAATATGCTTTATGTTCTAATTCTACCGACAGATGACATGATTTTCCATAAACTAGCTAAAATGGTGTGGTTCCTATTGGGGTCTTATAAGCTGTCCTATATGCCCACAGGGCTTATGGTAATTTTGAAGACTAATCTTTCCTAGAGGTGGCAACTGTATTTTCTAAGATTTGTTTAATTTCTCGGTTCGAGACTTCTACTTGCCTACTCGTCTGTGGGTGGTAGGGTGTTGCTACGCGGTGCCAGACTCCATATTTCCGTAATAGCTTTTTAAAAATCCTTGAAATAAAGTGGGAGCCACCATCACCGATGACAAGTCTCGACACTCCGAATCTAGGGACGATTATTCGCTTAAAAAGTCTAATTACCACTCGTGTGTCATTAGTTGGAGAGGCTATGGCCTCAATCCATTTTGATACGTAATCAACCGCAACAAGGATATACTTGTTACTAAAAGAGTATGGGAAAGTTCCCATAAATTTGATTCCCCAAACATTGAAGACTTCTACTTCCAAAATGCCTTTAAGCGGCATTTCGTCGCGTCTAGATATGTTGCCAGTATGTTGACACCGGTCGCAATTTGTGATCGTGATATGGACATCTTTCCATAGAGTGGGCCAAAAGAGGCCGGCTTGCAAGATCTTAGTGCAAGTCTTCTAGGTGCTTGCATGTCCTCCATAGGGAGCAGAATGACAGTGGGAAATTATGTTTTCTACCTCATCTTCTGGGACACATCGACGGAAAATGCCGTCGGCGCCTCTCTTGAAAAGTAGAGGCTCATCCCAATAGTAGTGTTTAAGAACGTGGAAGAATTTTTTCTTTTATTGGTAGGTCAAGTCTGGCGGAAGCACCCTAGCTGCTAAGTAGTTGACGAAGTCAGCGTACCATGGTAGTCTGGTTTGGGTGTGAATTTCTTCCACTGCCTCGTTTGTTTTGGTGTCCTTATGGGTTAACGCATATTTAGTTGTATTGCTTTCCAGTTGGGCTATGAGTCTTTCGTACGAAAAATCTCGTTTATAGGCACTCGTTCAGGTTCAATACCTTTCATTCTGGACAAGTGATCAGCCACAGCATTTTTAGTGCCCCTTTTATCCTTGATTTTTAGGTCAAACTCTTGTAATAGTAAGATCCACCTTAGGAGTCTTGGTTTGGCGTCTTTTTTGTTTAACAGGTACCTAATTGCAGCATGATCGGTATAGATAATTATCTTTGCCCCTACTAGGTAGGAAAGGAATTTATCCAGAGCGAACACTACGGATAAAAGTTCCTTTTCTGTGGTGGCATAGTTCATCTGTACAGGGTCTAGGGTTCTACTTGCATAGTATATTGCATGAAGTTTCTTATCCATTCTTTGTCCTAAGACTGCGCCTACAACATAGTCACTAGCATCACATATGATTTCAAAAGTTAATATCCAATCGGGCGGTTGCATGATAGGTGCGGTAATAAGAGCTGTTTTCAGTTGTTCAAACGCTGCTAGGCATTTGTCATCAAAGATGAATTCGGTGTCTTTCATCAATAAGCCATTCAGTGGTTGGTGATTTTTGAGAAATCTTTAATAAATCGCCGGTAGAAACCGGCGTGTCCTAAGAAGCTTCGTATCTCTCTTATGGTTTTCGGAGGCTGGAGGTTTTCTATAACTTCTATTTTGGCCTTGTCGACTTTAATCCCCTTGTCGGATACTATGTGTCTGAGCACGATTCCTTGTCGGACCATGAAATGGCATTTTTCCCAGTTTAGCACAAGGTTCACTTTTACGCATATTTTTAGTACCATTTCAAGATTCGATAAGCAGCCTTCAAAGCTCTGTCCGCATACATAAAAATCATCCATGAAGACTTCCATGATGTCATATATGAAATCAGCGAAAATTGACATCATGCATCTTTGGAATGTTGCGGGAGCGTTACACAGTCCTAATGGCATTCATCGGTAGGCGAATGTACCATAGGGGCATGTGAAAGTCGTTTTCTCTTGGTCGTCGGGATGAATAGGAATTTGGAAAAATCCCGAATAACTGTCTAGGTAGCAGAAGTGAGAATGCTTAGCCAATCTTTCAAGCATTTGATCGATAAACGATAAAGGAAAATAATCCTTCTGATTGGCTTAATTTAATTTTCTATAATCAATACACATTCTACTTCCAGTAACCACTCTTTGTGCTATAGATTCTCCTTTTTCATTATTCATAACTGTGACGCCTCCCTTCTTTGGTACGACATGTACTGGGCTGACCCATTGACTATCAGATATCGGGTAGATAATACCTGCTTCTAATAGCTTTTGCACTTCTTTCTTTACTACATCACTCAAAATGGGATTTATCCCTCTTTGATGTTCTCTAGGGGTCTTACTGTCTTCCTCTAGCATTATGCGATGCATGCATATGGAAGGGCTTATTCCTTTTAGATCTGAGATATTGTAGCCTAAAGCAGTTGGGTATTTTCTCAAAACGTGTAGAAGATTTTCGGTCTCTATCTGACCTAAGTCTACATTTACTATTACAGGTCGCTCAAGTTCAGTGTCTAGGAATTCATGCCTTAGATTTTTGGGTAACGTCTTAATTTCTAGGGCTGGTTTCTTTGGGCAAGGCATATGATCGGGTGTTAGTGCTAGGCATTCACTTAGGCTGTCATCTTGGTATCCCTTACTTAAATTTTCATCTTCAAAAGTATGAGGCCTTGGAATTTTCAGTATTTCGGAGTATGATGTTTTTTCATTCTCCATCTCTCTTATGCATTCATCGATGACATCTAGTAGACAACATGTATGGTCTATAGTTGGTGCCTTTAGGAATTGCATCAAAATGAATTCGACTTTTTCCTCACCAACTTCGAAGGTTAGCTTGCCTTTCTTAACATCTATGATAGCTCCGACTGTATCTAGGAATGGTCTTCCTAATATGATAGGGATGTTGGAATCCTCTTTTATATCCATGATTATAAAATCAGTAGGAATATAGAATTGTCCTATGCGCACCGGAATGTTTTCTAGCATACCTACGGGAAATTTAACAGAACGATCTGCCAGTTGTACGAACATCCTCGTAGGTCTTAGTTCTCCCATTTTTAGCCTTTCGCATATGGACAAGGGCATTAAACTAATACTGGCTCCTAAGTCGCATAGTGCTTTGTCGATGACAAACTTTCCGATTACACAGGGTATGGAGAAACTACCCGGGTCTTTCAGCTTAGGAGGCATATTATTTTGTATTATGGCGCTACACTCAGCAGTAAGTGTAATGGTTTCATTATCCTCTATCTTCTTCTTGTTAGATAATATTTATTTGAGAAACTTAGCATATGAGGGCATTTGATTTATGGATTCTGTAAAGGGTATTGTGATATTCAATTGTTTTAGAAGCTCTACGATTTTTTTAAATTGCCTTACACTTTTAGATTTAACAATTCTTTGAGGATAAGGGGTAGGGGGTTTATACGGTGGTGGAGGCACATAAGGTTCTTCTTTCTCTACGGCCTCTTCATTTTTATCTTCCTCTTGTTCGTATTCTTCTCAGTTACCTTACTTGGGTCATGATGCATGGATGGGTTTTGAGTTCTAGGGTCGGTCGGTCCGTCTAGTTCCGTCCCACTGCGTAGTATAATAGTATTTGCATGACCTTTCAGGTTTGGTTTCGATTGTCCAGGAAATGTGCCTGCAGGAGCAGCAATAGGTGCTTGTTGTTGAGCCACTTGCGAGATTTGTGTTTCCAACATTTTGTTATGGGTGGATAATGCATCTACCTTGTTTGCTAACTGCTTGATTTGCTCACTAGTGTGTATGTTTTGATTTAGGAAATCCTTATTTGTTTGGGCTTAGGTAGCTATAAAGTTTTCCATCATTATTTCTAAGTTTGATTTCCTAGGAGCATTTTGAGTATTTGTGGCAGCTTTATGATATCCTGGTGGTACATCAGGTGCTTGGTTAGGTGCATACAATGCATTATTGTTTTTGTATGAAAAGTTAGGATGATTCTTCCAACCTGGGTTATAGGTATTTGAGTAAGGGTTTCCTTGAGCATAGTTCACCTGGTCTGTGGAGGTTCCTGTCAAGAGTTGACATTCTGGGGCAGTATGCCCTTGAACTCCTCATATCTTGCAGTTTGGTGCTACGACAACCACGGTGGTTGCTGGTGTTATGGTCAAGTTGTCTATCTTCCGAGTTAGAGCATCTACCTTGGCGTTGACATGGTCAAGACTGCTTAATTCGTACATGTCGCCCTTCGGTTTAGGTTTCTCTACAAAGGTTCTTTAGCTTCCCCATTGGTAATGGTTCTGGGACATACTCTCAATGAGTTGATAGACCTTGTTGTATGGTTTATCCATCAGTGCGCCACCTACGGCAGCATCTATTGTCAATCTTGTATTGTACAAGAGACCGTTATAAAAGGTGTGAATGATCAACCATTCTTCTAGACCGTGATGTGGACAAAGCCTCATCATGTCTTTGTAACTCTCTCAAGCTTCAAAAAGTGATTCATTATCCTTTTGTTTAAACCCGTTTATTTGGGCTCTTAGCATAGCCGTCTTACTAGGTGGGAAATATCAGGCTAAGAAGACTTTCTTCAACTCGTTCCACGTAGTGACAGAGTTGGATGGTAGAGAATGGAGCCAAGCTCTAGCTCTATCTCTTAATGAAAATGGGAAAAGACAGAGTCTTATAGCTTTTGGGCTGACACCATTCACTTTCACCGTGTATGCGTATTGCAAAAATACTGACAAGTGTAGGTTCGGGTCCTCCATGGGACTACCTGAAAACTGGTTTTGTTGTACGGCTGACAACAGTGAAGGCTTTTGCTCAAAATTGTTGGCTTCAATCACAGGGGCAACGATGTTGTTATGTGGTTCATCCTGTGAAGGGATTGCATAATACTTAAGAGGACGGGTTTGCACTCCTTCGGCCATCTCTGGTTGAATAACTGATTCAGAAGTAGGAATGTAAAGGTCAGGAAGGTTTAGCTTGATACGATATCAAGTCTCGTATCCGGCGTTCTAATCTAAGATAACGCTCGGGTTCGTCGAATTGTAGCTTTAATTTCTCGCCTTAAGAGCGAGTACTTGGCATACACTCGACAAATGTAGAAAGGGAAAAAGAATTGTTTACCTTAGTCTATATTGGGCAACACTGGAGTTACGATATCGACTAAATTAGTCCACGGCAACGGCGCCAAAAACTTGATCGCGACTTAGTAAGTCTATGTGAATCGTGACTGTAAGTGCACAACCCTATCGCGTAGTTTTAAAGATTATCGAACCCACAAGGACTAATAATCGAACGTATAGTGGTCTAATGTTGATATGTAAATCTAAGGCTGATGATCATTCTAAGATTGGAGGGATGAAGAGAAATAACTATAACATAAATAGAATAAAGATATGAGATATATGGGATATCGGTATGTAATACATCAAACTTCGGGGATTCAATAGATAGTTGGTGAAATCTTATTGGTTAAAATATTCTTCAGTAGAAATTATTTATAGAAAGAACTTAGTCTGACACTCTCATTTTTATTGACTCTGACCATACTCCTAAACCAGAATGTTTGGCTCTCGCGGTTTCATTTTAAACTTAAAAGTAATTTTTGAATATAAATAAAGTCTAATTAATCCTACAACGCTCTCGCTGTGTTTAGGATTAATGCCTAGTTTCAGCTATCTGGTTAAAATCTCAAACTCTCGTTCTTGTTGACCGTAACCTTAGTTTGTTTTGTACTCTCGTACGAAAAACATTTTGATTAAAATAAGAAACTAAAACCGGAAAAATAAGTTTTATAAAAACTAACACCAATTATTTATTGAATCCCGTTGTTTCGACGGTCTTTACATACCGATACCTAAGGGTGTAGCCGGACATGGATCCGGTAACAGACATGGTATTTGGGAAATTAAACATGCAATAAGGCATAAATAAATAAAACAGTAATCAAAATAAAACCTGGATTGTGAATTAAGAACTGGAACTGAATCTTGATTCTTCGATTAAAATAATTCCGGCAGGCTTTGGCAATGAATAATCCTTACAATTTGAATCCCAAATGCGTAAATAATAAACCTCAATAGTCCCCGATGTGGAGAAACTATCACTTTTACAAAGTAAGAAAATTGCCTAGAAAACTAAAAGAAAATAAATGTTGAAAAAATAATCGTCGCTTGAAAACTGGAGGTCTCCTTTTATATACTTTTCATAATCCCTAAGTTGTAGCAAGGTGGGTAGATTCGTGGCTAAAAAGGTGGAGAAAAAGATGGAAGACTAGGTTGTTGCGGTTGCCACAACCCTAGCCTTTGAATGAGTGGCGAGCGCCACCTTTTTAGGAACTAAACACCACTTCTTAAGGATTGGAGGCGGGCTCCACCTACTACTTGGGCCAATGTGGCAGGAGTCACACTCCCTAGATAATGGGCACCACAAGCCCATTTGCTTTGGTGACCCATTATCTCTATAAAAGCTCCATTTTCTTCTCTTTTTCTTTCCTTTTTCTTTCCTTTTTGCTATTTTCCATTTTGCTTGCGGTAAACCTTTTAATCGATAAATACCTGCGATAAACATAAAATATTGCGTAATAATAAGTGTTAATCAAGTAGAAATATGGAGCCAAAAATACGATACATTTTCGCGTTATCAGTGTGAAAGAATGAGATTTGTGTTTTTTATTATTAAGCTCGCCAAGGATTATGGCCCTTCTGCCTACGTATCATTCATCGGGCGATGAAGAATCAGAACTCTGTAGTTTGGAGTAGAAAATATTTGTGGGTTGGTTGATTTTACCTCTGAGAAAAGGGTTTTCGGTGTGATGCCCTAAGGCACAAAAATGAGTTTGATGGGTTGATGCTTATTTTACCTTGAAAAAGGGTTTATGAAAAAAAGAGTTTGTGATTAGATTGCACTAAAGTTATGGACAGAGGTGAATATTATAGACAAATAAGCCAAACATCTTGTGTCCAAAATAATAAGAGTAAGGGTTGGAGAGCTCCATCCTTACTCATTCCCCATTACTTAAGTCTCGTGGCGCGAAATACTAATCGTATTTTCATTATTTTTTGAATTTTATTATGAAAATTCTGCTTGCCATTAGATCAAGGGTTTATTGCTTTGATTATGAAATTGGCGATGTACAATGAATATATACAAAGTAACCAAGCAGGAAAATAAAGGGTCTCATTGTAAGGTAACCCAAGATGAAGCCTTGTGTGTGTAAAAGTGACCTAAGCTAACAAGTGGATAATGGTCTTACAGTTGTGTCTCCCTAAGGTAGTGCCATGATGTCATTCTTACAATAGGATTGTAAGTTACAGATGAAATCCAAGTTAATTTAAAGTGCCAAAAGATTAGGGCAAGGTCTCCAAGCAAGGGTCCTAAGTGAAATACTCTAAGTCCAATGATTGATTACAAGTGAATGCATCTTTTTGGTCTTATAATTTTATCATGTTTTTGTTGTTTTTGAGTGTATGATGATAATAAGTAAATAACAATGATAAATATGCATGAGAGGTATATACAATGATTATGATAATGAGTACTTGAAAGCAAATGACAATGCAATATAATTGACATAAAATAAAATCACAAGATGATAATAACAATGATCAATAATAACAAAGGTTGACAAAGTCAAAGTTAGTGATGTATAATTAGTGGTTAGTTAAATGTACAAAGTAAACACTTGAGGATTTCACTAACCATTGATTAGATCTGAGTGTGGAGTATTTCTCAAGAACACAAAAATGGAACTTAACCTAAAAATTAAATTAAATGTTGAACAATGGATAATCAAAGCTTAGACCATATGGCTTAACATCAGAGAAGAATGTCGAGCAAAATGGTAACTTGTTTTAGTGAAAATGGTGAGTGCAACTACCGTATGGAAATCAGTTTTAAATAGTGGCTCTGATGAGTATGAGAAACTCATGGAAGGTGTTGTAAGTGGTGTTAGTGTTTCAGAAAGCTTGAGGGAGGTTGTATGAAAGTTTCTGGATGGTTAACTTAGGTTGAAATGGCTCAGAACTTGGAAACCGAAACTCTATTTTTGGAGGTGAAGTGTGGTTTCGAAGCAGAGTTTTATTGGATTGAAAAGCTTGGTTCTTGAATGGAACACCTTCCACTATTTATATGGAAGGTGTTGGGATTTTTTGAAGGGAGAATGGAAGGGGTTTGCTCAGAAAAGGAGTGAGGTCGAAAAATGCCAAAATGTGAAGTTCGTGGGGGAAGTGCGATATATGTTTGGCATGCTAATCGTCTCCTTTCAGTTTGCTTTGCAACTTGCACCCTTTTGGTGAAGCAATTGTGGCTTCAATCAGTTATGATGCTTCTTTGCTTTTAACCATTTTGGCAAACTTTTACTTTTTGACATTGGCTCGGGTTTGATCACATATGAACTTGTTGTACCCTAGTTGACTTACATTTGTGTTTTGAAGTGTTTTGGTATGTGTGTGGGATCAAAAGGGATAAGAACAAACAAGTTTAGAGGCTTAAAACATCAATATGCAAATTATGGTTAAGTGTGGTCTGATGTGTGCACCATGACAAGTCAACAACTTTGAACTTGGGACAAATAAAATTGGCTCATGCATTTTGCATGAAACTTGTGCCAATTGTTCTTTGCCATGCCCTTAATAATTTGAAAAAAGAACCAGGTCATAAGGAGTTATGGTTTGGAAATTGCATTGAGGTAAAATGGAGGTCACGAGGATGATTCTGGGTCTGGCTAGGCATCTTGACCAACTTGGCCAATCAAAAAATTGAGGTCCTTGCTCAATGAATTACGTATTGGACCTTGAAACAAAGTTGAAGATGAATTCAATTAGGACATTTGACTCAAAGAATATCTTGAAAATCTTGAAAGGTGAAAAAGTTATGGGGTTTGGACCAAATGGTAGGCCAAACATGCCAAAATGTGACCAACCATCATGCCCTAAAAATGCCATTTTGAGATTTCTTGATTTTTAAGGAACCAAGATGAATGTATGAAGCTCATATGATCATATCTTGATGGAAAATGAGGATTGGTGCTTGGTGGGATGATTTTAGGTCAAGTTCGTGGGTGAAATCAATGCACTCAAAGTGATGAATCAAGACCATACAAAGGCATTGTTCCATGGTGAAATGGATGCTTGTTTGATGAGAAAATGGTTGCAAATGACTTGAATTTAAGGTGAATGGAGTGATGAATCAAGGGGTGATCAGGTAAGGCAAGGCCATGAAGTAAAGGGATGCATAAATTAGGGTTTCTTGGACCACAAGTTTCATCAAGAACCATAGCCAGATAAATTAGGGTTTTGGGGTGCAAGAGGTATGTTGAGGTGATTTAAAAAGGTTGTTGCATGAACAAAGTTTGGATATTACGGGTCCTTAAAGGGTATGACCAAAGTACAAAGTGAATCATGACTTGTACAAGCCACTGAGGATCAAGAACTAGGGTTGAGGTCCTTGGGTGACTAGATAAATCTTCCTATGTCTTCAACGAGGTCTCACCATCCAATTAGGGTTTTGGAGAAGAGAGGGAGAGAGAGGGAAGGAGAGAGAGAGAGAGAGAGAGAGAGAGAGAGAGAGAGAGAGAGAAGAGTACACTAGATTTATAGTGGTTTAACTCTATCGTCCTTGCAGGACTTTGTCCAGTCTTCAATGGTTTCCCATTGAAATTTGTTTAGCTTCCATTAATAGAAATCTGATAATTATTTACAGAAATTACATAACCAATTGATACAAGATATTGTAGAGAATAAAAAGTCTTCTTATTTTAATCCTCTATTTTTGTATCTTACGTATACTTCTTCGATCTTGAAAGATTCACCCGATCTCAACTTAACTCTTCCAAAATGAATAATTTTGTCAAACCTCTATTCTGCAACAACCTTTACTTGATCCTACCGATCTCTTGAAAATTGATATGTATGAAGATCACAGGAATTACGAATTTGTATGTAGGCTTACACATAACTCTACCAAAATAAACTAGAGAAAACACTTCTTCTTTTTCTTGCTAGATTTCCAAACTCCAACAACACCACACAATCTAAATCTTAACTTGTAAATCAAGAATTCACAAACATCAACAAAGAATGAACATCCTCTAATATATATCTCACATTCTCTAAGAATTGAGAAGAAACTTATGTTAATCTTGCTAGAGGTTGAAAATGAGTTCATATGCGAATGCTATATGTGAAAAGGTGTTCTTTGAAAGTGGGTTTCCATGTTTTTAGAAAAACTTTCAAAGTCATGATTATCATCACAATAATCGTTCTCATATTATGGTGAGGGAGAGATGAAAATGATTTATATAATGATTGACATTATGCATAAACTGAGTGAAACAATGATGGTTGACTCGAGTCATAAGCACATGTATGATTTGAGTTAAGCGGAAAAGTAATTTGGATCAAGATCTATAACATATGAGAAACATATTTATTTGATTTGACCCATGACTAGAGTAAAGGGAAATGTATGATTTGAGTTATGAAACTTTGTTCCAAATCAAACAAGTCAAAAGGCAAAACATGGAAATGCATCACTACATGATTCGAATCATGCAATTTATGAGTCAAATCATTCAGCTCCACCAACTTCCTGAAAGCCTCTATTTCATTTGTTTCGAATCATAGGATATGTGATGCGAATCACACACCTAAAATCTCAATTATTTTGCAGTTTAAAAGGTGTTTTTAGATTTTACTAATGTCATGACTTGAACCAATCTCAAATATGGTTCCTGATCCAAAAACATGACAAAATGACTTAAAGCATATTACTTACACTAAAAAACAAACATTTTGATTTATGCATGCAAAAACACAATTTAATGCAAAATGCTATTTAAAAAGTATTGCACTCAATTTTAAGATACTTGCAAAGATCTAACTTAGAGGAGACTCAATTACAAAAGTGATAAATGATAAACGATAATAAATGAGACAAACAACAAACCCAAAGCCCTAGAGAGCAAAGCAACTTCAGTTTCCCTTTTTTTTACGTTTGGTATACTTGCATTGTAATTAAGTCAACATGCACATTAAGTAAAGCATGATCAAGACTTTCCTACGTGCTCCCCCTAAAACATTGCACCATATGAAATTTGCATAAAACACATAAATCAAATATATACTCATATTACAATTTTTCCCTATTTGACAAGACCAAAACGTGATAGATGTTAATGAGCCTAAACACAAAATAACAATCAACAAAACAAATAATCCAGAGATGATGATCACTACGAACATCCTCTAATGATGACACCTAAATGAAATATAACTAAAGCCTTATTTACAAGTACAGTTCAAGCAAGTATCTATAATATTTAAGTATCTGACAAGTCTCGAAGTGTGTGAAAGATCATCCTATGCAAACAACATTGTAAAAGCAAAAGGGGATTTTTGTAAAGTTATACGACTAAATCACACACACACACACACACACACACTAAAAACTAATTTTCATACCTATTTTTCTTAAATATATTTTTTTGAAGTCCTACCAGTTGAATCAGGAACTTTCTGAACAATTTCGGACAAAATTTCTCTTATCTAGCCGATTGGCACGTATACCCAATCAATTAGGTTAACATGAAAACTTTTAATCATTTACGATAATATATTAAAGAAAGATAAAGACTAAAAATTTTCCTTCCTTTTTTAACAGCCTAAGTAATTATTTTTATGCCTACCATTCGATTAACTCATTAAATTTGACCCCAATTTTTTTCCTTTTTTGTGCCGCCCTCTAATCTATAAATAAAGGAGTCTGCCTTCATATTTTTTCATCCAAAATCATGAGCTCTCGTATCTCACTACTCACTCTCTCCCTAAATTTTTTTTTCACTTTCTCTCACTTAGGAATTTAATCGTAGTGCTTTCAAGAAAGGTCTTTTGAGAGTGACACATTTTTGTAATTTTGCAAGGGTAGAACTATAACTTCACCAAAGAACATTTTTACCCAGGTTGAATAATTTATCCAATTTGGGATTGTTTATTTGGGTTTGAAGCTAAACCCTTTAAAAGTTTTGGTTTAGGGATTTAGTTACTAAGTCACTGTTTCGGTTTGAACCTTAGCCCATTCAAAGGCTTTGATCGCTTCAAGATCATCCTAGTATAAAATCTCGCATTGATTTGTGGTTATTTTGGTAAAAATCCTCATTCGTTTCATAACTTAACCCAGTTAAAATCTTGCGAAGGTTAGAGATAAGCCCGATGTAAAATCTCACAGATTTGTGGCCAACCCATCAAAACCCCTGTTTGGTTCATGAGTTCAGCCCGTGTTAAAAGCTCACCAGGTTTGAGTTTAGCCAGTATTAAACACTCACCAAGGTTCAAAATCAGCCTGTGTAAATCTCAGTTTAGCTTGGAGACTAATTAGTTCAAGTTTCTGTTTGTAAAGAAGACCCGTCGTTTCTCTCCTTGTTCGCTATTTGGTTGAAAGTTATCCAGAAAATTTATTTTCCTTGTATAAGGGGGTTCGAGAGTTCAACCTATTAAAATCTCTTAATATTTATTAGATATTCTCAATATCAAATCTTAGATAAAAGATAATGTCTTTTCTTTTTAACCGAACCTCTAATTTATGGTGTTATCTCTTTATCCCTTAACTCTTTAATTTTCACACTTTATTTCTATTGCTTATTTATAAAATCTTCTGAAATGATTTTAAACTCTGAAAATGATCCAATTTTTTTTTCAAACACAAGTTTTTATGAAACCCACAATTCATCCCCTATTGTGTGTTAAATCATATTTCTAACAATGTTATGGTGATAGAGAGATCAGAAAAATGACTTATATAGGTACTTGAGATTATGCACAAAATAAATAAAAAAATGATGTTTCATTCGAGTCATAAGTACATGTATGATTTGAGTCAAATGAAAAATTAATTTGGATCAAAATATATAATATATGAGAAACCTATTTCTGCGATTTGACACATGATTTGAGTCTAGGAAAATGTATGATTCAAGTCATGAAAAATTTGATGCGAACCAAACAAGTCAAAAGGAAAAACATGGAACTGCATCACTGCATGATTCTAATCATGCAATCAGTGACACAAATCATTCAATTTCACAAACTTTATGAAAGTCTCTGTTTCATTTGATTCGAATCACACACCTATAATCTAAATATTTTTGCAGTTTTAAAGATGCTTTAAGATTTTACTAATGTCATGACTTGAACCAATCTCAAATATTCTATTTAAAAAACATTATACTCAATTATACGATATTTTCAAGATCTAACTTAGAGGAGAATCAATTACGAAAACGATACATGATAAATGATAATAAAAGAGGACAAAACAACTTCATGTGCATTACACCCTTCCTTTCAAACTAATTAAAATAAGCCTCCCTAGATAGCAACTTCTTCTATGATTTCTCAAAGTGTGACCGATTCCAGTAACATGGAAAACATGTTTCACAAGCTACAAAGGTTTGGGCTAGTCTCATCTTAAACGGGACCACAAAACCAAATTTTAGAATTTGAAGTTTTTAAGAGACATGGTGAAGACTTTAAACACTTTGGGGGATTTCTTGAAAGATATCAACCCTTATAGGTCTAAAGCAGACACCCAAATAAAGTATAAAATGGAGAAGAAAGTACAAACTAGCTCTTGAACATTCAAATAATGACATCCTAACTTATTAACATGGATGAAAGCCCTAGCTTCTCTAAGATGAGACATGACTTGTTTCTCTAACTTTGTCATTGGATAATTAGAAAAGATAATCTAGATTATCACTATACCATTCACTTTCAAAGGTCAAATTCTTATGAAACTTTAAAAATATGAAAACTTAGTTAAAAAGTAATGAATTGTATGATTAACAAGTTAATTACTTATTAAAGGTGCTAAAGAGATAAACACAATACAATAATTAAAAAAAAAACATTTAATAATGATTCTAATACCTTTTTTAATTATTCTAATTTTTAAAAGGGCTTTTTAGAAAAACTCAAGTGCCAAAAACTATTTGATATGTTTTTTCAGAGAATATAAATTTTACACACTATACAAAGATCAAATTATATTTTGATTTTTACATAAAGGAAAAAATATGAGTAAATTTTTTAAATATATTTATGTTATACTTCTATACTATTTCGTATTTATTGTTGCAAGAGAATTTGAAGGTAAGCTATTTCTTATCCTTCTTTAAATTTCCTTCTTCACTTCTTATATATTAGAGCCATGATTTCATTCTCTTTTCATAACAGCACTTGTTTTCATAACAGCACTTGTTTATGAATGTGATGATGATGACGATTGTCCTCAAAAGTTACTTCCAGAATATTTTGTTATGAGGTGCGTTAATTACAAATGTGTTCTTGTTGACTCTGAAGAATATCCTTTCAAAATGAAAACATTCTGAAGAACCTGATGACGATTCTTAATATTATACAAATGCCATTGAGAAGAATTAATTCTTTGTAATATAGCTTATATTAGCTAGAATATTTGATGAATCTTTATTTAGTTAGTTAGTTATTATGCAAGCACTCAATAATTAATTTATTGTATTTATATTTCTTTTCTTCAGAGAGTTTGTAAGTATGATACAATCTAAGTTATGAAATCTGACTTCAAAGTTAATTAAAAGTTAGAGTTTATTATTTAGTATACAAGTTAGTTGTATATAAATAAATATATTTTATAATTCAGTTTGAATAATTATAATTCAATAATATCTATCTTTATTTTCATTCTCTTTTATTCTTTTTTTTCTCAATAAAAGTATTTACACATTAATAAATTGATATCTAGAGCTCCGGTTAGATTTTTATTTTTTAAAAGAATCACGCGTCGGTGATCGTGTTTCCGAGATCGTGGGTTGTTAATCAATCGTTTGAAAGATGAATGGTACTAATGACATTCCAAATTCTTTTCCAATTCTTGACGGCAAAAATTGGAACCGATGGAGCAAGCAGATGAAGTCCTTGTTCGACTTTCATGAAACCCTAGAAATGCTTACTAATGGCGTCCCTGAGATTGCTAAGAATGCAACTGATGCTCATAGATTTGTGAATAAGGAGGCGGAGAAGAAAGACTACAAGGTCGCGTATTGCGTTCAATCGACAGTAGAATCGATAACTTTTGACAGGATCTCTCATGTTGAATAAGACAAGGAGGCATGTGATATTCTTTTCAAGTACTATGAAGGAGGTGAGAAAGTCAAATTCGTCAAATTGCAGACTTTGCGACGACAATATAAGTTGCTGCAGATGGGAGAAGATGAAAAGATTGTAGGCTATGTGTCGAAGGTGAAAAACCTCGTCCATCTCATGAAGGATTGTGGTGAAACCTTAACTGATAAAATGATAGTTAAGAAGGTAATGCGTATGTTGACCTCTCACTTTGATCATGTTATCGTAGTTATTCACACAATCTTGAAACCCTTACACTGGAAGATTTGGTTGGTTCGTTGGAGGCGTATGAGATTAGGATTGTCGAAAGGAAAGGGGTTCAAGATTCGATACAAGCATTATAGGCTTGGGCATGGAAGAAACATGGTGGTTCCAACAACTTCCTGGAAGCCTCTGTATCATTTGTTTCGAATCATAGGATGTGTGATGCAAATCACACACCTAAAATCTCAATTATTTTGCAGTTTTAAAAGTGTTTTTAGATTCTACTAATGTCATGACTTGAACTAATCTCAAATATGGTTCTTGATCCAAAACCTTGACTAAATGACTTAAAGCATATTACTTACGCTAAAAAACAAACATTTTGATTTATGCATGCAAAAACACAATTTAATGCAAAATGCTATTTAAAAAGTATTGCACTCAATTTTAAGATACTTGCAAAGATCTAACTTAGAGGAGACTCAATTACAAAAGAGATAAATGATAAACGATAATAAATGAGACAAACAACAAACCCAAATCCCTAAAGAGCAAAGAGTTTCCCTTTTTTTATGTTTGGTATACTTGCATTGTAATTGAGTCAACATTCGCATTAAGTAAAGCATGATCAAGGCTTTCCTATGTGCCCCCCTTGAAACATTGCACCATATGAAGTTTGAATAAAACACATAAATCAAATATATACTCACATTACAATTTCTCCCCATTTGACAAGATCAAAACGAGATAGATGTTAATGAGCCTAAACACAAAATAACAATCAACAAAACAAATAATCCAAAGATGATGATCACTACAGACGTCATCTAATGATGACACCTAAATGAAATATAAGTCAAGCCTCATTTACAAGTACAGTTCAAGCAAGTGTCTATAAGATTTAAGTATTTGACAAGTCTTGAAGTGTGTGAAAGATCATCCTATGCAAACAACATTGTAAAAGCAAAAGGGCATTTTTGTAAAGTTATACGTCTAAATCACACATACACTAAAAACCATTTTTTATACCAATTTTTCTTAAATAATTATTTTTATTTTTTTAAAGTCGTGCCAGTTGAATCAAGAACTTTCTGAAAAATTTTGGACAAAATTTCTCTTGTCTAGTCGATTGGCATGTATACCCAATCAATTGGGTTAACATGAATTTTTTTTAATCATTTACGATAATATATTAAAGAAAGATAAAGGCATATAAAATTCCCTTCCTTTTTTAACATCCTAAACAATTATTTTTATGCCTACCAATTGATTGGTTCATAATGCCAATCGACTGGTTCATGATGCAAATCGATTAACTCATTAAATTTGACCCCAAAATTTTTACTTTTATGTGCCACTCTCTAGCCTATAAATAAATGAGTCTTCCTTCATATTTTTTCATCCAAAATCACGAGCTCTCATATCTCACTACTCACTCTCTCTAAAAATCTTTTTTCACTTTCTCTCACTTAGGAATTTAAGTGTAATGCTTTCAAGAAAGATCTTTTGAGAGTGAGGCATTTTTATAATTTTGCAAGGGTAGAACTATAAGTTCACCAAACAACATTTTTACCCTGGTTGAATAATTTATCCAATTTGGGATTGTTTATTTGGGTTTGAAGCTAAACCCTTTAAAAGCTTTGGTTTATGGATTTAGTTACAAAGTCACTGTTTCGGTTTGAACCTTAGCCCATTCAAAGGCTTTGATCGCTTCAAGATCAAATCTCACATTGATTTGTGGTTATCTTGGTAAAAATACTCATTCGTTTCATAACTCAACCCAGTTAAAAGCTTGTGAAGGTTAGAGATAAGCCCGATGTAAAATCTCACAGATTCGTGGTCAGCCCATTAAAACCCCAATTTGTTTCATGAGTTCAGCCCGTGTTAAAAGCTCACCAGGTCCGAGTTTAGCCAGTATTAAACACTCACCAAGGTTCAAAATCAGCCTGTGTAAATCTCAAATTATCTTGGAGACTAATTAGTTCAAGTTTCTGTTTGTAAAGAAGACCCGTTGTTTCTCTCCTTATTCGTTGTTTGGTTGGAAGTTATCCAGAAACCTCATTTTCCTTGTATAAGGGGGTTCGAGAGTTCAACCTACTAAAATCTCTTAATATTTATTAGATATTCTCAATATTAAATCTTAGATAAAATATCATCTCTTTTCTTTTTAACCGAACCTCTAATTTATGGTGTTATCTCTCTATCCCTTAGCTTTTTAATTTTCTCACTTTATTTCTATTGCTTATTTATAAAATCTTCTGAAAAGATTTTAAACTCTGAAAATGATCCAATTTTTTTTTCAAACTCAAGTTTTTATGAAACCCACAATTCATCCCCTATTATTTGTTGAATCATATTTCCAACAATGTTATAGTGATAGAGAGATCAGGAAAATGAGTTATATAGGTACTTGAGATTATGCACAAAATGAATAAAAAATGATGTTTCATTCGAGTCATAAGTACATGTATGATTTGAGTCAAGTGGAAAATTAATTTGGATCAAAATATATAATATATGATAATCCTATTTCTGCGATTTGACACATGATTTGAGTCTAGGAAAATGTATGACTCGAGTCATATAAAATTGTATTCGAATCAAACAAGTCAGAAGGAAAAACATGGAACTGCATCACTGCATGATCATACAATAAGTGACACAAATCATTCAATTTCACAAACTTTATGAAAGTCTATGTTTCATTTGATTCGAATCACACACCTAAAATCTAAATATTTTTGCAGTTTTAAAGATGCTTTAAGATTTTACTAATGTCATGACTTGAACCAATCTCAAATATGTTATTTAAAAACATTACACTCAATTATACGGTATTTTCAAAGATCTAACTTAAAGGAGAATCAATTACGAAAGCGATAAATAATAATAAACGAGACAAGTAACAAAACCAAAGTCATAGATGACAAAACAACTTCATCTGCATTACACCCTTCCATTCAAACTAATTAAAATAAGCCTCACTAGATAACAACTTCTTCTATGATTTCTCAAAGTGCGACCGATTCCAGTAACGTGGAAAACATTCTTAATATTATACAAATGCCATTGACAAGAATTAGTTCTTTGCAATATAACTTATATTAGCTAGAAATTTGATGAACTTTTATTTAGTTATTTAGTTATTATGCAAGCACTCAATAGTTAATTTGTTGTATTTATATTTCTTTTCTTACATTCGTAGAGTTTGTAACCATGATATAATTTAAGTTATGTAATCCGACTCCAAAGTTAATTAAAGTTTAGGGTTTATTATTTAGTATATAAGTTAATTGTATATAAATAAACATATTTTGTAATTCAGTTTGAATAATTATAATTCAATAATATCAATCTTTATTTTCATTCTCTCTCATTCTCTCGTTTTTCACTAAAAGTATCTCACACACTAAGAAACATATTTTGTAATTCTATTTGAATAATTATAATTCAATTAATTGGACTTTTCTAGCTACGCCTGTTAGTTCTATACCCAACAAATCTTGAACTTTAGAATATGCCACATTTGTTTTTCCATTTATTGCCAAACTGTTTACACGTAAACCTAACAACATGTGTACATCCTCTAGTGTGATTGTGCATTCATTGGTTGAAAGATGAAACATGTGTGTTTCCGGTCTCCATCTTTCACATAAGGCAAGAATAAATTTTCGATCAATGTTGTATGAGGTTATGTTGATAATGTGCCAAAATCCCGCTTCAATAAAATATTGACGGATCATTTCGTCGACTGAGATGCACGAATGTGCATGAGGTCTAAAGCTTCTTTCTTCCTAATAAAAAAATAAAGGTATTTATATAAGTAAAATTAAAATAATATCATGATAAACCTAAATTTACCTAAAATAATATCATGATTCACGTAAAATAATATCATGGTTCACCTAAAATAATATCATGATTCAATTAAATTTACCAAAAATAACATCATGATTCACTAAACATTTTCATTACATTTGTTCACAAAAAATACTTGTTCACAAAATATATCATGTCTCATCCTCAACAATATGTAGTGAATGCTCATCATAACAGCACTTGTTTATGAATGTGATGATGATGACGATTGTCCTCAAAAGTTACTTCCAGAATATTTTGTTATGAGGTGCGTTAATTACAAATGTGTTCTTGTTGACTCTGAAGAATATCCTTTCAAAATGAAAACATTCTGAAGAACCTGATGACGATTCTTAATATTATACAAATGCCATTGAGAAGAATTAATTCTTTGTAATATAGCTTATATTAGCTAGAATATTTGATGAATCTTTATTTAGTTAGTTAGTTATTATGCAAGCACTCAATAATTAATTTATTGTATTTATATTTCTTTTCTTCAGAGAGTTTGTAAGTATGATACAATCTAAGTTATGAAATCTGACTTCAAAGTTAATTAAAAGTTAGAGTTTATTATTTAGTATACAAGTTAGTTGTATATAAATAAATATATTTTATAATTCAGTTTGAATAATTATAATTCAATAATATCTATCTTTATTTTCATTCTCTTTTATTCTTTTTTTTCTCAATAAAAGTATTTACACATTAATAAATTGATATCTAGAGCTCCGGTTAGATTTTTATTTTTTTAAAAGAATCACGCGTCGGTGATCGTGTTTCCGAGATCGTGGGTTGTTAATCAATCGTTTGAAAGATGAATGGTACTAATGACATTCCAAATTCTTTTCCAATTCTTGACGGCAAAAATTGGAACCGATGGAGCAAGCAGATGAAGTCCTTGTTCGACTTTCATGAAACCCTAGAAATGCTTACTAATGGCGTCCCTGAGATTGCTAAGAATGCAACTGATGCTCATAGATTTGTGAATAAGGAGGCGGAGAAGAAAGACTACAAGGTCGCGTATTGCGTTCAATCGACAGTAGAATCGATAACTTTTGACAGGATCTCTCATGTTGAATAAGACAAGGAGGCATGTGATATTCTTTTCAAGTACTATGAAGGAGGTGAGAAAGTCAAATTCGTCAAATTGCAGACTTTGCGACGACAATATAAGTTGCTGCAGATGGGAGAAGATGAAAAGATTGTAGGCTATGTGTCGAAGGTGAAAAACCTCGTCCATCTCATGAAGGATTGTGGTGAAACCTTAACTGATAAAATGATAGTTAAGAAGGTAATGCGTATGTTGACCTCTCACTTTGATCATGTTATCGTAGTTATTCACACAATCTTGAAACCCTTACACTGGAAGATTTGGTTGGTTCGTTGGAGGCGTATGAGATTAGGATTGTCGAAAGGAAAGGGGTTCAAGATTCGATACAAGCATTATAGGCTTGGGCATGGAAGAAACATGGTGGTTCCAACAACTTCCTGGAAGCCTCTGTATCATTTGTTTCGAATCATAGGATGTGTGATGCAAATCACACACCTAAAATCTCAATTATTTTGCAGTTTTAAAAGTGTTTTTAGATTCTACTAATGTCATGACTTGAACTAATCTCAAATATGGTTCTTGATCCAAAACCTTGACTAAATGACTTAAAGCATATTACTTACGCTAAAAAACAAACATTTTGATTTATGCATGCAAAAACACAATTTAATGCAAAATGCTATTTAAAAAGTATTGCACTCAATTTTAAGATACTTGCAAAGATCTAACTTAGAGGAGACTCAATTACAAAAGAGATAAATGATAAACGATAATAAATGAGACAAACAACAAACCCAAATCCCTAAAGAGCAAAGAGTTTCCCTTTTTTTATGTTTGGTATACTTGCATTGTAATTGAGTCAACATTCGCATTAAGTAAAGCATGATCAAGGCTTTCCTATGTGCCCCCCTTGAAACATTGCACCATATGAAGTTTGAATAAAACACATAAATCAAATATATACTCACATTACAATTTCTCCCCATTTGACAAGATCAAAACGAGATAGATGTTAATGAGCCTAAACACAAAATAACAATCAACAAAACAAATAATCCAAAGATGATGATCACTACAGACGTCATCTAATGATGACACCTAAATGAAATATAAGTCAAGCCTCATTTACAAGTACAGTTCAAGCAAGTGTCTATAAGATTTAAGTATTTGACAAGTCTTGAAGTGTGTGAAAGATCATCCTATGCAAACAACATTGTAAAAGCAAAAGGGCATTTTTGTAAAGTTATACGTCTAAATCACACATACACTAAAAACCATTTTTTATACCAATTTTTCTTAAATAATTATTTTTATTTTTTTAAAGTCGTGCCAGTTGAATCAAGAACTTTCTGAAAAATTTTGGACAAAATTTCTCTTGTCTAGTCGATTGGCATGTATACCCAATCAATTGGGTTAACATGAATTTTTTTAATCATTTACGATAATATATTAAAGAAAGATAAAGGCATATAAAATTCCCTTCCTTTTTTAACATCCTAAACAATTATTTTTATGCCTACCAATTGATTGGTTCATAATGCCAATCGACTGGTTCATGATGCAAATCGATTAACTCATTAAATTTGACCCCAAAATTTTTACTTTTATGTGCCACTCTCTAGCCTATAAATAAATGAGTCTTCCTTCATATTTTTTCATCCAAAATCACGAGCTCTCATATCTCACTACTCACTCTCTCTAAAAATCTTTTTTCACTTTCTCTCACTTAGGAATTTAAGTGTAATGCTTTCAAGAAAGATCTTTTGAGAGTGAGGCATTTTTATAATTTTGCAAGGGTAGAACTATAAGTTCACCAAACAACATTTTTACCCTGGTTGAATAATTTATCCAATTTGGGATTGTTTATTTGGGTTTGAAGCTAAACCCTTTAAAAGCTTTGGTTTATGGATTTAGTTACAAAGTCACTGTTTCGGTTTGAACCTTAGCCCATTCAAAGGCTTTGATCGCTTCAAGATCAAATCTCACATTGATTTGTGGTTATCTTGGTAAAAATACTCATTCGTTTCATAACTCAACCCAGTTAAAAGCTTGTGAAGGTTAGAGATAAGCCCGATGTAAAATCTCACAGATTCGTGGTCAGCCCATTAAAACCCCAATTTGTTTCATGAGTTCAGCCCGTGTTAAAAGCTCACCAGGTCCGAGTTTAGCCAGTATTAAACACTCACCAAGGTTCAAAATCAGCCTGTGTAAATCTCAAATTATCTTGGAGACTAATTAGTTCAAGTTTCTGTTTGTAAAGAAGACCCGTTGTTTCTCTCCTTATTCGTTGTTTGGTTGGAAGTTATCCAGAAACCTCATTTTCCTTGTATAAGGGGGTTCGAGAGTTCAACCTACTAAAATCTCTTAATATTTATTAGATATTCTCAATATTAAATCTTAGATAAAATATCATCTCTTTTCTTTTTAACCGAACCTCTAATTTATGGTGTTATCTCTCTATCCCTTAGCTTTTTAATTTTCTCACTTTATTTCTATTGCTTATTTATAAAATCTTCTGAAAAGATTTTAAACTCTGAAAATGATCCAATTTTTTTTTCAAACTCAAGTTTTTATGAAACCCACAATTCATCCCCTATTATTTGTTGAATCATATTTCCAACAATGTTATAGTGATAGAGAGATCAGGAAAATGAGTTATATAGGTACTTGAGATTATGCACAAAATGAATAAAAAATGATGTTTCATTCGAGTCATAAGTACATGTATGATTTGAGTCAAGTGGAAAATTAATTTGGATCAAAATATATAATATATGATAATCCTATTTCTGCGATTTGACACATGATTTGAGTCTAGGAAAATGTATGACTCGAGTCATATAAAATTGTATTCGAATCAAACAAGTCAGAAGGAAAAACATGGAACTGCATCACTGCATGATCATACAATAAGTGACACAAATCATTCAATTTCACAAACTTTATGAAAGTCTATGTTTCATTTGATTCGAATCACACACCTAAAATCTAAATATTTTTGCAGTTTTAAAGATGCTTTAAGATTTTACTAATGTCATGACTTGAACCAATCTCAAATATGTTATTTAAAAAACATTACACTCAATTATACGGTATTTTCAAAGATCTAACTTAAAGGAGAATCAATTACGAAAGCGATAAATAATAATAAACGAGACAAGTAACAAAACCAAAGTCATAGATGACAAAACAACTTCATCTGCATTACACCCTTCCATTCAAACTAATTAAAATAAGCCTCACTAGATAACAACTTCTTCTATGATTTCTCAAAGTGCGACCGATTCCAGTAACGTGGAAAACATTCTTAATATTATACAAATGCCATTGACAAGAATTAGTTCTTTGCAATATAACTTATATTAGCTAGAATATTTGATGAACTTTTATTTAGTTATTTAGTTATTATGCAAGCACTCAATAGTTAATTTGTTGTATTTATATTTCTTTTCTTACATTCGTAGAGTTTGTAACCATGATATAATTTAAGTTATGTAATCCGACTCCAAAGTTAATTAAAGTTTAGGGTTTATTATTTAGTATATAAGTTAATTGTATATAAATAAACATATTTTGTAATTCAGTTTGAATAATTATAATTCAATAATATCAATCTTTATTTTCATTCTCTCTCATTCTCTCGTTTTTCACTAAAAGTATCTCACACACTAAGAAACATATTTTGTAATTCTATTTGAATAATTATAATTCAATTAATTGGACTTTTCTAGCTACGCCTGTTAGTTCTATACCCAACAAATCTTGAACTTTAGAATATGCCACATTTGTTTTTCCATTTATTGCCAAACTGTTTACACGTAAACCTAACAACATGTGTACATCCTCTAGTGTGATTGTGAATTCATTGGTTGAAAGATGAAACATGTGTGTTTCCGGTCTCCATCTTTCACATAAGGCAAGAATAAATTTTCGATCAATGTTGTATGAGGTTATGTTGATAATGTGCCAAAATCCCGCTTCAATAAAATATTGACGGATCATTTCGTCGACTGAGATGCACGAATGTGCATGAGGTCTAAAGCTTCTTTCTTCCTAATAAAAAAATAAAGGTATTTATATAAGTAAAATTAAAATAATATCATGATAAACCTAAATTTACCTAAAATAATATCATGATTCACGTAAAATAATATCATGGTTCACCTAAAATAATATCATGATTCAATTAAATTTACCAAAAATAACATCATGATTCACTAAACATTTTCATTACATTTGTTCACAAAAAATACTTGTTCACAAAATATATCATGTCTCATCCTCAACAATATGTAGTGAATGCTCATCATAAAGGAAATATTCTTACATCTGATAATATGGGTATGATATTCGAAAATACAAAGATTTGTCGTTCCAAGTTAAGTCAAAATGCTAATTTTGAATACTTGAGAGATATGATACAAACAAAGATTCAATCTGGATCTGTTTAACAAATTACATATCGAAATGTTGTTCATTTTGGGAATAACTATGTGAAATATGTTCCATTGAAGGTCCGAAACTACGATGATGTTGAAACAATGTTTATGAATCATGAACTTCTTGGGTTTGATTACATTAGTTTATACATAAAATTTCAACAATGTCAACAATCTCAGATGTCACAGATAATCAATGCAACAGAAGAAGAATCACCAGTAATAATTCCAAATGAAGATGTTGAAGAAGAAGATGATGAACAAAATTAGGCACAAGCTAATCATTATTATACTACTTTATTTGAAGAAGGCGACCATGTTGAACCAGAAGCAACTAACCATGATGAACAACACATTCCAGTTGGGAATGTGTTTTGACCAACTCCCCACATGACAATCCCGTGCTTAAGTGCATATCAACCATCCTTTGAATGGCCACACATTCCTCGTCTTCCGATGGAGGGTGACATAGATGTGGGTAACTAATTTAAAAATAAAGCCGACTGTATGCTTGCCATAAAGAAATATCACATGAAACACTGTGTGGATTTTAAGGTGAAAGATTCCGATAAGAAGAGATATCTAATATGTTGTAAAAATGCTATGTTCAAGTTTCGTCTATTGACGTTCTATAGAAAAAGAAGTGACGTATGGGAGATAGACATTATGAACCCCCCACGTTATTGTTCAACAATTATCTTAAATTAGGATCATCGGAAACCTAGCTCTCATCTGATGTGTCAAAATTTAATTCCTTTTGTAGAAAAGGATCCTTCAATCAAGGTGAGTGTTTGTATCAGTAAAATTATTTCTTAATACAAATTCACTCCGTTATATAGGTAAACATGGATTGCAAGGAATAAAGCAATTGAACAGATATATGGTAACTGGGAGAATTCATACAAAGAACTTCCGCATTACTTGTTAGCAGTTAAAAAATTTATTCCTTGAACAGTGGTGGAAATGGAAACACTACCCATATATACAGATGACAACACTATTGTTGAAGGGAAACACATCTTCCACGACTATTTTGGGCATTCCAACCATGCTTAGAGGCTTTGCGGATTGCAAGCCTATACTTCAAATTGATGGAACCTGGTTATATGGTAAGTACAAAGGGACATTGCTTATGGCGGTAGCACATGATGGCAATAATAATATTTTCTCAGTTTCTTTTGCCCTTGTGGAAGGTGAGCCGACTGAAGGTTGGGGGTTCTTTCTACAAAATTTAAGAAGGAATGTTGCTCCTCAACCTGACCTATGTTTTATTTCAGACACACATGCATCGATTGAAAGTGCATACAATAATCCAGATAATGGTTGACATAATCTGCCATTTATGCTTGTTTACTGTATCAGACACATTGTGTAAAATTTTATGAGAGAAATCAAGGACATAAACGTCTGAAAAAAAGTTAACATGGATAAGTATCTAGCCATTTGCTGATATTATATCTTAGTCAATTATATATTATAATATTAACCCATTTTTTAAACATATATGCTTTAAACCAACGAATATTTCACTATTGCTGTAATTAAATTGGCATGGCTAATGGAGATGCTTTAAGATGGGTAGACAATATTCCAGTAGAAAAATGGACAAGGGAATTTGACGGGGGTCGGCGTTAGGGGTCACATGACAATGAACCTCATCGAGTAAATGAATTGGGTCTTTAAAGGAACCCATAATATTCCCATTACAGCATTGGTAAGTTCAACATACTATGGACTGGGATCACTATTTGCTGAAAGGGGTGCACAATAGACTGCAGTGTTGAAATCGGGGCAAACATTTACAAATAATTGTTTTAAGGTGATGAAAGAGGAAATAACAAAATCCAACACGCATCAGGTAAGATTTTTTTACTACAATCAAAACACTTTTAGTGTGAATGAGACAACTGACATCTATTTCAATAAACATAATATACAATTTGAACATAGATAACCAAAATTTATATTGTAAATGTTGATAGTTATAACATAAACACAATCTAAAAAATATGTAAATTTTGATACAAAAATAAATTTGTGTGTGTGCGTGTGTGTTTTTAAGAGAGACACACACACAGAGAGAGAGAGAGAGGATGGTGTTTCAAATGAGCAATATGAAGAAACGAGGGAGATGAATGTGCTTTGCTGTGTGTTATGTCTCCTATGAATTATGCTTGTCATCATTGCAAAGTCTTTTATGAGTTTGTATTTGTGAAAAGAGTGTTTGATCTAAGTTTAAGGTATTTTGTTGAAAAAATAACGCATGTTAGTAAAAACATTGTGTAGTTTCACGTAGATTTCTAAAATATGAATGCTTTTAAGAGGGCTTTTGTAGGAAAGTGTGCTATAATTGATAATTTATTGCAGAATACACATAACACTTTTATTTTTTTTGTAATTTATTTATACTTATATACATTTTTTTATAAAGCATTGTAAATAAAGGCATTATAAAAAAGCAGACTAGGAACATACTCCACAACCCGGGAAAATAAAGAAATTACAAAATATTTGGAAAAAGAGAATCAATTTGTAAAAGACCAATTTACCATAATTCATGACATTCTATAGGTATACCCATTCAATCCCTAGCTTGACTATAAGTTTGAGGACCACGACATAATCCTGCGCATTGTGAAAGACCTCATATGCAACCTTAAAAAGGTTGTCAATGTCCTTCTCCTTCTCCTTTCAAAGAATCTTTTTCTTTTGTGTTTTTCTCAAGAAGAGAACATATGTCTTCTTCAACTTTTAGCAGGTGATTTTATTTTGACTTCCAAATATCATTCTCTTCTTTAATTTTTTTGGAAAGCGAGATAATAATTTTTCCATCCTTCTTTTGTTCCTCTCCATCTTCTGGAACAAACTTTTTTGGTCTCATCAAGTTCAATGGTCTAGATCCCCATAATATCTTGAGCTTTGTTAAAATCTTGGATCCCAAACACACTCAGTTCTCAGAAGTAACCTCTTAGTTAGGCGAGCGTCGATATAATATGGATGGGTAAACTGAGTTACAAGGGAGTGTGGGTGCATTTAAGAACCTTCAACTATTACTTAAAAATTAACACATGTTGACTCAACCTCAAAATTGGAAGTCTCAGTCTCAGCCTCAATGAAAGTCTTGTCCTTAGTGAATTAGTTATATTCGTTGTCTTTGTATATGTTATTTACATAAGATATTATGGATCTATGCCATTGTAGGTATAAAGTTGAAAATCCCGCAAAAAATCCGTATGAAGTTTTGATAACGACAACGATGATTAATATTGGTGGAAATAGCCTTGAACCTTGATGATGGTGTTATAAATAGAAAAATATCACATACCAAATCAATAAAATGAGACTCAAGATTAAAGAGCTCATATCTAAAAAAGAATCTTGAAGCCTCAGATAAAGTGTGAAATCTCGACAGGTCATGTATGTCTGTCTATCTAAGTGATCATAGTTTTGTAAAAGTAAGGAAGTAAATTTTAAGTACTAAGCGAACACACATACACACACACATACACACATGCACATACACACGCGCGCACACACACACACACACACACACACACACACATACATACACACAAACATGCACACGCACACACACACATACACACACACACATACATACACATACATACATACACACACGCACACACACACACACGCGCACACACACACACATACATGCACGCGCACGCGCACACACATACATACACACACGCACACGCACACACGTGCACACAGACACTCACCCTTCACACACTTGATATATTATGAATCTTGTCTTGATAAGACCAATTCTAAAGTTGACGCCCTATGAACTATACAAAGGAATATAGGCTAATATCTCTCACCTACATGTCGTTAGTTGCAAATGTTTTACTCTTAATAATGGGAAAGATAACCTCGAAAAATTTGACGTAAAAGCTGATGAAGGCATATTCATAGGATACTCCAGTTCTAACAAAGATTTTAAAATCTATAATAAAAGAAATACCAAAACTAAAGAATAAGTTCATGTTACTTTTGATGAATCTAACCCTAAAATAGTAGAAGTAGATGTTATTGATTGTGCAGGTATCATGGGAAAGACAAATCTAGAAGAATTTCAAGAATCAAATCAAGAGCAAACTGAAAATCAAATCATAGAGGAAGAACCAGTTCAGGGTCAAACCCGGGATACTCTTCCAGAAAATCCAAAATATCGTGAAGGGATAGAGACATACAAAAGACCATCTCATCCAAAATGTCATTGGAAATGTCTCCAAGGTTGTCACTACTCGAAGGTCCCTCAATAAGGTATGTAACTTTGTGAATTTTATTTGACAAGTTAAACCAACAGGAATTGACGAAGCTATACTCGACGAGCATTGGGCTCTTTCTATGAAAGAGGAGTTAAATCAATTTTATTGAAACAAAGTTTAGGAAATAGTTCCCAAAGTTTTAGCTAATGTAGTGATAGGTACCCGATGGGTCTTTCGAAATAAACTTGAGGAATATGGTAATGTTTTAAGAAATAAATTAGACTCGTTACAAAAGGATAAAATCAACAAGAGGGAATCAAATTTGATGAAACCTATGCTCTTGTAGCTAGATTAGAAGTCATAAGGATGTTATTAGCTTTCTCACGCTTCATGAATTTATAATTGTTTCAAATGGATCTAAAAAGTAATTTTCTAAATGGTTACATACAAGAGAAGGTATTTATTGATCAACCTCCAAGTTTCATCAACCCAACTATTCTAAATCATGTTTTCAAGCTTAAGAAAGCCTTGTACGGACTAAAGCAAACTACCATGGTATGGTATGATCGTTTAAGTAAGTTCTTGCTTGAAAACAAATTCCAAAGAGGACAAATTGATAAATATATTTTCATCAAGAAAACCGAGCATGACATATTGTTAATTCAAATTTATGTCGATATTATCTTCGGTGCTACAAATGAATCTTTGTGCGAGGAATTTTGTGAGATTATGTATATCATGGGACTGCACAACCTATTAAGGCTTGAATATCCCAAGTCTAGAAGATATATATGTCGCAGAAGAGCACTTTATCAAGGTCGTACAAGGTTGCATGATTTCTTGACAACTTTCCCCTAAAATAAGTGTCTCTTGAAAAAGATTTTAGGGCATGAAACCCTAAAGACAAAAACTACTCTTAGAGAAGAAGACAAACTTTTGAATTCTCATTACGCATCTCCTCTAAAGTTCATTAAACTCAGACCTCAATAAGAGAAAACTCGTTCTTTGAATTCTCAAAGCATGATCGACTCCAACATCATGGAAAGGTTGGTTCATTAGGTGGAACATGAGCATCAAAAGTTACCTTGCGGTCACCCTTACATAGGGTTTGGTGAACATTTTCTATCATGGGACTGCACAACCTATTAAGGCTTGAATATCCCAAGTCTAGAAGATATACATGTCGTAGAAGAGCACTTTATCAAGGTCGTACAAGGTTGCATGATTTCTTGACAACTTTCCCCTAAAATAAGTGTCTCTTGAAAAAGATTTTAGGGCATGAAACCCTAAAGACCTATTATAAAGGCCACTTGTATGTATCGTCCTGGAATCAAAATAGATGAACACCATAATCCTCATCTTTAACAAAAACTACTCTTAGAGAAGAATACTTGTTTATTTGAGAGTGCTTTAAGAAATACAAATTTCATGTTGTTATCGATAAGTACAATAGAAAATCTAGATTGTCGCTATATCACTCGTTTTCAAAGGTCAAATTCTTATGAACCTTTCAAAAATTTAATTTAATTTAATTTAAAAAATATTAAATTTTATGATTAGCAAGCATTTTACTTACAAAAGGTGTTAAAGAGACAAACTCAATACATTGCTCTCTTGATTCTAATTCTTTTTTATATATAAAATAATTAATATAATTTTAAGAATGGCTTTTTAAACAAACGTAAGTGCTACAAACTATTTAATATAGTTTTAGGAGAATATAAATTCTAGACACTCTAAAGAGATTAAATTATCTTTTGATTATTACGTAGAAGGAAAAATATGTTTAAATTTCTCAAATTTATTTATGTTATAATTCTATTTTATTTCGTATTTATTGTTGCAAGAGAAGTTGGCAGTAAGTTATTTTTCATCCTTTTTCCATTTTCCTTCTCCATTCTTACATTTTGTAGTAACATGATATTGTTCTCTTTTTATAACAGCGCTTATTAATGAATGTGATGATGATGACGATTGTCCCCAAAATTTACTTCTGGAATATTTTGTTATGAAGTGCATTAATTACAAATGTGTTGTTGTTGACTCTGAAGAAAATCCTTTCAAAACAAAAAAACTATGATCCTGAATATATTACACAAATGCCATGAAGTAGATGAATTGGTTCTTTGCAATATATGTTATAGTAGCCAGAATGTTTGGTGAGCTCTTATTTAGTTATAAGGAAAACACTCAAAATAATTTGCAACTATGGGTTTGTACTCTAATATATTGGTAATGAAAAGAAATAGTAAAGAATATTATTTAAATTGTTTTCATTTTTTCTATATTTTGGAAGTATCCTCATGACCTCCAAGCATATCACATTTTCTTTCTACCACAAAATCTATATCATAATGTTTTTATTATTTAAGTTGAAAATAATTTTTATTTTACATAAGATCTTAATATTGTTACTTATCAAGGAATACTGTGCTATGAAAAATATCTGAGTGCATTGCACGTTTGAAATATAGTAAAGTCACAATTAAATTTTATTTATTTTAAAAGAAAGGAAAAATATCAATAAAGCCCAAAGAAAAGAGAAAAAGTATAAGGAAGTTGGTTATGCAAGGGAAAGATATTAACACCTCTCACATCTGTTGTACTCAACGGAAACCATATTGATGGTTCTTTGCACGTATGAGTGTTATTATCCAAAGGTTACTTGCAATTGGTTTTAATTAAGGGAAAAATATGTTTTTAATTAATGTTTTCGCCAAGATTTTGAAACCTTATGCCTATGTATTCTCATGGTGTAATGAGAAAATCAGAGATCTGTAGTTCGTGGAGTAGAAAATGAGTATTTGTTGGTTGATTTTAGGGATCAATGTTAAAATCGTATCCTAGAAGTGTTTTGATGTTAGTTGTTTAATCCTGGTTCGAATGCTCTAAGTTGTTAGTCTGATTGCTAAGGAATGAATTATAACAGATCTTTTATGAAAAGAAATTGATGTTTTGACAAAGAATTGTAAAGGTTGGTGTCTAAACCAAGAAAATGAATGTAAAAGTGGTGTCTAAACCAAGAACAAGAATGTAAAAGTGGTGTCTGAAGCAAGAACAAGAATGTAAAAGTCGTGTCTAAACCAAGTATAGGAAATTAAAAGTGGGGACTGAACCAAGAGGAGTGATGTTTAAACCAAGAGATGGTGTCTGAGCCAAGAGAATAATTTTTAAACCAAAATAGTGGTGTTTAAACCAAAGAGATGTTGATTAACCAAAACAGAGAGGTGTTTTAATCAAGAGAAGGTGATTAATCCAAAGAGAGAGGTGTTTTAACCAAGAGAGGTTTTTAACCCAAGAGGCGTGGTGTTTAAACCAAAGGAGTTAAGAGAGAGAGAATATGAAATGTCTTTGATGTTGGTTGTAATTGATTTTAGTCCAAAGACGAATGTTGAAAATTGTCTTGATTTGAATTGCACTAAAGTCTATGAACGGAGTTGAATACTTTGAACAATTGATTCATACGTCCCGTATCCAAAGGTATTCAGAATGAAGATAGGAATGCTCCCTCTCATTCTTCTCCATTTCTTAAGACTCGTGACGTATAACTCACATCATATTTGTTAAGTGTTTTAGTTTATACTTAACGTTGGATCAAGTTTATTTGCAAAAAGAGGTTTTAGTCTTTAATTGAATAAGTTAAGGACATGATTATGAGAATGTGATATGGTACTAAAGAATGGAAATGAGACCTAATGTTGCCATATCTTGATTTTACTTATTATTTCTAGGGTTTTAAAGGTGAGTAGAAATTTGTATTGACCTAAGAGAATATGTATGGTACAAGTCCTAATGCTTCTAATGCAAATTAAGTGATCAAGGGACTTTTGATCACCTAATTAAATAACGTTATAAGGGAGTATATAATTTGTTTCAAAGAGGTAACTAAATAGTCCTAAAGTCATTAAATCAATAATGGACCAAAAATAAATTCAATCAATTAATTGAATCAAGACACATGGGGGTCATGCAATATACCAGGTCAAACTATATACATTAAGAACCATGCAATCATGAAGAAAAGTCAAAGAAAAGAAAATGAAAAGAACAAAGTTGATAAAATGTAACCCAAATTTTATATTAATTCTAATATATTATTTAGGGATTTTAATCCTAATCTAGAAATTAACTCTACTTTAGAATAAAAACCCTAATTAACTAAGTCTACCTAATTGCCATTTAAAATATTTTTGAATGTAATATAAAAATGCTAAAAAAAATTATAAAAATAAATAAGGAAATAAATTAACTCTGCCAAGGGTGTGAAATTGTGAGAGGATGTGTGAAAGACTAATGGGCGTAATTCCCCAGTTTGAAGCCCAACACCAATTGTTATTATTTTGTGTTCAGAATTTAGGGGTTGTAAGTTGAAGGAGGGTGTGCATGCTGGAAAAGGGCCTTTGGGCTTGGATTAGAAGCCCAAGAAAAAAAATTGCATGAGGGCAAAGGGGAAAGAGCCCCTCATTTATGTTCGAAACCTCATAACTCTCTTTCCTTCTCTCCTTCACCCTCCACTTACCTGAAATCGCTCCGCCACGTCGGGAATCGCCTCTGATAGCGGAACCCAGGAACACTTCAAACCACCACCACTGGGATCATCGCCTCACCCTCTCTCCATCTTTGAACCTTGATTTCACCAAACCTAAACCTAACCACTGAAATCCTAACCTAAACACAAACCCTAAAAACTTTCAAATAAAAATTAAACCACGTTCATTCATGAATCTTAGGCGCAATCTTCGGGTTTTACCTCATACCAACATCCTCTAAAACATGGTAATAGGGATGGAATAAAAATAGGAATAATTGAGATGCCACCTACCAATGAGATATAGACTTGTCCCGATCGTTGCTGCAAAATGCATGAAGATGAAGATTAAAGATAGAAACCCGAAGATACGTGTAATTTCAGGTAAGAGCTTTAAAACCTTGCTTTGTGTAAATTCTTCTTCTCCTCTTCTTCTTCTTTTCCTTTTTCTTCTTTTGTGAATTTTTGATGGTAGCGTGTTGTTGTTGATGTCGAATTAGGAGTAGAGCAATGAGATAGAGTTGGGTTGAGTTTGCAGAGATTTGACGGTTGAAGCACTAAATTAGGGTTGTAGGTTGGGGCTTGGCTCAATTGATTCAGAGCTTCAACGTGAAGCTATGATCAATGGTGGAATGAGAGCTTTCGTGAGTATTTGAGAGGTTTGGGGTGAGAATTAGGCAAAGTTTTCTTAAGGTAGATGAAGCCTGTTAATGAAGCTATGGATTAAGGCTTATATAGATGAAGGTGAAGAGAATTTAGGAGGGAATGGCAGTTACACAAAATTATGACTAATTGATTTGTGGCTCTTAGATGGTGATCCTAGGCTAGGGTTTATCAAGGATGGAAAATCATTGTTGAATTAGTTAGGTTTGTGTGTTAGTTAGAGTGAAAAATGTGAGATGATTGTGTTTGTTTTCAATTGAAATCAGTGTAAAAATGGAATTTAAGTGTGTTTGTTTGAGTTTAGAAGTTTGTTAGGCTTTTAAAGTTAGTTACAATGGTTTTGGGGGAAATTTGAACTCAAGGGTAGTTTAGTAATTGAGTTGCACATGTGGCATTGTTAGTTGTAATCAGCTAGGGAGCTTATTTGTTAGTTGGTTAGAGTTAGTTAATAGTTTTTTTGGTAACTGATGAATGTTAGGTTAGACAGTTGTGGAGTTAGGGTTCAAGGTGTGAGTTGGTTTGTAACTAACTTGAAGTGTAAGTTAGTTGTTTGTAAGTTAGTTATAGGGTTAGTTTTGGGGTTTGTAACTGACTTGGTCAGTCACTTAGGGTCAGGTTAAGTGTTAGTTACTAGCTGTTAGAAGTTAGTTAATTGGTTGTTTATGCCAGTAATTAGTGTCGGTGATCATGTTAATGATTGAATTTTTATGGTTATACAATAGTTTGAATGGTCATGTATGCCTAGTATGTGTAGCTACCATGTATTTATGCATGCTTGAATGACACTGTTTGGATTGTTTTGAGTGTGTATGTTTTCCAAGGGTTCATGATCATTATGTATTGCTAGCATGTATGATGTATGTTTCAGCTTTTGTTTGAACTGGATTGAGTCATGTATGTGTGTCTATATGTGTTTTGTTGAACTATGTATATTGTGTGTTATAGTGATGTTGTAACATGTGGGATGGTGGGTTGTATGCTTTGATGCATCATGGTTTGGAGATTCATAGCATGGCCTTGTATGTTTTTGATGATTTGGTTTTGATGTAGGCATGTTATATAATGTGCAGTAGCAGTTTTTATTCAAATTTGCTTGCTATGATATGTTATGTATGCTGCATTGGATTCATGTCATAGGTTTGTTTTGATGCTGCAGTTACATGACTTATTTTGGATTTATCACATGTTAATGCATTACTTGGTTTGTTTTGGATATGTCTTAGTGTGTTCTTAGATTTCCTTATATGTGTTTGGATAGTGAATTTGCTGCAAAATTGATGCATGCTAGGCTGTTATGAACTTGGTTCCATGGTGATATATTGCATTGGTCTAGATTGCATCGCATGAGCATAACCTTTTAGAAATGTGATGATGATGGATTGCATCTTTATTATGCAGGTTGAGAAGCTAATGTAGCAGACACATATTTGGTGGTTTGGGCATGAGGGTTTAACATACATAGGCATGGTATCAATGGGGGTTAAAGCATGAAGTCTTGAAAATGCAAGCTTGGTCATGAAGTTTGGCTTGGTAATGTCATGGACAAGGTAATGGGAGATTTTTGTGAAGTTGAAAATGAATATGGACATGGAGATGAAGAAATATAGGTTTAGGGAGAAGTCTGACTTTGGTCAACTATTTAACCAAAAGTCAACTATTGGTCAGACTTAGCATGTAACCTTCATTTCTGAATTTTTGTAGTGTGTTTTTGTATACTTGAATGTACTTTGGCTTTGTATAGGTTGCCTTGTATGGATAACTTGATCTTTAAGTAATGAACATTTTTCCCTCCATTATTCAAATTTGAATTTGAAATCTTTTTGAATGCTTAAACATAAAGATCCAACATCCAATGGAAATCTTAATATATTCCAATGAAAGAAATAATGAACAAATTATATGACTTGTCAACAAAAAGTCAACCTTTCATGGTTGACTTTGTTGTCCAAAAGTCAAACCTTGTACGAATGTGTTACATTTCTCCATCTTTTCTTTTTCCAAATATGTACCTAAATGTATCATGATCTATCTTGAATACGAAGTCCCGAATGAATTAAGTCATGAGTCAATCTCTAAAAATTAAATGTGACCAACCAGTCAACTGCAACACAATAGCCCATTTTCCAAGCAATAATCCAAAAGCTTGTTCCACAAGTGCACATAACAAGAAACCCTAGTCCTTAGCAACCTCTGTGATATCTTGCGCCATAAGTAACCAAGAAATCATCTGATCAACTTATCCACATCCAAGTATTGGGACACCCAATGAAAATACAAATAATAGGAATCCTTTGAACCAATAATGTTACATGTTGATGCAAGTACAAATGAATGATCCTAAAAATGAATGATTAAGGTAAATGTATGTAAATGAATCAAAAGCCATGAGCAAGATAAAATGAAAATAGGTAGGGAAAATTTTGGGGTATGACAAGCTGAACCTAAGGATCTTTTGTGTTACTGAACATGACAAGGTGTTTGTTGACTATGATCAATCTCCCATTTTCAAAAATGGGGGTGTGCTTATAAACACTTCCTAATTCAAGTAACTGAAGACCGTGTGTGTGAGGTTTAGAGTTATAAATTTTCCGTACTAGGGTTTTAAATATAAGTTAGGAGTTATAATAAAGTAATTAGGGTTTAAACTTTATAATCTTCTCTATATCAGATGTCTTCATGGATAGGTGCACAAAGATCATTTAAATCCCCTCATTTAAGTGTTAAAATTGAATGTAAGATCAATTCTTTCTCTTACATTCTCATTTAAATTTATTGTTGCTCTAATGCAACCTTCAACTTCAACAACTTTCATTAATTTCCCCATGGTTGTCAAACTCGCGGGTAGACTCGTAAACTCGTATGAGTTTACTTGTCTAGGAAGCAAAAATGAGTAAAATTGTGCATATAATCGTAATTTGATAGATTCGAGTAGACTAGACTTGTACAAACTCATATAGACTCACGAGGTGGAAAACTTACGAGTCTATGTGTTTTTGCTGAACTTTTTTTTGAAATAAAAAACAAACAAAAATTGCCAAAATTCTCCAATTTTTTATTTAAAAAATTCATTATTTTATTGACTGTACGAAGATACATTTAGAATTAGAAACGTCTCTTTTCTAGTCTTTTCCCTTAGAAACAAAGAGTAGACAATGTCTTTGAAGAGTCTCCTCATGCATCGGTGTTTCTTCCCCCCTTCATCGACAACGTGGTCGTATTTGTCTCTTGTTGTGTTCGCGGTCATCTATCATCCTTCAAATTTGTGTTATGTTCTCTTGTATGTGTTTTGTAAACTTGTTCTTTGTTTCTCTATTTTGTTCATTTCTTGCTATGTGTATTGTAAGGCATTCATTGTGGTTCTATTCTATTCATTTGTGATTATTTATGTTGTTGCTTTGTTCGCTGTGTTTGTTTTCGTAAATCAATCATTTGTTGTATAAGTTTTCTCTTGTATGTTTCATTTGGATGCTTTTTCGTCAAGCATATATGAGATTATCTTGGCTTACTATTTTCGTACAATCATTTCCTTCATTATAAAGTTTCAGTAATGAAATCCACATTATAACATGAAATTAAATCTTTCAGTTGTTTCTCTTGTTATGTGCTTCCGTTTCTTTGTATGTTCTTTATTCATTAATTTTGAATATGATTGAATTATAGTTATTTGGATTGTGTATTTTTAACTATGATTATTCATATATTTTAAATTGTGATTGTTTTAATTTGTACGTGTGTGATTTAATTCCTTTATTTCACTTGTTGTATGTGATTATTCATTCACTAAACCTTGTTTTGTTTCTAATGGATTTTGTTTTCATTCTTGTGTTTTCATTGATGCTATATATTTATTCATTTCTATTTGTTTTATAAAATAACTTATCTATTATATCTACTTGTGTCATATATGAGGCTTTTACCAACTTATAAATATATCTTTGTGTCATATATGTGTCACTTACATGTTTTTGAAAATCATTTTTTATTTTATTTTCTATAAACTCGTACGAGTCTACGAGTCGAGTCTATGGACCCTTTACAAGTCCGAGCAGACTCACGAACAACCTTGATTTCCATATTTTTCTCATACAACTAAATTCCATTTTTTTATGCTTCACGATGCTTTAACTATTTTTTATTTACATCTTAATATGCTTTCTAAATAGTTTTTAAACTATTATTATCGTGTCTTAATGTTATTATTGAAATTTACATTGGCTTGAATGGAAAAACTCCCCTTTAAACTACCTCTCATGATAAGGGTTGTTGTGGCGACTCTCTTGTCCCCCCCCCCCCCCCCCCCACACACACACAAATAGTCTCTATAATGGTTAATGATGGCTTTTGTTTCCATCTTTGTCCCACTATTCATCTTTGAGGGTAGTTGGTGGTGGCTAAGGTACATTATTTTTTCCCGCAAATCGCCTTTGATAATGGTTGGTTGTGACACTGCCTTATAGACCCCTAAGAATATAAGGATCAATTGACTCACCATCCTTTGTATTCTTGCAGAATCTTGAAGTTGTGTTAAACTTGAGAATTCTCAAA
Source organism: Lathyrus oleraceus (assembly GCF_024323335.1). Classification (NCBI taxonomy): domain Eukaryota; kingdom Viridiplantae; phylum Streptophyta; class Magnoliopsida; order Fabales; family Fabaceae; genus Lathyrus; species Lathyrus oleraceus. The sequence continues at coordinate 528,806,323 of NC_066581.1, forward strand.
TTTTCATTAATTTTTAGGGAAATCCTATTGCCGTTTAACACACGGGTGGAATCATGGTTAAATGAGGTTGATCCTATTACACATCCTTACTCTTCATGTGAGCACATCAAATATGGGAAAAACAATCAAATTCCCCAAATTCGAGCCCATTATTGGTCTGAACACGACCCCCCTTTATCGGTGTGTGAACTAGGAATACTTAAGGACATCCTATATAATTTGCAAGCCACAAACTTGTACCCATTCCAATCTTTGTTTAAGATATATGGTCTTGGAGTTGGGGTGTGACACTTCACAAAACATGGAACCACCTTTAAATCTAGTTTCTAGGGTGTTCCTTTTCCATGAACAACACTTTCTTTTAATAGATGGAGTTCTGTCTTTATATCATGGACTATGAATTGAGGCTCATGAAATATCTACCCATTTTACACTCTCCACTACATCCTAATAGTTGGGTATAACATACATTTCATTAAAACAAGGTTATTGTTTCCTAATTTCTTTCACATCTTAAAAATCTTAAGAGTACGATTATGGAGTGTGAAGACTTAATACCAGGGTAAGTCATTTCGTAACTCAAAGTTAATTGTTCCATTACAAGAAATTTGTTCCATTACCACAAAAATTCATAGGTAAAGAGTTAAAAACCATGGGTAAAACCCTAAAATCTATTAAAATGATAACATTTTTTCGTCCTTTTGAATCATGTATACCAACAATAAGTTTTTACCACAATAGCCCATGACACACATTTGTGTCTCCATATAAATAGGAAATGGTTGAACCAATTAATTGACTATATCCATAGAAGTGTATTTATTGCTATAGGCTTTAGGCACTTTTTAACACCAACTTCTAAGTTGGTGTAGGTTTTATAAACATATTTTTTAATGATAAAATTTATAAAAATCACATAATTATCTCTTTTAAAATTATTTTAAGCTAGGATTGCATAAATAAAATATATTTATGAAACAAAATCTATAAATATTTATTAGCAAGTATCACAAGTGTTTATATGTGGGAGAGTTTGGCCAGGCAAATTCAGGGATTGTTGGGGAAATTTGAAGACGTTCATATGTGTCATTCCTTCAAGGAGGCGAATAGATGTGTGGATGCCCTAATCATTATGGGTTGTAGTCTTAGGTCGAATTTTGTTTTCTTTGATTCAACTCCGGATGATTTGTCGAGTCAGTTAGACGAGGATGCTAGAGGTCTCTCGACTGCTAGATTGACGTGTATAGTTTGTTTTGTTTTTCTGGGTCTTGGGCCCTCTCAGTTACAAAAAAGTACTTTATATATATATATATATATATATATATATATATATATATATATATAAAATGCAAAGTCATAACATTAAAAAAGCAGTTCTTATCTATTTGATTTTTCTATAGTGAAACAAGTGAAAAATTATGTATATATTTAACAAGTCCTAGTTATTGTGATTTCAAAAAAAAATATATACACACACCCCACATTTTTTACTCTTTTTTCTAAAGTTTTGTTTGAAAGTTTGGGGAGAAAGAGAGGAGATGGTTTTGAAAACTAAGAAGGTAGGTTAAAAGAACGGAAAGATTTAGGTGGGGAGGGTTTAATTTAATTCATAATACAAAAATCCCATAATTTAAGGTGACTCAAAAATTGTATTAAAGGAGGGGTTTGAAGAACTTATCTAAATTCTTCAACTATACCCTACATTGCTATAATATTTTGAATATAAAAATATATTAGTGATCAATATTCATTTATCATTGTAGATAAAGTTCATTTTTTTAAAATAAAATTATAAGGGTTTCTCTATTTTTTATTTAAATCTCTTTTTTTTTTAAGCCTTCCTTCTCCTCTCCTCCTAACTCACAGACAAAGCCATAGTTTGAAGGGGATGGGACGAGAGGACTATTTAAAAAAAATATAGAGAAATTTGTAATGTTTTAAAAAACAATATTTTGTTTAGAACAGTAAAAGAGTGTTTATCATTTACATATTTTTAATTTTTGGAATAATATAACAACATAAATTATGAATAATTTTTCTAAGCCCTCCAAAATCCTCCTCCAATCCAATTTTTTAGTTCCTCCAAATTAGGGGATTTTGATTTTTGAATATAAATAAATCCTCCAAAACCATCTCCACCTAAATCTTCTATTTTTCACCTAATCCTTCCATTTTTTTCAAAGTTCTTCTCTCCCTTCCCACCCAAACTCCCAAACAATGCATAAATGTAGAGAAAAGTATTTGAATAACTTATGATTATTAAATAAATAGGAAATTACACTCACCTCCCCTCATGTTTATTAAAAAGCCACCAACACCCACTCTAATTTTAAAATATGTCCTAACCTCGTAGAAGTCTAGAAATGACACTGATACGTACAACTTCTGTTTTTAGACAGCAAAAAATTGTAGATATGTAAGACATTTACATATGGATTTTTGTCTATCACTAAAAACTTTCGTTGGTATATGTATTCTTTGGGGTTAATGCATATTTTTAAATTAGAGGGGGTGTCAGTGCCATTTTAACATACCTCAATAGAGGTGAGTGTAACTGTTTCTTAAATAAATCACCAACTACGACTTCTATTTGTTTTTTCCTTTTCTCCTTCTTCACTTATTCAACGATCTCATCATTTTCATAGTCAGAATCCATATTATTGAAAATAATGAAACACACTATAACTTATTACAAGAAAAAAAGTGAAAGATGGAAATATATTAACATTTATTTTAAAATAATTTTCATAATTTAGAATTAATATTATTTTTACTTGTGCACAAATTTTAAAAATGGAACAATGTTGTTAAATTCAGGTTCGGAAATCGATTATGCATGGGAAAGGTATTAGCACCCCACACATTCATTATATCCAACGAGAATTATTTAGTTAGTTTTGCAAATATCAGTGTTAACGTAAGATATTTTGATTTCTTCTATTTACTATGATGTATTTACAAAAAGAAATAAAGAAGGGAAAATTAGTTTTTAATTAGGTGCTTGCCGAGACATTGGATCTCGCTTCTATGCATCCCCAAGTGTGATGGAAAACTAAAAGCTACATAGTTCTGGGTAAGAAATATTTTTTTGTTTATTGATTTTATTAAACGATTTTTATGTCGCATTCGAGCAGTTAAGTGTTGCTTGTTTGTCGTACACGAGAGGAATGAAGCATTCGCTTGTATTGCGTTGAAATGGATAAAATATCGTTCATTTTATGAAAAAGAGTTTGTAGATACGTTAGAGCGAACACCAGATAAACCAAAACCAACCTACTACTAGAAGAGATAGGATATGTGTAGGTGTTTAATTGGCTGCATTATATGGTAAAACACTAATGTCTTGACTGATGTCATGACATGTATATGTGACTACATTGTAGTTACTGCAGGACTAGCTAACACAGGATTATTGAATGCTATGACATTCATACCTGTCAACAGATACTAAGGAACAGAAGTTCTGTTAGAACTTAGTATGCATTTGCAGTCTGGTTATCAAGGAAGAACCAGACCTGGCATAAGGCCTACTGACTGAATGTCAAACTGGATGTTGTGACATTCATCATTGACAGCAACTACTGAAGATTAGGCAGAGTGGTGTTCTGCTATACTTCAGCATGTAACTTAGTTTGTTCTTCAAGAGAATAACAGAACTAACTTAAGGCCAAATGTGTAAATGTTAAGTTGGACACTTTGACATTTATTAATGTAAGTTGTTACTGTAGTATGGTCATTTTGATCCTGTACAGGTCAGCAAAATTGTACAGTCTGTTTTCTGGAAAAACAGACTCAGCATATGGACCTTGATGTCAAGCTGAATGTCGTGACATTCATGCCTGACAGCATATGCTAAATTGTAGGTTGTGCAGTTTTCTGTTTCAGCTTTTTCTTGGGCTATTCTTCAGGAAGTCAACAGCTTAGAGAAAATCCAGGAAACCAACAACCAAGCTACAATTAAGGAACCTAACAAATAGCCTATTTGTTAGCACACTAATATGTGGAAATTAGTTAGAATCCTATGTGGCATTATTTGTGGAGGTCTTGAGATATTTTAGGAACTAAATGTGGAGATATTTTAGGAACTAAATATGGAGATATTTTAGGAACTAAATTTGGAGATATTTTAGGAACTAAAAGATTGAAGACCTTGTTTGTAGCAGAAAGTTTCTGCTGATGTTGTAACAGCAAAGGAGAAGTTTGCTGCGATTTTTGAAGGCCCAAATCCACTTGGGTGATTAGGTTATAAATAGCTGATTGTAATCTAGTCTTTGTAAGCCTCTTAGAATGAATTTTTAGGGGTGTGTGTAAGGTAAACCTCCCAATCTGTGGGAAGGTTACCATGTGTCTCTCAGTGGTAAACCTGAGAGTGTTTGTCACTCAAAGCCTGTAGGCAAGAGTGATTATGTTCTTGAATGAAGCTGTGAAGCAAGTTCAAGGTGTTTGCACATTACATTGTATTTGTAGTGATAGGAATGGAAACTGGAGGTTTCTATCTAGGAGTTCCTAGGTATAGATTGCATTGGGTAGGGATTAAGTGATGAGTTGTAAACGGGGGAGTTTAACTCTGAATTGATACTACTAATAGTGGATCTTCTTCCTGGCTTGGTAGCCCCCAGATGTAGGTCATGTTGGACTGAACTGGGTTAACAATTACTTGTGTTTTTACCTTTTGCATGTTATAATTGTGCCAGTTATAAAATAAGGTAAACCTGTAATGCTGTAACAGATGATGTTCAAATCAACAGTAAGACATCATGCTGATAACTATGGAAGAAAACAACTGAAGTGAGTGCTAGGTTTGACTTCTGTTGAGTCTTTCTTCCTGAAGCACAGAACCAGAGGTTCGTACATTCTAGGGCGACATAGAATGAGATGTCGTGACATCTGTGAACCTGTGCATATTAGTACAGTGGTTAATAACTATCTTGTTGTATTAGTTACAATGTTAGATCAGATGTCATGTCGTGGTGGATAACATCTGAATTCTGACTACACCAGAATTGCAATATGCAAGGAGTAAAACACCTTTAAGCAACAATATTGATGGTTGTTTGGATTTTGAACAAGACGCAGAGATTACAACAACGAACAAATCTAGAGAGATGGTGGGAGCATGCAGATCTGATGGTGCTGCAGTTTTGAGAGAGAATATCACACACAGAGGTGCGTTGATCGAGGCGACATGCAACTATGCACGTGGTTGTCTGGTGATAGTGGACAGTCGAATTTGCGTGTGTCATAAGTGATATGGTATGTTGCGGTCCATTAGATTTCTCTATTAGAGAAGGCGTGTGGTTTTTCGGTGGCGAGGAGAGTGGTCCTGAGGTCTGATCCAGTGAGGGTGTAGGTGCATTTTTGGCGACACCAGATTCATAGTGGTTGTTGTTTCCGTACATGGTAGAGGAGCTGTCATACCCTAAATTTTCCCTCATTCAATAAATCAATACATACATATGACATAAGAATCACTTATATATCATAACATACATTTCATCATGCACAATGCTCAAAATGTCGACCAGAATAAATTTTTAATTCTACAGACATGCTTGTTGAATCAATTTTCAAATGTACGTAAACTTAGCGAGATTTTTTTTTAAGATCAAGCTTGCAGACGTCAGTTTTATTAATCTACGGTTCGCATAGTTTAACCTGACATGCTCATTTTATTTTTTTGACTCCTTTTGCGGTCACATTTTAATCAGTCTGAGTCTTTTGAACCAGACATTTTTTTACTTCGAAATTTGATCAAAACTTAGTTATGTTCCAAAGGTTTAGTTCGCGGTGATCATTTTAGTGAATTCATTTTAATTTTTCGAGCAATGTTACACCCCATTTTTATTCATCTTGAGATCTTTTATTTTTTATTTCTTTGTCAAAATATTCGAAATAAATAAACATGATTTTCTTTGTTTTTGTTTTGATTTAATTTTGATTATTTAGAATAGTTTAATTATTTTTTTTACTGGTTTATTTTTAACTAATTTTGTCTCTTAAAATATCTAGAAGACCCTTTTGGTCATTTAAAAAAAATAGAAAAAACCTAAGTTATCCCATATATACTGACATATACAGTTGAAAGTTGGAGGGGGTAACCAATCAGCGGAACCAGTTGGATTGGATTTGGAAAGTTTTAAAATAAAAAGTGGTAATCATGTAAAAAAGAAGGGGAACTCGGTCTCTCTTGGAAAAAAACTGAGTAATAATTTCCAGTATTTGAATATTCTTCTTTTATATCAGTCAAAACACTTCTTCCCTTAGAGCTCCCAAAACCTTATTCTTCTTCCATACTCCGACAACTCTGCTCTGATATACACCCTTTACACACTCCTTCTCCCAAAACCTTTCAACTCCGGTCATCCCAACATCTCTCTTTGATGGAAGGGAAAAGAGGACCCTCACTCAGTGGGAGGAAAAGGTTTCCATTTGAAAAAAGGAGAGCAGAAACACATTGACTTTATTTTTTTATTTACTCTTCTTTTCTCTTAACCTTGTGTCATCTTCTTCGTCTACCGTCACCTTCGTTTTTTCAGCACTTCAACACATAGTTGTCATACCCCAAAATTCACCCTATCTTTCACAAAGTTCATCTAGGTCACTAACTCTAAGCATTTGCATCTCCTGATAAGCATTCATCTCATCCACATATCCATTGTATCATAACACATTTCACTTGCATTTGAAAAGCGTAAAATCATGGGTTCATGGGTTTTATCACACAAGGCATGGAATGAAGGTTAAGTCTCTAGGCTAGGGTTCATGTGATGGACATGGTCGTGTTGGAACTTTTCATTTTACATGTGCTCACCAGGAAACCCTAATTCAGGGAGCTTGCATCTGATTCATTTGGTTCATTATGGATGGTTCATTTTCTTGATAAAGATTCATGGTTCTGACTCATCGGATGTGATTCATTCAAGGTGTTATAATTTGTTGCTTGATTAAGTATCATTTGGTTGGCTTTGATTGATTGAATTTCGAGTCTTGGAACATGACACGTTTCATCTGGTCTAACGACATTGTGTTATTCAAGCCCATTCCATACAAGTCATTACATATCATTTCATCCAAAATTGCACATTTCTAGGTAAGTTGACTCTTGGTCAACTGTTGACTTTTTGGTCAACCAATTGCCAAGGTCAACCATCTAGCCCAAAGTCCATTTCATTTTCCATTCATTTTTTTACCAATTTTAAACCATAACCATGTCCATATTACCAATCCATTAGATCCAATTTTATCCATTTTTAAATCCAATCCAATTTCATAATCCATTTAGTGTAATTCAATATCCAAATCCCATTCAATCAAATTTTAACAAAATCCAATTAAGCCATATCCATGTTACATCCAAATCCATCATCCAATTCATTTTATCAAAAATCCATTTTAAATCATATCCATCAAAAGAATTTCCATTTGGAAGCAACTTAAACCACTTTACAATCCAAAACCACATCTTAATTCCATAAACCAATTGTCATTTAAAATTACAGTTACAATTTAAACCAACATCGCATCACATTTCCGGTTTATATACTCCAATTCCAAGCTACAAAAAAAATTACAGCATAAATCAGTCAATTCCAATTACATACATTCAATTTCCATAAAATCACAAATTCAATTCAAATTATGACATTTTATAAGCCAATTTCCAAAATTTCCAAAATCATTCATCAACCAAATTTCCAATTACACCATTCAATTCCATCTTACAAGATTTACATTCATAAACTAAACTTTGCATTCAATTTTGTCCTAAATACAACAGATCATATTACGAAATTCTAACAAACCCCTAATCAGATTCACATAACATAATTGATAACCAACCTGCAACAAACTTAATAACAAAAGGATAACAGAACCTTCACTCCTTAACACATATACATAACAACCTCTAACCCTTCATTCTACCTCTGGACTCTTCACAATCATAACTTCCACAACTCTTCACCCTCTTCAACCCTCAACCATTCTAACTACCAAAAACCCTTAACTGCAACAATATATGAATCTGGATTACTCGCGTGTGCTACGAAGCAAAGTTTCGCGTAACTGTGAGTGAATCTGGATTACGTGCTCGGTCGTAAGGGAATCGGTGGACAGTGTCGATGACGACAGTTGGTGGCGACGGCGTAAAGTTCTTCAGAAGCGTGAATGAATTTCCACGTTCATATGAGGCCGGTTTCGGGTTACCTGGGTCTTCTTGGACCTGGTTCGGGTGTATGAGTGACTTGGGCTCAGGCCCAGCCCAAGTAAATTCAGGCTATACGCCTCTCCCTATGTTCTAAACCCCCTAATTCTTTTTTAATCCCTTGATTAATTCTTAATCCATTTCAGTTTCAATTTCAATTTTTGTATTAATCAGGCTGATTAGGATTGTTGATCTTGCTAGAGTTAGATATTTTCTTGACTTTTGACTTTAGATATTAATTCTTCTTGTTAATATTTGATTAGTTAGATTAAGATTCAATTTGAATAATTAGGTGCAATTAAGCTTAATCAATTTTTAGATTAGATTTAATTTTTTAATTTTCCATAATTAATTCTTATTTGATTAACCTTGACATGATTAGATAATTAGTCATTAGGTTTAATTCTTTTCGTTGATTTTGCTTTGATTAATATGGTTAATGGTTGATTTTACCACGATTCTCCCATTTGGTTAATTTCCATTCAATGTGATTTGTATGATCATGTCCATTAGGTTCGATTCTTGAATTTGGATTGTTAATTTTCCATTCGATCGATTGTGATTCTAATTCATATTTAGGTAGATATAACTTTTAGAATTGATGGTCACATTAATTGTCCATTTAATCGATTTCGTGGTTTATGATCATATTGTAAATTGAAAATCCCATTTCAATTTAGGTTATGAATACTTTGTATGCTTAGTTTCATTTGTCATGATCATAGGATAGATTTTTGATTATTTTTCATTGATTAATCCATGACCTTTTGAATCGATTATAACCATTGTACGTACTTACATCTTGTTGCATTATTCTCATTCATTCGACTTTATCTCATGCTAACTCGTTTGTTGTTTTGTGTCCCCATGTTGACTTTGAGATGCAAGTTCACTCTTACCTAGCCATGCTCCTAACCATTTCATTTTCATTCAATAGCTTTGTATTTTTTTAAGTACCATGTCACGTGTATGCCTTAGGCATGGTATTTAGTACATAGTTTAGTAGTTCGTAACTTGTATTTTCCTTTCATCCCATGTATGTTGTATTGTATGGATCCCCCCATTGTGGGTTAAATGTTCCCCCTCCCCTTAGTCATGTTATGACTTAGATTTATTGTTTTCTAGATAGTCCACTATGCATGTTAATAACCAAGATAAAATACAAAACGATAAACAAAGCATTTCAAAAGAAACAAAAGAGACTTGATTCAACGTTAAGTTGTTTTCCAAATAAAACTCACACCATTGCAACGTGAATACTTGATCCAACGTCAAGTATTCTCCGCCCATTCCATGATTCATTATTCACATCTCTTCTCCATTCTCTTCTTAACCCTATTCTATCTCTCTCCTCCATTCTTCACTCACTATTTTTCATGATAAATTCAAACACTTGATCCAACATCAAGTCTCTTTTTCAAAACCATTTTCATAATAATTTTGAATGTCAAATGGGGAGTACGTGTTTGTACACAACATTCAAGTAATTGGGTAGCCGGTCGTACCTAGCCATGAGGACCCGACACTTGACTTTCCCCCTTAAAACATCTAATGATTCAAACAAGTTAGATCTAGGTGCTACGAGGTATTAGAAGTAATTCATATTTATTAGTTTTACTATTTTCTTAGCCCCTAAGTTTGTTAGAGGGTATTTTAGTATTTTATTATATTCTAGTAACCCTAGTTTTAGCTTATAAATAGGGTGACAATCATTGTAACTTTTAATCATGTTTTGTAGCCGTCATTCTCTTAATAGAATATTCATCTTTTATTCTACCTTTGCACCAACAATTGGTATCTAGAGCTCCGGTTCGGATTCATAGGGAAACACGGGAAACACGAGTGAACGTGAGGTCTTGTGTGTGTTTGATTTTGATTCTTAGATTCGTGTTGAATCTTGAACAAAATCTGATCAGAATTTTAATTCTGTGGGTTGGGAAACACTGTGTGAGAAATCTGAGTGTATTATGCAAGGTAGAAAGATGAACGGAAACGGCAACATGAACACCAAACTTCCAGTATTTGACGGTAAAAACTGGAATCGTTGGATGATCCAAATGCGTGTACTGTTCGGTGCTCAAGATGTTCTAGATCTTGTCACTGATGGTTATGTTCCGGTAGCAGCAGATGCGACGGATGAACAGAAAAACGCGCAGAAGGAAGTAAGGAAGAAGGATCAGAAGGCATTGTTCTTCATTCATCAATGTGTTGATGTAAATGTGTTTGAGAAGATTGCAGATTCAACGACAGCAAAGGCTGCGTGGGACACACTGGTTAGGTGTTATGGCGGTGACGCATCAGTGAAGAAGGTGAAGCTTCAGTCCTTGAGAAAGCAATATGAAAATCTCAACATGAAGAATAATGAGAAAGTTTCTGAATACATCTCCAGAGTGATTCTGATCACTAATGAGATGAAAGCGTGTGGAGAAACTCTTTCTGAAGAAACAATCATGGAGAAGGTATTGAGATCCCTTACCTCTCAATTTGATTACATTGTGGTAGCAATAGAACATTCCAAGGATCTGAGCACAATGAGAATTGAAGAGCTGCAGAGCAGTCTAGAAGCGCAAGAGTTGCGTTTGACTGAAAGAACTTCTGAAAGGGAAGTAGAGCAGCAGGCTCTGAAAGCAACTTCTGATAGGAGGTATCAGAAGCAGTCAGAAGCCAGGAGAAGATCTGATGGTGGTCAGAAGTCAGAAAGCTCAACCTCTGATAGACAAAAGAATGCTCAGAAGGGAAAAGAGAAGTATGACAAGAAGAAAATCCAATGTTACTGCTGTAAAAAGTTTGGTCATTTTGCTAGAGACTGTTGGTCAAACAAGGAGAGAAAATCAGAAGAAGCAAATATAGCCAGAAGTTCTGATGACGAATCTGTGCTATTGATGGCCTCTGAATCTGATGATATGGATCTGATAGACTGGTGGTATATGGACACTGGCTGTTCAAATCATCTTACTGGAAACAAGAAATGGCTGGTTGACTTTGACTCTGAAAAGAGGACAAAGATCAGATGTGCTGATGACAAATATCTTAATGCAGAAGGTATGGGAAATGTCAGAGTGATTCTGAACAATGGGAAAACAGCATTGATTCAGAACGTGTGGTATGTACCTGGCATCAGAAGCAATCTGATGAGTGTGGGACAATTAATTGAGAAAGGTTTCTCAGTTACCATGAAGGACAATCTTCTGAAGCTGTATGACTGCAATCAGAAGTTGATTATGGAGTCAGAACAGGGAAGGAATAGAACATTCAAGGTGAATGTCAGAACTGCAGACTCAGAATGTCTTAGTGCAACAAGTGCTGAGAAGGAGAGTGAGCTGTGGCACAGAAGATTTGGTCACTTGAATTTCAGAAGCTTAAAACATCTGAATTCAAAGAAGTTGGTACATGGAATTCCTGCAATTAAGAAGCCTGAAAAGTCATGCAAAGTTTGCATGGAAGGAAAACAACCACGATTGCCATTTGCGTCAGAAACTGCTCCAAGAGCAAAACATGCCTTGGGAGTTGTACATTCTGATGTGTGTGGTCCATTTCCAGTAGCATCGATTGGAGGGAATAAATACTTTGTGTTATTTGTTGATGAATTCACAAGAATGACATGGGTATCCCTTATTAAGTTTAAACACGAGGTGTTTGATGAATTCAAGAAGTTCAGAATGAAGGCTGAGAATCAGAGTGGTCAGAAGTTGAAGATTCTTAGAACTGACGGTGGAGGTGAGTATAACTCCAAAGAGTTCCAGAAGTTCTGTGAGGAGAATGGAATTGAGCATGAGGTTACTGCTCCTTATACCCCTCAACACAATGGTCTTGCTGAAAGAAGAAACCGCACTTTGCTTGATATGGTGAGAAGCATGCTAAAGGAGAAGAAGCTTCCTCAGAAGCTCTGGGGAGAAGCTGTTGCCACTGCAACGTATGTACTCAACCGATGTCCTACGAAGAAGTTGAAGGAAATAGTTCCAATACAGAAGTGGACTGGAGATAAGCAAAGTGTTAGTCATCTGAAGGTGTTTGGTTCTGTTTGCTATAAACATGTTCCAGAAGCCAGAAGACAGAAGCTGGATGATAGAAGCAAAGTGATGATTCTGATAGGGTACCACAGTACAGGTGCATACAAGCTCTATTGTCCAGAAACCAATAAAATTGAATTCAGCAGAGATGTGATTGTGAAGGAATCAGAAGTTTGGAATTGGGATAAGTCTCAATCTGATTCTGATGTTAGAACTTCTGAAGAAAGGTCAGAGTTCAGAATTTCTGAGGTTGAAGTAAACTCTGACGTTGATTCTGACTCTGATAGTGATCCAGAATCTGATGTTCCAGACTCTGATGTTCCAGACTCTGATGTTTCAGACTCTGATGATCCAGACTCTGATGACCCAGACTCTGATGGTAATCCAGATTCTGGTGGCAATTCAGACTTTGGAAATATGCCAGAACCTTCAGATGGTCAAAGCTCTGGAGGAAGTCAACCATCTGAAGGTAGAAACTCTGAAGTTGAAGACTCTGAACAAGTTCAGAGACCACAAAGAGTCAGAAACATCCCCAGAAGATATGCAGAATTTGACATGCTGCAAGACACTGAAGTAGACTCTGAAGGAGAAGTTATTCAGTGTGCCATGTTAGTAGACTCTGAACCCATAAGTACAGAAGAGGCTCTTAAGCAGAAGCTCTGGCTGAAGGCCATGAAAGAAGAACTTGATGCTATAGAGAGAAACAAGACTTGGAAGCTGACAGAACTTCCAAAAGACAAGAAAGCCATCAGCGTCAGATGGGTTTTCAAGCAGAAGTTAAAGCCAGATGGTTCAATTGGCAAACATAAAGCAAGGTTGGTAGCCAGAGGATTTCTACAGAAACCTGGGCTGGATTACTCTGAAGTGTTTGCACCTGTAGCAAGACATGAAACAATCAGAATGGTGATTGCAATAGCTGCTAACAGGAATTGGCCTCTGATGCATTTAGATGTAAAATCTGCATTTCTGAACGGTCCATTAGAAGAAGAAGTTTACGTGTCACAACCTCCTGGATTTGTGAAAAAGAATCAGGAAGGGATGGTGTACAGATTATACAAAGCTCTATATGGATTGAAACAAGCGCCCAGAGCTTGGAATCAGAAGATTGATTCATTTTTCAAGAAGCAAGGTTTTCAGAAATGTGAGATGGAGTACGGTGTCTATGTTCAGCATACTTCTGAAGGAAATATGACTCTGGTATGTTTATATGTTGATGATATACTGCTGACTGGAAGTTCTGAACAGGAGATAGCCAAGTTCAAGAAAGTTCTGATGAATGAATTCGAAATGACTGATCTAGGCAAAATGACATACTTTCTAGGGATGGAATTCAGATACTCTGAGAAAGGTATTATTTTGCATCAGCTCAAGTATGAATTAGAACTTCTGAAGAGATTTGAACTGGAGAATTGTAAGATTGCTGTCACACCTTCTGATACAAATCAGAAACTGGATTCTGACTCTGATGGAAAGGATGTGGATGCTACAACCTTCAAACAGTTGGTTGGTTCTCTGAGGTATTTGTGCAATACCAGACCTAATATTTGCTATTCAGTTGGGATGGTTAGTAGGTTCATGAGTAAACCTAAGTGGTCCCATTACCAAGCTGCTGTCAGGATTCTGAGGTATATCAAGGGAACTCTGAAGTATGGAGTATTATTTCCTTCTGGAAGAAAGGATGAGTCAGAACTTCTGAGTTATTCAGATTCTGATTGGTGTGGAGACAGAGTTGACAGAAGAAGTACGTCTGGGTACTTATTCAAATTTCTGGGAGGTCCCATTTCTTGGTGTTCCAAGAAGCAACCTGTTGTGGCATTGTCAACTTGTGAAGCTGAATACATTGCAGGTGCTGTTACTGCATGCCAAGCTGTGTGGATTCTGAATCTATTGCAGGATCTGAAGATTAAAGTAAACAAACCTCTGAAGCTGATGATTGACAACAAGTCTGCAATCAATCTTTCCAGAAACCCAGTGTTGCATGGGAGAAGCAAGCACATTGAGACCAAGTATCATTTTCTGAGACATCAAGTTCAGAGGGGAGTGTTAGAAGTTGTACACTGCAACACTCAGAAACAGTTGGCAGATGTTCTGACGAAAGCTATCAAGACTGATCAATTCATCAGATTAAGGGATGGAATTGGTGTTACAAGTTTTGATGGAATATGAATTAAGGGATGGTATTAGAAGTAATTCATATTTATTAGTTTTACTATTTTCTTAGCCCCTAAGTTTGTTAGAGGGTATTTTAGTATTTTATTATATTCTAGTAACCCTAGTTTTAGCTTATAAATAGGGTGACAATCATTGTAACTTTTAATCATGTTTTGTAGCCGTCATTCTCTTAATAGAATATTCATCTTTTATTCTACCTTTGCACCAACACGAGGAAGAAAAAGAATAGTTAGGACTCCATTGTCCTCTCAAGTCCACCTGCCAAGGTGATTTTGCCTTATACCCGAGGACTTAATCTAGTATAACCAAACAAATTACATAACAAACACAAAGAACAACTTTCTTTGTCTTCTCAAGGATCCGACTAAAACCTAGTTTCCTTAAGGAAATACAAACAAACAGTTTGAATAAGCTTTTTGTGTTACAAGATGCTTCTACACAAGCAAATTTTACATAAAAGAAATGCAAAACACTTAAAGAAAAACTGTGCACAAAGTTGATACCTTTTCACGTAAAATATATTTTTAAAAAATGTTGTTGCTCAGTCACTTTTCTTCAAGTCTCTGAGCGGTTTTCTCTCCTCTTATTTTCGTTGTTGGTTTATTCCCTACTTAGCCACGTCGGGGTGTATAGAGGTTCGGGCTTTGGAGCTTCCATATGAGGGAGGTCATATTGACTTCCATTGTTGTGCATTCCCTTTTATCCCTCTAAAGTGCATAATATATCTTTTTGGCTGCGTAAAACAAATTGATCTTCATGAAGGTTGTGGTACTTGAACTTTAAGTGCACGAGTGAGGCTACGACATCCAGTGCTACAGTGAAGGGCCTACCAAGGATGCAATTATAAAGGATCTTGCATGGGATGATCAAGAACTGAGTGTCGATGGACCGAAGATTTATGTTCTCTCCTACAGATACCGTTAACTCAACATATCCCCTGGGACAGGTGGTTATTCCATCGAATGCTTGTAGATTCGAGTTGTTATATTAGTAGAGGATATCACATGAAATTCCCTCGTCAATAAAAATATGTGAGACTTTAAACTGTCATACGGTATCCGTGATTACTAGGAAGAATAATTCATTATAAATACCCTCATCCTTCTTTGAGTCTCGAACTCTAGCATAAATCGATCGGGGACTTTGGATGACGAACTACCTTCATTTCTATAGACGACCATCATTTTGGAAAATTTTCTTTTGACCGTACTTTTGGAGGGTATGTTTGTCGGGGATACGCCATTGGTGATGGCAATGATATATAGGCATTTGCCTTTGTCATTTCCCCTTATTTTTCCGCTGGGAACGACTTCAGAAGCTTTCATGGAGGATTTGGTCTTTAGAGACTCTTCTCAATCTATTTTTTCACCCTTAAGACATTCATACATCAATCCTCTTTTGATAAGTGCTTTAATCACGTCTTTAAGTTGGATGCAATCATCTGTGTTATGACTGTGTCCTTTGTGGAAGAGGCAATACTTTGATTTATCTATCCGGGTAGATTCCAGAACGGGGTAAGGAGGTTGGGTCCCAGCCTTCTGGAACTCAATATTGATGCATTCTTGGTAAATCTTATCCTGGGAAGTATTCAGAGGTGTATATTTGTTGTATCGGCCGTATGTCCCCTATCAATGTCCTCTTTTTTACAACGGGATTCCTTCCCTGTCGGGAGATTAAAACTTGCATCGACGGGCGAGGTCAGGTTATCAAAGCGAGTATTCAGCTTTCTTCCAATGTCATGTATGGTTGGGCCAGGTTTAGCATCTTCTGAGTCGTTTTTTACCTTCTTCTTTCCTAGCTTGGTACAAAAATGATGGTCACAAAGGAGTCCATTCTCGAAGATCCAACATTGGATGGCTTTTTCGGGTCCCTCCACCTCTACTGCAATCTGAGTAAATCGATCAATGTTTGATCGCAGGCTCTCCTTCTCTACTTGCATGATTCTACTAAAGGTTGATATAATAATCAATTGCCTATTTTGGACGGTGAAGTGGGTGTTGAGGCAATCGCAAAATTCCCTCATGACTTGATACGACCATCGGAAAGATCATTGGATCACAACCTAGTTGATCTGACCAAGGTTAATGCTAGCAGCTTGCACTTGGAAGCATTTTTATCATTGTAGTAATTGAACCAGTTATTGACGAGTTAGACATGTTCGTCGGGGTGTACCTTTCCATTGTACTCTTCCAATTTGGAAGGCTTTTACATTAACTTGGCAATCTTTTCTAAGATTCAGATACATAAGGGATTCTTAGGTTGCACCTTGTTTGACTGGTATTCACCACGATCCAGTGATGGAGCGTGACTCCCTCAGTCTCGGCCCAGTCTCTAGGGAGGAACTGCGTTTCCCCCCATTTGAAGTGTCTTTCGACTTCTGGACTTTGCTTCCCTTTGCCGTGGACAGTTTCGGATGGTAGGAATGGTTTCTCCTAGATATGGCCTTCTGAGTTGAGTTTTCCTGGGGTTGAACATGGCAGAGACTTTATTTCAAGCGAAGGAATAGTTCCTCTATATCCTTGGAGTTCTGTTGTTGAACGATATTGTAAATACAATTGAGAAACTTGTTCGCACCTTTAACGTTTATGTTTTCTTCGTGGATGCCAAAAACATGCAATACCTCTGGTCTCTTAACAAGAAGAGAAGTTGGAACTCTAAACGGGTGTGCTTGGACATTCCTTATTCTAGGAGAAGGAATGACTAGATATGGCTGTGGAGCAACGTCAATGTCGAAATTCACTTCACCAGGAGGAAGAGTGGTGTTTGGCCGATTAACCATCGCTGATACGAAGGAAGCAAACTTCGTGCATGGTGGCTGAACGATAGCTCTAGATCCATCCATTTCTATAGATAAAAGAAGTCATAGATGCGGAGGATTGAAGATCCAGAAACTTGATAAATTACAATAGGTGTAAAATTTTAATACCCAACCGATGGAATAGATAAATTCAAAAAGTGAAGAATCATAAGAACGCAGGAATTGAAAAGTGACTCCCCAGATGGTGCCACTATTATGTTTTGGGACAAGAAATACAGATAGATGCGGAAGCTTCGACAGAGTAAGGCTTCCGATGCGGTTGAGTGGGGTGTATCTGCAAGGTTAACACTTAGACGCTCAATCCAATGTGTGAAAGACTAGAGCGTATTGAAGTTGTGTTTGAAACTTGTTACTTAAAATGGAGTCATTCCCAATATAAGGGGAAGGATAATAGTTTAGCTATCTTTCAGTCGTAGAATTCGGAGGACCGTTGGAAGTGCCTGAGACGTAAATCTTCTACAGTGAGGTACAAGATAGTCCACTGGTCAGGAGAAGATTTTAAAAGTGAAACTAGATAGTTGGTTGATATATTTTTGTCCGTTAGTGGCCTATCTCAGGGTGGTCGGATTGAGACGGATATGGTCGGCCCATAACACCAGCTCTTAAATTTTTTAATTTTATTAGTTTTTTAATTGACACCTTTCTTATTTGTTATTTCTAAATTAAAAAAAAATCTATTCACCCGGTTGGAGTACCAACGGATATGAAATGTCACTTAGCCGCCACGCTTTGAATCACTTCTTTTTTCGTTTTTACTTTTAATTTTTTTCAATTGGCGCCATAATTATTTTCTATTTCCAAATATAAAAAATTATTCCCTCAGTTATGGGAGCCAATCGATAGGAATACCCAACTTCGCATTGCAATTGGTGTTTTTTTTTTAATTTATCTATTTCCTCGGTTGGGAGGTCAAAGCAAGAGAAAACCCATTTCCAAGTATATTTTTCAGAACTAAACTCTAGCTTTTATTCCTTTTTGTATATACATTTTTTCATTTTCATTTCTCCTTACCCTTGACGATTTTCATCTTCATCTTTTCCATTGAACCTCCATAAACGAAATTGAAACCCAACTTTTATAAAAGTGTTACAAAACTTCATCTCTTCCAAGACACACACACACACATACATATATATATATATATATATATATATATATATATATATATATATATATATGTGTGTGTGTGTGTGTGTGTTTTTTTTTTTCAAATCTTCTTTTCTTCCCTTCAAATGCCATTAACACCAATGAAGATCGCAACGATAAAACTTGAAACACAAGAAAGACAACAAAACTCAAACAAAGCAAGGAAAGAAAACAAAGCATCCTTCACCATGGTCGTTGTCTTTTTATCACGTTTTCAGCATGTAAATCACTTTATCCATGCAAGTACCTTAGAAATGTTAGTTTTTATTGTTATAAATTCTTTAATATTGTGATTGAGGGTTTATCTATGTTAGTAATATATGTTGTTGCCTGAAATCATAAAATTTGGTTGTCATTGTTCTTTTGTCCATAAATAAATTTTTTTGGTCTTTGAAGCTATCCACGAATTCACTAGAATTGTTAAAATTTTCACAACCTACAACAAGAGAAGACCACCCTAATAACAAAATATAATAATTAGATCTGACGACCATGACATTGATTGAACTGATTCCTCCACATTACAACAAGAACAATCTTCCTTCCTAAAAGTGATAAAACTCTCAAAATGCTATCGACTCCGACAAAAAATATAGTTTTTGAGTTAGACACACAAAAAAAATACAAGAATAGACCAAAAACCTCATATATATATATATATATATATATATATATATATATATTTTCAAGAAAGAAAATATTCTTACTTTTCAAATCCTCCATGTTTATAGACATTTTAAATTCTAAAATTTTCAAATAAATCACATGGAATAATGATTTGACATGTCTATATAACCTCCATTTCTAAACTGATAAAACTTTCAAATCTAAATACCAAACCATTGTCCTACATTATATTACCTTACCTCTAGTTCTAAAATGATAAAACTTACAAATTTGAATATCAAACCATTATCATACATTATTTTAATTACCTCTAGACAATGTTTCACTCACTTCAATTTTTCTTATACATCCATATAACAAAATAAAAGAAAAAAGGATTGCAAAAGTCAAATGTCTTTGATCCCCAAGAATTTATTTCTTCTTGTAATTTGATACATAGGTACATAAATTGTTTAGACACAAAAGGCAAAAAGATAGGTTCCACCAGTATAGTTAGAGAAAACTCCTAGAGAGACATTATATCCATGACCAACATAAATGCATCCATTTCCAATTGATATGCCTCCATACACACTGCCTCCAGTTGCATATGACCATAAAATGCTTCCATTTCTTGCATTCATTGCATAAATGTGGCCAGATAAATCTGTGGATCCACCAAAAACAACTTCATTTGCCACACTAACAGGGCCACTAACAGTACTATTTCTAGGGTTAGCAGTGGACCAAAGAATTTCTCCATTTGTAGCATTCATTGCCACCCATCCTCCAGTTGTTGTATTCATATTTGATGGTAAAAGTTGAAAATTAACCTTATTTGAATTTGCACTGTTGGTATAAATTCTTTTTTCATCACTTGATGCACCCCATATTCCTCCTCCTCCTATTCCACTAGGACCTGCTTGCTGCAATGTACGATAATATCAGATATTTTGAAGAGTTAAGGAATCAATATAATTTTTTTTTCTTAAGTTAAAAAAGTTATTACCGTAGACCATAGAAGAGTTCCATTGTTCCGATCTAATGCCCATGCAAATCCACTTTTCTGAACAGCCACAACAATATCTTTCTGAGTTTGATTTACATGTGTTGTTAACATCATTGGTGCCTCTCCAAAATCAGAATCTGGAAATGGACCTTGAGGTGGACAATTAGGAGTTGAAGCATTGTTACAAGCAATAAACCATACATCCAAACCTCCTAATTGTTTGTACCATTTCAAACTACCATTTTCCAAATCAAGGGCCAACATTGAATTCGAGTGGTTTTCTGGTTCAATACAGATGTCTTGTTCAATAGGACTAGTTTCATTATTTTCTGTTGCTTGACATTCAAGAATGTATTCGGGGGCGGAATAGAGATTTCCAGTCGCAATATAGACATGTTTTCTGTGAACATCAATGGAAGGACTACTTCCCCAAATGGCAGCTCCTGCATATCCTCCTATTTGACCATTGTTTTCCGGCAACATATAGGTTTGCCATTGGATCACACCAGTTCTAGCGTCCAGTTTTACAAAGCTTCCACGAAATGTACAACATTGTTCAATTGCTACTTGTTCTTCTAATGAAGATGTTCCAACATAGTAACTCCTAAAAATAAAGTGGTTAGCATATGAAAATTTTGAGGTAAAATATGAGAGAAAATTTGTAAAGTGACTAACCCATTGTAATATGTTCCAGACATGGTAACAAAAGCTCTAGGATGATTATCCAAATGTGTCAACCAAACAAGTTCACCAGTTGTTCTATTAAGACCAACAATAACTGCTGGTCCATAAATTCCCATAATCAACAAATCTTCAGCCACAGTTGGAGTTGTCCTAGACACTGTCCCATTTGCATTAAAAATAAACACAGTTGCATTCAAACCTGTCAAATCCTTCAAACTTTTCTTCCAAACAAGCGATCCATTATTTTGTTTTACTGCATAAATGTTACCATTCCAGCTTGGAAAATAAACAACACCATCATATATTGTTGGTGTTGCTGTAATATCTTGGCCTGCAAAGAATCTCCATTTTAAGCTTAGGTTTGGTGCTGTTGTGACACTGATATCATACTCATTGTTTGCATATCTTCTGTTGAATAAATCTCCACCATGGTTTAGCCACTGATTAGCAGATAACAAGTTAGATTACAGAATTTAGAAATAATTGTTTAAATCTCAAAAGAGAAATACTAACTATATCTTACATTTGATTCTGAGCTTTCAACAAAAACTACTGCCACATGAACACAAAACAACAGTAAACAAACAATAATATTTTCGATCCTCATTGACATGTTACTTGAACCTGAATATGTGTGTTTACAAAGTTGGTTTGAAATGATGTGAATGTGATCTGATGATAATATATCATAGGCTATATATAGCCAATGAAATTTGACATAAGAAGTAATTGTATTATTTAGTGATCCAAATAGTTTGTCAAAGAAAGAAAGAACATGCAGAGACGTCAATTATGATTGAGAGAGATAGTTGGATTTTATTGTTATAGATTATAAGCCTTAAATATTGTAGATGCTAAATGGGTCTAGCTAGGTTTCTCCTTAATAAATTTGAGGTAATTTATTTATGATGACATAACATTTTGGTCATTTTTTTTAATATTTAAGAAGTGCAATTAACTTCATATAGAAGAAAAATAATGAAGAGGTGTATGAAGTTGTTCTTTGTTAATAACATAAAAAATCAATTAAAAAAAAACTAATAAATAATAAATGATAAAAAGATTTTTTTTGTTGATTAAAATAATTTATAATTGAGTTTCAAACATTTGTATGGAAAATACATTTTTTTATAGATCAAACTCTCTTCACTTTTCTTTCTTTTTGCATCGCTGTTATCCTACAATTTAACTTCTTCCTAAAGTTTGAACCATCTTTCGATTATATGTCGCCATATTGCTTCTGCACCATGTCGGTAGGTGTGTTAGTTTTGACGGGTGGTGTATTTATAAGAAGGGGAGGTTGAATTGTGTATACTTAAAAATCGTTTTTCTTCTGAACCAGTAAGTTTAAATTCTGAACAACGTTCAGATTCTGATATCAGATTTAAAACACAGTAGCGAAAATGTAAAGTTTAGAAGTAAATGTAAGCAACACACAAAAATTACTCTGGTTCCTCTCCTCAACTGAGAGTAACCCAGTCCCCTTGCCTCAACAAGAGTTTTTCACTATAATCAAACAAGTTACAAATTGCTCAAGCACACTTGCAAGAGACTTCAATGCTCAATCACATTAGAAATAAACTTCCGCTCAAGTCCTCAGACAAGAGACTTCCTTTCTCAATCATCCTAGAAAGAGACTGCCTTATTCAAGTCCTCTGACAAGAGACTTCCTTTCTCAATCAACCTAGAAAGAGACTTCCTTACTCAAGCACGCAGGCAAGAGACTTTATCTACTTTAGAAAAATGTTTAGTAGACAAGATATCTAAGATTTCTAAGATTTCTAAGATAATCAAAGATAAGAAATCTTATGATCTTTTAGCTATAACAGTTACAGAAATAACACCTCAAAGTTATGCCAAAGATCTTGTAATGCGTTGTGATGTTGTAACCTTCCTTTGAGTCTTCAACTTCCTTTTAAAGAGACTAAAAAAGAGTCGTTAGAGGTTTTTACCATAACGTACAAACTTAGTGAATAATTATGTCAAGAGATACGTTGGAGACTTGCATCAGGTCTGAAGCTTTATCCATTAAATAATAGCATTGCTCTTAATATCTTTCATCGTACTAGGTATCTATTAAAAGGTAGAACAGTCTAAAGGTGTCATATCCCTTTTTCTTGAGCCTTGCAAAACGAAAATCCTAAATGATTTTATCCAGAAATCTAGGGCTTTCATAAGACAAGACTACATTGGTTCAGTGCACTGATCAACTGCTCTCCACGCCTTTAGAGTCTGATCTGTGATCAGAAAATGGGTCATGAGGCCAGAGTCTAATGCCTTCAGAGGCGATGAACTAGTTCAAATACTGATCAATCAGTTTCTGACTTTAAATTACTTCTTCACATATGCTAACAATCAAGATTAGTTCTATGCTTGTGATCTTGCACACTTAAGCAAAATGTTAGCAAACCCTATTGTTCTTTAAATACTCTGTTATCATCAAAACTTTTCAAGGGCATAAACAAATCTTGTTTTAACAATCTCCCCCTTTTGATAATGACAAACAAATGTATTTAATAATAATGGTTAGTGATTTAATTAACACAGTCTAACATCAAAGTCCGAGGTTTGTAAGCTCCCTCTGAGTTAGACTTAAGGTGAGGTTTGTACGCTACCCCTAAGTCTGATAGTCCATTAAGACGAGGTTTATAAGTTCTTATTAACTCCTTATCTATGTTAATTTAAACCTATAATTTTAATCAACAAATTCAGTCATCAAGGTATGAGATTTGTAAGATTCCCCTGAGTTTGACAGACCTTAGATTGAGGTTTGTAAGCTATTCTTTCAATCTGACAGTTCATTAAGATAAGGTTTGTAAGCTTTCCTTAAGTACTTGTCTTTGTTTAATTGAAATAAGTCATTTAAGCTCAGTGGTAATAAATTCATTCAAAATAAATTAATAAAATTTTGTTTTAAATAAAATTATCCTACTATAACAATAACCAACAACCCAATATATATATATATTTAAATCTAAAAAAAAAATGCTTAAATACTTCAATGAAGATAAAAAAAAACTTGAATCTTGAAGAAATTTATTTTGACAATGTTAGTTATAAAATAAAAAAATCAAAATAATATTTAACAGATAAAAAAAATGAAAATAAAAAATCTAGGCTGTCTTGAAATTCTTAATAATTTATGATGAAAATTAAAAGCTGAAATTTGAGAAAGAAGAGGAAAAAATGTTGGAGGAGGAAAAATATTGGAAGAGGAAAAATGGTGGAGGTGAAAAAGAAGTTGAATCTGTGTTGCGTGACAGAGAGAAAATCTGGAAATATATAGAATAATCAGCCACGTGATTTTCATTTCAAAACTTTCCCTCATAAACGTTTATTTAAATTTTTTTGAATTTAATGTTGCGAAGTGATTTTCACGTCTGAACTTAAATTTTGAAAATTTTAAATTTCTCTCATCTGCCAACTTGTGCACGCCTGACTTTTTTATTTTACGTGGCAAAGATGTGAAGTGAAAATTACGTGACAAAGTTGTGAAGTGAAAATCACGTCGCTGATTGCTCTATATATTTTCGTATTTTCTCTTTCTCACGCAGTCTAGATTCACCTTCTTTCTAAAATTTTCTTCACAACTTTGTCAGGTGATTTTCACTTCACAACTTTGTCCTGTGATTTTCACTTCACAACTTTGCCTCATAAACGTTTTTTTAATTTAACCTTGCGAAGCGATTTTCACGTCACAACTTAAATTTTGAAAATTTCAAAAGATTTCTCGTCTGTTAACTTGTGCACACCTGACTTTTTTATTTTTTTATTTTTTTTATTTTATTTTTCAAGTTGCGACGTGATTATCACGACACAACATTTTTTAAAAATTCTTTTTCAACATTTCCTATGTGTGAGTCTGACTCTCAATTTTTTAATAATAAAAATATGTAGTGATGTGATTATCACGTCACAACTCCCTTTTTTTGTCACGTGATTTTCACGTCACAATATCGCGTGGCTGAAAGGAATGTAGATTTTAACATTTGGTTTTTACTAGTGCTCTTTTAATGCAATCTAAATAGTTGATGGTGAATATGATGATTTGAGATTTATCTATCGTTAGCAAGGTGAATTTTTAGTAGCTTGAATCCCCTTAGTTATTTCTGTTGGTTGGATTGTTCCTTTTGTTTTTGTGTACTATAGAAGTTTCTGACATTACTTGTGTTTTGTGATGCTCTTTGTTCTACAACATACTTATCATATCTCATGGGTCTGCCACTGACCTACACCAAAAGTCTTTGCAAATTTATAAATACCTATTAGAGAAAAGAAAAGTGTTCCTACATAAATAAATATATACTCTATAGTACAACTTTATCAGATACAATTTTTTTTCTCAAATAGGTCTAAACCTTTGACTTTAACACATACATTATTTTATTGACTCAATTATTAAGAAAATGTGGATATATTTTCAAATAATGTAACATGTTATTTTTGACAGCTAAATAACGTAAGGTGGTCGTGTCATTTTAAGGAAATTCTATTAATACTTTTATTCAAAAATAAATAAATAATACTTTTTATTTCATTTTTATTCTGTCGTATGACATGAATCATTTATTATCTCCTTCTAGTACGCAAAATTGTCTGGGGCGATGAATAACCTAACCACAATGATTAATTCTTGCCGATGAATTCAAATTATAGGCTTTTCATATTTTATTAATAATGAGAAGAAAAAAAAAGACATCACTATATAATACAACGTGCATGTATTCTCAATTAAGTGTTGTGATGTGAGTTAGAAATTCGTTATTATTTGAAAAATAATAGATTGAACAATATATAACTGAAAAAATTTATAAATCTATTGACTTTAGATTTTAAATGAAGATGTAATGTTTTAAGCAGTAAAGAGACCTGCTCTCGAAATGGAATAGTGGTCGTCGAAATCACATTCATATTTCATGTTTCAATTTTTCTGTTCATAATTGTTAGATGTATATAAATATATGATAAAGAGAAGAGAAAACGAGACATCAAAATCTAGTTGCCTTTCGTGATGATATTCATTATCTTAACATAGTGAAGATAGTGCCTTCACTTGTATACTTAAGGTAGTTACATCCTCTACTATGAGATTTGTTACAATTTATGATTACAATAACTAACTATTAACTATCATAACTACCATAATTAACCTTTAATACTCCCTCTTAAGTTCATGGTGGCTTGAATGAAACCACTATGAGTTTGTCATGAAAACCAATGAAGAGATAAGTGGTTAATAGTTTTGTAAGTACGTCAGTAATTTATGTATGAGTTGGAACATATTGGATTTGTACCCTTTATGTCACAACTCTCTCACGAACAAAATGAATGTCCAACTCATTGTGTTTTGTGCAAGCATGCAAGATTGGATTGTGAGACAACATCATCGCGTTGAGGTTGCCACAGATAAGTATGTGCGGGAAGTAACTGATATATAGCTCATTCAAGAAAGACTTGATCCATAACACTTCAGATTTTGTGTGTGTCAAAGCCCTGTACTCGGCCTATATGCTGGATCGTGCAACAAGTGACTGCTTCTTTGAACTCCAAGCACCTAGATTTGGTCCAAAATATATACACGAGTAAGATGTTGGACGTCTATCATCTGGATCATTGGCTCAATCTGAATAATTATAGACTCTTAGTGAGAATTTCTGCAGGTAATTAGTAGGTGTTATGATGAGACCATGTGTTATAGTGTCACAGAAGTAGCTAAGCATCTGTTTTACCATACTCCAATTTGGAATCAATGGTTCATCCATGTATTGGCACGTTTTGTTGACACAAAATGCAATATTTGGGCATGTGATAATAACATATTGTAAGGTCCCAACTATGGAACTGTAGAGAAAAAGGATATGAGAGTTTATCATCACCATGCTTCCTTAGTTTGCACGAGATACACATATGAGTGCTCACACCATTTGCTTCTTCCATATTGACTTTGGACAACAAATACATGATGTAATTTGCTTGAGTCAACAACATAAACCCATTCTCTTTATAGGGTACTTAAATACTTGGGAAGTATTGTGGAATGCCAAACTTCTTGAGAGAAAACTTCTCATGAAATTTGGTAATCAGATTATGAAACAAGGTAGAAGATGAGCTTGTGAGTAACATGTAATCGACATACACAAGAGCATACAAGCTTAAATTTTGATGATTGTAAATAAAAAGAGAAAGGTCACACTTTTCTTGAAATGAAACCAAATTGGATCAGAGCGTGGTGTAGCTTTTCATACCAGGCTCTTGGAGCATGTTTAAGACCATATATGGCTTTCTCCAGTTTGCATACCAGGGTAGGATTTGAGTAAGATACGCCTGGTGGTTATTACATATACTCCTCTTCCTATAGATCACCATTTAGAAATGCATTGTTAATATTAATTTGTTGAACTTCCCATCTATAGGTGAGTGTTAGAATGATGATGATTCATATTATCGTTGACTTAATCACGCGTAAAAAGGTCTCATGAAGTTCAAACCCATGTTATTGATGGAATCTCTTTGCCACCAGCCTTGCCTTATAATTTTTGATGTTGTCGTCTGAGTTTTATTTTACTTTAAAAACTCACTTACAGCCTATGGTCTTTATGTGTGATGGTAATGATGTAAGGACCCAAGTAACATCCTTGATAAGCGAATCATATTCAGCTTACGTGGCTTTGAACCATTCAGGTTGAGTTATATCTTGTTTTGTAGTGGTAGGTTCATAGGGAGCTAGAAAAGCTTCTGGTTTGGACTTGCCTATCTTGGCCCTTGTGAGCATAGGATGATTGTTGACTAAAAGAGGGCATTCATTAACTTGTATATGGAATGATGGTAAAAGTGACTTGGTAGGTTTTGTCATGTTGGTTAAAATGACAAAGGGTGACTCAATGCACTGTGGTGCCTTGGAAGTTAAGTTATCTACAAACTCAAATGACATGTGGTTTGATGAAGACATGATAGGAATGACATGTGTATAATGATCAGATTGGAAATTATTTGAGACATTAGATGATACACTTAACGGTTCATCAGGTAATAATTGGTTTGAAATGGACTGTGTGTGTTGGTTTTGTTCATCGAATAATAAGTTGTGACTTCTAGTTGCGTTGATTGTACCATCAAGTTCTAATGGATCCATGTGATGAGATGGCCTAGGACATCAATGTCTGATTGAGCTATGTGAATTTTAATGGTTGTTGATTTAAAGGAAGTGTACATTATGGCAAAACTAAGGCTGAACTTGTGGTTAGATGATTATGATATTGTTGTATGAATCTCGACCTCCATGGAAACTTAGCTTCATTAAAGGTTACATCTTTGGAAATGAAGATTCTTATTTCCGAGTTAAGATATTTTTGACCTCTGTGGATAGGTCACACCTCTAAGTAGATGCATTAAGTGCTTATAAACTGCAGTTTGTGTTGATTATATGGTCTGGGGTGTGGGAGTCATGCACAACCAAACACTTTGATTGAAGCATAACCTGGTTACTTGTTATGTAGTGCTAATAAAGGTGAGATGCCACCAGGTAGTGAACTGGTTGGAAGCCTGTTAATCAAGTATACATTAGTGGTAAAGCTATTTTATAGAAACTGATTGGCATTGAGGCATATGAAAGCAAAGTAAGTTCCATCTTTGCAACATGTCTATGCTTTCTCTCAACAGTTCCATTTTGATGAGATAAGTGAGAACATGTCGTCCTATGTATAATTCCTTTCTCATTAAGAAATATTATGAAGGGCCTGAACTATCCTCCAAAACAGATTGAACTAATTTGGCCTTGAACCGTGTGGCCACATAACTTTGAAAAAACCTGAATGAAGAAAGATCATCACTCTTATGCTTGATCATATAAACCCATTTATATATGGATCTATATGCAATATAGATCCATATATAATAGGAGTATCCATTGCTAGATGGTGCAGATGATGATCCCCACAAGTTAGTATGAACAAGTTCAACTAAAGTAGTATATTTGGCATTTGAGAATGGAGCATATAGCCTATGTGATTTACCTAAACAACATTAATTACAAAATACATGTGAATCTTTATTATTCACTAAAACACTACATAATTAAATTATCTTATGTATGGCTATAGGATTAGCATGATCTAGCCTAAAATGCTGAGTAGATAACTTATTATCAAGTAATGTATTAACTTGAACACTATTTAATGTCTTATTTGAAACAATGGTATCATGAAGAACGGGACTCAAAGCCATTGGCTTATGACTCAAGCAATTTCTTGAAGATTCCAAAGTTAGATTGTTGAAGCAATATATCCGTTCTCATCTAGGAACCCTTTAAGGAGCACCAGGTTAGATGCCTGAGATTTTACAAAGTGATTGTTATAATGGAATTCAAAGTAAACTTGACTATATCTTGAAAACTTTGACACATAGATTGAATTTTTTGTAATGCTAGGAACGTGCAATAGGTCAACTAGTTTTAGCATGGAATTGGACATAAGATTGGAGTGAAATTGTG
Organism: Lathyrus oleraceus; assembly: GCF_024323335.1. NCBI lineage: Eukaryota > Viridiplantae > Streptophyta > Magnoliopsida > Fabales > Fabaceae > Lathyrus > Lathyrus oleraceus. The sequence continues at coordinate 528,835,459 of NC_066581.1, forward strand.
AGTTGCCAACTGATTTGACTTCTAGACTATGTCCATTACCTATTACATTATTTTGCCCTGTATATGACTATATATGTTGCATATTATAGTTACATAAATCGATATATGTCAAGCACCCGAGTCTTCAAGCAAGGCTTGAGATTCTAGTCCTAGAGGGTTTTACAAGTGATCTTGATGAGCTAGGTATGGAGTTAATGGTGCGGTTGTGGCCTTTTGATTCTTGACACTTTCTTGTGAAACACTTATGTTGATTGGTGTGGAAGCTTGATATTGGGACTTAGGTTGCACAGGCTCAAAAGTATTGATCAAACATATGCCAACAATATATTATAGAGTGTCCATACTTATTACAAAGTTGGCATATGAGTCAATTCCAAGTGGTGTAAGCTTGTCTCTCATCCCTCTACCACTAGCTAACGTGTCTATACAATGAAAAAAGTGATAAGAGATACTTGAACTTGCACTCCTTCCAGAGTTTGTGTTATCAAACTACTCGAGCTACATTGGTTGTTGCACTAGGTGATGCTAGTTCCAAACAAAATTTGTCTAATTGAGATTCTTGGACATACAATAGGGCTTCCACATCATAGATTTCAGTTGGTTCAGTCTTGCCATACACCATCATAATGAGCCAATTATACTCTTCAGGCAATCCATAGAGTATAGCATCGACCCGATCAGTCTTATAAATTGGATCTCCAATGGCTATAAGTGAGTCGGCCATAGCACGAACAAAAAGCACATATTCAGAAATGGACCAATTTCCTTTCTTTCCTGTCTTCAACACTGACCTTAGCTAACGGATGAACACAATATTTCATTTGAGAATTGAAGTGCTTTTTCACCTTGTCTCATACCTCATATGTATGCTTGCACGAGAATACCCTTAGTAAAACTAATTCAAAAATCATGGATAAAAGCCATGTAAATAATGTATGATCTTGAACTATCCAAGGTTCATAAATTTCTGATACAATGTTAGCAATGTGATCATTTTAAGTTTTAAACATTGATGGATTTCGCGGATTAACTACCACTTTCTTGTGTTTATGTGAGAGTATAACACCCTCCACTTGATGATTCCATAATAAGAAATTATTTTCTTAAATTAATTGACAATTATGATGGAAAAGTATTGGTTGTACCTGAAAAAGAAAGTAGATTTGTCATTTCTTAAGAAGCTTGCACTTCATTTTGCACACCCTGTGGTGAAGTTTCAACTTCGGGCATTGAAGCTTCTTTGAGTCTTGAACTTTCACACTCAATAAAGGAATCGAGGTTGATAATAGATTCTTTAAATCTATATTCAATGCTTAAGGATGAAGAAGATGATGATGCAATAGAGGAACACAATCATCTTAGGTGTATGATACCATGTTAGATGCGCATAAATCCATGATGAAGAGAAGGGAGAATGCGAGAGAAATATCTTCTTGCCTTTAGTGTATAATATTCATCATCTTAACATAGTGAATCTAGTTATTTCACTTATATACAATAGTTCACACACTCCCGGTAGTTACACTTTCAACCTTGAGATTAGTTACAATCCATAACTACCATAACTAACTACTAACTACCATAATTACCATAACTAACCTCTAATAAGAATGTAACAAGTGATAGGAAGCTGATAGCTTCACTTTGTTAAATTTTTTGTGAAATTCTATGAATAATAAATTCAATCAACCATCGAGTATATTAAGTAAATCATTCTTTAAATTTCCGTGCTTTATTTGGATCAAATTTTGTGTTTTTAGCGATAAAAATCAACTAATACACTGATTGCACATTTGCTATATATTCCTCATCCTTTTGCATATGCATATAATTCACTATATTTCTTAAAAGAACTATGACATTATTGTCTAACGGGTAGAAAATACACTTTTCCTAATAAGTTATTACATAGGTTAGATTAGGGGTGGTAAACGGGCATAATTGTTATGCAAAAGTCTGCAACAAACGGGGTGGGGTAGGACTGGCATATTTGACATTGTCTTGGCCCGCCCCTCACTAAAAATGATGGAGGGGCAGGGCAGACCCACATGCATTGCGTCTTTTAAGTCTAAAAATACAAAAGTTATGTAAATTCATGTGCCTGCAAAAGCCTGCAAAAAATGGTGTGGTGCGGGACTGACACGTTAGAGGTTGTGAACATAAACCTCCGGCCTGCCCCGCACTAATGCGCGTGCAAAGATGGAATGCCCAATGGGTCGGGCCTGTTTTTCGATTAGACACTAAACTTATTTAAAAACAAAATTCAATTGTATTTTTTGAAAGTTTGAACAAACCTTTAATGATTTTGCATCAATGGAGATTGTAATCAAAGCAAAAAGAAAATAAGTATTCATTCGATGGAGTAAGTATCCAATAGATTTTTTTTATTTAGACGTTTGATTTTCCCTTGATGGAGACTGTAGCCTAAGGTAAAAGGTATTTTAATTTAATTGCATAATTTGGGCTTTTAAGTTTTCTGTTCGGCGGATTGGATATTGGACAGAAAAACAAGTTTCCCTCTAAAAAACCCTTTTTCATTGTGTTTCCAAAAACCTGTCTAGTATCCAAAAACTCTTTTTCAAAAAAAGTGAATACTCAAGAAAACTCAGTACGTCGTTCCCCTCTGTCAGAGAAACCTAGCTCTTATGAAAAATGGTTAATACTCGGCCCATTTCTTCCAGCTCTCTGTTCTTCATTCTCCACTCATTCGAAAAAAGTTGGTTCCCTCTCTTTTACACTTAACTCATCTTTGTTTTATTCATAATGGTTTTGTTGAATTTCTTTTATGTTTCATGATTTGGAGTTTGGATTGGTGATTTGAATTTGAATTTTCCCAATGGTCTGCTTTTATTTCAGTGATTTTTTGGGATAATGTACCCTTTGTGTTAAGTCTTTATATGTGTGTGTGTTTTTGATTCAAAATTTAGATTTTCTATGATAGTGGACTGTATGTTAAATTATCATCATCTTATATTATACTAATCAAGTAGGACATGCCCTTTTATACCACATGTGTATCCTACGAAATTATATTTGTTATCATTTGGATCAAAAAATTTATTTGTGTTTGAAATGTGGATGCATAGTAAAGTGAACCAAACACTTTGAATGAGTCGATATCAGGTAGTTTATCATGTAATATTTGATAAGGATACTTTTTATGAGTATGTGAGTTGTGCCTCGATTTATGATGAATGTTGCAAACAAAGTGGAATATGACCTGTAGATTTTAGGCAAGTTGGATTGGTATAGAAGAGCTCCACCAACATTAAGTAGATGTTAATGCTTTATTTCATATCTATCATTATGTTCTAGAGTTTCAACACGTGATTTTTCGTGTAAAATTACTTTAGTAGAATAAAATATGTTTAGCATAAACCCAAGGTCATTATTTGTAATCATTGTGATATGTTGGAACATTATTTCAATATTAAAATATAGGGAGATAAATTTGAAAAAGTTCCTTAAGTCAAGTCTCACATTGTGTGTTAGTTTAAAAAAATTCTTAGTCCCACATTGCTTAGGTGAGATATATTTCCTTCCTTACTTCATTATATAAGGAAATTCTTTGTTTCTTTCCAAAACACACAAAAAACATATTTTGAGTTTTTCCATCCTCACTCTCATAACTCTACGTCTTTCGAATTGTCGAAGCGCCAACCTCTCCTCCTTTCTTTCTACTCGTTGAATTTTCCAAGTATTCTCTTGAATTCTCTTTAGAGAATTATGTTATTTTCTCCTCGTTTAAGTTGAGAAATTTTCAAGTATACTAATTTTTCAATCCTCGTTAGAGAATTATTCAAATTTCTCTTTGTTTGAGAAATCACTTTTGGCGGTCAAATGACCATTATTGGAATTTCTCTTGGTTTGAGAGATTTTTACGACTGGTTGTTATACCAAATACTGCGAGTGGTATTTATACCATATTCAAATGGTATTTGTACCATAAGAGGGTGTATTTTTATACTGATTATCTACCGTGTAAGTACTAATCGTATAATATAGAATTGGGTTGTTTTATCCTGGAGGCGGTGCAGTAGTTTGACAGCTTCCATAACTTCGAGTAGTACCGCGAAACGTCTTAACGAGAGAGACCTAGTATGCAACTTGAGTCGATAATTTCTTCTGTGGCTAATTTTCAAAACCGTGAAGCAACAATTTTAAGACATTTCTAACTGCCATGGCTACGAAAGAAATTAACAGTAAAATAATGTTGATTTAGATGGAACACTTAATAGTATGAAAGCTGATTATGCTGCACATATTAAAGTGAACATTTATAGCTCCAAAATGAAATCACCTTATGAAAAGAGAATGATTACAAAATCATATTCTGAATTGAATCGTAGATGATCTATGATTGTTACAGTAGTTGCGATACTGAAAAATAGGTTTGGGATGCTCTGAAAACAAGTGTGACACGAAGAAGCTAGAGCAAAGGACTATGAAGGTAGTCGTTATCTCAAGTATCAGATGGTATAAATGAAAGATCCTTGGAGACTCAATGTCACGAACTTCAAAAGATTGTTCATGAGATCATCCCAAAAGATATGTGTTTAGATGAACCATTTTAAATTTCCTTTATTATTGACAAACTGCCCCATAGTTTAAAATTTTTTAAAATTATGCTTTATTGCAAAATAAAAGAATTTTTAATTGAGAGTCTGATTATTTTCTTGAAGAAGAATCTTAGAAACAAGATCAAATAGAAAAATACTTGGTTGTTTGAAACAACAAAAATAAATCTTGTGTAGTTCTGAAGCCATTTCACAAATAATTAATATTGTGAACCGAATTAGGAATGAGAACCCCTCAAGGGCCCCAATTACTCTAATTGATAGGCAACATCCACCATCATAACAAAATGACACTGAGGTTTTCTCTTAATTCAATTATGGAAAACTAGGTCACATGATTAAAAAAATGTAAGATTAGGCTTGAACCTCGTGTTGCCTCTAATGCACATGTTAACCTGACTGATGAGAAATTTATTGCATTGATCACTAAAATCAACGTGATTGGTGATTCTGATAGTTAGTGGTTAGACATTATCTTATCTTGTCATGCCTGTTATGATCGTGCAATATTTAAAACATACACGAATAAGAAAGTGTTGTTTGGAGTTGCCCGCACCACTAATGTTATAGGTATTGGAGAAGTGGAACAGAGTCCACCTCTGAAAAAACTGTAATCTTGAAGGATGCCATGTATTCTTTAGAGATTATAAAGAATCTTGTTTCTGGTTTTCTTTTGAATAAAGCATGCTTTAGTCAGTGTATTGAGGTATATTTTTACATAATCACTAAAAATGATATTTTTGTGAAACTACTATGTTTAAGACTTTTGCGAATGAAATTGAAATTCAATTTAGTAACAAGATTAAGAGAATTCATAGTGATAAGCGAACTAAATATTATTTCAGTTTATTTAATGAATGTTATAAACAATATTGAATTGTACATGAAACGATTTCACCATATTCTCCTAAAATGAATGGTAAAACAGATAGAAAGAATATAGATCTTATTGAACTAGTTATTGCTATTACATTGAATTCTGGTGTTGCATCTCACTAGTGGGGGGAAATTTTGTTGATTGTTTGCTATGTCCTTAATAGAGTTCCCAAGTCAAAAAGTAAGATCTCTCCTTATGAGATATTAAAGAAAAGACAACCAACCTTATCTTATTTACGAACTTGGGACTGCTTGGCTTATATCAGAATTCTGGATCCGAAGCGAGTCAAACTCGTAAATAGAGCCTATGAATGTTTATCATTGGGTATGCAACAAACAGTAAAGTATATAAGTGTTATGACCTAAATGCTAAAGTAATCATAAAATCAAATGATGTTGAGTTCTATGAAGAAAAAGTTCCTTTCAAATTGAAAAATAGTGGGGGCATTGAATCAAATCACATTCTTGTGATAAGAAGCACTTAAAGCAACAATGAAGTAGAAATAGAACTTCGACGAAGTAAGATAGTAAGAGTTGCTAAAGACTATGGGCGCGATTATGCAACTTATAATGTAGAAGAAGATCCAATAAATCTTCAAGAAGCCTTGTCATATCTGGATACAGATTTGTGGCAAGAAGCTATTTATGTTAAGATAGATTCTCTGGAATCTAACATGACATTGCACTTAATAGACTTTCCTCATAGTTATAAACCAACCTTTTGTAAACATGTTTTGAAAAAGAAACTAAAAGCTGATGAAACAATTGATAAGCATAAGGCTCGTCTTATGCCAAAGGTTTTAGGAAAAGAGAAAATAGATATTTTTTCGGTACTTTTTCTCCAGGCTCTTGAATTGCATCCATTAAGGTACTTATTTTAATGGATGTTATTTATAACTTAATAGTACACCAAATGGATGTTAAAATAACTTTTTTAAACATTGGCTTAGAAGAAGAATTCTATATGGACCAACTAGAAGGGTTTGTAATTCATGGGAAAGAAAACAAGGTCTGTAAGTTAGATAAGTCTCTGTATGGTCTAAAACAAGGTCTAACACAATGACATGAGAAGTTTAATTACTTAATGATATCAAATGAGTACAAAGTGAATGAAAGTGAGAAATGTATTTATTACAAATCTGAGAATCACATTTGCACTATCATATGTCTCTGTCTAGACGATCTACTCATATTTAGATCAAACATTCAGGCCGTAAATGATGTGAAATCATTATTGTGCAACAACTTTGATATAAAAGACCTTAGAGAAGAGAACATGATTCTTTGTATCAAGATTGCAATATTCGAGCAAGGAATCTCTTTGGATCAATCACACTATATGGAAAAGATATTAAAGAAATATAATTACTTTGACTGTAAACCTATGAGAACACCATATGATCCAAGTGTGAAACTATTTAAGAACATTGGTGAAAGTTCTAGACAAACAAATATGCGAGCATCATTGACAGTCTTATGTATGCCATTGATTGTACTAGACCCGACATTTCATATGTTATAGGATTGTTGTATAGGTTTACTAGTAGACCGAGTAATGAGCACTGGAAAGCTATTGAGCGAGTCATGCGGTACTTTAAAAAGACTGTGAATCTCGGTTTGCAATATCAGAGATTTCCTGTTGTACTTGAAGGACATAATGATGCAGATTGGAATACCTTATTAGATGATTCTAACGCAACTAGTGTCTATGTATTTAATATAGCTGGGGGAGTTGTATCTTGGAAATCAAAGAAATAGACTATCCTGGCTCAATCCATGACAGAGTCTAAGATGATAGCATTAGCGCCTGCTAATGAAGAAGCCAGTTGGTTAAGATGCTTGCTAGCTAAGATCCCTTTATGGGAAAAACCTATGCCAACTGTGTTGATCCATTGCGATAGTACCGCAGCTATTGCAAAAATTAAGATATATTATTATAATGCTAAAAGACGTCAAATAAGAAGGAATCACAACACCGTCATATATTGTATCTCTAAAGGAGTTTTAAGAGTGGATCATGTACACATTGATGCAAATTTAGCAGATCCTTTGACGAAATGATTAGCTAGAGAGAAAATTCATAATATATCAAAGAAAATGGGACTAATGTCTATAGAGAAATGAGTTTCTCATGATGGTAACCTGACCTAAATAACTGGAGATCCCAAGGAATAAGTTCAACGGGCAATAACAAGTTGTGAGTAATAATAGGTGATCATGCTAGAGTAAATAAGAGAAGCATGAATCCTGAAGCGATAAGAGGATGAGATAATAGAAAATATTAATGAGATCTATACTTTGTATGAGGTGTAGCAGTAAAAAATTTAAGCTTAAGTTATTGATTAACTTAACTCGCAAAGCAACAGTCGCTACAGTGCTTTTATTATTTCCAAACGAAAAGGGAAAAAGTACGAACAAAAACTCAAAGAAGTTTTTAAACAAAACTAATAAAAAGAGACAAGGGTCCGGAGGTTAGTTATGTAAATGAAGGTAAGAGCACCCTAAACATTCATGGTATCCCATGGGAAACTCTTTGAAAATATGTACATTTTAGTTTAAAAAAGGTGTTGTCTGCAAAAGATTGGAGAGACGGAAAAAAATATTTTTCTTAAAATTTTTGTGTTTGCCAAGACTTTGAAGTCTCATGCCTACGTACCAACAAAGTGAATTGGAGGATCAAAACCTCGCAGTTCTTGGTAAAAATATCAAAGATGTTTGTTTTTATTCATTTTTAATGAAAATAATTTTTTTCAATTTAAAGAGAATACTCAGCTAGTCCCCCACAAGTATGAGAACTTTGCATCATCATGAGAAGGGCTCCAACTTGGATAAAAATCCAATGGTATGCCACTAGCTCTCTTAGATGGAAAAGAATTATCATCAATACTATGGGGATAGGAGAATTATATCTCAACTATTGAAATGACTTAAGTCTAAACTTTGAGGAAAGTTTTAAAAGGAAAAGTGCACAAAGGGGCACAAAATGATTTGAGTGAGTTATGCATTTTTTAAGTCTTTTGAAATTGGTCTGAATATGCTTAAGATGGATTAGCATTTATTAGGAAAATAATTTGAAAATCACTTGACAAAAGTCAAGATTTATTGAGAAAGTGGTTCAAGTTTGAAAATAAGAATGTTTTTAAAAAGAGAGAGGAGATTTTGAAAATTAAAGAAGGAGAGGAGAAGAAGAGACTATCCTAGAGCATAAAGTAAAAGCTAGGGAGGAAAGATATAACCAAGAGATAGCAAGGTTTATGACATAAGTCAAGAAAGAAATACCTCATTTGGATTAAGCCTCAAGCAAGCCAAATAAGCAAATAATAATTATGCATCAGATGAAACCAAAATAACCAAGCCAAGTTTTCACAAAGAAGTCCAAAGTCAAAGATATCAGATGAATCCCAAGGTATCAAATCACAATCTCCCAAAACAAAGGTCAAAGTCCTGGCTCTAAGTCCATAACTCCATAACAATGTTAAGGATAGTAACCTCTTGTCCAAATGGTGATCAGAAGTTGACGAAGCCCGATCTAGTTAGAGCATTTTAGAAGGTCTCAGAGCTTGGGAATTGTTGCAAAAGCTTCAGAGGATTCCGAAGATGCTAATGGAATCAAGAAATTAGATTAAAATAAGATGTAATTCAAAACACGATAGTTGGAATTTTCTGGAAAAATTCAGATTGCACCAGGGGTTTCTTGGATCTTAAATGCTTGGAAATGAATGCAGTAGCTTCCTCTATTTATAGGAAATGTGTTTGGATCTAAATACATGTGAAATCAAGCTTAATTCATGCAAAACTAATTTGATCAGAATGTGAGAAAAGTGTGACTTGCAATCCATCAAAACTCAGCCAAATGATGTGTTTCAAGGGTCAATTAACTTCTGGAGACTTGGTTTAACATGTTTAGGTCCAAAATATGTGTTGATTTGGCTTGGAAATGAGATTAGTGAAGTTCAAATATCAGGCAATGGTGATTTCTTCAATTCTAAGTCACCATGTTCAACTCAATGGGGCATCTTGCTCAGGAGGCTTTTTGGTCACATTCTTTTTGCAATGTGTTGACATCACAACAAAGATTCCAATGCTAATAAAGGTTGAATTTGGATGCTTTACCACAAAGTTAGTGCATGTTAAAGTTGGCACAAAAAACTAGTCATGTAACTTAGAAAAATCTATGTCCCAAATGCCTGAAAATGAACTGTAATGTTTCAATGAATTTCATGGTCTTCCAAGCATAATTTGACCTTGATCATTGAAGAAAACTTGTAGAGGGTATCACAAATGACATTGTGAAAAAATAATTAGCCTAAAATGTTGAAAATTGAATAAGTTACATTCCTTTAAAGTTGAGAAAAAGTCACTTGAAAATAGGTTAAATTTCACTAATTCAACAAATGACCTATAATATCTTCAAACTTTTGATGATATTCCAATCATAATTGGCTCTTGTCCTGCAAAGAGAAGTTGTAGAGGATATTGATAAGATTCATATGCAAAAAGAAGCATTCAAAAATGTTGAGAATTGAAGGAGTTGTGATCCTTGAAACTTTGACTCTAAATGTTGACTTTTTGGTCAAACCACTTGGAACAAACTTGTGTACTTGGACTTCCTTGCTCTTCAAAGCACATGGATGATCATATGAACTCAAAATAAGGTGTACTTGAATTTATCTTGATAAGATTGCTCAAAGCTTGAGGTAACTTGTTGAAGAGGGCATGAAAATAAACACATGAACCTTTGACTTTTCTTGAGAAGTAAGCAACAAAACTTTGACGTACTCTTGATCAAAATGAGATTGAAAGGTGATTTAGAACCTTATAGATCATGCATTGAAATATGACCCCTTGAGAGTCAATGGTTGGCCGCATTTTAACTTGAGGAATCAACACAAACCCTAGCTAAGTAGCCATGCTTGATACTCTTGATGACAAGCACTACCTTAAACAATCAACTTAAGGAAACAAGACATGTTTTTGATATTTTTATTAGTGGTTAGATGAGTAATGAACATGTAAACACAAAGGTAAAACACCAACAAAGAGGTGCTTGATGTTCCCTGCAAAATACAAAACCCAAAGATGAGAGGGAGATGGACCAAGAGGTGACCTTGTTTGTATGCAAGGATGCGAATGGTATGTGGGACCTTAGGGTTAAAAATTAGGGTATGACACGAGTGAGTACATATGCTACAGGAATACTCTTAATAGACTCACATATGTGATTGTGGAACTTAGGCGGGTTCCTATGGAATTACGAGGAAGAATTCCTAGAGCATTCACTAAACAGGGTTACACGTTCAGGGCCATTAAAGAACAAGTTATTAGAATACACCTTAATAAAAGGTTGTGTGCGGGTTTGATGTCCGAGATAGAGTTCAAGAAAATTGTGTCACTCTTGTTGAATCAGAATCCTACTTGCTACATAAAGGTTCAAGTCGTAGACGCCTTTGCTTATTTACAATCTTAGAAACGTTTAATGATACTTCTGTAACACTTTTTAAAATTAAAGTGGGGGATTATTAGAACATCATGTCAATATTCAAATATAGGAAGATGAATTTGAAAATTTTCCTTAAGTCAAGTCCCACATTGTGTGTTAGTTGAAAAAAATTCTTAGTCCCACGTTGCTTAGGTGAGATATATTTCCTTACTCACTTTATTATATAAGGAAATTCCTTGTTTCATTCCAAAATACACCAACAATTTATTTTGAGTTTTTCCTTCCTCAGTCACATAACTCTGCATCTTTTGAATTGTCGAAGAACCAACCTCTCCCCCTTTCTTTCTACTCGTTGAATTTTCTGAGTATTTTCTTGAATTCTCTTTAGAGAATTATTTTAGTTTCTCTTTGTTTGAGTTGAGAATTTTTCAAGGATAATAATTTTTGAATTCTCTTTAGAGAATTATTCAAATTTCTCTTTGTTTGAGAAATCATTTTGAGTAGTCAAATGGCCATTATTGGAATTTCTCATGGTTTGATAGATTTTTACGACTGGTCCTTATACCAGATACTACGAGTGGTATTTATACCATATTCGAATGGTCTTTGTATCATCAAATGGTATATTTCTAGACCGATTATCTACCATGAAAGTAGTAATCGTACATTATAGAACTGGGTTATTTTATTCTGGAGGCGGCGCGACAGTTCAACTACTTTGTATAACTTCAAGAAGTGTCGTGAAACGTCTTAAAGAGAGCGACCTAGTACACGAATCGATCCAGTAATTTCTCCTGTGAGTGATTTTCAAAACCATAAACCAACAATTTTAAGATGTTTCGAACTGCCATGGCTACGAAAGACATTTACGGTAAAAAAAAAGGATTTAGATGGAACACTTAATAGTATTAAGGATGAATACGTTACACATATTAAAGCAAACATTTACAACTCATAAAAGAAATCACCTTATGAAAAGAGAATGATTACAAAATCATATTCTGAATGGAGTCGCAGATGATCTATGATTATTACAGTAGTTGCGATACTGCAAAATAGGTTTAGGATGCTCTCAAAATAAGTGTGACACGAAGAAGCTGAAGTAAAGGAGTATGCAGGTAGTCGTTGTAGCGGTAAATTCATGATCATCAAGCTATGGATAAGCTAGAGATCAAATAACAAGAGTCGCCACAACGCTTTTATTATTTCCAAGGGAAAAGAGAAAAAGTACGAACAAAACCGAAAGAGTAAGAAGTTTTCAAATCAAAACTAATAAAATGTCAGAGATTACAAGTAAGGGGTTGGTTACACAGAGGGAAGGTGTTAGCACCCAAAGTGTACTAGGTACTCCTAGGGAGCCTTTTTGTATGCATATGTACTTGGTATAAAGTGATGTTTACAAATAAAAGAGAAAGGGGGGGGGGGATGAGAAAAGAATTCATTAGCTATATTTTTTGTGTTTGACAAGACCTTCGGTCTTGTGCCTACGTACCAACATAAAAATGAGGGATCAAAACCTCGTAGTTCGTGATACAAATTTCAAAATGGATGCATTGCTTTTAACAAAAATTAAGTTTGAAAGGCACAAAGGCCTAAAAATGGTTTGAATGAGTTAGTTCTTTTTTGGCATTTTGAAAGTTTAAGTAAAGTATAGTTAAGTTTATTTACAAGTTTGATTTAAGAAAATAAGTTTGAAAATGCAATGGCATAAGGTCAAAGTTTCTAACTTTTTTTGCAAAAGTGGTCAAAGTTTAGAACAAAATAAGTTCAATCAAAAAAGGTTTTGAAAAAAAGAGGGAGAGATTTTTGAAATTAAAGAAATGGGGCGAAGATGAAGAGACTATCCTATGTACAAAATTAAAAGTTTAGAGTTGAAAAGATCTGACCAAATGGGTAGCAACCCAATAGACAAGAATGTCAATAGAAATCCAGAATTCCCTTGGATTTTTAGAATCAAACAACATACAAATGCACAATTGTATCATCTTGAAGAGCAAGGCATCAAATAATGATGGCCACATCTAAGCTTATCCATTCCATGATCTTCTTCAAGGTAGCCCATGTAACAGATGAATTCCACAAGTCGCAGGTTCAAAATGACAGCTTCACAATGATCATGTTGTAGATGAACTTAGAGAGATCTTGAATGATGTATCAGATGAAGTTTCAAATTGCAAGCACTTGGTTTCTCAATAAGTTGGCATTGGCCAAGTCCTTTAGCATAGGAAGGTTGCCTAGATTCTAAGTCCATTTGTCCAAGATCAAGCCAACAGTCCACACAAAAGGGTTTTACGGTTTTTTGTTGTTATTATGTACATTAATGGTCAAAGACGACACAAACAAGCAAAGTATACATAAACAAAATATAACACACAATACTGTCCAAATGGACAAAGTGAAAATTGAATTAACATAAACAATTAGAATGATATGAACAATGGCAAATGAAATAAAATTCTAAAAGTAAATTGCATTAAGGTAAATAGCTTGAATTTAAATGTTAGTAGTTAGTATTGTTTTGCTTTTGCTTTTCATTTTAAGACATTCTATGGAGAATACTCAACCCACTTATCACAAGCATGGATCCTTGAACCAAGGCATCTTCCAAAGGAAGGAAAAAAGACCAAGTTTCCACACAATACCATGAAAGAGGGGAGACTTAGAATCTCACTAACTAAAATGCTTATGCCTTTTGTGTCACAAATTTAGCGCTATGTTAAGCAATCGTAATTGAACTTATGTGGAAGTCACAACTATTTAAGGTCGGACAATATAATTTTGGTGTTAATGCATGTTAGAGACATAGTATTATGAACTATGCTCATGAAACATACCACACACAAAAAAGGATATGCAAAAGGTGTGGCCTAATCTCATCCATACTCATGTTAATTTTTCAATCAACTCGCCTTAGGATTTTGAGATATCATAGGCCAAATGGAATGAATGAATGAAGAAGGGGAGTAAGATGAAGTGGGAGGGGAATGGATCAAAACATAAATTGGCAAAGGAGAACTTTTACCAAATTAATATCAACCATTCATTTTGGGAGATGGAATGCACATTCCATCAATCCCCTAAATCCAATAATATTAATTTGACAAAGTCAAATCAACCTTGACCAAGGCCCAACAACAATAGTCAAACACCAACAACTCGTCAAAATTGGTCAACAAAATTATTTGACATTTAATCAAATTAAAAATACTAAAATAAGGCATTTAAATTAAATATGGTTTGTCCAATTCCTAAAACCTCATCAAAACACCAAAGAAATGGCCATGAGATTTATCATAGGTCAAACAAGGTCAAAGGATCTTGGAGAAAAAAATTCATAATTTTTGGACATTTAAATGTATTTTTAAACAATTAAAAATAAATTCAAAATCAATTAAATCATGAAAAATATTAATAATGATCCAAAAAATAAATTTAATTCAAAATATGAAAGAGGAAATTATTTGAATTTTTTTGGTGAAACTCCCATATTTTTTGGATTAATATTAAAATTAATATGAATTAAAGAAAATCAAAGGAATTAAAATGAAAAACAGAAAATAAAAAAAAAACGTGGACCACTTGATCTGCCTCATTAATTGAGGTGGCAGATCAAGTGGTTAAGCGCGCGCGGTTCACCATACACTTGAGTCAATTGTCCACACGCGTGGTAATCAACATGTACGCTTGTGATTAAAACATTTCAGCTGGATCCTATGGTTGTGAGATATGCCAACACAACGCCGGAGTTCTAGCTCCGTACTTCTTCTCCGGTGGACCTCACCGGACTGGTCCACCTTCAACCATCACCAGAATAAAAAAGGAGGACATGATTTGAAAGGAAAAAAGGTGTAGAGCACGAATCTGAGCTCAATTCATCCTAACTCCTAGTATATTGAGAGATACACGGAGTTGAAATTTGAGGTACATGAACTGAGTTGCTTCGATTTGGCCTCAAAGCAACTCAATCTTCTTGCCTACATTGGTAGGACTTCAGACAACCAAAGAATCAAGAGAATTGAGCAAGATTGAGAGAGAATCGAAGAGATGAAAAATTATGAAAAATAACTTCAATGTAGGTCTGGATTAAGTTGTTCTTGCTTTTGTTCGTGCTTAATCTCACTCTAAATGCTTGCAGAAGAAAGATTGAATTCTCAAAAGGTCTTGGATCCCTGGAGTTTTGAATCTCAAAACAATGAGAATTCAAACTCAATTTCATGTGAAATTCTCAAGAGTATCCTTTGGAATGAGAGGGTTAGAGGTTTGGGATCAAAGCTGGCGCGAATGTGTGTGAAATTATTAGCATATGGAGCTCTATTTATAGCCAATTCAATTGATAGTTGCACACTTGAAATGAACTTCCAAATTTAGCAATGTGTGATGCATGAGTTCATGGGCGTGTGCAGGCCCATGAAATCAGTCTATCTGATTAATAATTGAGTGTAAGAAAGGCTGAAGTCATGTTGGAAATCTAGGCAATTGTGCATGGATGTTTGAAGTTCAATCTTGCCAAATGATGATACCATGTTCAAGCCATGCGCAGCCTATTCATTTCTTGTCCAAAATGGATGAATTTAGGATTTTTCGAAAGGTTAGATCAAGAGGAACAACTTTGATGTTCAACACTTTTCCATTTGGAGCTTGGAACTTAAAGAATTTTGAGGTGGAAGTTTGGAAATTTTAACATATTGAAATTTTTTCTAAGTGTCAAGCCATATGTCTCAATATTCCACCTTGTTTACTTTTTATGTGAGATTCAAATGAGAAAAGTGTCTTCATCATAGTTGTAGCTATCTCAAAGATATTCAAAATGGTCACAAATTTCATGTCATTTGGATTTGATATGATAGCGTTATGCATTTTTGAAGTTTGAAAAAATCACTTGATCAATGGTATTGGCCAAAAGTGACCTATAATGTAACCTCATATCACCTGCTCAAAAAAGATGAATGAGCTCTCACTCCAAACATAAAAGTTTAAGTAGACATCTTGAATTTCATTGTGAAACTTGGAAATATTTCATATCATAAAAATTGAGCAAGTTATGGCCTTGGGAAGTTTACTTTCAAATTAGGGTTTAGACAAAATGACCTATAACGTTTCAACATAGAAAATGATTTTCCAAGCAAAACTAGATCTAGGTCTCAACATGAAAGTAGTTTGTAATGTCATTTAGAGTAAGTTTGATCTTGTAATAATTTTCATATGGTGAAAATTGTAGGAGATAAGGTCTAGGGAGACCTAGTTTTGATCAGATGAATTCATTTGGCCAACCACCATCAACCAACTTGCTAACCTTAAATTGTATTGACTTTCTAGTCTCATGGTAGATCATATATGCATAAGATGATGAATTTTTAAGTGTACCTTGAGAAATTTGATCAATTGATGAGATAGCTTATTGGAGAAGTTACTCAAGATACCTAGTCAAACTAGGGTTTCCAATGCAAATCACCCTCAAACTCTTGAAGAAAACTTGATCAATATAACATGAAGTAATCATTGGGACTCATATCTGATGT
Source organism: Lathyrus oleraceus (assembly GCF_024323335.1). Taxonomy (NCBI): domain Eukaryota; kingdom Viridiplantae; phylum Streptophyta; class Magnoliopsida; order Fabales; family Fabaceae; genus Lathyrus; species Lathyrus oleraceus. The sequence goes on from NC_066581.1 coordinate 528,851,871, forward strand.
TCATAACCATTCTTGAATCAATCCATGGTTGTGCTCTTTGTTCATGAGGGTCTCAAACCCTAGATATGGACTTGATAGATCAATGGAGATCATGCCCTACCTACAAAAGAGTTAAGCAAATGCAAAGACATATTTTTGGTATTTTGGTTAGTGAAATGAAGAAATAAAAGTATGATACAATCACATAATGCTTGGTGATCTCTCCCAAAATAAACCCAATGAAAGAGGGGTAAGGAGGATGTCACGGTATGATCCCAATGCTAATGCTTATGATGAAATTGCATGAGGGATCTTAGGGTAAAAATTGGGGTCTTACAGCTGCCCCTATTTAAGGACATTCTAACTGAGGAGGCGAAGGTTAAAATCTTCATGTCGACTCAATAGAATGGGCTTAAATAACAACATATAGAAACAAATTTTGGTCCCTAAGAGACCTCATGATGCATATGATATGAATCTAAAAGTAAATTATTTGTGGGGAAATATTGCCACAAAGGAAAAAGAAGTTAGAGAGACCGAAAGTCCGCAAGAGTAAAATGCATTCCGTAAGGAAAACTCACTGGGGAGACAAAGACTATGGGGGATAAAAAGACTTATACATAGGCCAGGCTACGACTTAAAAATGCTGGGGGACCCGAGGAATTCTATACAAACATGGAAAAGACTCAGCCGGGGAACTAACAACATCCGCAGGGGATACAAGTCAAGATAAAACTGATATACTTGAATCATGCAGAAAAAACAATTTCACTAAGGAAATGCGCACTCAACTCAACTGGGGAGAAATAAACTTCAACACAGGAGGAGCAGAAATCTATTATCTACTACATGTTACTGGGTAAGGAGATAATAAAGATCTGACAGAGAGAGCATCCGTCATCGGTTAAGATGAACATATCAAGGGTAGACTGGCTGGGAACCAACAGAAGGGAATATTCATCACCGGTTATGGGTAAGAATAGCCTTGCTGGGGAAAACTGCAGAAAAATAGGATTTACAACTACCAGTTACTGGGCAGAAGACCAAAGATGAGAATATATGTCACCGGTTAAGGTGAACATATCAAGGATAAACTCAATAGGGAAGAATATTTGTCATCGGTTAGATGAACATATCAAGGATAGACTTGCTTGGGAAATGTCAAGGAGGATACCCGTCATCGGTTAGGATGAACATATCAAGGATAAACCAACTGAACAAAAAGGTAGGAATTACATCTATCGAATGCTGGATAGAATACCGTCAAAGAGAAAATCTGTCACCGGTTAAGATGAACATATCAAGGATAGACTCTGTGAGGAGATAAAATAGGAATTACATCTATCAGTTACTGGATAGAATACCAAGAGAGGGAATCTGTCATTGGTTAAAGTGAACATATCAAGGATCAACTATGCGAAGGGGATAAAAAAGCAGGATTTACAACTACTGGTTACTGGATAGAAGACCGCAAAGAGAAGGAAACATGTCATCGGTTCGGATGAACATATCAAGGATTAACTCTATGAGAAACAAGAATAGGGATTACAACTACCTTTTTACTAGGTAGAATACCAAAAAGATAATATCCGTCATCAGTTAGGATGAACATATCAAGGATAGACTCAAGCAGAGGAGAGAAAGATATCTGTCACCGACTAGGATGAACATATCAAGGATATACTTCCTAGGGGATCCGATCCACTAGGGAGTCCATTGTTGGGAAAGTTGGGGTACTTTTACCGGGTATTGGGCAAGAAGTAACAAACTACAAACTAAGAATAATATTACTAGTTACTGGGTAATAAACTCTTAGGAGACTCGAAGCATCTATCTAGGTAAAAACTAGAAAGAAACGGTCAATCAAGACTTAATCCATTGATAACCCAAGGGGAGTGATTCCATCCACGAGGAGACAAACTCAGTGGGGAAAAGGACAAAGGTTAAAACCTTTCTGCTTAAGGGGCTGACACTCTATAATTGAAGGAGGACAGACACCAGATTTGTATGGGGATAGAGTACCGCCATAGCAAAAAGTAATAATCTCGAATGAATCCTGTAAACCATGAAATTATATGAATGTGTATGTATATGTATATATGATGATTATGCTGACAAAGACGATCACAAAGGATACGAAGGTGTCGCGAAGAAAATTGAATCATCGGTATAATCCTGGTAAATCCACAAAATATGGAGACAACTGCTAGAGAACAGAGAGATCAACAATCCAAAAAGGCTCGACCCTAAGCGGGGAAGGAGGAAATCTGCTGAGGAAAGAGAAAACATCACCGAGCCTGTGGTAATTTTAGGTCAACACCATAAAAATGGGAGACAACCCTACAGGGAAAATAAACTACTCAGGAACCAGGAGGAAAACCTTGACTGGGGAGCAAGTCGACTAGCGATCAGTGGGGAAACCAATGCAATCTACTAGGGAAGTCAACCGTATCTGCTGAAAACCAACCTTGCTGAGGAAACACAAACTCTATTGGGGAAGACAGAAACTCTGTTGGGGAAAATAACACACCGCAGGGTATCTGAATCAACTACCTCAGATGGGGAAACAGAACGAAGCTCTACTGGGGGAACAAACACTCCGCCGAGGAACTGAATCAACACAAACGTCCATGGATACCCAAAGGGTTAACTTCTTGGGGAACCTCTAATGTTTTGCACTTAAGGACCAGCTATCCATTAAAATGTTGCTGATATTCCTTTTAATTGCTTTGAAAAATTCTTGCTTTTATGTATTTACGAAAAACTGATTTTGATTAAAAATTTAATTTTCAAAATGATCATAATAAAATTTAAAACTATTGGCTGAAGTAAATAAGAGTAGAAACAATTGGATAAAAGCTCAATTTTATTTGATAGAATGGTAGTTTGTAAATGACAAGACTCCATAGATTTTACAAAGTTGAAAATGCTAATTTACATGGAAAAGGGTTACATTGAATACAAATGATCCTTAATCCTTCTACCAACTCTTGATATCCACTGCACTCTTGACCACTATTGGGGTGATGAATCGATGTCAACCCTCGTGCTCAATCAAATCTTCAAAACCTTGAAGATCAGCAGAATGCAGTTACTTGCCATATTCCCCAATTTTTGCATAAGTTTCCCCAAGGTGGGGTACTCAACTTATCGGGATTTTTTTTTCTATTTTTATGTCTCTAATTTTTGCTTGGATTTCCCTTTCGGGTTTTCAATCCACCGAGACGCTCTTTTTTTTGCCTAAGCCACCCTTTCGGGTTTTCAATTTAGCGAGTTGTTCTTTTATTTTTTAGGTGAAGTATTTCTTGACTGCATCTGCATTCAGAAGACGAGTAAACTCTTCATCATCCATAGTTGTAAGTATCAATGCACCGCCTGAAAAGGCTCTCTTAACAACATATGGGCCTTCATAATTAGGAGTCCATTTTCCTCTAGAATCTGGCTTGAAAGTAGAATCCTCTTGAGCACAACGTCACCTTCTCTGAACACACGAGGTCTGACCTTCTTATCAAAAGCTTTCTTCATTCTTTGCTGGTATAATTGACCATGACACATGGCAGTTAACCTTTTCTCTTCTATCAAATTAAACTGATCAAACCTGGTCTGACACCATTCAGCCTCAGTCAACTTGGCTTCCATGAGCACACGTAATGAAGGAATCTCAACCTCTACGAGGAGTACTGCTTCCATACCATACACAAGAGAGAAAGGGGTTTCCCCCGTTGAAGTGCGAATGGATGTACGATACCCATGCAAAGCAAACGGGAGCATCTCATGCCAATCCTTGTACGTGACAACCATCTTCTGAATAATCTTCTTAATATTCTTATTCGCAGCTTCAATAACCCCATTCATCTTAGGTCTGTAGGGAGAAGAATTATGATGTGCAATCTTGAAGTCTTTACAAAGAGCTTCCACCATATTATTATTCAAGTTCGATCCATTATTAGTAATGATCTTGCTTGGCACACCATAACGGCATATGATCTGATTCTTGATAAACCTTACAATAACTTGCTTGGTTACATTTGCATATGATGCCGCTTCGACCCATTTGGTGAAATAGTCAATTTCCACCAAAATGAAACGATGTCCATTCGAAGCTTTGGGCTCAATCATATCAATTCCCCACATGGAGAAGGGCCATGGGGAAGAGATAACATTCAATAGTGTCGGAGGGACATGAATCTTATCAGCATAAATTTGACACTTGTGGCACTTCTTCACAAATTTGCAATAGTCAGATTCCATTGTCAGCCAATAGTAACCTGCTCGCAACATCTTCTTCACCATTGCATGTCCATTGGAATGATTATAAAAGGAACCTTCATGCACTTCGGTCATCAATAAGTCTGCTTCATGTCTATCCACGCATTTGAGAAAAACCATGTCGAAGTTTCTCTTGTATAGTATATCACCATTCAAGTAGAAATTGTCGGCTAATCTTCTCAAAGTCTTCTTATCTTTCAAAGATGCCCCAGACGGGTAAATCTAACTTTGGAGGAAACACTTGATGTCATAATACCACAACTTCTCGTCTTTGATCGCTTCCCCAGCGAACACATGAGCTGGCCTATCAAGATGCATCACAGATAAATTGGAAACTTCATTCCAAAACTTCACTATAATCATTGAGGCCAATGTTACAAGAGCATCTGCCATTCGGTCTTCATCTCGAGGAATATGATGAAACTCAACCTTTGTAAAGAAAGTTGAAATCCTCCTCGCATAATCTCTATATGGTATCAAACCGAGTTGATTTGTCTCCCATTCTCCTTTGATTTGATTCACAGCGAAAGCCGAATCACCGAAGACATTCAAATACCTGATTCTGAGATTCATGGCCTCTTCAAGCCCCATAATGCAAGCTTCATATTCTGCCATGTTGTTTGTACACTTGAAAGTCAATCTAGTTGTAAATGGTAGATGTGTGCCTTGAGGAGTAATAATCATTGTCCCAATGCTATTTCCATATTGATTAACAGCTCCATCAAATACCATGCCCCAACGGGAACCAGGTTCTGGCCCTTCTTCAAGCAATGGTTCATCACAATCCTTCATTTTCAAGTACAAAATCTCTTCATCAGGAAAACCATACTGTACTGACTGATAATCTTCAATTGGTTGGTGGGCCAAATGGTCAGCCAAGATACTACCTTTGATTGCTTTCTGAGATCGGTATTCAATATCATATTCTGATGACAACATCTACCAACAAGCAATTCTCCCAGTTAAAGCAGGCTTCTCAAATATATACTGGATGGATCCATTTTGGATATCAACCAAGTGGTATGATTTAACATATACTGGCGCAGACACTTAACAGCCTAAGCCAATGCAGAACAAGTCTTCTCAAGCATCGAATACAGAGTCTCACAGTCGGTGAACTTCTTACTGAGGTAGTAAATTGAAAATTCTTTCTTTCCATTCTCATCTTGCTGACCAAGAACATAGCCCATACTATCTTCGAGCATAGTCAAATACATGATCAACTGTCTTCCTTCAACAGGTGGAGACAAAATCGGAGGCTCAAGCAAATATTCCTTGATACTGTCAAAAGCTTTCTGGCAATCTTCGGTCCAATCACAAGACTGATCTTTCCGAAGAAGCTTGAATATAGGCGCACATGTGGCAGCCATGTGGGAAATGAATCTGGAAATATAATTCAAGCGGCCGAGAAAACCTCTGACTTGCTTCTCAGTTTTAGACGCAGGCATCTCTTGTATTGCTTTGACCTTGGCAGGATCAACTTCAACACCCTTCTCGCTGACAATAAAGCCCAACAACTTACCAGAACGAACACCAAAAGTACACTTATTAGGATTCAAGCGGAGTTTATACTTCCTCAAACGCTGGAATAACTTCAATAAATCCTCACCATATTCCTCTTCATTAATTGATTTAGCAATGATGTCATCGACATAAACTTCAATCTCTTTATGCATCATATCATGAAAAAGAGTAGTCATTTCTCTTTGGTAAGTTGCACCAACATTCTTTAGACCGAAAGGCATCACTCTATAACAGAATATTCCCCAAGGCGTAATGAATGTGGTATTCTCCATATCTTCGGGTGCCATCTTGATTTGATTGTATCCAGAAAATCCATCCATAAACGAGAAGACTTTGAATTTAGCAGTATTGTCTACCAACATATCAATGTGTGGCAGAGGGAAATCATCTTTCGGATTGGCTTTATTCAAATCTCTATAATCGACACACATGCGTACTTTTCTATCTTTCTTCGGTACATGCACAATATTGGCCACCCATTGCGGATACTCAGCGGTTACAAGGAAACCGACATCAATCTGCTTCTGCACTTCCTCTTTGATCTTCACAGCCATATCAGGATGCATTCTTCTCAACTTCTGCTTGACTGGCGGGCATTCTGGCTTCAACGGCAATCTATGCTCCACAATATCAGAATCCAAACTAGGCATGTCCTGATAGGACCAAGCAAACACATTTGAATACTCTCGAAGAAGATCAATTAACCCCTTCTTGACATCTGGACACAGTCGAGACCCTATCTTGACTTCCTTCACATCATCCTGGGAACCTAAGTTGACTAGCTCAATCTGCTCTTCAAATGGCTGAATGATCTTTTCATCTTGCTCAAGAAGACGAGATAATTTATCACTCACTTCTACATCACTTTCCTCTTCGGCTTCAAACACATGGAATTCAAAATTTGGGGAAGGAGAAGGATCATTGTATTCAATGGGGTTAGAAACCAACCTGCATAATGATTTGATATTTTGATTTTAGAAAAGTGAATTTGTGACCAAATATTTTGTAGATGGACAATTATATTATTTATTTATGTTTTTTGTGATTACCATTTTCAGAATAAAGCAAAAAGTAAAAATAAAACATCATAGATGTGGATGAATATAATTAATTTTATTGATGATCAATTTAAAAATGCCCAAACAATGTTCACTTCTCCCTTAGGCATAGGAGAAGGATTTTAAAAACATAAAAGCAATTACTTAGATCGATGCAAAATAACAAGAATATCAACAACAGTCCAATTATTGCAAGCCTTTCCATGCGTCACAAAATTGGTGTAGTCTTCCTCTTCGTCATCCTCTAGCACAAAAGCTAAGTGTTGTTCATTGCCATGAATGAACCCTCCGCTACCGAAGTCGAGTTGCATATCTTCAGATCTTGCAACTGATGAGCCTTTTTGGAACCCCAAACCGGTTCTGCCTTTATTGTGGGAGACCTCTACCATCCGCCCCCAATGATCAACACTACCTTCTTCCACAATCTTTTAAGCATCTTTCAATGAGGACATAGGTGCCCCAACTCTCTTCTCAGCAGCAATTGTCGCAACCTGAAAAATGGAATGCGAAAAAAACAACCGGCGAAGAAAGACAGGAGAGTCGCCACCTTGCGTTATTTATCCCAAAGGAGGGAAAGGAAACGCTCGAAGTAAACCTGGAAAAAGGAAAGGACAAGACAGGGTCTCGCAACCAAATCTTAGGTTCGGGAGTCGATTATGCGAAGGGAAGGTATTAGCACCCCTACACATCCGTAGTACTCTACGGGATCCACTTTTGTAGTTCTTGTCTAAAGGGTGTGGGTTTATCTAATGTGTTATTTACTAAAAAAAGGGGTCAAAAGAAAATGACTCGCACGGATGTCGCATCCACTGCATACGTATCTCATCTGAATATGAGAATCAGAGTCTTCGTAGCTCGGCTACCTAGGGGTTAAGGGTAATTGTGCTCGCTAAGACATCGCGTCTTATGCCTACGTATCTCATCTGGAATGAGAATCAGAGCAAGTCGTAGTTTGGCTAACTACGGGGGTTATGGATTGGGTTTTGGACGAACGACGTCACTACGCAATCTATCGGATGCTCGACCTTTGGAGACTGACTCACTTGTAGTAGAAGGAGTTAACGTGTTCTTAAGAGAAGAAAAATCAATGAGTTGGTAGGGTTAGGGATGCTCATGCAAAAAGGCAGTCCTTGACGAAGGAACCTGTAAAAAAAATAAACACACAAAAACATTGCCTCCTATCGAGGTCTTCCAGCTAGGAAAGCAGTAAAATGCGGGAAAAATATAAAAGTACCACGCGGATGAAGATCCGAGGTAACAGCAATTAAAGGAACGATAAACCCTGAGATCCTTCCAAGCTAACATCATCAAAGAAAGTGGGTCAGTACAGGTAATCAGAATGAACCTCCAGGGGGTATCCCACAAATAAAGTGGAATACCAGGCAAACCATCTCTGCAAGAGTCATATGAGCCCTCACAAAACAAAACTCAACAAACAGGTTAGAGAAACAAAATAGGGTAATCAAGAGTTGCCCCCAAATCAAAATGTAACCACATGAATCATGCCCTTTCAATTCACAAAAAGCTCACAAAAAGCAACCAAGGGTAGGAGGTCTAAACCTCTTGTCAAACACATGCATCAAAAGGGTATCAAATTCACCCATAATACCTCATACATTTAGAGCATTCAAATTAAAGGCATAAAGATGATGGATATAGGGCAAACCTGATTGGAGAGCTTGATTGAAATTGAGTTGCACCCGTGAGGTTTACAAAACAATCTTTAGGGTTTATGTGAGGCAGAGGTGATTCTGTGCAGTTGAGTTCCCTTCAGGGTTTGGAGGCTGCTCTGAGTTCTCTGTTAGGTTTCTCTCTAGGTTTTGTCCAGGATTTTGTTCCAAGGAAACCTCAGAGTATTTTGCTTCTCTTCCTTTTTCTGTCTGTTTTATTTCAATGAAACTCTAGTATTTATAGGCTAATATTGGTAGCTTAGTGGGCTTTTGAGAGAGGTCCAAGTTTGAGGTTTTTTCTTTTATTTATTTAATAATTTTTTTTTTCGTTTTTTTTTTAAAATAAAGTTTCTTGGATCTGATTCTGATTGGAATGATGAAATGCAATATGAAATGTTAAATGACCTAAAAATGAATGCATAAATGAGGAGGGCAAATTTTGGGGTGTTACAGCAATAAATAAGGCTTGGAACGGAGTTCCAACCTCATCCTCAACTTCAACATAAGAGAAAGATGACAATTGGCTAACCAACAACGCCTTCTCCCCGCCAATAATTACAAGCTTGCCATTCTTGACAAATTTGAGCTTCTGGTGTAAAGTGGAAGTAACAACTCCCACTTCATGAATCCATGACCTTCCTAATAAGCAACTGTAAGCCGGGTGGATATCCATTATTTGAAAAGTAATATGAAAATAACTCAGACCTATCTTTACTGGAAGGTCCACTTCACCAATTACCGTCTTGCGCGAACCATCAAAAGCCTTGACAATTACACCGTTATACCTCATGGGTGCTCCTTGGTAAGATAACTTTGACAAAGTTGACTTTGGAAGCACATTTAGTGACGACCCAGTGTCAACAAGCACGTTTGACAAAGCATCTTCCTTGCAATTCATCGAGATGTGCAAAGCCAAATTATGGTTTCTTCCCTCCTCAGGGAGTTCTTCTTCCCAAAAGCAGAGATTGTTGCAAGAAGTGATGTTAGCCACAATGTGATCGAACTGATCCATAGTAACATCATGTTCTACAAATGCTTGTTTGAGAAATCTCTATAGTGCTTCTCTGTGTGCTTCGGAATTCATCAGCAGAGACAACACTGAAATTTTTAAGGGGGTGTGGAGCAGCTGCTCTACCATATTGAACTCGCTCCTTTTGATTAGTCGGAGTACCTCATCATCATCATTGGTTTTCAAATTTCTGGATTCACCAGACTTATCTTTTGAACAACCAACTGGGTCTACACTAGGCACCTCCACTTTCTTACCAACATTTGTTTCCTCCTTATCCTTTGGGCCCAAACACTCGACCACTACTGGTCACCTTTGTAACATCAGCAATGCTCACCACTGAACTAGTCGTAGGTAACATGACCTCTTGACTATTCTTCATCATTGTAGCATTATACTGATACGACACAACTTTATCAGATGAATACAGGACTGGGCCCGCTAACCGTATTACCAATGGCAATACTGATCTTTGACTGTTGCTGTTACTGGAGTCATACTAGATTACCAACCTCTCTTGTTGCTTGAAAATGGGAACTATGACATTTACGTCGTCATCTACATGACGGGATTGAACAATTTGGATCATTCCTTCATCCATCAGACGTTTGATGTCCCTTTTCACAACTTCACAACCCCTCGGGTTAACACTACAAACAGCACAACCATCATGGTCGTGCTCACATTCACTTACCAAACAAACGTCCTTATTCATCTTCACTAAGGACCTCCTGATAAAACTCACATCAAAAACTTTGAATTCTCCAGGACAACCGTCCACCATATTCACCCATGAGCGGGCAAAGGGTTTGCTTTCACATTTGGCGCATCGTCCTTGAAGGACACCATACCACTCTTCATAAGCTTTTGAACCTCATACTTCAATGGATAGTAGTTTTCAATATCGTGTCCAGGTGCTCCTTGGTGAAAAGCACAACAGAGTTCAGGTTTATACCACCAAGGAAGTGGTTCTGGAATCTTGGGTGGGTTTCTTGGTTGGATTAGGTTCTTGAGAACCAAGGATGGATAAAGATCTGCATATGACATAGGAATCGGGTCAAAAGAGACCTTCTTCCTCTCAAAGTTTTGTTGATGATGATTGTTGTTGGTATTGTGGTTGTTGTAGGTGTTTGTTCTTTGTTACGGTTGTTGTTGACGTTGTGGTTGTTGTTGAATTGGTGTTTCTTGTTGATTAGAAAATACCAGAATAACGAAAGATACTTTATGATGATGATGTTGACGAGATGTTGGATTTCTTCTGATCTGAGGCATCCTCTGCCTCCCACTGATTACTACATTCGTCTCACTATCCTTCTTCTTACCGAAATTACTGCCATACCTCTTGCTTGTTGACGCTTTATCTTTTGACAAACGTCCCTCACGGACTCCTTCCTCAAGCCTCATCCCCATGTTCACCATTTCGGTAAAGTCACTAGGTGCACTAGCAATCATTCGTTCATAGTAAAATGAACTCATAGTTTTCAAGAAAATCTTTGTCATCTCTTTCTCCTCCAAAGGAGGAGTGATCTGGGCATCCAATTCCCTCCATCTTTGCGCGTACTCTTTAAATGTCTCTTTGTCCTTCTGAGACATAGACCTCAACTGGTCTCTATCAGGCGCCATATCTACATTATATTTATACTGCTTAACAAAAGCCTCCCCCAAGTCATTGAAAGTGAGAATGTTGGCACTGTCCAATCCCATATACCAACGGAGCGCAACGCAGGTCAGACTATCTTGAAAGTAGTGGATAAGCAATTGATCATTGTCGGTCTAAGTAGACATCTTGCAGGCGTACATCACAAGATGACTGAGTGGACAAGAGTTCCCCTTATACTTTTCAAAGTCAGGCACTTTGAACTTCACCGGGATCTTGACGTTGGGCACTAAGCACAACTCAGCAGCACTCTTCCCAAACAGGTCTTTACCTCTCAGCATCTTCAATTCCTTGCGCAACTCAAGAAACTGATCTTTCATCTCGTCCATCTTCTCATACACATCCGTACCCTCATACGGCTCAGAATGATAGATAATATCCTCTACGCGAGGCAAAGTATGCATAACGGGAGGTGGCACGGACATGACCGGGCTAGATGCCGACATGGAAGCAAAAGTAGGCGCAAAGCCTTCTGGCACAAAGTTGGACGACATTCCCCACGGGAATCCAGCAGGCATAGTTGGTGCGAAGTGGGCGGCAGTAGCAGGCACGATAGAGGTAGCCACCTCTGAAATAACAATCCTCGCGGGAGGAGTTGCAGGAGTTGGAGAAGATTGACTTTGGGCAGCAAGAACTGACTCCATCATGGCAGTCAGGCGGGAAATCTCATCCTTCAGTTCTCTGTCTCTTGCTCCAAATGCTCCATAATTCTCAGATGATTGACTCGGGTATTGTACCGGTGACTCAGCTTAGCTAAAGCACAGAAGAAACACCAATCAGACATCTGGCGAAAACCTGCTTATGCAAATGATGCATGAAATGCAATGCTTGTTTATTTATTTTTTACTTTCAAGGAACTTACTATATCATTTGCAAATATATATATATATATATATATATATATATATATATATATATATATATATATATATATATATATATATATATATATATATATTTGCAAATGATATAGTAAGTTCCTTGAAAGTAAAAAATAAATAAACAATATATATATATTTTTTACTTTCAAGGAACTTACTATATCATTTGCAAATATATATATATATATATATATATATATATATATATATATATATATATATATATATATATATATATATATATATATATATATATATATATATATATATATATATATATATATATATATATATATATATATATATATATATATATATATATATATATATATAATATATATATATATATATATATATATATATATATATAATATAAATATATATATATATATATATATATATATATATATAAATAAATAAATAATAAATATATATATATATATAAATATATATATATATATATATATATATATATATATATATATATATATATATATATATATATATATATATATATATATATATATATATATATATATATATATATATGGCAATTGCGATAATTTGATATGACCAAAAAAAATCTCTTTTTATTTATATAAATTGGAAGGATTACACTGAGTACAATTTCATAAAACAAATGAAAAATACAAGAGAAAAGGAGACTAGTCATCCTAAGGATCCCTAACAACAATGTCAGAAGATCCGGCTGAAGGCGCATACTTCCTTCGAATGCGACGGATCTCGGTCTCAAAAGAAGCCTTCATCCGAGTCTTCTTGAGGACAAGCTGATCAACAATCTTCTTCCAAGCAACGGAAGGCTGAGGCATGCTAGAAGATTGAACTTCTGGATCTCTCTGTCTTTTTGTCACTCGGTCTTCAAGTAGCTCAATAAGTGCATCTTTGTCCTTAGACTCCAACTGCAACTCTTCATTCTTCTTGCTCAAAGCACGGAAACACTCTTCCCACATATCCTTCTCCTTTTTCATCTTGGTGAGCGCGTCTTCCAACTCCTTTACATCTTAGTTAGGGAAGTTAATGGCTCAACCGCAACCATAGACATAGGTCTTTTGCAAGGATGAGGCATCTTCAACTCCATAGCTCTCTTTTTGACCCAAAGAGTGTAAGCTTCCCAAGCTACACAATTGCCCGGACCAAGCTCGGATCTTCCTTTCCTATACATATTATGCCAAGGATGCACAATCTTCTGCTTGAAATGTTGGGGATCTTTACCCTCTTGATAGAAAAGATCTTCTAACAACATGTTATTAGGTTTGTCTCTCAAGGGGAACCCAAGTTGACAACATACCAAAGCAGGATTGTAGTTAATTCCTCCTTGCATACCAATGAGAGGCACATTAGAGAATTCACCACAACTATCAATAATCTCCAAACTGCTCAAAGACGGATCATACCAAACTATATCATCATTAGTGAGAGACATAAGGCTCTGAGACCACCGTAGACATTGTTTGTTCTCCACAAAAGCAGGTGTCTGAGGCAAGTGCGAAATAAACCACTTGTATAGAAGAGGAATACAACAGACAATAGTTCCACCACCTTTAGAATTCCTTATATGCAAAGAGAAATACATATCACCCAACAGAGTAGGCACATGACTCCCAATCAATAAAAGTCTAATTGCGTTAACATCAACAAAACCATCAATGTTAGGGAACAAAGTTAATCCATAGATGAGAAACACAAAGATAGCTTCAAAAGCGTCCACACTACCGACTTGAGCAAAAGCAGTAGCTTCCTTGATGAGGAAATCAAATGGAAACCCAAACAATCCTCCTTTCTTCACCCAATGAGCCTCTATCTCAGACTTCTTCAAGTGAAGAGCTTCAGCAATAAGATGAGATTTGGGAATCTCTTCCAAACCACTAAAAAGCACTTTACTAAAAATAGGTATCCCCAGGAGATGAGAATACTCCTCCAATGTAGGAACAAGCTAAGAATCTGGGAAAGTGAAACAACGGTAGAGAGGATCATAGAACTGCACTAGCACACTCAAAAATCCTTCAACCACATCAGCAGACAAGATGGATAGAAGCTTCCCATGATGTTGTTTGAAGTCCAAGGGATCTAATACAAAAGTTGCTAGCTTCCTTAACTATTTATAGTCGGGACATCTGAAATTGTACTTTTTAGTGTTCCTTCGTCCATAATCCATGGTTTAAAAATATTTGCAAATAATACCCCAGTTCCTTGAAATTTTTGTGTGATGGATGTTATGATGCGCATGAATGCATGAATGCAACAATCACAAATAAGGGATCACACACAAGGCAAACAAAGGTCAAGGGATGAATCAAGTCATTATCAAGATCAATCATCCATTTTGGTGGGTTATGGTTTACACCTTATCAACACCCAAGTTCCATTGATATTGACAAGACTTGATTGGATCAACCAAGAATCAAGGGTTTATTGTAAGTCACGAGCATGATGTCTAGGTAAGAACCATCCCAAAGGAGTGAACTAAGGATAAAAACTGGTAGATCATGTTCTAAAAAGTTCCCAGAGTCTTAATTCCATCTATCGGATATTATAGGTTAAGATGACTGACTCATCGACTCATAATATTCTCAAGAGAAACTCGTCTGAGTGTAGTATCGCGTAACAACTGTTATCAAGTTTACACTTGAACAGTCTCCGCACTACGTCCTAAATAGGCCAAAAGGGGGTAAATATTCTACGGTCCTCAGCTTCTCGGACCCAATTAGAGATAGTAATGCCTAACCATAAATACTTGTGTGACATTTCCAAATCCAAAAGAGTCTCCACTTAGCAGATGGGTCTCAAGCCAACTTGTTAAAGACTACTCCATACAAGTCGAACATGACTATACCATCCTCCAATCTTAATTGCACTCAAGTTCGGGTTAGAACTTATCTCACCACTCAGAGATCACCAAACACAACATGCAAATTATATCACACATACATATATACAAACATCACTATATACAAACATACACACAAAAAGTAGGCTAAACCCACTGGAGACTACTCCCCATCAGAGTCGCCACTTAATTTCTGTAGCGGTAAATTCATGATCATCAAGCTATGGATAAGCGAGATCTCAAATAACAAGATTTTCCACCGCGCTTTTATTGTTTCCAAGGGAAAGGGGAAAAAGTACGAACAAAACCCAAAGACTAAGAAGTTTTCAAATCAAAACTAATAAAATGTCAGAGATTACAGGTAAGGGGGTTGGTTACACAGAGGGAAGGTGTTAGAACCCAAAGTGTCCTAGGTACTCATAGGGATCCCTTTTTGTGTGCATATGTACTTGGTATATGTAAGACCCCAATTTTGACCCTAAGATCCCTCATGTAATTCCATCATAAGCATTAGCGTTGGGATCATACCTTGGCATCCTCCTTACCCCTCCTTCATTGGGTTTGTTTTGGGAGAGATCACCAAGCACTTTGTGATTGTATCATACTTGTATTTTATCATTTCACTAACCATAATATCAAAAATATGTCTTTGCATTTGTCTAACTCTTTTGTAGGAAGGGCATGATTCCATTGATTCATCAAGTTCACATCTAGGGTTTGAGACCCTCATGAATAAAGAGCACAACCAAGAATGGATCCAATAGTGGTTATGAGAATTATATATGAGTCCCAATGTTCTCTACATATTATATTGATCAAGTTTTATTCAAGAGTTTGAGGGTGATTTGCCTTGGAAACCCTAGTTTGACTAGGTATCTTGAGTATCTTCTCCAACAAGCTATCTCACCAATTGATAAAATTTCTCAAGGGGCACTTCAAAATTCATCATCTTATGCATATATGATCTACCATGAGCCAATAAAGTCAAGATAATTGGAAGTTAGCAAGTTGGTTGATGGTGGTTGGCCTGATGGATTCATTTGATCAAAACTGGGTCTCCCTAGACCCTATCTCCTATAATTTTCACCATATGAAAATGATTCCAAGAGAAAAATGACTCTAAATGACATTACAAACAAATTTCATGTTGAGACCTAGAGCTATTTTTGCATGGAAATTCATTTTCTATGTTGAAACATTATAAGTCAGTTTGTCTAAACCCTAATTTGAAAGTCAACTTCCCAAGGCCATAACTTGCTCATTTTTTTATGATATGAAATATTTACAAGTTTCACAATCAAACTCAATGTGTCTACTTCAACGTTTATGTTTGTAGTGGAAGCTAATTCAACTTTTTTGAGCATGTGATATGAGGTTACATTATAGGTCACTTTTGACCTATACCGTTGATCAAATGATTTTTTCAAACTTCCAAAATGCATAACTCAATCATTTCAAATTCAAATTACATGAAATTGGGGACAATTTTGAAGGTATTTAAATGAACTACAACTTTGATGAAGACACTTTTCTCATTTGGACAAGGAATGCATAGGCTGCGCATGGCATGAACATGGTGTCATCACTTGGCAAGGATCAAAATGCACACTTGCCTTGCAATCCAAGCTGAATTCAGACTACCTAACATTCATTTGTTGACTTATGGCAATGATTTTATGGGCCTATGCACACCCATGCACCCATGCATCATCAATGACCAAATTTGGAAAGTGATTTCAAGTGTGCAAATATCAATGGTTTCAGCTATAAATAGAGCCTCATATGCTCAGCAATGAACACACATTCACACCAGCTTTGATCCCCCATCTCTAACCCTAACATTGCAAAGGATAAACCTTAGAAATTCCTTTGAATTTGAGGTTGAATTTCCACTGTTTTGAAATTAAAATCTCCAAAAATCCACAGCCTTGTAAGCATTCAATCCTTCTTCTGCAAGCATTTGGAGTGAGAACAAGCACGAGCAAGATCAAGATCAGTTAAATCCAGACCTCCATTAAAGGTATTTTCCAGAAATTTTGATCTCTTCGATTCTCTCAAATTCTTGCTCAGTTCTATTGATTCTTTGGTTGTCTGAAGTCCTACCAATGTAGGCAAGAAGATTGAGTTGCTTTGAGGCCAAATCGAAGCAACTTAGTTGATGTACCTCAAATTTCAACTCCATGTATCTCTCAATATACTTGGAGTTAGAGTGAATTGAGGTCAGATTCTAACTCAGTGTCATTTTTACTTTGAAATCATGTCCTTGTTTTTAATTTTGGTGATGGTTGAAGGTGGACCAGTCCGGTGAGGTCCACTGGAGAAGAAGACCGGAGCTATAACTCCGGCCATGCGCTGGCATGTCTACCAGCCACATGATCCATGTAATTTGTTTTAATCACGATCATTCCTTTTGAATACCAATGTTATGGCGCGCTGACTCATGTGCACGAAGGAACGCGTGTTTCTGGCCACTTGATCTACCACCTCAATTAATGAGGGAGATCAAGTGGTCCACGTTTTTTCTGATATTTTAATTTTCATTTTAATTGCGTTATTTCCAAAAAAAATCAAATATTTTTCTCTTTCATATTCTGAATTAAAATTATTTTTTGGATCATTATTAATATTTTTCATGAATTAATTGATTTTGCATTTGTTTTTAATTGTTTAAAAATATTTTTAAATGTCCAAAAATTATGAAATTCTTTCTCCAAGGCCCTTTGACCTTGTTTGACCTATGATAAATCTCATGGCCATTTCTTTGGTGTTTTAATGAGATTTTAGGAATTGGACAAAGCATATTTAATTTAAATGCACTATTTTAGAATTTTTTAATTTGAATAAATGCCAAATAAATTTGTTGACCAATTGTGATGACTTGTTTATGTTTGACTCTTGTTGTTGGGCATTGGTCAATGTTGATTTGACTTTGTCAAATTAATATCATTGGATTTAGGAGATTGATGGAATGTACATTCCATCTCCCAAAATGAATGGATGATATTAATTTGGTAAAAGTCCTCCTTTGACCAATTTGTGTTTTGATCCATTCCCCCCTCACTTCATCTTATCCCCTTTCTTCATTCATTCATTCCATTTGGCCTATGACATCTCAAAGTCCTAATGCTAGTTGATTGAAAAATTGACATGAGTATGGATGAGATTAGGTCACACCTTTGCATATTCTTTTTGTGTGTGGCATGTTTCATGAGCATAGTTCATTATACTATGTATCTAACATGCATTAACACAAAAATTCTATTGCCCAACCTCAAATAGTTATGACTTCTACATAAGTCCAATTACGATTGCCTAACATAGCGCTAAACTTGTGACATAAAAGACATAAGTATTCTAGTTAGTGAGATTGTAAGTCTCCCTTCTTTCATGGTATTGTGTGAAAACTTGGCCTTCTTTCCTTCCTTTGGAAGATGGTTTGGTTCAAGGATTCATGCTTGTGATAAGTGGGTCGAGTGTTCTCCAAAAAATGTCTTGAAATGAAAAGCAAAATCAAAACAATACTAACTTCTAACCAATTAACTACTAATTTTTAATTTCAAGCCTTTACTTTAATGCAATTTACTTTTAGCACTCTATTTCATTTGCCATTGTTCATATCATTCTAATTGTTTATGTTAATGCAATTTTCACTTTGTCCATTTGGACCATATTGTGTGATATATTTTGTTTGTGTATACTTTGCTTGTTTGTGTGGTCTTTGACCATTAATGTACATAATAATAACAAAAAGCCCTAAAAAACTTTTGAGTGGACTGTTGGCTTGATCTTGGACAAATGGACTTAGAATCTAGGCAACCTTCCTATGCTAAAGGAATTGGCCAATGCCAACTTGTTGAAGAACCAAATGCTTATAACTTGAAATTCATCTGATACATCTTTGAAGACCTCTCTAAGTTCATCTGCAACATGATCATTGTGAAGCTGTTATTTTGAACCTGTGACTTGTGGAATTCATCTGTTACATGGGCTATTTTGGATAAGATTATGGAATAGATAAGCTTGGATGTGGCCATCTTTATTTGATGCCTTGCTCTTCAAGATAATATAATTATGCATTTGTGTGTTGCTTGATTCTAAAAGTCGAAGGGAATTCTGGGTTTCTATTGACATTTTTGCCTATTGGATTGCTACCCATTTGGTCAGATCTTTTCAACTTTAAACTTTTAATTTTGTTCATAGGATAGTCTCTTCATCTTCTCCCCATTTATTTAATTTCAAAATCTCTCCCTCCATTTTTCAAAATCTTCTTTGTGTGAACTACTTTTGTTCTAAAACTTTGACCATTTTTGCAAAAAGATAGAAACTTTGGCCTTATGCCATTACATTTTTAAACTTATTTTCTTAAATCAAACTTGTAAATAGACTTAACTATACTTGACTTAAACTTTCGAAAAGCCAAAAAGAACTAACTCATTCAAACCATTTTTAGGCCCTTGTGCCTTTCAAACTTGTAAATAGATATACTCCACTTTGGAATTTGTATCACGAACTACGAGGTTTTGATCCCTCATTTTTATGTTGGTACGTAGGCACAAGACCGAAGGTCTTGTCAAACACGAAAATATAATTAATGAATTCTTTTCTCATCCCCCATTCTATTTGTTTGTAAACATCACTTTATACCAAGTACATATGCACACAAAAAGGGCTCCCTAGGAGTACCTATGACACTTTGGGTGCTAACACCTTCCCTTTGTGTAACCAACCCCCTTACCTGTAATCTCTGACTTTTTATTACTTTTGATTTGAAAACTTCTTACTTTTGGGTTTTGTTCGTACTTTTTCCCTTTTTCCTTGGAAATAATAAAAGCGCTGTGGCGACTCTTGTTATTTGATCTCTAGCTTGTCAATAGCTTGATGATCATGAACTTCCCGCTACAGAAATTAAGTGGCGACTCTACTGGGGAGTGGTCTCTAGTGGATTTAGCCTACTTTTTGTGTGAATATATTTGTATATATGTGATGTTTGTATATATGTGTGATATAATCTGCTTGTTGTGCATGGTGATCTCTCAGTGGTAAGATAAGTTCTAACCCGAACTTTAGTGCAATTATGATAGGAGGATGGTATAGTCATGTTCGACTTGTGTGGAGTAGTCCTTAATAAGTTGGCTTGAGATCCATCTGCTTAGTGGAGACTCCTTTGGATTTGGAAATGTCACACAAGTATTTGTGGTTAGGCACTCCTATTTCTAATTGGGTCTGAGAAGCTGAGGACCTTAGAACATTTAACCTATCTTGGCCTATTTAGGACGTAGTGTGGAAACTGTTCAAGTGTAGACTTGATAACAGTTGTTACGTGATACTACACTCAGACGAGTTTCTCTTGAGAATATTATGGATTGATGAGTCAATCATCTTAACTTGTAATATTTGATAGATGGAATTAAGACTCTAAGAACTTTTTAGAACATGATATACAGGTTTTTATCCTTAGTTCACTCCTTTGGAATGGGTCTTACCCAGACTCCATGCTCGTGACTCACAACAAACCCTTGATTCTTGGTTGATCCAATCAAGTCTTGTCAATATCAATGGAACTTGGGTTTTGATAAGGTGAAAGCCATAATCCTCCAAAATGGATGATTGATCCTGACAATGACTTGATTCATACCTTGAACTTTGTTTGCCTTGTGTGTGATCCCTTATTTGTGATTGTTGCGTTCATGCATTCATACGCATCATAACATTCATGACACGAAAATTTCAAGGAACTAAGGTATCATTTGCAAATATTTTCAGACCATGGATTATGGACGAAGGAACACTAAGAAGTACAGTTTCAGATGTCCCAACTTGAAAGAGTTAAGGAAGCTAGCATCTTTTGTATTAGATCTCTTGGACTTCAAACAACGTCATGGGAAGCTTCTGTCTATCTTGTCTGCTGATGTGGTTGAAGGACTTTTGAGTGTGCTAGTGCAATTCTATGATCCTCTCTACCATTGTTTCACTTTCCCATATTTTCAACTCGTGGCTACCATGGAGGAGTATCCTCATCTTTTGGGGATACCTATTTCTAGTAGAGTTCCTTTTTATGGATTGGAGGAGATTCCCCGGTCTAGTATTATTGCTGAAGCTCTTAACTTGAAGAAGTCTGAGATAGAGGCTCATTGGGTGAAGAAAGGAGGGTTATTTGATTTTCCATCCGTTTTCCTCATCAAGGAAGCTACTTTTTTTGCTCAAGCTGGTAGTGTGGACGCTTTTGAAGTTATCTTTATGTTGCTCATCAATGGATTAGCTTTGTTCCCTAACATTGACGGTTTTGTTGATGTTAATGCCATTAGACTTTTCTTGATTGGGAATCTTGTGCCTACTTTGTTGGGTGAAATGTATTTCTCTCTGCATCTAAGGAATTCTAAGGGTGGGGGAACGATTGTCTGTTGTATTCCTCTTCTGTACAAGTGGTTTATTTCGCACTTGCCTCAGACATCTGCTTTTATGGAGAACAAACAATGTCTAAGGTGGTCTCAGAGACTTATGTCTCTCACTAATGATGCTATAGTTTTCTATGATCCATCCTTAAGCAGTTTGGAGATTATTGATAGTTGTGGCGAATTCTCTAATGTGCCTCTCATTGGTACACAAGAGGGAATTAACTACAACCCTGCTTTGGCTCGTCGTCAACTTGGGTTCCCCTTGAGAGACAGACCTAATAACATGTTGTTAGAAGGTCTTTTCTATCAAGAGGGTAAAGATCCCTATCATTTAAAGCAGAAGATTGTGCATGCTTGGCATAATGTGCATAGGAAAGGAAGATTCGAGCTTGGTTCGCACAATTGTGTAGCTTTGGAAGCTTACACTCTTTGGGTGAAGAAGAGAGCTATGGAGTTGAAGATGCCTTATCCTTGTGAAAGAGCTATGTATATGGTTGTGGTTGAGCCATTAACTCTCCCTACCCAAGATGTAGAGGAGTTGGAAGACGCACTCGTCAAGATGAAGCAAGAGAAGGATATGTGGGAAGAGAGTTTCCTTGCTTTGAGAAAGAAGCATGAAGAGTTACAATTGGAGTCTAAGGACAAAGATGCACTTATCGAGCTACTTGAAGACCGAGTGACGAAGAGACAGAGAGAGCCAGAGGTTTCATCTTTTAGCATGCCTCAGCCTTCCATTGCTTGGAAGAAGATTGTTGATCAGCTTGTCCTCGAGAAGACTCAGATGAAGGCTTCTTTTGAGACCGAGATCCGTCGCATTCGAAGGAAGTACGTGCCTTCAGTCAGATCTTCTGTTATTGTTGTTAGGGATGCTTAGTATGACTAGTCTCCTTTTCTCTTGTATCTTTTTGTTTTGGTTTCTGAAAATTGTACTCAATGTAATCCTTCCAATTTATTAAATAAAAAGAGATTTTTGGTCATATCAAATTGTTGTAATTTCCATTTAAATATTATATATTTGCAAATGATATAGTAAGTTCCTTGAAAAATAAAAATAATCAAGCATTGCATTTCATGCATCATTTGCAATGACAGGTTTTCGCCAGATGTCTGATTGGTGTTTTTTCTGTGCTTTGCGCCTACATTTGCTTCCATGCCGGCATCTAGCCCAATCATGTCCGTGCCACCTCCCGTTGTGCA
Source organism: Lathyrus oleraceus (assembly GCF_024323335.1). Taxonomy (NCBI): domain Eukaryota; kingdom Viridiplantae; phylum Streptophyta; class Magnoliopsida; order Fabales; family Fabaceae; genus Lathyrus; species Lathyrus oleraceus. Next base: position 528,874,358 of record NC_066581.1, read on the forward strand.
CACTTTGCCTCGCGTAGAGGATACCATCTATCATTCTGACCTGTCTGAGGGTCTGGATGTTTATGAGAAGATGGACGAAATGAAAGATCAGTTTTTTGAGTTGCGCAAGGAATTGAAGACGTTGAGAGGTAAATATTTGTTTGGGAAGAGTGTTGTTGAGTTGTGCTTAGTGCCCCACGTCATGATCCCGGTGAAGTTCAAAGTGCCTGACTTTGAAAAATATAAGGGGAACTCTTGTCCGCTCAGTCATCTTGTGATGTATGCCCGCAAGATGTCTACTCAGACTGACAATGATCAATTGCTTATTCACTACTTCCAAGATAGCCTGACTGGTGCTAGACTCCGTTGGTGCATGGGGTTGGATAGTGTAAGCATTCGTACTTTCAACGAATTGGGAGAGGCTTTTGTGAAGCAATACAAGTATAATGTGGACATGGTGCCGGATAGATACTAGTTGAGGTCTATGTCTCAGAAGGACAAAGAGACATTTAAAGAATACGCGCAAAGATGGAGGGAGTTGGATTCCCAGATCACTCCTCCTTTGGAGGAGAAAGAGATGACAAAAATCTTCTTGAAAACTATGAGTTAATTTTATTATGAACGCATGATCGCTAGTGCCCCCAGTGATTTTACCGAAATGGTAAACATGGGGATGAGTCTTGATAAAGGAGTCCGTGAAGGACGGTTGTCAAGAGATGAGGCGTCAACAAGCAAGAAATATGGTAGTAACTTTGGTAAGAAAAAGGATAGTGAGACCAACGCAGTAATCAATGGGAGGTAGAAGAGGCCTCAGATCAGAAGAAATCCACCACCCCGTCAACATCATCATCATCATCATGTGTCATCAGTAATTCCGGTATTTTCTAATCAACAAGCAACACCAATTCAACAACAACAACAACATCAATGTCAACAACAACAACCGCAAGAAAGAACGAACACCTACAATAACAACAATACCAACAACAATCATCATCAGTAGAACTTTGAGAGGAATAAGGTCTCTTTTGACCCGATTCCTATGTCATATGCAGAGTTGTATTCCTCGATAGTTCTCAAGAACTTAATTCAATCGAGGAACCCGCCGCATATCCCAGAACCACTTCCCTGGTGGTATAAACATGAGCTTCGTTGTGCTTTTCATCAAGGAGCACCAGGATACGATATTGAAAACTGTTATCCATTGAAGTATGAGGTTCAAAAGCTTATGAAGAGTGGTATGATGTCCTTTGAGGACCACACGCCAAATGTGAAATTAAACCCTTTGCCCGCTCATGGGAACTCTTCAGTGAATATGGTGGACGGTTGTCCTGGAGAATTCAAGGTTTATGACGTTCGGTTTATCCGAAGATCCTTGGTGCACATGCATAAGGATATTTGTATGGTGAGTGACTGTGAACATGACCATGATGGTTGTGTTGTTTGTAGTGTGAACCCAAGAGGGTGTGATGTAGTGAAAACGGACATCCAACATATGATGGATGAAGGCATGATCCAAATTGTTCAATCTCGTCATGCAGATGACGACGTCAATGTCATGGTACCCATTTTCAAGCAACAAGAGCGGTTGGTAATTCAATATGATAGCAGCAACAATAATAATGTTAATAAAACATCAGTATCGCCGTTGGTAATACGATTAGCGGGCCCAATCCCGTATTCATCTGATAAGGCTGTACCATACCAGTATAATGCTACAATGATAAAGAATGGTCAAGAGGTCCCGTTACCTACGACTTGTTCAGTAATGAGCATTGCCGATGTAACGAAGGTGACCCGCAATGGTCGAGTGTTTGGGCCAGTGTTCCCATAAAACAAAGGAGAAAAGATTGTTGGTAAGAAGATGGAGGTGCCTAATGTAGATCCGGTTGGTTGTTCAAAAGATAAGTCTGGTGAATCCAGCAACTTGAAAGCCAATGATGATGATGAGGTACTCCGATTGATAAAAAAGAGCGAGTTTAATGTGGTTGAGCAGCTGCTCCAGATTCCCTCAAAAATCTCAGTGTTGTCTCTGCTGATGAATTCCGAAGTACATAGAGAAGCACTACAGAGAGTTCTTGAACAAGCATACGTAGAGCATGATGTTACTGTCGATCAGTTTGATCACATCGTGGCTAACATCACTTCATGCAATAATCTGAGCTTCTGCGATGAAGAACTTCCTGAGGAGGGAAGAAATCAAAACCTGGCTTTGCATATTTCAATGAACTGAAATGAGGATGCTTTGTCAAATGTGCTTGTTGACACCAAATCATCATTGAATGTGCTTCCAAAGTCAACTTTGTCAAAGTTATCTTACCAAGGAGCGCCCATGAGATATAACGGTGTAATCGTCAAAGGCTTTGATGGTTTGCGCAAGACAGTAATTGGTGAAGTGGACCTTCCGGTTAAGATAGGTCTGAGTGATTTTCAGATTACTTTTCTATAGCAAGGTATTCATTACCTTTAGATTTATTGACTAAATCAAAAGTAAACCATACAAGTCGAGTCGCCACTGCACTTCTATTTATCCAAAGGAAATGTTAGAAAGCGAACAAAAACCGAGAAGTTTTAACGAATCAAAAACTAATAAAAATGTCAGAGATCGGGGTAAAGGGGTTGGTTATGCAATGGGAAGGTGTTAAGCACCCAAAACATCCTAGGTACTCCTAGGGAGCCCTTTTTACACTTGTTGTAAGGTTGGTATTTTGTGAAAATTTGTTTGTGCAAACATGATTGGGGAGATGAGAAGAGAATATACAAGTTATTTACAATTTTGTGTTTGAATGGATAAACCCATTGCCTACATACCATCTTAAAAAAAATTAGGATCAAAACCTCGTAGTTCGGGGTAAAAATCTCAAAACAAGTTGGTGAATTGATTGGTCCAAAAGCCTTAAGGTCTTTTGTTATCCAAGGGAGAAAACTCAATCTAACAACCACAAATCCACCATGTGAGGGTAGCTTCAACATGCTAGTGAGGGGTTAACCCTATAATAAGCATGGAAGACTCATTGTCCATCACTAAGGATATAGGTGAGTATTATATCTACCTCAAGGATAACTGAAACCTAATAGCTAAAGGTTATGAAAAGTTTTGATAAGAAAGTGGCCATTGAAACCACAAAAGCATTTGAATGGGTTATATTTACCAATGAAAAGTATTTACAAAATATGGTCAAAGTTGACTTAAAGATTCAATTCAAAATAAGTGTGATAAAAAGAAAGTTTGAAAATCAAAAGCATAATGCTTAGGTTTCTAATGTTTGAAAAGAAGTGTTAATGTTTGCACAAAATTTTTGGCTAGGGTTAGAGTGGAGGGAAGAAGAAGAATGGCTAAGTCCTAAGCATACAAAGAGATGAAGGGAAAGAAATAAGACCATAAATGGAGTTCCCTTCTTGAGATCATATTGATGATCCAAGTAGCTCCCATCCTTTGGAATAAGCAAGCAAATAAGTGTATACTCAATCAATCAATAAAGAAGCAAAGCTCTTAGGAATCTTCCAACGGCTCTTTTATCTCTCTCTTTAGAAGCTCATGACAATGGTTTTTCACTTAGGCTTAATGTTGGAATCCCTAGCACAAGAACACACACATCAAAAAGTTCTATAAAGCAAACAAAGAATGGACAAGAAGGAGTTTAGAAATTGGTCCTTTCAAAGTTCTCTTCAACATTTGTAGCATTCTAAAGGCCTAAAGCCTAGTTGCTCTTTAACTTTTATAGCACTCTAAAGGCATAAGGTCTAGTTTCTCTTTGACTCCATTTTTGCATAGGAAATATCCTGAAGTCTAAGTCCTTTTTTATCCATTCTTGCATTTTGGTCCACAACAATCAAAACAAAAGCACAAGCACAATAGTATATACACAATTATGTGCTCAAGTGAGCAAAAGGTAAATTGCATTAACATAAACATGGGCTCAAATGAGCAAAGGGCAAAAGAAAATGAATAATATGTACAAGAATAGTAAATTGCATAAATGTAAAGTACAAGAATTAAATGTTAATGGTTAATGGTTAGTATTAGTGTGCCATAAGACAATTTAGCGCTATGTTAAGTAATCGTAATTGGACTTATGTAGAAGTCACAACTATCTGAGGCCGGTCAATAATAATGTAGGCAACAACACAAGTTAGAGATCTTGATTAGTGAATCAAGCTCCTACAACTTGCCATGCCAAAAGAAGAAGAAAAATGTTCTTGTATTGATTTAGGTTCTTTGCTTGATTAGGAAACAACCTATCCTTAATGCAAAATCATTCACTTGATCCATGATCAAGATGAATTAGATTTGAATCAAGGAAGGTTAAACCTCCCATGTATCAAGGCTAACCACCAATCTTTAACTCATTGATCAAAAAAGAAAAAGAAGAAGAAGAAGAAGAAGATGAATAATAAAGTGCATTAATGGAAATGAAATGAGGTAATCACTAAGCATTGACCAAAGATAGAGGAGATCAAGGTCAAACAATAGTAAACAGAAGCAAAATGAAAATTAGAAGTCAAGAAACAAATAAAATATTTTTGGTATTTTTCAAAATTAAAATAATACTTGAATTAAAATAATAAAGAAAGGTCAAACTTCAAATTCACTTCAAATCAACTTTGAAAAGTCCAAGTGAATTATCCTAAGTTCGACAAGGTCAAACAAAGTTTGACAAAAAATTTCAGCATTTTTAAAAGTCAGAAAATATTTTTAATCAATTAAAAATGCATAAAAATAACCTAATTGAATTAAAATCTCAAATAAATCTCAAATCAATTAATAAATTGATGAGAATATTTTTCATAGATCTATCATCATTCAAAGAGGTTGGAAAAATATTTTTGTATTTCCTGAATATCAAAAACTATTTTAAATAAATTAAAAATACCCAGAAAAGAGAAAATTCTTAAAAAATACCAAATAATAAAATAAAAAATATTAAAAATCATTTTTAGAAACTAGAAATTAAAAGAAGAAAAATGCAATTGGTCTCACATTTTTTGGACCAATGATGAAGGAGATATGAATTTTTTAAATGAAATGGAATTAAAAGAAATAAAAGAAAATTGAAATCAGAAATAAAAAAGCAAAAAAAACATGGAGCTTAGATGAAGAGCTTATTAATTGAGCTGACAAATCGCTTGGTCCACACATGCACGCCTACCAAACAATTCAGTCAATGCAATCACACCTTGCCTTTAAACAAGTCATAACATTGAGTGGCCATGATCAAAACTGGAAAACAAAATGCACGACCAAGATTAAATCTGGAGACCAGACGGTGGTGTACACCACCGTCTTCTCCGGCCAGCTTCCGGCGACGGTCAAAATTTGCAGAGAAATAAAGTTCACCAAATGCCACGATCCAAGTATCAAATGAAAGCTAGGGTGATGTACATCACCCTTGTACCAACCAAATTCGCTCTAGGCTTCGATAGTAAGAGGAATCAGAGCTTGAATTTTGGGGTGTTCAACTGAAACTTGTTGAATTTTGAAAATTCAAAGCTCAAAATGATTGCCTCTATGTAGAGGACTTCAGACAACACAGCAACAACAAGAAACAAGCAATATACAAAGAGATTGAAAGAAAATAAAATCTGAAGTGAACCTCTGAAATGCAGAGCTTGAAGGCATGATCTCTTGATGCTTATGCTTGCAGTGTACTCTATGGATCAAGGTGAGCAAGGCTCAGGAACTTTAGATATAAAAATCAATCAAGGAAATTGAAGTTTAGATCTAAAAAATTTGAGAGAAAATGGTGATTTCCTTTGAGTATGGTTAAGGTGTGATTCGTGCAGCATAACAGGTGCCCTTAGGTTGTTGAAATGAGAGGCCTGAAGCACTTATTTATAACAAAGGAATGGCTGAGTGCATGATCATTTCATGTGCATGGATGGAAGGGCCTTCATGCATGGGCCTGCACAGGCGCATGGAAGGCCCAATTCCACTTGGATTTGCAAGCTTATGCCAAATGAAATCAGAATGGTCGTGCCAATTGTGTATGCTTAGCTCATGCAATGCATTTTTAATGAGTTTCCAAAACTGTACCAACTTGTTCATCTCTTCGAAAATGGCATTTCCCAAACTGAAGCATAACCTTATGGGTAATGGTTGGAAATATTTTTGCATGAGGATTATTTGTTATGTTGACAAAAACTTCATTTGACATTTGGAAGTTGGTGAAAAATGATAATGAAGTGTAGGGTGCAAAACATGTACATGTGAAAATTTCAAAAATGGCCAAACTTCAGGCCCTTCTGTTTCAGTGATGCAAGCTCCAAATGAAAAAACCTTCAACATCGAAGTTGTATATATTTTCAACATAATCAACTTTGACGTAAATTTTGCATCATTTAGATTTTTTATGAATAAGTTATGGGCTCTTGAAGTTGGACTTTTTCACATTTCGACGCCTTTGGTCCAAAGTGACCTATAATGTTTTGCATTAGCACATGTATTTATTTTAGGATTTTGAAAATTTGTTCAACATAACAATTGAAGTAAACATTTTAAGATTTTCAATGAATTTGATCCCACCTCAAAATCATGAAAAATGAATGAGTTATGTCCTTGGGAAGTTGACCCAAAATTAGGGTTTCAGTCAAAATGACCTATAATGTTTTGAAATGGATGATGACCTTCCAAGCTTCAAATCAATTTTTGATGGACATGAAAGTTGTTCATATGGTTCTCACGAACATTGTTTCTCTTGGGGTCATCTGCTTTTGACAAACACATTAAAAGTTAGGTCTCAGTGTACTTCAAAATAGTCAGATGAATTGACTGATCAACTTCTCAAGTCCAAAACTTATATCTTGATGAATTGATGATTGAGGACACTCAAATAAGCTCAAATATGCATTAAATAATGAATTAAAGAACTTACCTTGATTGCTTTTTATCATAGGTTGAGGTTGCTTCATGAGCAAGGCATAGTTGATGAATAGATGAATTAGGGTTTCCTTGGGAAACAAGCCTCAAACCCCTTGGTTTGCTTTGATAAAAATGAAGAATTGAGATACTTGAGAGGCATATTTGATGGATGAGAGCTTTGGGAACCATTGCCATGCTTGCTTTCATCTTCACTTGGCCATATCAATGCACATAGGATCTCCTAGAAGCTTTGGATCTTGTGACTGCTCAAACTACAAAAAAAAAGATGTTAGTGACATATTTTTGTGCTTTTGGTTAGTAAATAAAATGAGAAAAGCAATTCAAGCATGCTTGGTGATCTCAAATCAACTCAAGAAAAAGTTCCCACCCTAGGATAAGGAGCCAAGATGTTATGATCCTTGAGGCAAGATGCAAATGCAATGTTATGATGCCATGAGGGATCTTAGGGTCAAAATTGGGGTCTTACAGATGCCCCTATTTAAGGTCATTCTAGTCGGAGATATGAAGGTTAAAATCTTCGTCTCGACGAGGTAGAATGGGCTTAAATAATAACAAAGAGATGAATTTTGGTCCCTAAGACACCTCATGATGCAAATGTATGTATGCAAAAGGTAATACTCCGTGGGGATATATGCCCACAAAGAAAAAAGAAATCAGGAGAAACTGAAAATCCATAAGGGTAATACACTCATAAATGGGACAGAGACTCTAGGGACTCTAATGGGGATAAGAAAGGGAATAAAATGCTTGAGCAGGTCACGACTTAAAACTTGCTGAGAGACACGAGAGGAATTCCATGAAAATAAATCAATGAAAGGACTCAAGCTGACACAAAGATGCATGTATTGGGGAATATGCCAATACCGCAAGGATATCCGTAAAGGATACTTGGGATAAAATCCGGATTCAGATGGGGAAAATCCACTAAGGGTCCTCGCTGGGGAAATGTCCAAAGAGGACTCATCTGAGGAAACAACAGAATGAGGTATTACCCCTGGGTAATAAGCTCAAGGAGACATGTGATCAAAACACCGGTATGAGGGTGAAAAAACAACACGCTCGGGGAGAATGAATATCTAAGACCGGTATGAGGGCTATAAATATCAAACATCCAAAATCATCTGAGGAAGACCTAAAAAGGTATATTTTGACTCAGGAAATCTGACTCTGCAGGGGACAAAAAGTCATAATAGGGAGCAGAAAAGGAAGGAACACCAAGGATACCGGTTACTGGGCATATAATAGGTGACCAACCAAGCGTGAATTAGGGAATATTTCCAAGACACTCATCATCCGAAAGGAGAGCTGAAAAAAGCATACTCGATTACAGGATGGACATTCGATTCCATAAGGAAATACGAATCTTACTCGACTGAGGAAGAACAAAAGACTTTGACCAAAGAGCGCATGAGATATATTATCTATTACCGTCAGAACGTAGATAATATACTCACATGGAAGATTGTCCACAACCGGTTACTGGGTTAATAAAAGATAAATCGACCAAAAGGAAAGGACATCGGGATACCGAACACTAGGTATAAAATGATGACCAATCAAAGGGATAAACAATCGTTACCAATCAACGGTAAAGGAAATATGACTCGTGGGGGATAAGTTGCTTTATTAGAGCAACTATCCAAGAGATATATCACCGGTTACTGGGAGATATACTCAAAAGTGAAGGAATATCAATACCGAATATTGGATAAAGATAACCAACAAGGAGGGGATTACATCTACCAGATACTAGGTAGAAAACCACAGAAGAGTAACCACCATCGGTTAGGATGAACAAAATAAGGTTAACTCTGCAAGGGGATAAAAATGGGGTTTACAACTACCGGTATGAGGGTAGAAAACTGTAGAAATAGGACTTACAACTACCGGTTACTGGGTAGAAGGCCATAGACTCCGCCGAGGGAAAGATGGACAATTACTGTTTACTGAGCAATCATTCATCTAAACTGTGGGGCAGTGCAGGGGAATAACAAGAGCAGTCGGTCTAGGAACAAACTAGAGAGACCCAATGAAACAAGACTCAACCCAATTAGGATATAACTTAGGGGAGTAATTCCATCCCAATACATGTTTTGGGAGGAAACTGAAATAACAACCGTCCACGAGGACATAACTCAGTGAGGAACATGGAAGAAAGGATAGACACTTTCTGCCTATGAGGCTGACTATATATGGAGAGATCAGACACAAACATCTTCCCGGGAAAATATGTATCACCAGATAGCAGGAGACAACAATCAAAGATATATATGGAAAAAATGCAATATGAATATCTGAAATGTCAAAATTATGCACGTATACGCGTGGTTTATGTATGATGAATGCTGACAAACAGACATATCTAACACAACCAGGTCCAAGAATTAATGAACGAGCATCTGGTACTACATCTCAAAAGAGAAAGCCAGGCCCACTGGAAAACATCTAATATGATGGGGACGACAGATACCGGGAACAAAGATCTTTGTAGGGAAAGGAGAAGCAGTCACTCCCGCTGGGGAAGGGATCAACACATCTTCCTTAGAAATTCCAATGCCTAGATGCAATCAGACAAAGTCTTAGCTGGAGAATCTCACCACGGATAAAATCCGCCGTAGAAGCAACCTTACTGGAAAAATTATCAAAGAGAGAAATGAAACTCTGTGGGGAATGACCACCAATCAAAAGTTCCAAACCTACAAATTTCCTTGCACTGCTAGATAAATCATTCATGCCGAGGAGAAAAGAACACTACTCCGCTGGGGATGAAAAGATAAACATCTTCATCAACCACTCTGTTCGGGAGGAAACAACAAATGGGCTCTGATCAGACAACTCCACTAGGGAAACGCTGCTGACGACCGAACTAGGGATTATCCATAGGCAATCTACTAGGGATATCCTGCTGGTGACCATACTGGGGAGTAAACGTGGGATTAACCCTGCTGAGGATGGTCGAGGAGCAAATCTGCTGGAGATCAAAGTAGACAAGTTCGCAGGGGAAAAGCTACAAACTAAACTTGATGATAATTCTGCTCATGCTGGGGATTTCCTGCTCACCCTAGCAGAGAGATTTCTAACTTGAAGTGAGGGAAAACCAACTTCTTCAGAAAGATTAGCATATTCAGTTTATCAATCTATAAGGGATTTTAGGTAAATCCACTCAAGGGATGACAACCATATAATTGATAGCACAAATGCTAAATCCAGACTCACTGGGGAGCTAGAAGATCAAGACCAGACTCCCAAACTCTCCGGGGATTTAGTGGGGCTTAACTTCTTCTGCACTCGCGGGGGAGACAATCCTGGAAGATAATGAAGAGGATACAAGTATTCTGGGAATATGAATAAATGTCTTACCCTTTTGGAGATCATGCCATCCTTGGGAGAGCACTGAAGACGTCACAAGTATCCTTTTGTCATTATGAATGTTCACTTTGTTTAAAACAATTTATGAAAATTTTAAAACAATGATATTTATCAATTAAAACATGCAAAATATTTGTTGAATAGAAACAAATAAGAGTGCAAAGAATTGGATAAAGGCTCAAATTTATTTGATGGAATGGTAGTCTGCAAATGGCAAGACTCCATGGATCTTTACAAATTTGAAATTGGTGATATATATTGGAAAAAGGCTACATTGAACATAATGACCATTTCTCCACCAACTCTGAATCCGGTGTATTCGAAGCTTCAGTTGACGATGACTGAGCGAGAACCTTTGACAGATGACAGTTATAGAACAAAGTCTTGTCAGGATGCAGTTACTTGTCAAATCCCTAATTTTTGCCTAGATTGCCCCAGGGTGAGGTACTCAATCTAGCGGGATACATATTCATTTTTTTATGTCTCTAATTTTTTCTTGGATCGCCCTTTCGGGTTTTCACTCCACCGAGACACTCATTTTTTCCTAAGCTGCCCTTTCGGGTTTTCAACTTAGCGAGCTATTCTGTTTTTATTTTAGGCGAAGTATTTCTTGATTGCATCGGAATTCACAGAGCGAGTGAAATCCTCCCCATCCATAGTTGTAAGTATCAAAGCACCGCCTAAAATGGCTCTCTTAACAACATATGGACCTTCATGGTTTGGAGTCCACTTGCCCCTGGAATCGGGCGCGAAAGACAAGAATTTCTTGAGCACAAGGTCACCTTCTCGGAACACGCGAGGCTTGATCTTCTTATCAAAGGATTTCTTCATCCTCTGCTGATATAACTGACCATGGCACATGGCAATCAATCTTTTCTTATCTATCAAATTCAGTTGGTCATAACGACTCTGAACCCATTCAGCATCAGTCAACTTGGCTTCCATCAAGACTCTCATTGATGGGATCTCCACCTCTACTGGGAGCACAACCTCCATGCCATATACAAGGGAGAAAGGGGTTGCCCCTGTTGAAGTGCGGACAGATGTACAATATCCATGCAAAGCAAATGGCAACATCTCATGCCAATCTTTGTACGTAACAACCATGTTCTGGACAATTTTCTTGATATTCTTATTAGCAGCTTCAACAGCCCCATTCATCTTGGGTCTATAAGGAGAAGAATTATGGTGCGCAATCTTGAACTCGCTACACAACTCTTTCATCATCTTGTTGTTCAAGTTAGATCCATTATCAGTAATGATCTTGTCTGGCACACCATAACGGCATATGAGTTGATTCTTGATAAACTTCACAACCACCTGCTTGGTCACGTTTGCATATGACGCCGCTTCAACCCACTTGGTGAAGTAATCAGTTGCTACGAGAATAAACTTGTGACTGTTGGATGCTTTCGGCTCTATTATGCCAATCATGTCAATTCCCCACATGGAGAAAGGTCATGGAGATGAAATCACATTCATAAGTGTCGGCGGAATATGAATGTTATCCGCATAAATCTGACACTTGTGGCATTTCTTCACATATTTGCAGCAGTCAGACTCCATTGTCAGCTAATAGTAGCCTGCTCTCAACATCTTTCTAGCCATGGCATGTCCATTGGAATGAGTACCAGATGAACCCTCATGGACCTCGGTCATTAACAGGTCTGCTTCATATCTATCCACGCATCTGAGCAGAACCATGTCAAAATTCCTCTTATAAAGCACATCGCCATTGAGGTAGAAACTTCCTGATAATCTCCTCAGAGTCTTTCTATCTTTGACAGATGCCCCAGGCGGGTAAATCTGGCTCTGAAGAAAGCATTTGATATCATAATACCATGGTTTATCATCTTTCACTTCTTCCACTGCAAATACATAAGCTGGTCTATCCAAGCGCATCACAATGATATTGGGAACCTCATTCCAGAGTCTCACCACGATCATCGAAGCAAGTCTAGCAAGTGCATCTTCCATCTGATTCTCATCTCGAGGAATATGATGGAAGTCAACCTCAGTAAAGAATGTTGAAATCCTCCTCGCATAATCTCTATATGGGATGAGGACAGGCTGATTCGTCTCCCATTCACCTTTAATCTGATTAACAACAAGGGCCGAATCACCATAAACAACAAGATGCTTGATCCTAAGATCAATACATTCTTCCAATCCCATAATACGGGCCTCATATTCCGCCATATTATTCGTGCATTTGAAAGTTAACCTTGCTGTAAAAGGAAAATGTGTGCCCTGAGGAGTAATAATCACGACCCCAATACCATTTCCACATTGATTTACAGCGCCATCAAATACCATACTCCATCGGGAACCAGGCTCTGGCCCTTCATCGAGCGTAGGCTCATCACAATCTTTCATTTTCAAATACAGAATCTCCTCATCTTGGAAGTCATACTGAACTGACTGATAACCCTCAATTGGTTGATGTGCCAAGTGGTCAGCCAAGATACTACCTTGAATAGCCTTCTGAGCTCGATACTCAATATCATACCCAGACAACAACATCTTCCAACGGGAAATCCTCCCAGTTAAAGCAGGCTTCTCAAAGATATACTTGATTGGATCCATTTTGGATATCAACCAAGTCGTATGATTCAACATATACTGGCGTAAGCGCTTAGCAGCCCAAGCCAAAGCACAACATGTTTCTCAAGCATTGAGTATCGAGACTCATAATCGGTGAACTTCTTAATCAGGTAGTAGACATCATATTCTTTCTTCCCTGATTCGTCTTGCTGACCAAGGACACAACCCACTGAGTCTTCAAGAACTGTCAGATACATAATCAATGGTCTCCCTTCCACAGGCAGGGACATAATTGGAGTCTCGGACAGATACTCTTTAATAATGTCAAAGGCTTTTTGGCAATCCTCGATCTAATCATGACGTTGATCTTTCTGGAGGAGCTTGAATATCGGCGCACATGTGGCAGTCATGTGGGATATAAATCTGGAAATATAATTCAAGCGGCCAAGAAAACCTCGGACTTGCTTCTCAATTTTGGGCACAGGCATCTCTTGTATTGCTTTGACCTTGGCAGGATCAACTTCAATACCTCTCTCACTGACAATAAAGCCCAATAACTTGCCGGAACGGACTCCAAATGTACACTTGTTAGGATTCAGACGAAGCTTATACTTCCTCAAACGCTGAAAAAGCTTCAACAAGTGCTCTACATGTTCAACTTCCGTTCTCGACTTCGTAATCATATCATCGACATACACCTCAATCTCCTTTTGCATCATATCATGAAACAAGGTAGTCATAGCTCGTTGATACGTGGCTCCAGCGTTCTTCAAACCGAAGGGCATCACTCGATAACAGAATGTTCCCCAAGGTGTGATGAATGTTGTCTTCTCCATATCCTCGGGTGCCATCTTAATTTGATTATATCCGGAAAATCCATCCATCAATGAGAAGACATTGAATTTAGCTGTATTATCTACCAGCATATCAATATGTGGTAGAGGGAAATCATCTTTCAGACTAGCTTTATTCAAGTCTCTATAGTCCACACACATTCGTGATTTTCCATCTTTCTTAGGCACGGGCACAATATTGGCCACCCATTGAGGATATGTAGAAGTCACCAGAAACCCCACATCAATTTGCTTCTGAACTTCCTCTTTGATCTTCACTGCCATGTCGGGATGAGTTCTTCTGAGCTTCTGCTTCACACGCACACACTCAGGCTTCAACGGCAGGAAATGTTGCACGATATCAGCATCCAGACCAGGCATGTCTTCATATGACCAGGCAAAGACGTCGACGTATTCTCGTAGCAACTCAATCAACCCATTCTTAACAGATTCTTCCAGAAGTGCCCAAATCTTCACTTCTCGCACACAATCCTCAGACCCCAAGTTGACTATTTCCAGATTCTCAAGATGCGGCTGAATGATCTTCTCTTCGTGCTTAAGTAGACGGGTAATCTCGTCAGGAATCTCTTCAACATCATCTTCTTCGGCCTCAAATACAGGGAACTCAAAGTTGGGAGACCGTGTTGGATCATTATGTTCAATGGGTTTGATCAACCTGCATAATGATTTTGGATATAAAAGAGATTTTAGAATTCAAACAAGGCAAATCATTATGCAGATGAAAAGATTGATTTTATTCTATTTTTAAGGTTTTATGTCATCACCAATTTCATGCAAAAAGCAAAAAGTGAAAATAATTGGAAAAACAAACATTTAACATGAATTTATTGAATGAAAATATCATTGTATTTATGAGCCAACAATGTCATCACTCCTCCTTTTGGCATGGGAGAAGGGTTTTTAAACAAAATGAACATTACGTTGACTTATGGACAACTGTCGGAACCTCAACAGCAACCCAGTTATTGCAGACCCCTCCATGGATGACAAAGTTGTCAGAATCTTCCTCTGCATCCTCTTCCATAATAGCAGCAATTTCCTCGTCTTGGACGGCGTGGATGAACTCACCACTCTGAAACAACCCAAACTTGTTTAAAGTGCTACAAGAATACCCTATGTCAGCCCGAGATTTATTGTTTTCCATCTTGATCATTTGTCATAAACCGGTAGTTATGCCATGCTCAATGGCCAACTTAGCATCATTGTAGGATGCAAATGAAGAAGTTCCTTTTTTAGTAGGCTCAGCAATAGATGAAGCTTGGAACGGTGTTCCAACTTCATCCTCAGCATCTATATAAGAAAAGGAAGACAGATGGCTAACCAGGAGAGCCTTCTCTCCCCCTACCACCACCAGCTTTTTGCTCTTGACAAACTTCAATTTCTGGTGTAGGGTGGATGTCACGGCGCCTGCCTCGTGAATCCATGGTCTGCCCAACAGACATCTATATAATGGGTAGATATCCATGACCTGGAAAGTGATCTAGAAATCACTTGGTCCAATCTTGACTGGGAGCTCAACCTCTCCAATCACCGTTTTGCGGGATCCATCAAAAGCTTTCACCACCACTCCACTCTGCCTCATGGGAGGCCCCAGGTATGAAAATCTAGCCAGAGTGGACTTTGGCAACACATTCAGTCATGATCCAGTGTCTACCAGCACATTAGATATGGCATCATCCTTGCAGCTCATAGATATGTGAAGTGCCAAATTGTGGTCTCTTCCCTCCTCAAGGAGATCAGCATCAAAAAAACTCAAATTGTTACAAGCAGTAATGTTTGAAGCAATACTATCGAATTTTTCTATTGTGACATCATGGTCTACATACGCCACATCCAACACCTTCTACAGAGCTTCGTGGTGTGGTTCTGAGTTCATAAGCAAAGACAGTACAAAGATCTTTGACAGCGTTTGTAGAAGCCGATCTACAACGTTGTATTCACTCCTCTTGATGAGCCTCAACATCTCATCACAGTCTTCTTTCATGGTGCCATTCTGGCCAGCAGCGACAAGAGTTCTTACAACAGTGGCAGGTTTACTAGCAACAAGTGCCGGATTCGGAGCAATAACAACATTCCCAACCGGGTGCACAACATAATCAGCAACATCATCCCTTCTGGTGTCATCCTGGGGATTCGGCGGAGTCGAGAAAACACGATCGCTACGGGTCAGGCCGCTGACATCGGCAATATTAACAACAGAAGTAGAGGGCAGGGGCACCTTCTTCCCATCCTCCAATGCCACAACATTGTAACGATAGGGGACAACTTTATCAGAAGAATATGGCATAGGGCCAGCTGGTTTAATTATCAGAGAGGGAGAAGCCTTCTGTTTGCTGCCATCATACCGGATGATAACAGGCTTTGGGATCTGAAATACCGGAGATATCAGATTGACTTCATCATCAACATCGTGATTTTGAAGTATTTCAATTACACCTTCATCCAGCATTTCTTGGATGTCTTTACGGACTTGGCGACATCCCCTCTGATTGACAGTGCAAACACGACATCTGTCATGGTCGTGCTCATAGTGACTGTATTCACACAACAGTCTGTGTATCTCGACCAGTGATTGTCGAATATGGCTGATATATTTGACTTTATATTTACCAGGGCAGCCCTGGACCATGTTGACAGAGGATTTCCCATGCTCGGGCAATGGGTTCTTCTTCACATTGGGACCTACGTCCTTGAAACACAAGATACCACTTCTCACAAGGTCTTGAACCTTGGTCTTCAGCAAGCAACAGTTTTCCACGTCATGTCCGGGGGCACCATAATGATAAACACAATGTAACTCGGGCTTATACCACCACTAAGGGTTGGTAGGTATAGCCGGTGGATCGCGTGGAGTAATCAGTTTCCTCTCTATCAAAGAGGGATATAACTCTGCATAGGTCATAGGAATAAGATCAAAGGTGACCCTCTTCCTCTCATAGCTGGTACTAGTCTGATTGTTGTTTTGAGGCTGGTAGGCCTGCTGTTGAGGACGGTGATGTTGTTGTTGATATTGTTGATGTTGCTATTGTTGATTATTATTGTGCTGATAATGCTGATTTTCTATGAAAACAGGTGCTATGTGAGCCACTTGATGCTGATTACCGGCGGGACGCACGGTCTTCCTCCTTACTGAGGGTCTTCTTGATTTAATATGGGAGGTCACAACATGTGCCTCGCCATCTTTCTTCTTTCCAAACGCCCCATATCATTTGGCAGAAGAGCCTTCTTCTCTGGTCAGGCGCCCTTCCCTGACTCCTTCCTCCAAACGCATCCCCATGTTCACCATCTCGGTGAAATCAGAAGGAGCGTTGGCAATCATCCGCTCATAATAAAATGAGCTCAAGGTCTTCAAGAAGATCTTGGCCATTTCTTTCTTTTCCAGCGGAGGCACAATCTGTGCTGCTAACTCTCACCACCTTTGGGCGTACTCTTCGAAAGTTTCCTTGTCCTTCTGGGACATGGCTCTCAATTGATCCCTATCGGGAGCGATATCCACGTTATACTTGTATTGCTTGACGAAAGCTTTGCCAAGGTCATTGAAGGATCAAATGTTTGCACTGTCCAAGCCCATATACCATCTCAGGGAAGCACCAGACAAACTGTCATGGAAATAGTGTATAAGAAGCTGATCATTGTCGGTCTGAGTCGATATCTTCCTTGCATACATAACCAGGTGGCTGAGAGGGCAAGTATTTCCCTTGTACTTTTCAAAGTTAGGTACTTTGAACTTTACAAGGATTTTAACATTTGGAACTAGGCAGAGTTCAGCAGCAGACTTGCCAAAGAGGTCTTTTCCTTTGAGAGTTTTGAGTTCCTTGTGGAGCTCAAGAAACTGATCGTTCATAGCGTCCATCTTTTCATAAACATCTGGGCCCTCAGACGTCTCAGAATGGTAGATGGTGTCGTCTACTGTTGAAAAGTATATCTTCGGCAAATATTTTATATCGTATCCACAGAGATTGGTTGATATTACCGTCGTTCTATAATCCAAATGTTGTAAGTTTAGAAAGTAACAAGGTTGTTTTGGTTGGAAAGTTATCTTGTGAGTAAATGTCACTAAAAACAGTAAAATGGTTTTAATCTAATATAAAAGTTTGGCAAGATTGGAGTTCACTATTTCAAATGTTTATGCTTCCTTATGAAAACTATATAGATTTAAGATTATTGATGATGTTCAAGTATCCTCTCAAAGTCATTTATGTCTAAATGATATTGTGATAATCACTATATTGATCCTTAGACGATCTCTCCACCTAACTATCAATATAGCAATCTTTAATGTTTAATACCAAAGAAGAGTAATGAATAAATCTATCTCTACAACTTATTCACTACTTGAAAATCTGTTTTATGTCAAGACTCAAATAATCTCTCTCGACAACTACTCAAATCTGGTTTTCAACTTAGGGCAAAAACAGTATTCAATACATCAACAATCTTTATCATATATATAAATCAAATGGAATACATAAACATATGAGAATAGCTACTACCTCCAATCTTGACAAAAGAGAGTTTAGCTCCTCATCATCATTGTTCAAAGCAGAAAGTTAAAGAAGAAAAACTCTGTTTTTCTCTCTTACAAAAAGCTCTCAATATCAATGTGTGAATGATAATAGTGTCCCTCTCAATGCCCTAGAATAATGTATTTGTTTCTAACAAAATAAGTTGACATTTCCCTAAATGGTCATTGTCATCTAAAGCAGAAAAGCAATTCCCAGGCAGACATCAAAATGGCAATAAACTTTTCCTGCAGAACAGCACTTTTGACCCTCAGCCAGCTTGCTGGATTCGCAGCCTTCGCGGCGCGAAGGCAGTTCGCGGCGCGAACTGTTGCTTCTCCAGCTTCCTTGTTTGGCAAGCTTCCTCCAAGATGTGGTATTGCAATCCAAAGCCTTCTTGTCCCAGAAATTCTACAAAACTAACAAAAATGTGAAATAACTATTCAAAACAAAATAAATTAAACCTAATTGCATTTATACAAAATAGTGAGAATAAAAGTGTGTAATAACATCAAAACTTGGTAAAAGGGACCAATAAAATGATATAAAAAGTAGTACTAATTTGTCCCTAACATCTACTCTTGGCATAGTATGCACGATAGGAGGTGGAACGGCGAGGACCGGGCTAGATGCTGGCAGAGAAGCAAATGTAGGGGCAAGACCCTCAGGAACAAAGTTGGCAGGCATCCCCCAGGGAAACCCGACTGACATAGCAGTTGGTGCAAAGTAGGCGCTGGCCGTAGGCACTGTTGAAGAGGCAATCTCAGAGATGACTGTCCTTTGGGGAGGAGTTGAAGGTGTCGGAGACGACTGGCTCTGGGCGGCCATGAAAGACTCCATCGGGGCAGTCAATCTGGCCACTTCCTCCTTGAGTTCACGGTTCTCTTGCTCTAGATGATCCATCAGTCTTGAAGCGTTGGCTCGAGTGTAGTACCGGTGAGTCAGCTTGTCTTCAAAATAAATGAAGAATACAGAGTTAGACCATTGAACAAGAAGCCTGGAGCAAAACCTGCTTATGCACATGATGCATGCAATGCTTGTGCCTATGATTTGTTTTTATTTAACAGAGGAACTTTAGAGTCCTATTTGCAAATATTTGAAAATATTAATCATTTAGACATATATGGAAATATCATATCAATAATATCTGGAATATATTTTTACACCAAAGAAGTACAGTCTTGGTAACCAAATACAATACAAGAGAGAAGGAAAGTGAACATCCTATGGAACCCTAAAAACAATCGTCTAAAGCTCTGAAGACTGGAAGATAAGTTGCACGAAGCCTCTTCACCTCCCTCTCATAGGTTGCCTCCATATCCGCCTTCTCTTTGGAAAGTCGATCATACTTCCTCTTCCAGAGCTTGGAAGACTGAGGAATAAGAGAAGTCACCACATCATCAGGCTCGTCGATGACCTGATGCTCAAGAAACTCTATCAATGCATCCTTCTCTCTAAGCTGCGGAAGTAGCTCCTCTCGTTCACGGATCCAAGCACGTGAACGGTCTTCGTCTTTCAACTCCTCTACTCCTTGGTCAGGGAGGGTTGAAGGTGTCACCACAACCAAAGGTGTAGGTCTCGGATACTCATAAGGCATAAGGTACTCGGAAGCTCTCCTCCTCACCCATGAGGTATAGGGTTCCAAAGCAATACAGTTCTTCGGACCAAGCTCTTTCCTTCCCTTCCTATGGATCTTGCGCCAAGCGCGAACCATCCTGCCCTTCAAGCCTTGGGGATCTTTACCCTCCTGAAGAATACACCTTCTAACAGAATGTTATTAGGCTTATCCTTTAGGGGGAACCCAAGCTGACGACGTGCCAAGATAGGGTTGTAGTTAATTCCACCACATGTACCAAGAAGAGGCACATTGGAGAATTCACCAAAAGAGTCGATAATCTGCACACCATCATATACACGGTTGTACCAAGAGATATCATCATTAGTGAGAGACATAAGTCTCGTGGACCACCATAAACATCCCTTGTTCTCTTTGAAGGCGACCGTCTGCGGTAAGTGAGAAATAAACCACTTATACAACAGAGGCAAACAGCACACAATGGCACCACCACCCTTTGCATTCCTCATATGCAAAGAAAAGTAAGTGTCACCCAACAGAGTTGGAACGGGATTAAGAGTAGAGAAAATCCTAATAACGTTCACATCCACAAACTTGTCGATGTTGGGGAATAACACTAGCCCATAGATGAGAAGTACAAATATGACTTCAAAGGCGTCCTCACTCATGGCCTTCCCATATAAAGTAGCTTAAGCAATGAGGAACTCAGAAGGGAGACCTTGAATTCCACCTTTGGTAGTCATAGGAGCACCAACCAGAGATTCATCTATATGCAACATATCAGCTATCTCTTGAGAAGTAGGAACCCTCTCTAAGCCACTGAACGACAACTGATCTAGGATAGGTATACCCACAAGATAGGCATACTCCTCAAGCGTAGGCAAAAGCTGGAAATATGGAAATGTGAAGCAACGGTACAAGGGATCATAGGACTGCACCAATACACTCATCAAACCTTCGTCCACTTGAGTAGCCAGAATAGATAGAAGCTTCCCATGACGAGCCTTGAAACCCAAGGGATCTAATACATAGGATGTCAAATTCCTTAGCTCTTTTAAATCGGGTTATCGGAAACTGTACTTCTTCGTATTCCTTCTTTGTCTATCCATGTCTGAAAATTTGCAAATAGACCTCTTAAGTTCCTTGAAAATTTTCTCATTATTTGATGATATGGATGCAAATGGGTGCATGAATGCATGGATGTAACAATCGCACTCAAGGATCAAGCAAAGCACACCACACAAAGGTCACGGGATGGATCAAGTCATCCTTAATATCAATCATCCATTTTGGTGGATTATAGTTTACACCTTATCAACATCCAAGTTCCATTGATATTAAGGATACAAGAACGGATCAACCATGAATCACGGGTTTGTTGCAACTCATGAGCATGGAGTCTCGGTTAAGGACCACCCAAAGGGAGTGTACTAGGGTTTAAACCTGCCAAACATGTTCTAAAAGAGGTTCCCATAGTCATCATCCCATCTTTCGGATATCATCGGATAAACGACTACTCGTATTCCAAAAATATTTTCAAGAGAGACTCTTATGAGTGTAGTATCGCGTAACAATCGTACCAAATCTTACACTTGAACAACTTTCGCACTATGTCCTAAAGAATAGGCCAAGATGGGTTTGGTAAACTAAGGTCCTTGGCTTCTAAGGTCTATATTGGAAAGAGTAATGCCTAACCACGACTACTCGTATGACATTATTGATCCCAACATGACCTCCACCAAGTGAATGGGCTTAGAGTCAACTTGCTAAGGAATAACTCCACACAAGTCAACAAGACTATGCCATTCTCCTATCCTAAGTGCACTCGAGTTCGGGTATAGAACTCATCTCACAAAGATCACCAAGCATACAAGCAATTAATATATCAAGCAATTCAATCATTACATATAATACAGTAATCCCAAATTGCACAAAAATACGTCACAAAAAATAATATACAATACAATACAACAAATATAAAAAGTAGGCTAAACCCACTAGGCAAATGTCCCCAGCAGAGTCGCCACTTTCTGTAGCGGGGTATTCGTTACCTTTAGATTTATTGACTAAATCAAAAGTAAACCATACAAGTCGAGTCGCCACCGCACTTCTATTTATCCAAAGGAAAGGTTAGAAAGCGAACAAAAACCGAGAAGTTTTGTCGAATCAAAAACTAATAAAAATGCCAGAGATCGGGGTAAGGGGGTTGGTTATGCAATGGGAAGGTGTTAAGCACCCAAAACATCCTAGGTACTCCTAAGGAGCCCTTTTCACACTTGTTGTAAGGTTGGTATTTTGTGAAAATTTGTTTGTGCAAACATGATTGGGGAGATGAGAAGACAATATACAAGTTATTTACAATTTTGTGTTTGAATGGATAAACCCATTGCCTTCGTACCATCTTAAAAAAGATTAGGATCAAAACCTCGTAGTTCGGGGTAAAAATCTCAAAACAAGTTGGTGAATTGATTGGTCCAAAATCCTTAAGGTCTTTTGTTATCCAAGGGAGAAAACTCAACCTAACAACCACAAATCCACCATGTGAGGATAACTTCAACATGCTAGTGAGGCGTTAACCCTATAATAAGCATGGAAGACTCATTGTCCATCACTAAGGATATAAGTGAGTATTGTATCTACCTCAAGGATAACTCAAACCTAATAGCTAAAGGTTATGAAAAGTTTTGACAAGAAAGTGTCCATTGAAACCACAAAAGCATTTGAATGGGTTATATTTATCAATGAAAAGTATTTACAAAATATGGTCAAAGTTGAATTAAATATTCAATTCAAAATAAGTGTTATAAAAAGAAAGTTTGAAAATCAAAAGCATAATGCTTAGGTTTCTAATGTTTGAAAAGAAGTGTTAATGTTTGCACAAAAGTTTTGGCTTGGGTTAGAGTGGAGGGAAGAAGAAGAATGGCTAAGTCCTAAGCATACAAACAGATGAAGGGAAAGAAATAAGACCACAAATGGAGTTCCCTTCTTGAGATCATATTGATGATCCAAGTAGCTCTCATCCTTTCGAATAAGCAAGCAAATAGGTGTATACTCAAGCAATCAATCAAGCAAGCAAAGCTCTTAGGATCTTCCAATGGCTCTTGTATCTCTCCCTTTAGAAGCTCATGACAATGGTTCTTCACTTAGGCTCAATGTTGGAATCCCTAGCACAAGAACACACACATCAAAAAGTTCTATAAAGAAAACAAAGAATGAACAAGGAGTTTAGAAATTGGTCCTTTCAAAGTTCTCTTCAACATTTGTAGCATTCTAAAGGCCTAAAGCCTAGTTGCTCTTTGATTTTTATAGCACTCTAAATGCCTAAGGCCTAGTTCCTCTTTGACTCCATTTTTGCATAGGAAATGTCCTAAAGTCTATGTCCTTTTTTATCCATTCTTGCATTTTGGTCCATAACAATCAAAACAAAAGCACAAGCACAATAGTATATACACAATTATGTGCTCAAGTGAGCAAAAGGCAAATTGGATTAACATAAACATGTGCTCAAATGAGCAAAGGGCAAAAGCAAATGAATAATATGTACAAGAATAGTAAATTGCATAAATGTAAAGTGCAAGAATTAAATGTTAATGGTTAATGGTTAGTATTAGTGTGCCATACGGCAATTTAGCGCTATGTTAAGCAATCGTAATTGGACTTATGTAGAAGTCACCACTATCTGAGGCCGGTCAATAATAATGTAGGCAACAACACAAGTTAGAGATCTTGGTTAGTGAATCAAGCTCCTACAACTTGCCATGCCAAAAGAAGAAGAGAAATGATCTTGTATTGATTTAGGTTCTTTGCTTGATTAGGAAGCAACCTATCCTTAATGCAAAGCCATTCACTTGATCCATGATCAAGATGAATTAGATTTGAATCAAGGAAGGTTAAACCTCCCATATATCAAGGTTAACCACCAATCTTTAACTCATTGATCAAAAAAGAAAAAGAAAAAGAAGAAGAAGATGAATAATAAAGTGCACTAATGGAAATGAAATGAGGTAATCAACAAGCATTGACCAAAGATAGAGGAGATCAAGGTCAAACAATAGTAAACAGAAGCAAAATGAAAATTAGAAGTCAAGAAACAAATAAAATATTTTTGGTATTTTTCAAAATTAAAATAATACTTGAATTAAAATAATAAAGAAAGGTCAAACTTCAAATTCACTTCAAATCAACTTTGAAAAGTCCAAGTGAATTATCCTAAGTTCAACAAGGTCAAACAAAGTTTGACAAAAAATTTCAGCATTTTTAGAAGTCAGAAACTATTTTTAATCAATTAAAAATGCATAAAAATAACCTAATTGAATTAAAATCTCAAATAAATCTCAAATCAATTAATAAATTGATGAGAATATTTTTCATAGATCTATCATCATTCAAATAGGTTGGAAAAATATTTTTGTATTTTTTGAAAATCAAAAACTATTTTAAATAAATTAAAAATAACCAGAAAAGAGAAAATTCTTAAAAAATATCAAATGATAAAATAAAAAATATTAAAAATTATTTTTAGAAACTAGAAATTAAAAGAAGAAAAATGCAATTGGTCTCACATTTTTTGGACCAATAATGAAGGAGATATGAATTTTTTAAATGAAATGGAATTAAAAGAAATAAAAGAAAATTGAAATCAGAAATAAAAAAGCAAAAAAACGTGGAGCATTAGATGAAGAGCTCATTAATTGAGCTGGCGAATCGCTTGGTCCACCCATGCGCGCCTACCAAACGCTTTAGTAAATGCAATCACACCTTGCCTTTAAACAAGTCATAACATTGAGTGGCTATGATCAAAACTGGAAAACAAAACGCACGACCAAGATTTAATCTGGAGACCAGACGGTGGTGTACACCACCGTCTTCTCCGGCCAGCTTCCGGCGACGGTCAAAATTTGCAGAGAAAAAAAGTTCACCAAATGCCACGATCCAAGTATCAAATGAAAGCTGGGGTGATGTACATCACCCCTGTACCAACCAAATTCGCTCTAGGCTTCCATAGTAAGAGGAATTAGAGCTTGAATTTTGGGGTGTTCAACTGAAACTTGTTTTTGAAAATTCAAAGCTCAAAATGATTGCATCTATGTAGAGGACTTCAGACAACACAACAACAACAAGAAACAAGCAATATACAAAGTGATTCGAAGAAAATAAAATCTGAAGTGAACCTCTGAAATGCAGAGCTTGAAGGTACGATCTCTTGATGCTTATGCTTGCAGTGTACTCTATGGATCAAGGTGAGCAAGGCTTAGTAACTTTAGATCTAAAAATCAAGGAAATTAAAGTTTAGATCAGAAAATTTTGAGAGAAAATGGTGAGTTCCTTTGAGTATGGTTAAGGTGTGATTCGTGCAGCATAGCAGGTGCCCTTAGGTTGTTGAAATGAAAGGCCTGAAGCACTTATTTATAGCAAAGGAATGGCTGAGTGCATGATCATTTCGTGTGCATGGATGGAAAGGGCCTCCATGCATGGGCCTGTACAGGCGCATGGAGGGCCCAATTCCACTTGGATTTGCAAGCTTATGCCAAATGAAATCAGAATGGTCGTGCAGATTGTGTATGCTTAGCTCATGCAATGCATTTTTAATGAGTTTCCAAAATTGTACCAACTTGTTCATCTCTTCGAAAATGGCATTTCCCAAACTGAAGCATAACCTTATGGGTAATGGTTGGAAAGATTTTTGCATTAGGATCATTTGTTATGTTGACCAAAACTTCATTTGACATTTGGAAGTTGGTGAAAAATGATCATGAAGTGTAGGGTGCAAAACATGTACATGTGAAAATTTCAAAAATGGCCAAATTTCAGGCCCTTCTGTTTCAATGATGAAAGCTCCAAATGACAAAACCTTCAACATAGAAATAGTAGATCTTTTCAAGATAATCAAGTTGGACGTAAATTTTGCATCATTTGGATTTTTTATGAAGAAGTTACGGGCACTTGAAGTTGGACTTTTTCACATTTCAATGCCTTTGGTCCAAAGTGACCTATAATGTTTTGCATTATCACATGTATTTATTTTAGGATTTTGAAACTTTGTTCCAAATAACAATTGAATTAAACATCTTAAGATTTCCAATGCATTTGATCCCACCTCAAAATCATGAAAAATGAATGAGTTATGTCCTTGGGAAGTTGACCCAAAATTAGGGTTTCAGTCTAAATGACCTATAATGTTTTGAAATGGATGATGACCTTAAAAGCTTCAAATCAATTTTTGATGAACATTAAAGTTTTTCATATGGTTCTCAAGAATGTTTTTTCTCTTGGGGTTATCTCCATTTGACAAACAAATTAAAAGTTAGGTCTCAGTGTACTTCAAAATAGTTAAATGAACTGACTGATCAACTTCTCAAGTCCAAAACTCATATCTTGATGAATTGATGATTGAGGACACTCAAATAAGCTCAAATATGCATTAAATGATGAATTAAAGAACTTCCCTTGATTTCTTTTGATCATAGGTTGAGGTTGCTTCATGAGCAAGACATAGTTGATGAACAGATGAATTAGCGTTTCCTTGGGAAACAAGCCTCAAACCCCTTGGTTTGCTTTGATCAAAATGAATAATTGAGATACTTGGGAGGCATATTTGATGGATGAGAGCTTTGGGAACCATTTCCATGCTTGCTTTCATCTTCACTTGGCCATATCAATGCACATAGGATCTCCTAGAAGCTTTGGATCTTGTGACTGCTCAAACTACAAACAAAAGATGTTAGTGACATATTTTTGTGCTTTTGGTTAGTAAATAAAATGAGAAAAGCAATAATATGCAATTCAAGCATGCTTGGTGATCTCAAATCAACTCAAGAAAAAGTTCCCACCCTAGGGTAAGGAGCCAAGATGCTATGATCCTTATGGCAAGATGCAAATGCAATGTTATGATGCCATGAGGGATCTTAGGGTCAAAATTGGGGTCTTACACTTTTCAAGTAATGGATATCCACCCGGCCTACAACTGTTTATTGGGAAGGCCATGGATTCATGAGGCAGGAGCTGTTACCTCCACTCTGCATCAGAAATTGAAATTTGTCAAGAATGGCGAGCTTGTGATTGTTGGAGGAGAGAAAATGATGTTGGTTAGCCATTTGTCATCTTTCTTGTATGTTGAAGCTAAGGATGGGGTTGGAACTCCGTCCCAAGCCTTGTCTATTGCTGCTGAGAAGAGAGTTGGGGCACCTATGTCCTCGTTGAAAGATGCTCAGAAGATTGTAGAAGAAGGCAGTGTTGATCAGTGGGGGCGCATGGTAGAGGTCTCCGACAACAAAGGCAGAACCGGTTTGGTGTTCCAGAAAGACTCATCAATTGAAAGATCTGAAGATATGCAATTCAGCTTCCGTAGCGGAGGGTTCATTCATGGCAATGAACAACACTTAGCTGTCGTGCTATAGGATAGTGAAGAGGAAGATTGTACCAACTTTGTAACGCATGGAAAGACATGCAACAATTGGACTGCTGTTGATATTCCTGTTATTTTGCATCGATCTAAGTAATTGCTTTTATATTTTAAAATCCTTCTCCTATGCCTAAGGGAGAAGTGGACATTGTTTGGGCATTTTAAATTAATCATTAATAAAATTAATTATATTCATCCACATCTTTGATGTTTATTTTTACTTTTTGCTTTATTCGGAAAATGGTAATCACAAAAAACTTAAATAAACAATATAATTGTCCATCTGCATAATATTTTGTCACAAATTTACTTCTCTAAAATCAAAATATCAAATCATTATGCAGGTTGGTTCCTAACCCCATTGAATACAATGATCCTTCTCCTTCTCCAAAATTTGAATTCCCTTTGTTTGAGGCCGAGGAGGAAAGTGATGTAGAAGTGAGTGATGAATTGCCTCGTCTTTTTGAGCAAGATGAAAAGATTATTCAGCCGTTTGAAGAGCAGATTGAGCTAGTCAACTTGGGTTCAAAAGATGATGTAAAGGAAGTCAAGATTGGGTCTCGACTGTGTCCAGATGCTAAGAAGGGGTTGATTGATCTTCTTCGAGAGTATTCAGATGTGTTTGCTTGGTCCTATCAAGACATTCCTGGTTTGGATTCTGAGATTGTGGAGCATAGATTACCGTTGAAGCCAGAATGCCCGCCAGTCAAGCAGAAGTTGAGAAGAACGCATCCTGATATGGCTGTGAAGATCAAAGAGGAAGTGCAGAAGCAGATTGATGCCGGTCTCCTTGTAACAACTGAGTATCCTCAATTGGTGGCCAATATTATGCCTGTGCCGAAGAAAGATGGAAAAGTCCGCATGTGTGTCGATTATAGAGATTTGAATAAATCCATTCTGAAAGATGATTTCCCTATGCCACACATTGATATCTTGGTAGACAATACTGCTAAATTCAAAGTCTCTTCATTTATGGATGGATTTTCCGGTTATAATCAGATCAAGATGGCACCCAAAGATATGGAGAAAACCACATTCATTACACCTTGGGGAACATTCTGTTATAGAGTGATGCCTTTCGGTTTAAAGAATGCTGGTGCAACTTACCAAAGAGCAATGACTACTCTTTTTCATGATATGATGCATAAAGAGATTGAAGTATATGTCAATGACATTATTGCTAAATCAATTAATGAAGAAGAACATGTTGAGCATTTCTTGAAGCTATTCCAGCGTTTGAGGAAGTATAAACTGCGCTTGAATCCCAATAAGTGTACTTTTGGTGTTCGGTCTGGTAAGTTGTTGGGCTTTATTGTCAGCGAGAAGGGTATTGAAGTTGATCCTGACAAGGTCAAAGCAATACAAGAGATGCATGCGCCCAAAACTGAGACGCAAGTCAGAGGTTTTCTTGGCCGCTTGAATTATATTTCCAGATTCATTTCCCACATGACTGCCACATGTGCACCTATATTCAAGATTCTTAGGAAAGATCGGTCTTGTGATTGGACCGAAGATTGCAAGAAAGCTTTTGACAGTATCAAGGAATATTTGCTTGAACCTCCGATTTTGTCTCCCCCTATTGAAGGAAGACTGTTGATTATGTATTTGACTGTACTTGAAGATAGTATGGGTTGTGTTCGTAGTCAGAAAGATGAGACTGGAAAGAAAGAATTTGCAATTTACTACCTCAGTAAGAAGTTCACCGACTGTGAGACTCGGCATTCTATGCTTGAGAAGACTTGTTGCGCATTAGCTTGGGTTGCTAAGCGTCTGCGTCAGTATATGTTGAATCATACCACTTGGTTGATATCCGAAATGGATCCAATCAAGTATATATTTGAGAAGCCTGCTTTAACTGGGAGAATTTCCTGTTGGAAGATGTTATTATCAGAGTATGATATTGAATACTGATCTCAAAAAGCGATCAAAGGTAGTATCTTGGCTGACCATTTCGCTCACCAACCAATTAAAGATTACCAGTCAGTGCAATAGGATTTTCTTGATGAAGATATTTTGTACTTGAAAATGAAAGATTGTGATGAACCATTGCTTGAAGAAGGGCCAGAACCTGGTTCTTGTTGGGGCATGGTGTTTGATGGAGTTGTTAATCAATATGGAAATGACATTGGGGCAGTGATTATTACTCCTCAAGGCACGCATCTACCATTTACAGCTAGATTGACTTTCAAATATACAAACAACATGGCAGAATATGAAGCTTGCAATATGGGGCTTGAAAAGGCCATGAGTCTCAGAATCAAGCATCTGGATGTCTTTGGAGATTCCGCTTTGGTTGTGAATCAGATGAAAAGAGAATGGGAGACAAATCAACCCGGTTTAGTACCATGTAGAGATTATGCAAGGAGGATTTCAACTTTCTTTACAAAGGTTGAATTTCATCATATCCCTCGAGATGAAAACCGGATGGCAGATGCTCTTACAACATTGGCATCAATGATTGTAGTGAAGTATTGGAATGAAGTTCCTAATTTATCTGTGATGCATCTTGATAGGCCAACTCATGTGTTTGTTGTTGAAGAGATTAAAGATGAAAAGTCGCGGTATTATGACATCAAATGTTTCCTCCAAAGTCAGATTTACCCATCTGGGGCATCTTTGAAAGATAAGAAGAATTTGAGAAGATTAACTAGTAATTTCTACTTGAATGGTGATATACTGCACAAGAGAAACTTCGACATGGTTTTGCTCAGATGAATAGATAGACACGAAGCAGACTTATTGATGACCGAAGTGCACGAAGGTTCCTTTGGGACTCATTCCAATGGACATGTAATGGTGAAGAAGATGCTGCGAGTAGGTTACTATTGGCTGACAATGGAATCTGATTGTTACAAATTTGTGAAGAAGTGCCACAAGTGTCAAATTTATGCTGATAAGATCCATGTTCCTCCGACACTTTTGAATGTTATCTCTTCCCCATGGCCCTTCTCCATGTGAGGAATTGATATGATTGGGATGATTGAGCCCAAAGCTTCGAATGGACATCGTTTCATTTTAGTGGCAATTGACTACTTCACCAAATGGGTTGAAGCGACATCGTATGCAAATGTAACCAATCAAGTTGTTGTAAGGTTTATAAAGAATCAGATCATATACCGTTATGGTGTGCCAAGTAAGATCATTATTGATAATGGATCGAACTTGAATAACAATATGGTGGAAGCTCTTTGTAATGACTTCAAGATTGCACATCATAATACTTCTCCCTACAGACCCAAGATGAATGGGGTTGTTGAAGCTACGAATAAGAACATCAAGAAGATTATCCAGAAGATGGTTGTCACATATAAGGATTGGCATGAGATGCTCCCATTTGCTTTGCATGGGTATCGTACATCCATCCGTACTTCAACAGGTGACCTTGTGCTCAAGAAGATTTTGACGTTCAAGCCAGATTCTAGAGGAAAATGGACTCCTAATTATGAAGGTCCATATGTTGTTAAGAGAGCCTTTCAGGCGGTGCATTGATTCTTACAACAATGGATGGTGAAGAGTTCACTCGTCCTGTGAATGCAGATGCAGTCAAGAAATACTTCGCCTAAAAAGAAAAGAATAGCCCGCTAAGTTGAAAACCCGAAAGGGCGGCTTAGGCAAAAATGAGCGTCTCGGTGGATTGAAAACCCGAAAGGGTGATCCAGGCAAAAATTAGAGACATAAAACATAAAGAATTTCCCGATAATTTGAGTATCCCACCTTGGGGAAACTTATGCAAATATTAGGGATTATGGCAAGTAACTGCATTCTGCTGATCTTCAGTGTTTTGAAGGCTTGTTTGAGCACAAGGGTTGACATCGATTCATCACCCCAGCAGCGGTCAAGAGCACAATGGATATGAAGAGTTGGTAGAGGGATTAAGGATCATTTGTATTCAATGTAACCCTTTTCCATGTAAATTACCATTTTCAACTTTGTAAAATCTATGGAGTCTTGTCATTTACAGACTACCATTCTATTAAATAAAGATGAGCTTTTATCCAAATTGTTTCTACTCTTATTTACTTCAGCCAATAGTTTTAAATTTTATTATGATCATTTTGAAATTAAATTTTTAAATCAAAATCAAGTTTTCTTTAATATATAAAAGCAAGAATTTTTCCAAAGCAAGTAAAAGGAATATCAACAACATTTCAATGAATAGCAAGTCCTTAAGTGTGAAACATCAGAGGTTCCCCAAGCAGTTAACCCTTCGGGTATCCCTATACGTTTGTGTTAATTCAGTTCCTTGGCGGAGTGTTTGATCCTCAGTGGAATTTCTTTCCTTGTCCCCAACTGATTTGGTTGATTCAAATACCCTACGGCGTGTTGTTTTCCCCGACAGAGTTTCTGCCTTCCCCAGGGAAGTTCGTATTTCCTCAGCAGGGTTGATCTTCAGAGATGGTTGATCTTCCCCATTGCATCTCTTTGGTGTCCCCACCAATCGCTATTCAACTTGCTCACAGTCAGAGTTTCCTCCTGGTTTATGAGCAACTTTTGTTATGATTGTTCTCTGTAGGGTTGTCTTCCATTTTTATGGAGTTGACCTAAAATTCCCTATAGATTGGATGTTCTATCCTCAGTAGATCTCCTCCTTCCCCAGTTAGGTTTGAACCTTTGGTATGTTGATCTCTCTGTTCTCCAGCAGTTGTCTTCATATTTTATGGATTGACCGGGGATTGTACCGGTTGTTCAAATTCTTTGCGACACCTTTGTATCCTTTGTGATCGTTTTGTCAGCATAACCATCATATATACATATACATTCATATAATTTCATAATTTTCATATCCTGCATCTTCCTATTTGATTTGTTTGAGATTTTTATTCTCTATTATGGCGGTATTTTATCCCCATACCAAATATGGTGTCTGTCCTCCTTCAATTGTAGAGTGTCAACCCCTTAAGAAGAAAGACTTTAACCTTTCTCCATTTCCCCACTGAGTTTGTTTCCTCGTGGATGGTTGTTATTTCAGTTTCCTCTTCAGTGGATTTTCTGGATGGAATTACTCCCCATGAGTTATGTCCTCATTGGGTTGGGTCTTGATTGGCCGTTTTCTTTCTAGCTCTTACCTAGATGGATACTTTGGTCCCCTAAGAGTTCATTATCCAGTAACTGATAATATTCTTCTTAGTTTGCAGTTTGTTACTTCTTTCCCAAAACCCGGCAAAAGTACCCTTATTTTTCTCCTCAGTAGAGTCCCTAGTGGATTTATTCCCCAGGAAGTATATCCTTGATATGTTCATCCTAACCGGTGACGAATATCTTTCTTTCCCCTGCCTGAGTCTATCATTGATATGATCAATTTAACCAGTGACAAATATTCTCATTTTTGGTATTCTACCCAGTAAAAAGGTAGTTGTAATCCCAATTTTGTTCCTTAGAGAGTTAATCCTTGATATGTTCATCTTAACCGATGACAAGTTTTCTTCTCTTTGTGGTTTTCTACCCAGTAACCGGTAGTTGTAAATCCCATTTTATCCCTTTTTCAGAGTCTATCCTTGATATGTTCATCTTAACCGATGACGAATTTTCTCTTTGATTGGCCTGCTACCCAGTAACTGGTAGTTTTAAATCCTACTTTGTCCCCTCACAGAGTCTATCCTTGATATGATCATCCTAACTGGTGACGGATCTTCTCTCTGACGGTTTTCTATCCAACTTTCGATAGATGTAATTTCTACCCTTTTGTTCAGTTGGTATATCCTTGATATGTTCATCCTAACCGATGGCGGGTATCCTCCTTGGCATTTCCAGGAAAGTCTATCCTTGATATGTTCATCTTAACCGGTGACGGATTTTCTTCCCTGTTGAGTTTATCCTTGATATGTTCATCCTAACCGATGACGGATACTCTCACCCTTGGTCTTCTGCCCAGTAAATGGTAGTTGTAAATCCTCTCTTCTTTACCTTTTTCCCCATCAAGGTTATTCTTACCCGGTAACCGGTAATGAATACTCCCTCCTGGTGGGCCTCAGCGAGTCATCCTTGATATGTTCATCCTAACCGATGACGGGTGTTCTCTCTATCAGATCTTTATTATCTCCTTACCCAGTAACAGGTGGTAGATAATAGATTTCTGCTCCTCCTGTGTTGAAGTTTATCTTCCCCAATTGAGTTGAGTGCACATTTCCTTATTGAAGTCGTTTTCCCCTGCATGATTCGAGTACCTCAGTTTTATCCTGACTTACTTGTATCCCCTACAGATGTTATCATTCCCTGGCTAATTCTTTTCCATGTTTTTGTGGAATCCCTCTAGTCCCCCAGTAGTTTTAAGTCGTAGCCTGGCCTACGCATAACTCCTTTTTCCCCAGAGTCTCTGTCTCCCCAGTGAGTTTTCCTTATGGAATGCATTGTGCTCCTGTGGATTTTCGGTCTCTCTGATTTCTTTTTCCTTTGTGGCAATATTTCCCACAAAGCATTAACTTTTACATTCATATCATATGCATAATGAGGTCTCTTAGGGACCAAAATTTGTTTCTATATGTTGTTATTTAAGCCCATTCTACTGAGTCGACAAGAAGATTTAAACCTTCACCTCTTCAGTTAGAATTTCCTTAAATAGAGCCAGCTGTAAGACCCCAATTTTGACCCTAAGATCCCTCATGTAATTCCATCATAAGCATTAGCATTGGGATCATACCTTGGCATCCTCCTTACCCCTCCTTTATTGGGTTTGTTTTGGGAGAGATCACCAAGCACTTTGTGATTGTATCATACTTGTATTTTATCATTTCACTAACCATAATATCAAAAATATATCTTTGCATTTTTCTAACTCTTTTGTAGGAAGGGCATGATTCCATTGATTCATCAAGTTCACATCTAGGGTTTGAGACCCTCATTAACAAAGAGCACAACCAAGAATTGATCCAATAGTGGTTATGAGCATTATATATGAGTCCCAATGTTCTCTACATATTATATTGATCAAGTTTTCTTCAAGAGTTTGAGGGTGATTTGCCTTGGAAACCCTAGTTTGATTGGGTATCTTGAGTAACGTCTCCAACAAGCTATCTCACCAATTGATCAAATTTCTCAAGGTACACTTCAAAATTCATTATCTTATGCATATATGATCTACCATGGGCCAATAAAGTCAAGAGAATTGGAAGTTAGCAAGTTCGTTGATGGTGGTTGGCCAGATGGATTCATTTGATCAAAACTGGGTCACCCTAGACCCTATCTCCTACAATTTTCACCAGATGAAAATGATTCCAAGAGAAATATTACTCTAAATGAAATTCCAAACAACTTTCGTGTTGAGACCTAGAGCTAGTTTTTCTTGGAAAATCATTTTCTATGTTGAAACATTATAGGTCATTTTGTCTAAACCCTAATTTGAAAGTCAACTTCCCAAGGCCATAACTTGCTCATTTTTTATGAGATGAAAGACTTCCAAGTTGCAAAATCAAATACAATGTGTCTAATTCAAACTTTGATGTTTGTAGTGTAAGCTAATTCAACTTTTTTGAGCATGTGATATGAGGTTACATTATTGGTCACTTTTGACCTATACCGTTGATCAAGTGATTTTTTCAAACTTCAAAAATGCATAACTCTATCATTTCAAATCCAAATAATATGAAATTTGAGACCATTTTGAAGGTGTTTGAAAGAGCTACAACTTTGATGAATACACTTTTCTCATTTGAATCTCATATAAAAAGTTAAGCAATATGGAATATTGAGACATATGGCTTGACACATAGAAAAATTTTGATATGTCAAAAATTTCCAAACTTCCATCTCAAATTTCTTCAAGTTAAAAATGCTAAATGAAAAAGTGTTGAACATGTAAGTTTTTCCTCTTGATCTCACCTTTCCAAAGAGCTCAAATTCATCCATTTTGGACAAGGAATGCATAGGTTGCGCATGGCATGAACATGGTGTCATCACTTGGCAAAGATCAAACTTGAAATCAAAATGCACACTTGCCTTGCAATCCAAGCTGAATTCAGACTACCTAAGATTCATTTGTGGACTTATGGCAATGATTTTATGGGCCTATGCGCGCCCATGTACCCATGCATCATCAATGGCCAAATTTGGAAAGTGATTTCAAGTGTGCAAATATCAATGGTTTCAGCTATAAATAGAGCCCCATATGCTCATCAATGAACACACATTCGCGCTAGCTTTGATTCCCCATCTCTAACCCTCACTTTGCAAAGGATAAACATGAGAAATTCATTTGAATTTGAGGTTGAATTTCTACTGTTTTGAAATTCAAATCTCCAGGAATCCACAACCTTGTAAGCATTCAATCCTTCTTCTACAAGCATTTGGAGTGAGAACAAGCACGAGCAAGATCAAGATCAGTTGAATCCAGACCTCCATTGAAGGTATTTTCCAGAAATTTTGATCTCTTCGTTTCTCTCAAATTCTTGCTCAAATCTATTCATTATTTGGTTGTCTGAAGTCCTACCAATGTAGGAAAGAAGATTGAGTTGCTTTGAGGCCAAATCGAAGCAACTCGGTTCATGTACCTCAAATCTCAACTCCATGTATCTCTCAATATACTTGGAGTTAGAGTGAATTAAGGCCAGATTCGAACTCAGTGCCATTTTTACTTTGAAATCATGTCCTTGTTTTTAATTTTGGTGATGATTGAAGGTGGACCAGTCTGGTGAGGTCCACCGGAGAAGAAGACTGGAGCTACAGCTCCGGCCATGCGCTGACATGTCTCACAGCCACAGGATCCATGTAATTTGTTTTAATCATGATCGTTCCTTTTGAATACCAATGTTATGGCGCGCTGACTCATGTGCACGGAGGAACGCGTGTTTCTGGCCACTTGATCTGCCACCTCAATTAATGAGGGAGATCAAGTGGTCCACATTTTTTCTGATATTTTTAATTTTCATTTTAATTGCATTATTTTCAATAATTCATATTAAATTCAATATTGTTCCAAAAAATATGGGACTTTCACCAAAAAAAATCAAATATTTCTCTTTCATATTCTGAATTAAAATTATTTTTTGGATTATTATTAATATTTTTCATGAATTAATTGATTTTGGATTTGTTTTTAATTGTTTAAAAATATTTTTAGATGTCCAAAAATTATGAAACTTTTTCTCCAAGGTCCTTTGACCTTGTTTGACTTATGATAAGTCTCATGGCCATTTATTTGGTATTTTGATGAGATTTTAGGAATTGGACAAACCATATTTAATTTAAATGCACTATTTTAGTATTTTTTAATTTGAATAAATGTTAAATAAATTTGTTGACCAATTGTGATGACTTGTTTATGTTTGACTCTTGTTGTTGGGCATTGGTCAATGTTGATTTGACTTTGTCAAATTAATATCATTGGATTTAGGGGATTGATGGAATGTACATTCCATCTCCCAAAATGAATGGATGATATTAATTTGGTAAAAGTCCTCCTTTGACCAATTTGTGTTTTGATCCATTTCCCTCCCACTTCATCTTATTCCCTTTCTTCATTCATTCATTCCATTTGGCCAATGACATCTCAAAGTCCTAATGCTAGTTGATTGAAAAATTGACATGAGTATGGATGAGATTAGGTCACACCTTTTGCATATTCTTTTTGTGTGTGGTATGTTTCATGAGCATAGTCCATTATACTATGTCTCTAACATGCATTAACACCAAAATTCTATTGCCCGACCTCAAATAGTTGTGACTTCTACATAAGTCCAATTACGATTGCTTAACATAGAGCTAAATTTGAGACATAAAAGGCATAAGCATTCTAGTTAGTGAGATTGTAAGTCTCCCATCTTTCATGGTATTGTGTGGAAACTTGGCCTTTTTTCTTTCCTTTGGAAGATGTTTTGGTTCAAGGATTCATGCTTGTGATAAGTGGGTTGAGTGTTCTCCAATGAATGTCTTGAAATGAAAAGCAAAAACAAAACAATACTAACTTCTAACCAATTAACTACTAATTTTTAATTTCAAGCCTTTACTTTAATGCAATTTACTTTTAGCACTCTATTTCATTTGCCATTGTTCATATCATTTTAATTGTTTATGTTAATGCAATTTTCACTTTATCCATTTGGACCATATTGTGTGATATATTTTGCTTGTGTATACTTTGCTTGTTTGTGTGGTCTTTGACCATTAATGTACATAATAATAACAAAAAACCCTAAAAAACTTTTGAGTGGACTGTTGGAGAAACAAATGCTAAAGGACTTGGTCAATGCCAACTTGTTGAAGAACCAAATGCTTGTAATTTGAAATTCATCTGATACATCTTTAAAGACCTCTCTAAGTTCATCTACAACATGATCATTGTGAAGCTGTTATTTTGAACCTGTGACTTGTGGAATTCATCTGTTACATGGGCTATTTTGGAGAAGATTATGGAATGGATAAGCTTGGATGTGGTCATCTTTATTTGATGCCTTGCTCTTCAAGATAATATAATTGTGCATTTGTGTGTTGCTTGATTCTAAAAGTCCAATATAATTCTGGGTTTCTATTAACATTCTTGTCTATTGGATTGCTACTCATTTGGTCAGATCTTTTCAACTCTACACTTTTAATTTTGTACATAGGATAGTCTCTTCATCTTCTCCCCATTTCTTTAATTTCAAAATATCTCCCTCCATTTTTCAAAATCTTCTTTGTGTGAACTAATTTTGTTCTAAAACTTTGACCACTTTTGCAAAAAGATAGAAACTTTGGCCTTATGCCATTGCATTTTTAAACTTCTTTTCTTAAATCAAACTTGTAAATAGACTTAACTATACTTGACTTAAACTTTCGAAAAGCCAAAAAGAACTAACTCAGTCAAACCATTTTTAGGCCTTTATGCCTTTCAAACTTAATTTTTGTTAAAAACAATGCATCCACTTTGGAATTTGTATCATAAACTACGAGGTTTTTATCCCTCATTTTTATGTTGGTACGTAGACACAAGACCAAAGGTCTTGTCAAACACAAAAATATAATCAACGAATTCTTTTCTCGTCCCCCCATTCTATTTGTTTGTAAACATCACTTTATACCAAGTACGTATGCACACAAAAAGGGCTCCCTATGAGTACCTAGGACACTTTGGGTGCTAAAACCTTCCCTCTGTGCAACCAACCCCTTTACCTGTAATCTCTGACTTTTTATTAGTTTTGATTTGAAAACTTTTTACTTTTCGGTTTTGTTTGTACTTTTTCCCTTTTCCTTGGAAACAATAAAAGCGCGGTGGAGACTCTTGTTATTTGATCTCTAGCTTGTCAATAGCTTGATGATCATGAATTTCCCGCTATAGTATAAAGTGATGTTTACAAACAAAATAGAAAGGGGGAGATGAGAAAAGAATTCATTAATTATATTTTTTGTGTTTGACAAGACCTTCGGTCTTGTGCATACTTACCAACACAAAAATGAGGGACCAAAACCTCTTAGTTCGTGATACAAATTTCAAAATGGATGCATTGCTTTTAACAAAAATTAAGTTTGAAAGGCACAAAGGCCTAAAAATGGTTTGAATGAGTTAGTTCTTTTTTGGCTTTTTGAAAGTTTAAGTCAAGTATATTTAAGTTTATTTACAAGTTAGATTTAAGAAAATAAGTTTGAAAATGCAATGGCATAAGGCCAAAGTTTCTATCTTTTTTTTGCAAAAGTTGTCAAAGTTTAGAACAAAATAAGTTCAATCAAAGAAGGTTTTTAAAAAAAGGGGGAGAGATTTTTGAAATTAAAGAAATGGGGGGAAGATTAAGAGACTATCCTATGTACAAAATTAAAAGTTTAAAGTTGAAAAGATCTGACCAGATGGGTAGCAATCCAATAGACAAGAATGTCAATAGAAACCCAGAATTCCCTTGGACTTTTAGAATCAAACAACACACAAATGCACAATTATATTATCTTGAAGAGCAAGGCATCAAATAAAGATGGCCACATCCCAGCTTATTCATTCCATGATCTTCTTCAAGGTAGCCCATGTAACAAATGAATTCCACAAGTCACAGGTTCAAAATGACAGCTTCACAATGATCATGTTGTAGATGAACTTAGAGAGATCTTGAATGATGTATCAAATGAAGTTTCAAATTGCAAGCACTTGGTTTCTAATAAGTTGGCATTGGCCAAGTCCTTTAGCATAGGAAGGTTGCCTAGATTCTAAGTCCATTTGTTCAAGATCAAGCCAACAGTCCACACAAAAAGGTTTTACTGTTTTTTGTTGTTATTATGTACATTAATGGTCAAAGACGACACAAACAAGCAAAGTATACATAAACAAAATATAGCACACAATATGGTCCAAATGGACAAAGTGAAAATTGCATTAACATAAACAATTAGAATGATATGAACAATGGCAAATGAAATAAAATGCTAAAAGTAAATTGCATTAAGGTAAATAGCTTTAATTTAAATGTTAGTAGTTAATAGGTTATAAGTTAGTATTGTTTTGCTTTTGCTTTTCATTTTAAGACATTCTTTGGAGAACACTCAACCCACTTATCACAAGCATGGATCCTTGAACCAAGACATCTTCAAAGGAAGGAAAAAAGGTCAAGTTTCCACACAATACCATGAAAGAGGGGAGACCTACAATCTCACTAACTAGAATGCTTATACCTTTTGTGTCACAAATTTAGCACTATGTTAAGCAATCATAATTGGACTTATGTAGAAGTCACAACTATTTAAGGTCGGGCATTAGAATGTTGGTGTTAATGCATGTTAGAGAAATAGTATTATGAACTATGCTCATGAAACATACCACACACAAAAAAAGATATGCAAAAGGTGTGGCCTAATCTCATCCATACTCATGTTAATTTTTCAAACAACTACCCTTAGGATTTTGAGATATCATAGGCCAAATGGAATGAATGAATGAAGAAGGGGAATAAGATGAAGTGGGAGGGGAATGGATCAAAACACAAATTGGTCAAAGGAGGACTTTTACCAAATTAATATCATCCATTCATTTTGGGAGATGGAATGTACATTCCATCAATCCCCTAAATCCAACGATATTAATTTGAAAAAGTCAAATCAACCATGACCAAGACCGAACAACAATAGTCAAACACCAACAACTCATCACAATTGGTCAACAAAATTATTTGGCATTTAATCAAATTAAAAATACTAAAATAAGGCATTTAAATTAAATATGGTTTGTCCAATTCCTAAAACCTCATGAAAACACCAAAGAAATGGCCATGAGATTTATCATAGGTTAAACAAGGTCAAAAGACCTTGGAGAAAAAATTTCATAATTTGTGGACATTTAAAAGTATTTTTAAACAATTTAAAACAAATGCAAAATCAATTAAATCATGAAAAATATTAAGAATGATCCAAAAAAAAAATTAATTCGGAATATGAAAGAAGAAATTATTTGAAATATTTTGGTGAAACTCCCATATTTTTTGGATCAATATTAAGATTAATACAAATTAATGAAAATCAAAGGAATTAAATGAAAAACAGAAAATAAAAAAAAACGTGGACCACTTGATCTGCCTCATTAATTGAGATGGCAGATCAAGTGGTTGAGTGTGCGCGGTTTACCATACACTTGACTCAATTGTCCACACGCGTGGTAATTAACATGTACGCTCGTGATTAAAACATTTCAGCTGGATCCTATGGTTGTGAGAGATGCCAACACATCACCGAAGCTCTAACTCCGGTCTTCTTCTCCGGTGGACCTCACCGGACTGACCCACCTTCAACCATCACCAGAATAAAAAAGGACGACATGATCTGAAAGGAAAAATGGCGTAGAGCACGAACCTGACCTCAATTCATCCTAACTCCAAGTATATTGAGAGATACGTGGAGTTGAAATTTGAGGTACATGAACTGAGTTGCTTCGATTTGGCTCAAAGCAACTCAATCTTCTTGCCTACATTTGTAGGACTTCAGACAACCAAAGAATCAAGATAATTGAGCAAGATTGAGAGAGAATTAAAGAGATGAAAAGTTCTGAAAAATACCTTCAATGTAGGTCTGGATTTAGCTGTTCTTGCCTTTGCTCATGCTTGATCTCACTCCAAATGCTTGCAGAAGAAGGATTGAATGCTCAAAAGGTCTTGGACCCCTGGACTTTTAAATCTCAAAATAGTGAGAATTCAAACTCAATTTCAAGTGAAATTCTCAGGATTATCCTTTGGAATGAGAGGGTTAGAGGTTTGGGATCAAAACTGGCGCGAATGTGTGTGAAATTCTGAGCATATGGAGCTCTATTTATAGCCAATTCAATTGATATTTGCACACTTGAAATGAACTTCCAAGTTTAGCAATGTGTGATGCATGAGTGCATGGGCGTGTGCAGGCCCATGACATCACTCTATCTGATCCATAATTGAGTGTAAGAAAGGCTAAAGTCATGTTGGAAAGCTAGGAAATTATGCATGAATGTTGGAAGTTCAATCTTGCCAAATGATGATACCATGTTCAAGCCATGCGCAACCTATTCATTTCTTGTCCAAAATGGATGAATTTGAGCTTTTTAGAAAGGTTATATCAAGAGGAACAACTTCCAAGTTCAACAAGTTTCCATTTGGAGCTTGGAACTTGAAGAATTTTGAGGTGGAAGTTTGGAAATTTTAACATATTGAAAAATTTTCTAGGTGTCAAGCCATATGTCTCAATATTCCACCTTGTTTAACTTTTTATGTGAGCTTCAAATGAGAAACGTGTCTTCATAAAAGTTGTATCTATCTCAAATACCTTAAACATGGTCACCAATTTCATGTAATTTGAATTTGAAATGATAGAGTTATGCATTTTTGAATTTTGGAAAAATCACTTGATCAATGGTATAGGTCAAAAGAGACCTATAATGTAACCTCATATCACATGCTCAAAAAAGTTGAATCAGGTCTCACTCTAAACATAAAAGTTAAATTAGACATCTTGAATTTGATTGTGCAACTTGTAAATCTTTCATATCATAAAAATTGAGCAAGTTATGGCCTTGGGAAGTTTACTTTCAAATTAGGGTTTCGACAAAATAACCTATAATGTTCCAACATAGAAAATGATTTTCCAAGAAAAACTAGCTCTAGGTATCAACATTAAAGTTGTTTGTAATGTATTTTATAGTAAGTTTCCTCTTGGAATAATTTTCATATGGTGCAAATTGTAGGAGATAAGGTCTACGGAGACCTAGTTTTGATCAGATGAATTCATCTGGCCAACCACCATCAACCAACTTGCTAACCTTAAATTCTCTTGACTTTATAGGCTCATGGTAGATCATATATGCATAATATGATGAATTTTTAAGTGTCCCTTGAGAAATTTTATCAATTGATGAGATAGCTTGTTGGAGAAGTTACTCAAGATACCCAGTCAAACTAGGGTTTCCAAGGCAAATCACCCTCAAACTCTTGAAGAAAACTTGATCAATATAATATGTATAGAACATTAG
This sequence comes from Lathyrus oleraceus, assembly GCF_024323335.1. NCBI lineage: Eukaryota > Viridiplantae > Streptophyta > Magnoliopsida > Fabales > Fabaceae > Lathyrus > Lathyrus oleraceus. The sequence continues at coordinate 528,916,837 of NC_066581.1, forward strand.
GACTCATATATAATGCTCATAACCACTATTGGATCAATTCTTGGTTGTGCTCTTTGTTAATGAGGGTCTCAAACCCTAGATGTGAACTTGATGAATCAATGGAATCATGCCCTTCCTACAAAAGAGTTAGACAAATGCAAAGACATATTTTTGATATTATGGTTAGTGAAATGATAAAATACAAGTATGATACAATCACAAAGTGCTTGGTGATCTCTCCCAAAACAAACCCAATGAAGGAGGGGTAAGGAGGATTCCAAGGTATGATCCCAATGCTAATGCTTATGATGGAATTACATGAGGGATCTTAGGGTCAAAATTGGGGTCTTACAGTCGTCATCTCAAGTATCATATTCTATAGATGAAAGATATGTAGAGAGTCAATTTCAGGAACTTCAAAAGATTTATTATTAGATCATAGGAAAAGGTATGTGTTTAGATGAACCATTTTAAAATTCCTTTATTATTGACAAACTACCCCATAGTTTGAAAGTTTTTAAATTATGCTTTGCTGCAAATAAAATAATTTTTAATTGAGAGTCTGATTATGTTCCTGAAGAAGAATCTTAGAAACACGATAAAAGAGAAAAAGTATTTGGTGTTTCAACCAACAAAAAGATATTTGGTGTAGTTCTGAAGCCATTTGGAAAATAATTAAAGAATCAGAACCACAATCTTGTGAACCGAATTAAGAATGAGAAACCATCAAGAGCCCCAATTACTCCAACTGATAGGCAATAATCACCATGATAACAAAATTAAACTGATGTTTTCTCTTAATTCAATTATGGAAAACTAGGTCATATGATTAAAAAAAAGTAAGATCAGGTTTGAATCTCGTGCTGCCCCTAATGCGCATGTTAACCTGACTGATGAAAAATTTATTGCTTTGCTCACTGAAATCAACATGATTGGTGATTCTGATGGTTGGTGGTTAGACATTGTCTCATATTGTCATGTCTGCTATGATCATGCAATGTTTAAAACATACACGAATAAGAAAGTATTGTTGGGAGTTGTCCACATCATTAATGTTGTCGATATTAGAGAAGTGGAACAATGTCCACCTCTAAAAAAACTATAATATTAACAGATGTCATGTATACTTTAGAGATTAAAAATAATCTAGTTTCTATTTTTATTCTTAATAAGGCATGGTTTAGTCAATGTATTGGAATAGATTTGTACATAATCACTAAAAATGATATTTTTATGAAACTGCTACTTTTAAGACTTATGTGAATGAAATTGAAATTCAATTTAGTAACAAGATTAAGAGAATTCGTAGTAATAAGGGAACTGAATATTATTATAGTTTATTTAATGAATTTTATAAACAACATTGAATTGTACATGAAACGACTGCACCATATTCCCCTAAAATGAATGATAAAGCAGATAGAAAGAATAGAACTATTACTGAACTAGTTGTTGCTATTATGTTGAATTCTGGTGTTGCATCTCACTAGTGGGGGGAAATTTTGTTCACTGTTTGATATGTCCTGAATAGATTTCCCATGTCAAAAAGTAAGACCTCTCTTTATGAGATATTAAAGAAAAGACAATTAACCTTGGGACTGCATGGCTTATGTCATAATTATGGATACGTAGCGAGTTAAACTTGTTAATAGAGCCTATGAATGTTTATCATTAGGTATGCATCAAATCGTAAAGCATATAAGTGTTATGACCTAAATTATAAAGTGATCATAGAATCAAATGATGTTGAATTCTATGAAGACAAATTTCCATTCAAATTGAGAAATAGTGGGGGAACTTAATCAAATCACATTCCTGTGATAAGAAGCACTAAAAGAAAAAACGTAGTAGAAATAGAACTTCGACAAATTAAAATAGTAAGAGTTGCTAAAGATTGTGGGCCCAATTATGCGGCTTATAATGTAGAAGAAGATCCAATAAATCTTCAAGAAGCCTTGTCATCTCTAGATGCAGATTTGTGGCAAAAAATTATTTATGATAAGATAGATTCTCTGGAGTCTAACATGACATTGCACTTAGTAGACTTGCGTCATGCTTATAATCCAATTGTTTGTAAATGTGTTTTAAAAAAGAAACTAAAACCTAATGGAACAGTTGATAAGTACAGGGTTCTCCTTGTAGCGAGAGGTTTTAGGCAAAGAGAAATATATATATTTTTTGATACTTTTTCTCCAGGCAGTTGAATTACATCCATTAGGGTACTTATTTCCATGGGTGCTATTTATAACTTAATAGTACACAAAATGGATATTAAAACAACTTTTTTAAATGTTGACTTAGAAGAAGAAATCTATATGGACCAACTAGAAGGGTTTATAATTAATGGGTAAGAAAATAAGGTTTGTAAGTTAGATAAGTCTTTGTATGGTCTAAAACAAGATCTAACGTAATGACATGAGAAGTTTGATAACTTAATGATATCGAATGGGTACAAAGTGAATAAAAGTGACAAATACTTTATTACAAATTTGAGAATCCCATTTGCACTATCATATGTCTCTATGTAGACGATCTACTCATATTTGGATCAAACATCCAGGCACATCACTCCAAACAAATACTTGTTCGAGGAACTATGTGATCAAGATGGTGGATTTGTATTGCTTGGAAACAATAAAGCTTGCATGATTGAAGGTGTTGGATCTGTGAGATTCAAGCTCCATGATGTGTCAATAAGGTTATTGACTAAGGTCGGGTATGTACCTGATTGGAAGAGAAATTTGATTTCTCTTGGTGAATTCGACAAGAAAGAATATGTTTTCAAGGAGAGAAAAGTATTATTATAAAATTCATGAAGGGGTTGAAGGAAGTCTTAAGAGGCGTTAAGAAATAAGGCTTGTATACTCTTGAGGCTGAAGTCATCAGTGGATCTGCAGATGTTGCATCCGTGAAACCTTTGTCGAAGACATAAATTTGACACGTGAGATTGGGCCATGCCAGTGAAAGGGGCCTGGTCGAATTGGGGGAACAAAATCTACTTGGTGGAGACCAAGTCGAAAAGCTAAAGTTTTGTGAACCCTGTGTACTTGGAAAATCTTACAGAGTGAGGTTTAATAGAGGCAAACAAAGAACACATGGATATCTTGATTACATCCATGCTGATCTTTGGGGGCCTGTGAGGTGTCCATCACATTAAGGAGAAAGGTATTTTCTATCCATAGTTGATGGTTATTCCAGAATGTTATGGGTATTCATCCAGAAGACTAAGGTTGAAACTTTTGAGAACTTCAAAAGTTGGAAAACTCTAGTTGAAAATCAGACTGGAAGGAAGGTCAATAGCTTGAGAACCGACAATGGCCTTGAATTTTGCAATGAGGCGTTCAACAATTTTTGTGCAACCTCTAGTATTGTAAGGCACATAACTATTGCAGGTACTCCCCAACAAAATGGTTTGGCTGAAAGGTTTAATTGAACCATTTTAGAAAGAGTTGGGTGCATGTTGACTAGTGTTGGGTTAAAAAATGTGTTTTTGGGGAAGAAGCTGTTTTGACAACAACATATCTGATAAACAGATGTCTTCAGACATCGTTAGATATGAAGACACCTGAAGAAATTTGATCAGGACATCCACCAGATCTCGACAAACTTAGAGTATTTGGCCGCATAGCCTATGCTCATATTAGGCAGGACAAGGTCGAACGTAAAGCTCTGAGATGCATGTTCATGGGATACCCTGAAAGAGTCAAAGCTTATCGGCTATGGTGTCCAGAGCTAGGTCACATGAAGTGTATCACCAGTCGAGATATAGTTTTCAATGAATATGAGATGGCTTTTACGAAAACTGAAGACGTTAGTGCATAAATATTCAAAGAAGAGCTGGAACAGAAAGAGATTCATGTTGAGGTGGAGCATGTCAATGTTAAATTGCGTATCCTATATCAAATTGAAGAAGAAGAACAAGATACTGAAGATAGTGAGGAAGTTGAGGAAAATGTCGATGACTACCTGTTGGCAAGGGATAGGCCGAGAAGAGTCATCAAGCCACCTCAAATACTTAGTGTAGTGATAAATTCATGATCATCAAGCTATGGATAAGCAAGACATCAAATAACAAGAGTCGCCACCACGCTTTTATTGTTTCCAAGGGAAAAGGGAAAAAGTACCAACAAAACCAAAAATAAGAAGTTTTCAAATCAAAACTAATAAAGTGTCAGAGATTACAAGTAAGGGGGTTGTGTAAGACCCTAATTTTGACCCTAATATCCCTCATGGCATCATATCATTGCTCATTGCATTTTCCTCAAGGATCATAGCATCTTGGTTCCTTACCCTTAGGTTGGGACTTGTGTGAGTTGGTTTGAGACCACCAAGCATGCTTGAATTGTATATTATTTCTTTTCTTATTTTTATTACTAACCAAAAGCACAAAAATATGTCACTAACTTGTTTTGTTTTGAAGCTTAAACAATCATGAGATCCCTTGCTCCTAGGAGGCTCTTATGCCCAATGAAATGGCCAAATGGAGATGAAAGCAAGCATGACAATGGTTCCCAAATCTCTCAATCATCATATATGTCTCCCAAGTATCTCAATTTGTCATTTTGATCAAGATAAACCAAAGGGCTTGAGGCTTGTTCACCAAGGAAACCCTAATTCAACTGTGCATTGATTGTGCCTTACTCATGAAGCAACCTCAACCTATGATCAAATGAAATCAAGGGAAGTTCTTTAATTCATTATTTTATGCATATATGAGCATATTTTAGGATCCTCAATCATTCATTCAACAAGATTGGAAGTTTGGACTTGAGAAGTTGACCAGTCAAATCATCTGACCAAATTGAAATCCACTGAGACCTAACTTTTGATATGTTTGTCAAATGAAGATAAACCCAAGAGAAACAATGTTATTAAGAACCATATGAACAGCTTTCATGTTCATCAAAAATTCATTTGAAACTTGGAAGGTCATCATTCATTTCAAAATATTATAGGTCATTTTGACTGAAACCCTAATTTTTGGTCAACTTCCCAAGGACCTAACTCCTTCATTTTTTATGCTATTAAGTTGAGACCAATTTAATTGGAAAGCTTAAGATGTCTACTTAAAATTTTATGTTGGACAAAATTTCATAATCCTAAAAGAAACACATGTGATAATACAAAACATTATAGGTCACTTTGGACCAAAGCCATTGAATCTTAAAAAAGTCCAACTTCAAGTGCCCATAACGTCCTAATCAAAAATACAAATCATGCAAAATTTAAGTCCAAATTGATCATATTGAAAATATATACAACTTTGATGTTGAAGGTTTTTCCATTTGAGGCTTGCATCATTGAAACAGAAGGGCTTGAAGTTGGTCACTTTTGGCAAATTTTTCAAAGACATGTTTTGTACATCAAACTTCATGGCCAGTTTTCAAAATTTTCCAAACCCCAAATGGATTTTTGTCCAACATAGCTTTTGTTACTTATGTAAAGACCTTTCTAATCATTACTCACATGCCTATGTTTAGATTTTCCATATGGGACTTTCGAAGAGAGGAACATTTGTTACCATTTATGCATTTCACATGAAACCTTGATATACAAGCAAATGCCACTCAAACCACATGTCCAAATCATTTCATTATGCTATCAGCTTGCAAAACCATCAACTTTCTGGCCTCACATGCTGTTGCACCCCAAAATTTGCCCTCTATTTTTAACTCTAACCAATTTTTTGTTTCACATTCATTTGCATCATCTTCATAGCATAACATTTTTTTCTGTCTTAATATTAGCCGGAATAATTTCTCGGAATTTACAAACAGACTGGTCAAATTAACTTTTTAACTGTGCCTAAAATTAGTCAACGAAAAAATGTCAAGTTTAAGTTTGCAAATGTCGGTAACATTAATCTGCGGTTCACGTGGTTTAATTTGACATGCTAAAAATATTTTTACGACTATTTTTGGTCATATGTTGATCAGTCTGAGCAGTTTAAACGGTCATAATTTTTATTTCAAAATCCGACCAAACGCTGTATTTTTCCGAGTCATTTATTTCGCGCTGATTATTTTGACGTGTTCATTTTATTTTTTCGAGCATTTTGGTGCCCGACTTTTATTTATTTTTTGAGTCTATTTATTTTTATATTGGGTCTAGAATAAATAAATAGGTTAATTAGTTTTATTTTAATTTTAACTATTTTAATTATTTAACTTTATTCAGTTTTTAATTTAATATTGGGTTTCAAAATAAACTTAGGCCCATTATCATTAACCTAATTTGTTCCTATATATATTTACTAGCATGACTGATAGAGAGAGGCCAAAAAGACAGAACAAAAAAGAGAAACTGAGAGTGGCTGATCTATACTATCGTACACACAGTTTGATAATAGTTTATATATGATATATACTTTATCTATTTTGTTGATATATTTGTTACTGTGTTTCAAATACATGTTCATATGTGTGACTGTGTTATGTATTCCAGATACATGCGGTTTGGTTAAATATATTAGGATATCGCCGTTTTGCTTTTTTTATGCACATAAGTATAACATGTATAATAATTTGGTTCATTGTATTATGTATTTGATGTGTTTGTTTTTATATAAGTTTTACATGTCTCATAATATATAATATAATATAATAATAATTTTGTTGTTAATAAAAATGCATATGGATCATATAATATATAATTTATAATATGTAACTAGTGTGTTAAATATATATATATATTTCTATTTTATGTTATAATTTGATTATGTTTTCGGATCGGATCGTGTCAATACGCCGTTTTCACATATACGTGTATGAGGCGTGACATTTGTGTTATCCGATCCAGTTGCGATGATCGCAATTTTGCGCTAGCAACACCGTTGTTTTTTTTTAATTCATATTTTTTTTATATACATATATTTAGATCTGCACATTTTTTTTCATAACTAACTACCCTGATTTTTCCTAAACCCTGACAATTTCGCCACAAACTCTAAATTTCAGACCTAAAACTTTAACCGTGTTATTTCCTCTAAACCATAAACCTTTTCTTAAACCTTAACAAACCTTATTATTATTTCCTATTTTCGCTCATATTTATGTTATTCATACACTGTAACTGCTTCGCCCTTGTAATATTTTAAGTTTTAACTTGTAATATTTTCAGTTTTACTTTTCGCCATCTTTATTATGTAACTGCACCAAAGCGTTGTAATAATTAGGGTTTTATTTTCTACCATTTATTTTCTGCCATTTTATTTTTCTGCCATTTATTTTTCTGCCATTTAAATTCCTGCCATTGATCCTATATTAACTGCGTGGTTTAGTAATGTAGGGCGTGAAAACCTACTAAATTAATTATTTAATATTTTTCTATAACCTTTATATTTTTTGTAAATAAATAATAAATACTAACTATTTTAATAACTTTTTTTTTACTACTTACTTATAATAATAAATCCTTATATATTTTGTAAATAAAATCTAATTGACCATTTTTCTAATTGAATAATAATAATAAACCTATTAATCTAATAATTTGATATTTTCTATAATCTTTATTTATTTTGTAAATAACTAACTTAATATTTTTCATATAACTCTTTTATTTTATAATTTGTACATTAATGTATTTTAAATTCTTTTATTATTACTAATTTATTTTAAACTCATATTTTTCTAATAACTTCTAAAAAAATCTAACTTGTTTAACCTAAAATAATTTCTTTTAAAATTCTAACCTTTTTATTATCACTTTATTATTATTGTTATTTTATTATTACTTTATTACCATTGTTTATTTATTATTTTATTATTATTTGCTTTTATCTATTCTATTTTTGCTTCATTATTTTCTTTATTTTAATTTTGTTTTATTTATAATATTAGGAACAAATGTATAGGTTGTAAATTTATTCTTTCTCGCCTAATTATTATGTATCTGTCCCATAGCCATGTAATAGTTTAGGAATTTATTTTTCTTGCTTTTATTTTTGTAAATATTTATTGCGTGGTTAGTAATTTAGGGAGTGCAAAAAACTAACTGTAAATAATTGAACTTAGAAAATTAAATTCAAGACAAATATCTGAAAAATAACACTCACACACGTAGGTCGATCTTTGATCGCCATCTGTACTTCCTAGGGTATTCCTCTTGGTTGCCTTCTTTAAATGGTCAAGTCCCTCGAAAATAGGGGTGTCTTAAACAAAGTCCCTTCAAACAGAAAAATCATCAAGTCCCTATAAACTTAAAAGATCAAGTCCCTACGAGGTTGCCTACGATATAATGATCTTGTCCCTTCGGTAAATATGATGATAGTCCCTACGAGTTGCTAAAGACACCCCTTATGTTGCCTTCATTGACCATACGATGACCCTACGCCCGTCCCTTAAACACATCCAAGGTAATGACTACCTATTCCTTAATAATAGGGACAGTCTTACCATTGAAAGAATATACGAGAACACGAAAGACTTAATCTAGGGTAGGTATCTCATAGTTACTTGCTCACACTTTTCAAAATTACTTTTACACCTCACAATTTCTAAACTAGGCTTTGTATACACCCATACGAGGGTCATTACAAAGTACTTAAAGAAATTTTTCTAATCACACACTACACTCTTGCAAACAAACAAAGTGAGCTAAGTAACTAAGAGCCCATGGATAACCATGGATATAAAGGGTGCTAATACCTTCCCTTTGTATAACCTACCCCCCGAACTCAAAATCTTTTTAAGGTCTTTCCTGTTCTTTTATGTCCTTTCCTTTTGGATAAAATAAAAGTCAGTGGCGACTCTTGCTATCCGCAACATTTAACTAAAGTCAGTTCTCCCACCGTGTTACAGAACTGGCGACTCTGCTGGGGATTTAATAAAAGAGGGGTACCCTTAGGAATTAGATCACTTTAAAATTGTTTGCCTTGTTTGCTTTATACTTATCTGTTGGGTGCTCTTATGTGTGAAAGACCCTAACCCGGATCTAGTGTACCTTAGGTAAATGGCAATAGACCAAGGAAACTGTACGGCGTATATCGATATGGTTGATCTGGTGGCCATAGTTAGTGTGACTTCTTGGTTGGTGCTTATGTTCCTTAAGCAAGTTGAGGATAATATGAGGCTGCCATATGTTGTCAATACACTAACTGACTTTTAGAACCCTAGTCATCCCATCTTGGCCTTTAGAAAGTAGTGAGATAACCGGCTTTGGTGAAGACTGAAGTTGGTTGATACTCGATACTACACTCATTGAGATCCTAAACTTGGAGGGTTTTGGTTGGCAAGTAAGTTGCCTACTGAACAACCACCCTTGTGAAGGATCAATGATTTTGAGATCCCTTAGAACCTGGTTACTTTTGTAGGACAGGATGAATCAACTAAACTTCAGGGGAGGGTACTTACCTTTAAACCTCATGCAAGCCTTCAAACCTAGGGCTATCGTGTGACTTATTTGTGTGTGCCACATGTTTGTGATTGAGCATAACATCATAGCATCATCATGCCTCATAAGCATAGCATTTTCACTAACCATTTCAAGGACCAAAGGATTTATCTTTGTTCTTTGTTGCAGGTCATGGCTTTTGCTCGTAGGAATACTATCTGGATCAACTTTGTAGGAATACCTCATAAGCTTAAGGAATTGGTCTCTCAAGTTTCTGAAAACTCCCAGTTCATCAAGAGGCATGGTCACCTACTGGATCTAGTCACTTCAAGGTTCAATGAAGACATGATGAGTGTCCTGTTTCAGTTCTTTGACCCTAAACATCATTGCTTCACATTTCCCGACTATCAACTGGTTCCTACAATGGAAGAGTTCTCCAAGCTTCTGGGTATACCTATTCTTGATCAGAAACCCTTCACAGGCTTGGAAAAAGAGCCTAAACCTGAAGTCATTGTTGCAGCCTTACATTTAAAGAAATCAGACATTGTCCTAGAAACAAGGAGTGGAGTTAAGGGTATTCTTGATAAGGTATTGATGGAGAAAGCTCAAGTATTCCTGAAGGCTATGAGTTATGATGCTTTTGAGGAGATCTTAGCCCTATTGATTTATGGCTTAGTACTGTTCCCCAATCCAGACCAGTTCATAGACGTACACGCCATCAACATATTTCTGACTCGCAATCCAATGCCTACATTACTTGGAGACATCTTACACTCTCTTCATACCCGTACTACGAAGGCACGAGGAACTCTGATGTGTTGCATACCTCTATTATCTAGGTGGTTTATTTCTCACCTTCCTCGATCAGTGATGAAGAATGAACAAGGGTTCAGGTGGTCCAAGAGGATTATGTCACTTTCTCATTCAGATATTCATTGGTGCTCTAGATCTATGGAGAATGTTACCATCATTGACCGTTGTGGGGAGTTCCCTAATGTGCCACTCCTTGGCATAAGAGGGGGCATTACCTACAACCCTTCTTTAGCTCTACGTCAGTTTGGTTACGCTCGGACTGATGGTCCTCATGACATGCTTATTCAGGGTATTGTGTTCGACTACGACAACGATCTTCAAGGTTACCGTCAAAGGTTCATACGAGCATGGGGTAAAGTGAACAAGGTTGACAGCAAGACTCTGGAACCCAAGTACACTATTCCTATGGAACCATATCTCAGATGGGTACGATCTCGTGCTCAGACTCTTATGATGCCATATCCTGCTATCCTGCCAGTTACCATGGAGCCTGTTGCTGAAAGAGATACTTCTTACATCATTCTTCATCCAGACATGCCCACTGACATGGAAGAGTTACAGAGGTCCTGGATCTTGTTGAAGGAGCAAAGAGATACTTTTGAGACTCATTACAAGGCAAGTCAGGAAAGAATCCTGGAGCTAACAAAACAACTTCACGAGGAGCGGAATCTCAACTCATACCTCAACACAAAGAGGAAACGTCCATGGGAGACTTAAAACCCCATTTTTTGTATTCATTTCATTTTTATTGTAAGCCCAAGGGGCAAACAAGTTTATTACTAATAAAAGTTTACTTTTTGGTGGTTTAAAAAAATTTAAATCCTACGGTCCTTGAAAATATTGCATAAGCATCTACATACCATATTATTGCATCACAGGTTTCTTATGAACAGGTATCTTATCTTCTCGCTGTTTATTTCAGCAGAAATGGCTCTTGAATAGACTGTCAAAGATCTCCAGGCTCAGAATGCACAATTCCAAGAGTTGATTCTGAACTTGTCCAAGGGGCAAGATGAGTTGAAGACATTGCTGGCTAAGAAGAAGAAGAAGACTAGAAGATCAGGAGGCCTTATCAATCTGGGAAGAAGATTCAGAGGCCCTATCAAGACAAAGGAACAGGTTGATGATTATGAGTTTGAAAATTCTGAGAAAGAGGGAGGTAGTCTCCATGATACTGTGGGAGATTCTGATTCTGAAGCAAATTATTATCATGACCCTAATGAAGATAAGTACAAGATGCTGGTGGATAGAATGAATGCTATGGAGTTACAAAAATCTTCTGGGCTGGATTTTGAAGATCTGAGTTTAATATCTGGAGTGGTTATACCTATTGGTTTCAAGGTTCCTGCTTTTGTGGTGTATGATGGTGTCTCATGTCCCAAGCTGCATTTAAGATCCTATGTCCGGAGGATTCAACCACATACTGCTGTCGCACCTCGAAAAACATGATTCCTCGCGATGGTCGCGGAAAAATTAGTTCGAACAGAGTCGCCACCGAACTTTATTTATCCCAATGAAGGAATAGGAAAATATCGATAAAACCTTTGAAAAACAGAATAATGGTCATCGCAACCATATTCGGGTTCGGGAGTCGATTACGCAAGGGGAAGGTATTAGCACCCCTCGCGTCCGTTGTACTCAACGGGAACCTTTTAGTCTAATTTGCTATTTGAATGTTAGTTTAATGTTATTTGTTTTCTTCGAGTGATTAGAATTGATGATAAATATGGGTGAAGACCTCAAAAGGGGAAAGGGGAGGTTTTTTATTAGTGTGCTCGCGAAGATACAGCAATCTCCTGCCTACGTATCCTTATGGTGTAATAAGGAAATCAGAGCAATCGTAGTTCGGGCAACTACGGTTTTTGTTTGTGTCTTTTAATGAACGACTGTATAGATCACGTCCTAAAGGCTAAACGCTGGCTTGTCTACTCTCGGCGGAGGCTTAAGCACTAGTTTGTTGTGCGCATTAGAAAGGATTAACAGTGTTCTTTTTGAAAAGAGTTTTGGTCACACGGGGGTGACAAGTTGAATTGATGTGTTGGATGTTGTTGGTTTCGATCGCGCGGGGGCGAGAAATTAGTTTGATTTGTTTTTTTTGAAATATTTTTTGGAGAACGACGAAAGATTGAGCAATGTGGTGTTCACCAATCGTCCAATTCTTTCGAGGAATAGTAAGGCGTCCGCCTTCTAGTCCCTTTTCGTTCGAATTATTTTGAAAGTTTGTTTGTGGATGTTGAATATGCACGGTAGTGAGGCGTACGCCCCCTACTTGCTTATTCAAAGAATAATGAGGCGTACGCCACTTATTCCTTTATCCAAGTTTATTTAATGTGTTTTAGTCGGAAGTCGATAATTTGTGCAATATGGCATTCGCCAATTATTCAAATAATCGAAAGATGGCGAGGCGTACGCCTCTCATCTTTTATCATCCGAAGTTTAAATTGTAAAAGATATGTTTGGATGTCGTATTTGATTTGTGAAAATGATTTGTATTTTGATAGGCTTTAATTTGATGACGAAGATTCGAGCAATATGGCGTACGCCAATTATTCGAACAATCGAGAGATAATGAAGCGGATGCTCACTATTCTCCTTTTCATCTGAAATATGGAATTAAGAGGATGTTGTAAGAATTATATTAATTTGGAAGAGTGATTTGAATTTGTATGATTATTAAGGTTTTAATTGAATGACGAAAATCCGAGCAATATGGCGTACGCCAATTATTCGTATAATCGAGAGATAATTCAAATAATCGTTTAATTGGAATTTGTAGAAATGATTTGAAATATTATGATTTGATAATTTGAATTTGGAAATTATATTTGATTTGGAAGAGTGATTTGAAATTGTGTGATTTAAGATTTAATCGGGTGACAAGAACTCGCGCAATATGGCGTACGCCAATTATTCGAGTAATTGAGAAATAGTTAGGCGTACGCCTCCTATCTCCTTTTCATCCCAAGTTTATGTTAAGAGAAAATTCTTTTGAAGTTAAATGGTTTGGAAAATGATTTGAGTTTGTAAGGTTTAATCGAATTAGGATAGACATACTTGGTGTTGGACCAATATTTTGTTTAGAAATAAGAATTAATTACTTAAAATACTAATTAACAGCTTATTTAATTGATTATAATATAATAAGGAAAAGTAAAATTAGAAATGATAATTAAAATTATACTAATAGATATTTCTACCACTATTATTTAATTATAAATTTTTTAATATTTAATTAAAGCATCAAAACAGGATAAATCATGATGTATTAGCAGTATAGGGAGTTAAAGAACTAGAATTCCACAAGGGTTGGGCCCTTAATGGACGAAACCTTTCCTCTAGACCCAAACATGAAAACTGTAAGAAAAAAAACTCAAGCAATTACTATCATGCTGGCAATGAGTAATGATAAAATTAAATGGTAAAAATAAAATGAGAGAGAGAAGTTTGAAGGACACGAGCAATTAATGACGTGTGGAATTTCAATGCAATCTTAGCCAATTCAAAAGCATGCATATGGCCACATGACAGCGAAATCCTCATAAAAACCGGTGGCTCCCAATTAATAAAGCGTTGTTCATCTATCTAACATGAAATTCTAATTCCAAGTTCAAGGCGGCCCGGTGCAAATCGAATGTCGCATGAAACTGATAAAATTTATTCAATCCAAAAATAATGTCAATCATCTTCTATTTCAAAAATATAAAATTCTAAAAAAGGTAGAAATTCCTTCTCCATTTAATAACTTATTTGAGTTTTTTAGAGCTTATTAACAAAACTCACTGAAGCTCAAACCAGTATCCAAATTCTATCCTTAATCAAACATGTATAATACAGATTCGAACCAAAACTAACTACAACCTATGTGAAATTTACAACTATACCAAATCCAATTCTGAGTTCAAAACAAAACTAGCATCATATGAACATATTGTGAAAAATCAAGACACTTGAATCTTGGTAAACACAATCATCATCAACAACACTATATCTACAACTTCTCCAAACATCAGACAATACACAGAATATAATACTCATCAAATCAGACAAACCGAAATCGCCTTCGTCAATAACAACTTGTACGCTACGAAACAAACAAAATAACACAAACACTGAAATGTTACCGCATCGAATGTTGCTGCCCTGTTTTGTTATCAGTGGCGTCATTGCTGTATTGCCAATATTGTGCTCAAGGTAGATGGAATCGACATGTTGATGCTGAAGATTTGATGCGTATCCATTGCCTTTCCAGCAAACGCCTCAGTAACAAACACTAATAAAAACTGAATCTCTGCCAAATCCACAAACATTAACGCATAACCCGATAGCTTTCCCGGATCTCACCCGTGTACAGATCGGAAAGGAACTGTGAGTTATGGAGGGGCGGCGACGACGATGATGATGATGGGCGTGAGGCAGCGGTTGTGAGTTGCTTGAATCTGAGCCGGAACCGCGTCAAAATAACCAGAGGCTACCTCCTCAAACCACTTTCACGAGCCAACAAAAGGAACAACCGTGAAGGAAATCGTGCGAGTTGGTGGTGGAGCCGTTTTGGGTGTTGACGGCGGATTTAGGGTTTGAAGAGGGTTGAAGATGACTGACGGCGGAGTAAGAGTTTCGTGTGATGTTTGATGGTGAAGCCGTTTTGGGTGTTGACGGCGGATTTAGGGGTTTAATGGTGGTTGAAGAACTTAGTGGAGGCGGAGGAAGCGTGTGGTAGTGAAGAGAGACACTGATTTCTCTCTTTTATTGCTTATGTTTTCTGTTTCGTGAAGGAATCCGTGGTTTTGTGAGTGCGTAGTTGAGTGATGAAGGGTGTGCGATGGTGAATGGAGTGGAGTCGGATGGAGGGTTTGTGTGGGCTAACGGCGAGGCCACGAAGATGGATTTCTGAGTGAAGTTGTGAGAATTTTTAGTGTAGTAGGTTGTTAGGTGGTAGCTGGAGAGTGAGTGAGAGAATGAAAGGGTTATGTAGTTAGCGTGAGGGAAAAAACCAAAAGAAGATGTGGGGAGAGAGAGATGAATCCCGATTCTGAGTGGGTGTGAGAGGAAATTTAAGGAATGAGGAGTGTGTGTCCGTTTGTGGGTGGATCCTGAGTGGAGGTGAGGTGGCGAGAGATCTTCTGAGTGAGGATCTCTTGTGTGACCGTTGGGGAATGATTTTTTTTTAGAGTATTAATTTTTATTTTTATTTTCCATTTTTATTAATAACTCCTATTATCTATTTTAAAAATATATTCATTAGAACTTCTTAAATATTAATTTAATTTAGATAATAATGATAGTAATAAAAAAAAACTAATTTGTACATTAGACTAAAGAAATAAAAGGATTGATTATACTTATCAGTCGGGTGTAAATTTATTCGAAAAATTAATTTGAACACACCAAAATAATCAGTACAAAATATATTTATTGAAAAATACAGTGTTTCTTCAAATTTTAATGATTCCACTGATTTGTATAAATTCATTCTGACTGACATTTTTAGGTATTATTCACGATGCAATGTATGTAATGCTATGCATAGGATGCGAAAATGAAAATGAAGTCAGATTTACAAAAATTTAAATATGTCCGGACAAAATTGGGGTATGACAACTGCTGATAAGAAGTTATGGATTCATTTCTTCCAAGAGAGCTTGTTTGGAGCTCAATTGGAATGGTACTATCAATTGGAGAGTGTCAATATCCGTGATTGGAATGATCTTGCTGAGGCCTTCTACAGGCAATACCAATACAATGCTGATTTAGCACCTACTCGCATGCAGCTACAAAGCATGTCAATGGGTGCTAAGGAGAATTTCAAGGAGTATGCCCAGAAATGGAGAGACCTGGCTGGCAGAGTTCAACCTCCTCTGACTGACAGGGAGCTAGTGGATATGTTTATGAGTACGTTGAATAGTCCTTTCTATAGTCACCTCATTGGAAGCTCATCATCTGGTTTCACTGAGCTGATAATGACTGGAGAGCGTGTGGAAAGTGGCATAAGAAGTGGTAAGATACAGGTGGGTGCCTCTTCATCAAGCACTGCAAAGAAGCCCCCTAGTGGAAAGAAGGAGTCTGATGTTGTGTATGGTCAACCTGGCCGTAACAGAAGTCACCAATCCGTAGGAGCAGTTCACATTTCTAATCCTACTCCTGTAACACCAAAGCTACCACAAAGTAATCAACAGAAGTCTAGAAGACAATTCACCAAGATCAACATGTCACTGGCCCAAGCCTTGCAACACATGTTGAAAGGGGAACTCATTACTTTGAAGGACCCTCCTCGGAATCCTAATACTTCCTCTCCTCGGTATAATCCTAATGCACGATGTGCCTATCATTCTAATTGTCCGGGACATGACACCAACAATTGCTGGGTGCTGAAAAATAAGATTCAAGATATGATTGAAGCTGGGGAGATTGAATTTGACCCTCTTGGGACTCCAAATGTGATTACTGCTCCCATGCCCAATCATGAGAAGACTGTTAATGTTGTTGATGAAGTTTCATATGTTTCCTCAGTAGCAGATGTGACTACTCCCTTATCTATTATCAAGAAGAAGCTGGTGCAGGCTGGATTCTTTCCAGGTTGCAACGAAGACTGTTTTTATTGTGCCTACAAACCTGATAGCTACTGGAAGTTGAAAGATGGTATTCAACGCCTCATGGACAATTACACTATATTGTTTGAGAGAACTCCTTATGTGGAAAGTATGTGTGAACACCTAACTCAAGGTAAGAAGTTTGAAGATGTGGATATGATTGATAAAGTGCCAGTGAAGATTACCTCCAAAGGCCCTGTCAAGATCACTTCCAAGGGTCCTATCAAAATTACTGCTGAAGGCCTGGTGAAGACTGTTGCTGAAGTTAGAGTGCCTCCCATGATTATTACCACTCCTGGCCCTATTCCTTATACTTCTGATAAAGCTATACCCTGGAATTACGGTTCTGATGTTTATATCCATGGTGTTAAGCAGGAACCTTTGACTGATACACCTGTTACTGATGATAACCTTGATGTTGATAATATTGCTGGATCTAGTAAGATCACCAGAAGTGGAAGAATTTTCTCTCCTCCAGCTACCTCAAAAAATACAGTTCTTCCAACTACTACCTCCACTTCTGAGCCAAGTACTGATGCTCGAGGAAAAGGTCCTGTGGTTGAACCTGTGCAAGCTGAAGCACCGACTGCTGAAAATCTCTCTAAACAGATGGAAGAAGTGCTGAAGATCATTCGTAAGAGTGATTATGATATTGTTGACCAGTTGGGGCATACTCCCTCCAAAATTTCCATGTTGTCTTTGTTGCTGTGTTCTGAGGCTCATGCTAAAGCCTTGATCAAATTCTTAAGGACTGCTCATGTACCAAATGAAATTTCTGTGGATCAATTTGAAAATTGTGTTGCACATCTGACTTATGATAATGGGTTAGGTTTTTCTAATGCTGACTTGACTCCTGCCAAAAGAAACCATAACAGAGCTTTACATATCTCCATTGAATGTAGGGGCACTACCTTGTCTCATGTGTTGATAGACAATGGCTCTTAATTGAATGTACTTCCCAAAGAGGTTCTGAACAAGCTCTGTACTGAAGATGCTGTGTTAAGATCAAGTAATATAGTGGTGAGAGCCTTTGATGGTTCAAGAAGAGTGGTGCATGGAGAAATAGATCTCCCGATCAAAGTAGGCTCTTAAGTCTTTGATTCTACCTTCTATGTAATGGATATTCGTCCTGCGTACTCTTGTTTGCTTGGGCGCCCCTGGATCCACGGGGCAGGTGCTGTGACCTCCACTCTACATCAGAAGTTGAGATATCCAGTGAAGGGAAAGATCGTAACTATTTATGGAGAGGAAGAATATATGGTCAGTCATGTGAATACATTTAAGTATGTTGAAGTGGAAGGTGAATATGTTGAGACTCCTTGCCAGACATTTGAAGTAGTTCCTTGGGTCGTTCCCGCTACTGAAGCTCCTCCTGTGGTTAAAAGAGTTCCTGTGGTTACCAGAGTACCTCCTACAATGGCTTCCCTCAAAGATGCTAGAGCTGTGGTTGAAGAAGGTGGTTGCACTATTTGGGGTCAGCTTCCCGACATTCCTTACAAGTCTGACAAGTTTGGTTTGGGTTTTACTGCAGAGTCCCAGAAGGCTGTTCGTCGTGCTCGTGCTGTTCGTATCACCAATCCAGGGAACATGAAAGATCAAATCAATGTTGTGGGTGACTATAATGAAGACTACAATCTGGATAACTGGATTTTTCCTACTGTGGGTGATGGGCTCAACAATTGGAAGACTGAAGACGTTATTCCTATCTCCTTTAGTCAGGAGTAAATACTATTACTGTGTTGTTATTTTTAAGTTTGAACAATTAAACTTTTAAGCCTTGTGCCTTACCCGGGGCACAATGGTATGCTTGTTTCGGGATGTCATTTCATTTGCATACTTCATTCAATAAAAATCAATGGACGTTTCGTTTTCGTAAATATTGGGCTCTTTGTTTTTCTTTTATTTTATTTTCATCAGCTATGTGTTCTTACACACACCCACATCACTAAAATGCAGATCCTCATCCACTCTGGATCCTGTTGATAACAGTTCTACTATTGCCAATTATAATTTCGAGAATCCGATCTATCAAGATGAAGATGGAAAGGATGAAGATTGTGAAGTACCTGTAGAGCTTGCTAGGTTATTACAACAAGAAGAGAAAGCTATACAGCCACATGAAGAGCCAATCGAAGTTGTGAATCTGGGAACTGAAGAAAACAGGAAAGATGTCAAGATAGGAGCTGAATTAGAAGATGGTGTCAAGAGCAGATTAATTCAAATGTTACGTGATTATGTGGAAATCTTTGCTTGGTCCTATGAAGATATGCCAGGGTTGGATACGGACATTGTGGTTCACCGTTTACCGGTAAAAGAAGATTGTCGTCCAAAGAAGCAGAAGGTTCATCGCATGCGTCCTGAAATGTCAGAAAAGATTAAAGCAGGGGTAATGAAACAATTTGATGCAGGGTTCTTAGCTGTGACTTCTTATCCTAAATGGGTTGCAAATGTGGTACCGGTACCTAAGAAAGATGGTAAAGTACGTATGTGTGTAGACTACAGGGATTTGAATAAGGCCAGCCCCAAAGATGACTTTCCACTGCCTCATATTGATGTTCTGGTAGACAACATTGCTCAGCATAAAGTATTCTCTTTCATGGATGGTTTCTCTGGTTACAATCAAATCAAGATGGCACCTGAAGATATGGAGAAGACTACATTTGTTACACAGTGGGGTACCTTTTGCTATAAAGTGATGCCATTTGGTTTGAAGAATGCCGGGGTAACATATCAGCGTGCTATGGTGGCTTTGTTTCACGATATGATTCATCATGAGATAGAGGTATATGTGGATGATATGATAGCCAGGTCCCAGAATGAAGAGCAACACCTTGATCATCTGCATAAGTTGTTTGAAAGGTTGAAGAAATACAAATTGAGATTGAACCCAAACAAGTGTACTTTTGGAGTTAGGTCTGGTAAACTCCTGGGTTTCATTGTCAGTGGAAAAGGTATTGAAGTAGACCCTGCAAAAGTGAAAGCTATACAAGAGATGCCAGCTCCCCATACTGAGAAGGAAGTTAGAGGTTTCTTGGGACGATTGAATTACATTGCAAGATTTATTTCATAATTAACTGCTACCTGTGAACCAATCTTCAAGTTGCTAAAGAAAGATCAGGTAATGGAGTGGAATGATGAGTGCCAGACAGCCTTTGATGAAATCAAGAGATATCTCCTAGAACCTCCAATTTTGATACCACCAGTTGATGGAAGACCCTTGATTATGTACTTAACAGTATTAGACAACTCAATGGGGTGTGTGTTGGGGCAACATGACGAGTCTGGTCGAAAAGAACAGGCAATATACTACCTTAGCAAAAAGTTTACCGACTGTGGAACAAGATACTCACTGCTCGAGAAAACTTGTTGCGCTTTGGCATGGGCTGCTCGCCGACTAAGACAGTATATGTTGACTCATACTACCTTATTGATTTCGAAGATGGATCCAATCAAGTACATATTCGAGAAACCTGCTCTCTCCGGACGAATAGCGAGATGGAAAATGATCTTAACAGAATATGATATACAGTACACTACTCAGAAGGTCATTAAAGGAAGTGTTGTAGCTGATCATTTAGCTCATCAGGCAGTGGATGATTATCAGTCAATGAGTTTTGAATTCCCCGATGAAGACATTATGATTATTACCAAAGAACCTGGACAATATGACGGACCTGAACAAGGATCCCGATGGACTATGGTTTTTGATGGAGCTTTTAATGCACTTGGTAATGGTGTTGGTGTTGTGATCATTTCCCCTGAAGGTTGTCATACCCCGATTACTACAAGACTTTGTTTCTATTGTACCAATAACATGGCTGAGTATGAGGCATGTATCCTGGGCATCAAAGCTGCCATTGATATGAAAATTCAGTTCCTGGACGTATATGGAGATTCAGCCCTGGTAGTGAGTCAGATTAAAGGATATTGGGATACCAAGCATGAAAATCTTATTCCCTACAGAGAGCATGTGCTGTCTTTGATCCCACATTTTGAAGAGATTACCTTTGGACACATTCCACGAGGAGAGAATCAGTTGGCAGATGCATTAGCCACCATGGCATCTATGTTTGAGATTAGCTGGGATGATGAAGCTCCCAAGATTACTATTGATAGATTTGAGAAGCCTGCATACTGCAATGAGATTGATACTGAAGGAGGAGAGGAAAAGCCTTGGTTCTATGAAGTAAAAAGATATCTTGAAACTCAGGAGTTCCCTGAAAGGGCATCTGTCAAAGATAAGAAGTTTCTGAGGAGGTTTTCTGCTAAGTTCTTCTTGAGTAATGGAATTTTGTACAAACGCAATCATGATTCAACTTTGCTTCGTTGTGTGGATAAGAAGGAAGCAACATAGATTATGGAAGACATGCATGATGGGATTTTTGGCACTCATTCTAGTGGTCATACTATGACAAAGAAGATATTGAGAGCAGGATACTATTGGTCTACCATGGAAGCTGACTGCTATCAACATTCCAGGACATGTCACAAGTGTCAAATCTATGCTGATAAAGTGCATATACCTTCGGCTCCATTAAATGTGTTGACTTCTCCTTGGCCTTTTGCCATGTGGGGCATTGATATGATTGGTGAGATCAAGCCTACTGCTTCTAATGGGCATCGTTTCAACCTAGTTGCTATTGATTACTTTACAAAGTGGGTAGAGGCAGCCTCATTCGCATCTGTTACCAAGAATGTTGTGGCTCGATTCATTAAGAATAATCTCATATGTAGGTATGGCATCCCTGAAAGGATTATCACAGACAATGGCTCTAATCTGAACAATACCATGATTACTGATCTCTGCATGCAGTTCAAGATTAAGCATCACAACTCTTCTCCGTATCGTCCGAAGATGAATGGGGCAGTAGAAGCTGCTAATAAGAACATTAAGAAGATTCTACAGAAGATGACTGTTACTTACAAGGATTGGCACGAGATGTTACCATTTTCTCTTCATGGTTATCGTACTACAATACGTACTTCAACAGGGGCAACCCCATTCTCCTTAGTCTATGGTATGGAAGCAGTTCTGCCCATTGAAGTTCAGATCCCTTCCTTAAGAATCATGAAGGATGCAGGCTTGGATGAAGATGAGTGGATTCAGACTCGACTCGACCAGATAAATTTGATTGATGAGAAGAGGTTGGCAACTGTTTGTCATGGTCAGATGTACCAGAAACGGATGATCAAAGCTTTCAATAAGAAGGTTAAGCCAAAGGTATATCAGGCTGGTGACTTGGTAATCAAGCGTATCATACTACCACAGGGTGATCCTAGGGGTAAGTGGACTCCTACATATGAAGGACCATTTGTGGTCAAAAGAGTATTCTCAGGAGGTGCCATGATGCTTACTACTATGGATGGTGAAGACTTTCCACAGCCTGTAAATGCAGACATAGTTAAAAAATACTACGCATAAAAAGAGACCCGCTAGGTTGACTGGCCTAGGCAAAAATAAGGGCATCCCGGCAAACCAAAAGGGTTCGGGCAAAAATTAGGGATATATATAAAAAAATGTACACCCGGCAAGTCGAAAACCTGAAAAGGCGGCTTGGGAAAAAAAGGGTATCCCGGTGGATTGAAAACCTGAAAGGGCAATCCAGGCAAAAGTTAGGGATTAAAGCGTATGACTATGTCTCGTTTGGATCACTCATGTAACTTCAACTGATGGTGCTACCTAAATCAAGTTCAAACAGATAAAGATCAATCCAATCGTTTCTGTCTCAACAGCAGAAGATGAGATATTTGAAGATAATGGCAATAGTAGAATTGAAACTCAATAGGATCATTTTTCACATAGCTGTTTTCTTTGTTTTATAAAAAATTTATGACGAATTCCTCTTACTAGGATTTCTGTCTCCTTGTACAAACTTGCCTATGTATAGGTCACTTTGTGATATAAATAAAATTTCATCTTTGAGTCCAGATTTACTTTTACTCTATTTACATAAGCGAAAACGTCCATTGGTTGTGTTTGAATGTATGTATGCTTTTGAATACGATTGATGTTTACCAGAAATGCATAAAATGCAGTAATAGTATTTACTAAGGACGAACGAGGGTAGTAGTTCAACGAAGCTTCGCCGATTCATCCCCACTACAAATCCCCAGTAGAGCAAATCTATCTTTATAGATGCTTCGAATTACGTCTCCCCTTGAATTTATGTCCATCTCTTTTATCCTCAGTCGGGATACTCAGGAACTTATTCCTTCAATAGAAGTACGACGAACGAATACGGGAAGTGACAAATACTATACTATCAAACAAGACGGGAACGAGTTCCTCATATTCTTCAGCAACGAATCGGGATTTATTTTCCCTAGCCAGCAGTTGTTATACAAAGATATTCGGACGCTTCAGGCCGCATGATTCATACATACATCATTTACATCATACCATGGCATATCCATAAGTGCATAATACATTTACTTAGATGCACCATGCCATGCATGCATACATATTGCATAAACTAACCTTTTCCTTGCAGGATAGTTATATACAGATAAAATACTATCAACAATTCACAACAGGTCAGAAACGATCTATACGAAGATCTAGTGCTGATACTTAATCATTACTCAAGGTGTCCTTGGATAGTAGGCAAACGGTCTATACGAAGATCTATTCCCTAGTCCAGGATGTTTTCAGGAGAGTTAATCCTGATACTCTTTTGTCCTCGGATAGTAGGCAAACGGTCTATACGAAGATCTATTCCCTAGTCCATGATATTTTCAGGAGATTTCATCCTGATATTCTTTTGTTCTTGGATAGTAGGCAAACGGTCTATACGAAGATCTATTCCCTAGTCCAGGATATTTTCAGGAGATTTCATCCTGACACTCTTTTGTTCTTGGATATTAGGCAAACGGTCTATACGAAGATCTATTCCCTAATCCAGGATATTTCCAGAAGAGATAATCATCACGAAGATTTATTTCTACTGGTTTATTCAACAATTCAAAACAGTTCAGAGACGATCTATACGAAGGTCTAGTGCTGATACTTAATTCAGAAAGAAATCGCCACAAAGATTTGGTTCTGACACTTAAATTAAAAGTATGTTCTTAGATACGATTCAGAGACGGCCTATACGAAGACCTAGTACTGATATCCAGTATCAACATCAAGATATTATCACCTCCTGATATTATGGATGACATCTATAAGCCCATCTCCAGTTCTTCCAAGTGGCATCTTCAAGCCCACTTAAGCATATACAACCAGTCATCAGTGTTACTTTACGCACCGGCGAGTGCAAATTTTGGGCTTTTGTGTTCAATCCCCTTCAACCTTCCAAGTCACGAATGGCACACAGGCCAATCTAACTCCTCAGGTTTCAGAAAATTGAACAGGGGCAGCTGTTGCACCCCAAAATTTGCCCTCTATTTTTAACTCTAACCAATTTTTTGTTTCACATTCATTTGCATCATCTTCATAGCATAACATTTTTTTCTGTCTTAATATTAGCCGGAATAATTTCTCGGAATTTACAAACAGACTGGTCAAATTAACTTTTTAACTGTGCCTAAAATTAGTCAACGAAAAAATGTCAAGTTTAAGTTTGCAAATGTCGGTAACATTAATCTGCGGTTCACGTGGTTTAATTTGACATGCTAAAAATATTTTTACGACTATTTTTGGTCATATGTTGATCAGTCTGAGCAGTTTAAACGGTCATAATTTTTATTTCAAAATCCGACCAAACGCTGTATTTTTCCGAGTCATTTATTTCGCGCTGATTATTTTGACGTGTTCATTTTATTTTTTCGAGCATTTTGGTGCCCGACTTTTATTTTATTTTTGAGTCTATTTATTTTTATATTGGGTCTAGAATAAATAAATAGGTTAATTAGTTTTTATTTTAATTTTAACTATTTTAATTATTTAACTTTATTCAGTTTTTAATTTAATATTGGGTTTCAAAATAAACTTAGGCCCATTATCATTAACCTAATTTGTTCCTATATATATTTACTAGCATGACTGATAGAGAGAGGCCAAAAAGACAGAACAAAAAAGAGAAACTGAGAGTGGCTGATCTATACTATCGTACACACAGTTTGGTAATAGTTTATATATGATATATACTTTATCTATTTTGTTGATATATTTGTTACTGTGTTTCAAATACATGTTCATATGTGTGACTGTGTTATGTATTCCAGATACATGCGGTTTGATTAAATATATCAGGATATCGCCGTTTTGCTTTTTTTATGCACATAAGTATAACATGTATAATAATTTGGTTCATTGTATTATGTATTTGATGTGTTTGTTTTTATATAAGTTTTACATGTCTCATAATATATAATATAATATAATAATAATTTTGTTGTTAATAAAAATGCATATGGATCATATAATATATAATTTATAATATGTAACTAGTGTGTTAAATATATATATATTTCTATTTTATGTTATAATTTGATTATGTTTTCGGATCGGATCGTGTCAATACGCCGTTTTCACATATACGTGTATGAGGCGTGACATTTGTGTTATCCGATCCGTTGTTTTTTTTTAATTCATATTTTTTTTATATACATATATTTAGATCTGCACATTTTTTTTCATAACTAACTACCCTGATTTTTCCTAAACCCTGACAATTTCGCCACAAACTCTAAATTTCAGACCTAAAACTTTAACCGTGTTATTTCCTCTAAACCATAAACCTTTTCTTAAACCTTAACAAACCTTATTATTATTTCTTATTTTCGCTCATATTTATGTTATTCATACACTGTAACTGCTTCGCCCTTGTAATATTTTAAGTTTTAACTTGTAATATTTTCAGTTTTACTTTTCGCCATCTTTATTATGTAATTGCACCAAAGCGTTGTAATAATTAGGGTTTTATTTTCTGCCATTTATTTTCTGCCATTTTATTTTTCTGCCATTTAAATTCCTGCCATTGATCCTATATTAACTGCGTGGTTTAGTAATGTAGGGCGTGAAAACCTACTAAATTAATTATTTAATATTTTTCTATAACCTTTATATTTTTTGTAAATAAATAATAAATACTAACTATTTTAATAACTTTTTTTTTACTACTTACTTATAATAATAAATCCTTATATATTTTGTAAATAAAATCTAATTGACCATTTTTCTAATTGAATAATAATAATAAACCTATTAATCTAATAATTTGATATTTTCTATAATCTTTATTTATTTTGTAAATAACTAACTTAATATTTTTCATATAACTCTTTTATTTTATAATTTGTACATTAATGTATTTTAAATTCTTTTATTATTACTAATTTATTTTAAACTCATATTTTTCTAATAACTTCTAAAAAAATCTAACTTGTTTAACCTAAAATAATTTCTTTTAAAATTCTAACCTTTTTATTATCACTTTATTATTATTGTTATTTTATTATTACTTTATTACCATTGTTTATTTATTATTTTATTATTATTTGCTTTTATCTATTCTATTTTTGCTTCATTATTTTCCTTATTTTAATTTTGTTTTATTTATAATATTAGGAACAAATGTATAGGTTGTAAATTTATTCTTTCTCGCCTAATTATTATGTATCTGTCCCATAGCCATGTAATAGTTTAGGAATTTATTTTTCTTGCTTTTATTTTTGTAAATATTTATTGCGTGGTTAGTAATTTAGGGAGTGCAAAAAACTAACTGTAAATAATTGAACTTAGAAAATTAAATTCAAGACAAATATCTGAAAAATAACACTCACACACGTAGGTCGATCTTTGATCGCCATCTGTACTTCCTAGGGTATTCCTCTTGGTTGCCTTCTTTAAATGGTCAAGTCCCTCGAAAATAGGGGTGTCTTAAACAAAGTCCCTTCAAACAGAAAAATCATCAAGTCCCTATAAACTTAAAAGATCAAGTCCCTACGAGGTTGTCTACGATATAATGATCTTGTCCCTTCGGTAAATATGATGATAGTCCCTACGAGTTGCTAAAGACACCCCTTATGTTGCCTTCATTGACCATACGATGACCCTACGCCCGTCCCTTAAACACATCCAAGGTAATGACTACCTATTCCTTAATAATAGGGGCAGTCTTACCATTGAAAGAATATACGAGAACACAAAAGACTTAATCTAGGGTAGGTATCTCATAGTTACTTGCTCACACTTTTCAAAATTACTTTTACACCTCACAATTTCTAAACTAGGATTTGTATACACCCATACGAGGGTCATTACAAAGTACTTAAAGAAATGTTTCTAATCACACACTACACTCTTGCAAACAAACAAAGTGAGCTAAGTAACTAAGAGCCCATGGATAACCATGGATATAAAGGGTGCTAATACCTTCCCTTTGTATAACCTACCCCCCGAACTCAAAATCTTTTTAAGGTCTTTCCTGTTCTTTTATGTCCTTTCCTTTTGGATAAAATAAAAGTCGGTGGCGACTCTTGCTATCCGCAACATTTAACTAAAGTCAGTTCTCCCACCGTGTTACACATGCGCCTGTACAGGCCCATGCATGGAGGACCCAAAGTTTCATGCACACAGATTCTTCACCTCATTGCCTTGCATTCCATCTATAAATAGCATGCTCACTTCATTCAAATATCATCCTTGAATCAACCTGAAGCTATGCAGAAATTGAATCCCAACCACACTAGAGGAATTTTGAATTTTCATTTCTCTTTTCAAGTTTGAATTTCAACAAAATCAGTTGATCTTCAACACTTATTCCTTAGCCTTGCACTCATACCATACCTCAAGAACAAGCTGCAAGCAAGAGTTTGGTTGGATCGTGCTCATCAAAGCTGCACTTCAAAGGTTTACATCTCAACTGTTTTGATTCGAATCTCATCATATATTGTGATTTGCTTGTGTTTGCTTGGTTCTCTAAAGTCCTCGTGTGAGAGGCAAGCCAATGGTGGCTTTAATTTAATGAATTAATGCATTTCAGATTGAACATCTGGATTTTCCATCTCAGATTTCTCCTTCCATAGGGATCTTGAGAGAAATCCAAGGTTATAGGGGTGATGTACATCACCCCAGCTTTAATTTGGTATAAGGCACGTTTGGTTTGGTTGAGGTTGCAAAACCTACAACTGGTGGCCGGTTTCTGTTTGCTCACCGGAGAAGACGGTGGTTTCCACCACCGTCCCCACATGGAAGAGCTCTATCCTTTGGATCTCACATGAGCCTTCTAATCTCAGCCTTTGCTTTGTTTGACTTTTTTTAACTTGTTTTGTTACGCGTTGGACTAATAATCACCATGCGCGCGTGCCTTAGAGCCACAAGATGGTCCACGTCAATTAATGAGTGTTGATCATGCGCTCCTGGTTTTTTCTATTTTAATAATTTCTGTTTTATTTTCTTTATTTCCTTTTATTTTCAAAAATTCATAACTCTTTTATTTGGAATCACAAAAATATGAGACCAATTGCAAAACTTTTCTTTTGAAATTTAGTTTCATAATCTGATTTTTAATTATTTTTGTGATTCCATTTAACATTTTTTGTGAATTATTTTGTTATTAATAGTTTTTAATTCATTTTAATTACTTTTTGATATTCAAAAATTCCAAAAATATTTTCTTAATACATATGGATGATGATAAGTCTATGAAAAATATTCTTATCAATTTCTTAATTGATTTGAGATTTATTGAAGATTTTAGTTCATTTGTATTATTTCCCTTCATTTTTTATTTGTTTAAAAATAGTTTCTGGTTTCAACAAATGTTGAGAAAATTTGTCAAACTTTGTTTGACCATGTTAGACTCATGATGATTCAATTGGACTTATCCAAGTTGATTTGAATTGAATTTGAAGTTTGACCATGATTTGTCCATTTTATTTTATGTATTATTTAAATTCCAAAAAAATACCAAAAATATGTTTGACTTTTCTTGACTTCTAATCTTCATTTCACTTTTGTTTACCATTGATTGATATTGATTTCATTCACATTTGATCATTGTGTTTTCATTATGTCATTTGGATTCTCATTTTGTCCAGTTTCATTTTCTTCTTCATTTTCTTCTTTTTCTTTTGACCAATGAGTTAATGATTTGTGGTTAGATTTGAAATTTGAGAGGCTTAACCTTCTTTGATCCAAATCAAATTCAACTTGATCAAAGATCAAGTGAATTGCTTTGTGTCCAAGATAGGTTGCTTCTTGGTCAAGCAAAAAACCTGAAATCCATACAAGGTCTTTCCATCTTTTCTTTTGGCATGGCAAGTTGTAGGAGCTTGGATTACTAGTCATGACCTCTAACTTATGTTTTATTGACCGGCCTCAGATAGGTGTGACTACTACATTAGTCCACTTACGATTGCTTAATATAGCGCTAAATTGCCTTATGGCACACTAACACTAACTACTAATTACTAACTTTTAATTCAAGCATTTAATTCTTGCAATTTACTTTAATGCAATTTAATTTCTTGCTCATTTATTCATATTGTCTTTTCCCTTTGCTCATTTGAGCTCATGTTTATGTTTATGCTATTTTCCTTTTGCTCACTTGAGCACATTATTGTGTAAATATATTATTGCCTTGTGTTTGTTTTGTCTTTGTTTGTGTGAACCCAATGCAAAAAGGAGAAAGGACTTAGAATTAGGATCTTACATATGCTTAATGGAGTTCAAGAGCAACTAGGCCTCATGCCTTTAGAATTCTAATTTTTGTTGAAGAGCAACTAGGCCTCATGCCTTTAGAATGCTTAATCTTGAAGTTGTCTTCAAAGGACCCCTAATCTAAAACTCTTTCTTTGTCCATTCCTCTTATTGCATTGTGAATTTTTTGATTGTTTGTTCTTGTGTGATAGGGATTCCAAACTTGAGATAGTAAGAAGAACCATTGTCATGAATAACCAAGTTAAGAGAAAGACAAGCCAATTGGAGATCCTAGGAGCTTGAATGTTTAATTGTTTTGATTGCTTGTTGCTTGCTAAGTCCAAAGGAAAGGAGCATCTTGAATCATCTTTATGATCTCAATAAAGGAACTCCAAGGGTTTTATCTCTTCTCTCATCTTTGCATGTTTAGGACTAGCCCTTCTCTTCTTCTCTCCACTCTAACCCAAGCCAAACTCATTTTGTGCAAACATTGACATTGTTTTCAAAACTAGAAACCTAGGCCATATGCCTTTGATTTTTCAAACTCTTTTCATTAATACTTATTTTGAATTGAACCTTAAGTCAACTTTGACTTCATTTTGTGAATACTTCTAATTTGTAAATACAATTCACTCAAGTTTGTTTTTGTGGTTACAATGACCACCTTTGCTAAAATATTTTTTTCATAAACATTAGCCATAGGTTTTAGTTATCATATTGGTTGATGTAAACCTCACCTCATCCTTAGTGATTGGACTATAAGTCTTCCATACTTATTATAGGGTGGATCCCTCACTAGTATGTTGAAGCTCTCCTCACACGGTGGATTGTTGGTTTAGGTTGAGTTTTCTCCCTTTGATAACAAAAGACCTTAAGGCTTTTGATCAAATCAATTCACAAATACTTTGAGATTTTTACCCCGAACTACGAGTTTTTGATCCTACCTTTATGATGGTACGTATGTAATGGGTCTATCCATTCAAACAACAAAATTGTAAATAATATGTATATTCTTTTCTCATATCCCCAATCTTGTTTGCACAAATATTTTCACAAATACCAACCTACCATACAACTTTGCAAAATGGGCTCCCTTAGAGTACTAAGGATGTTTTGGGTGCTTAAAACCTTCCCATTGCATAACCAACCCCCTTACCCAGATCTCTGACATTTTTATTAGTTTTTGATTTGATAAAACTTTCTCGGTTTTTATTCGCTTTCTAACCTTTCCTTTGGATAAATAGAAGTGCGGTGGCGACTCGAATTGTATGATTTACTTTTGATTTAGTCAATAAATCTAAAGGTAACGAAGACCTCGCTATAGAAAAGTGGCAACTCTGCTGGGGAACTGATTCACCCTAGTGGGTTTAGCCTACTTTTTGCCTTTGTTGTATTGTATGTTTATATTTATTTTGTGACATATTTTTGTGCAAATTTGGGATGACTGTATTGTTTGTAATGAATGAATTGCTTGATATATCAATTGCTTGTGTGCTTGGTGGTCTCTTATGAGATGAATTCTATACCCGAACTCGAATGCACTTATGATAGGAGAATTGCATAGTCTTGTTGACTTGTGTGGAGTTATTCCTTAGCATGTTGACTTGCAAGTCCATTCACTTGGTGGAGGTCTTGTTGGGATCAATAATGTCACACGAGTAGTCGTGGTTAGGCATTACTCTTTCCAATATAAACCTTAGAAGCCAAGGACCTTAGATTACCTAGCCCATCTTGGCCTATTTTAGGACGTAGTGAGAAGATCGTTCAAGTGTAAGATTTGATACGATTGTTACACGATACTACACTCATAAGAGTTTCTCTTGAGAATATTTTTGGAATACGAGTAGTCGTTTATCCGATAATATCCGAAAGATGAGATGATGACTATGGGAACCTCTTTTAGAACATGATTGTCAGGTTTAACCATAGTACACTCCCTTTGGGTGGTTCTTAACCGAGACTCCATGCTCGTGACTTGCAACAAACCCTTGATTCGTGGTTGATCCGTTCTCGTATATCCTTAATATAAATGGATCTTGGGTGTTGATAAGGTGTAAACCACAATCCACCAAAATGGATGATTGATATTAAGGATGACATGATCCATCCTGTGACCTTTGTGTGGCGTGACTTTCTTGATCCTTGAGTGTGATTATTTCATCCATACATTTATGCATTCATATGCATCCATATCATCAACAATGAGAAAATTTTCAAGGAACTTAAGAGGTCTATTTGCAAATTTTCAGACATGGATAAGCAAAGAAGGAATACGAAGAAGTACAGTTTTAGACAACCCGACTTAAAAGAGTTAAGGAGTTTAACATCCTATGTATTAGACCCCTTGGAGTTCAAAGCTCGCCATGGGAAGCTTCTGTCTATTCTTGCTACTCAGGTGGATGAAGGTCTGATGAGTGTGTTGGTGCAGTTCTATGATCCTTTGTACTGTTGCTTCACTTTTCCGGATTTCCATCTTTTGCCTACGCTTGAGGAGTATACCTATCTTATGGGTATACCTATCTTAGATCAGTTGTCTCATCAGTGGCTTGGCGAGAGTTCCTTCTTCTCGAGAGATTGCTGATCTATCGCACATAGATGTATCTGAGATTGGTGCTCATATGACTACCAAAGGTGGAATTCAAGGTCTCCCGTCTGATTTTCTCATCGCCCAAGCTACTTTGTTTGGGAAGGCCATGAGTGAGGACGCCTTTGAAGCCGTATTTGTAGTTCTCATCTATGGGCTAGTGTTATTCCCCAACATCGATAATTTTGTGGATGTGAACGCTATTAGGATTTTCTCCACTCTTAATCTCGTTCTAACTCTGTTGGGTGACACTTATTTCTCTTTGCATATGAGGAATGCTAAGGGTGGTGGTACCATTGTGTGTTGTTTGCCTCTATTGTACAAGTGGTTTATTTCGCACTTGCCACAGACGCTTGCCTTCAAGGAGAACAAAGGATGTCTACGGTGGTCCACGAGACTTATGTCTCTCACTAATGATGATATCTTTTGGTATAACCGTTTTTATGATGGTGTCCAGATTATTGACTCTTGTGGTGAATTCTCCAATGTGCCTCTTCTTGGTACATGTTGTGGAATTAACTATAACTCTATTTTGGCTCGCCGTCAGCTTGGGTTCCCCTTAAAGGATAAACCTAACAACCTTCTGTTGGAAGGTGTGTTATTTCAAGAGGTTAAAGATCCCTAAAACATGAAGGGAAGAATGGTTCGCGCTTGGCGCAAGATTTATAGGAAGTGAAGGAAAGAGCTTGGACCGAAGAATTGTATTGCTTTGGAACCCTACACCTCTTGGGTGAGGAGGAGAGCTACTGAGTACCGCATGCCCTATGATTATCCGAGACCTACCCCAATGGTTATGGTTGGGCCTTCAACCCTCCCTGACCAAGGAGTAGAGGAGTAGAGAGATGAAGACGGTTCGCGTGCTTATGTCCGTGAGCGAGAAGAGCTACTTCAACAACTCAGAGATAAGGATGCTGTGATAGAATTTAATGAGCATCAAATTATTGATGAGCCCGATGATGTGGTTACGTCTCTTTTTCCTCAATCATCCATGTTTTGGAAGAGGAAGTATGATCGACTCGCCAAGGAGAAGACAGATTGGAGGCAGCTTATGAGAGAGAGGTGAAGAGGCTTCGTGCAGCTTATCTTCCGGTCTCGAGAGCTTTGGACGATTGTTTCTAGGGTTCCATAGGATGTTCATTTTCCTTCTCTCTTATTGTATTTGGTTACCAAGACTGTACTTCTTTGGTGTAAAATTTTTTCCAAATATTATTGATATGAATATTCCATATATGCCTAAAAAGAGTAATATTTCCAAATGTTTGCAAATAGATCTCTATAAAATTCCTCAAATAAAAATAAATCATATGCACAAGCATTACATGCATCATGTGCATAAGCAGGTTTTGTTCAGAGCTTCTTGATCAGTGGTCTAACTCTGTGTTCTTCATTTATTTCAAAGACAAGCTTTCGCACCGGTATAACACCAGAGAAAATCTACCAAAGCTGATGGATCATCTTGAACAAGAGAACCGTGAGTTGAAGGACGAAGTAGCTAGGATGACTGCCATGATGGAGTCAGTGCTGGCTGCTCAGAGCCAGTCTTCTCCAACACCTGCAACTCCTCCCCAAAGGACGGTCATCTCAGAGGTTGCTTCCTCTACTGTGCCTGCCGCCACTGCTCATGTCGCTCTGCCAACTATGCCAGTCGGGTTTCCCTGGGGGATGCCCGTAAATTTTGTGCTTGAGGGTCTCGCTCCTACCTTTGCTTCTCTGCCGGCATCTAGCCCGGTCTTTGCTGTGCCACCTCCAGTTGTGCACACCTTATCGAGAGTCGAAGACACCATTTATCATTCTGAGCCATCTGAGGGCCCAGATGTTTATGAGAAAATGGATGCTATGAATGACCAATTCCTTGAGCTGCGCAAGGAACTGAAGACTCTAAGAGGGAAGGACCTCTTTGGTAAATCTGCTGCTGAGTTGTGCCTTGTGCCCAACGTTAAAATCCCTATCAAGTTCAAAGTGCCTGACTTTGAAAAATATAAGGGAAACACTTGCCCTCTCAGCCATCTTGTGATGTACGCACGCAAGATGTCAACTCAGACCGAGAATGATCAACTCCTCATCCATTATTTCCAAGACAGCCTATCCGGCGTCGCACTCAGATGGTATATGGGTCTGGATAGTGCGAACATCCTCTCCTTCAATGACCTTGGTGAAGCTTTCGTCAAGCAATACAAATACAATGTTGATATGGCTCCCGATAGGGACCAGCTGAGGGCTATATCCCAGAGAGAGAAGGAGACATTTAAGGAGTACGCCCAGAGGTGGCGTGAGTTGGATGCACAAATTGTGCCACCTCTCGAAGAGAAAGAAATGACGAAGATCTTTTAAAGACTTTAAGCTCTTTCTACTACGAGCGGACGATAGCTAGTGCTCCCTCAGACTTCACCGAAATGGTGAACATGGGGATGAGACTAGAGGAAGGAGTCCGGGAAGGACGTCTGACCAGGGACGAAGGCTCTTCTGCAAAGCAATATGGGGGCTTTGTAAAGAAGAAGGAGGGAGAGGCACATGCCGTGTCCTCCCATATCAAGAGAAGACCCTCTATGAAGAGGAAGATTGTTCGCCCTGCCAGTAACCAGCATCAGGTGGCTCATATAGCACATGCCTTCAGGGAAGCTCAACATTATCAACATCAACAACAACAACATCAACAATATCAACAACAACATCATCGTCCGCAATAGCAGGCCTACCAGCCTTGAAACTACAACTATACCAGCACCAACTACGATAGGAAGAGGGTCACTTTTGATCCAATTCCAATGACCTATGCTGAACTCTATCCGTATTTGATAGATAGAAAGCTTATTACTCCACGTGACCCACCTGCTGTACCGACCAACCCTCAGTGGTGGTACAAGCCTGAGCTGCATTATGTTTATCATTCCGGTGCTCCCGGACATGATATGGAGGACTGCTATCCCCTGAAGACCAAGGTGCAAGACCTTGATAGAAGTGGGATCTTGTTTTTCAAGGACGTAGGTCCGAATGTAAAGAAGAATCCATTGCCCGAGCATGGGAAAGCTGCTATGAATATGGTCCAGGGTTGCCCTGGCAAATATAAAGTCCTGTATGTCAGTCATATTAGGCAATCGTTGGTCGAGATGCATAGACTGTTATGTGGATACAATCATTACGAGCATGACCATGATAGGTGCCAGGTGTGCACTGCCAACGAAAGAGGATGCTGCCATGTAAGGAAGGACATCCAAGAGATGCTGGATCAGGGTGTGATCGAGATACTTCATAATCGTGATGAGGATGAAGTGAATGTTATATCCCCTATTTTCAGAATACCTGTTGTTGTCAAATATGATGGCAGCAAGAAGAAGGTTTCTCCATCTCTTCTAATCAAGCCAACGGGCCCTGTCCCGTACTCTTCAGATAAAGTTGTTCCCTACAGATATAACGCGGTTGCATTGGAAGATATGAAGGAGGTATCGTTGCCCTCCACTTCTGTTGTGAGTATATCTGATGTCAGTGGTGTGACCCGCAGTGGTCGTGTCATTTCGGCGCCATCAAAACCCCAAGACGTCTTAAGAAGAACTGATGTTGTTGATAATTCTGCCAGTCCTGTGGGGACTTCTTCTTCTCCGAATCCGACACTTGTTGTTGATAAATCCACTAAAGCTCCTGTCCCTGTTGGCCAACATGGCATATTGAAAGAGGACTATGATGAGATGCTGAGGCTCATCAAGAGGAGCGAATATAATGTTGTTGATCAGTTGCTTCAAACTCTATCAAAGATATCTGACCAATCTTTGTTGATGAATTCTGAGCCACACCGCGAAGCTTTGCAGAGGGTTTTGGACGTGGCATACGTGGATCACGATGTCATAATTGAACCGTTTAATAGCATTGTTGCAAACATAACTGCTTGTAACAATTTGAGCTTTTGCGATGCTGATCTTCCCGAGGAGGGAAAAGACCATAATTTGGCTCTACACATTTCCATGAACTGCAAGGATGATGCCTTGTCTAATGTGGTAGACACATGGTCATCGCTAAATGTGTTGCCAAAATCCACTTTGGCTAAACTTTCTTATCAGGGGCCTCCCATGAGGCAGAGTGGAGTGGTAGTCAAAGCTTTTGTTGGATCGAGGAAAACTGTGATTGGCGAGGTTGAACTCCCAATCAAGATTGGACCTAGTGATTTCCAGATCACTTTCTCAGTCATGGATATCCATCTATCATATAGCTACTTGCTTGGCAGACCATGGATTCACGAGGCAGGTGCCGTGACATCCACCCTACACCAGAAATTGAAATTCGTTAAGAATAAGAAGTTGGTGGTGATAGGGGGAGAGAAGGCTCTCTTGGTAAGCCATTTGTCTTCCTTTTCCTACATAGATGTTGAGGATGAGGTTGGGACTCCGTTCCAAGCCTTATCCATTGTTGAGCCTTTAGGAAAGGACATTCTTCATTTGCTTCCTACAATGATGCGAAGTTGGCCATTGAGCATGGTGCAACTACTGGTCTAGGACAAATGATCAAGCTGGAAGAAAATAAATCCCGGGCTGGCATATGGTATTCTTCATGCATTTCCAATAAGCGTGGGCTGTTCCAGAGTGGAGGTTTCATCAACACTGTTGAAGACCAAGAGGCTGTTGCTATAGTGGAAGATGATGCAGAGGAAGATTCTGGCAACTTTGTCATCCCTGGAGGAATCTGCAATAATTGGGTCGATGTTGATGTTCCAACAGTTGTCCACAAGTCCACGTAATGTGTTCACTTTTGTTTAAAAACCCTTCTCCCATGCCAAAAGGAGAAGTGATGACATTGTTGGCACATTAATACAATGATATTCATTCAAAAATTACATGTTAAATGTTTGTTTTTCCAAATAATTTTCCCTTTTTGCTATTTTGCATGAAATTGGTGATCACTAAAAAACCCTAAAAAAGAGATTAAAATCAATCTTTTCATCTGCATAATGATTTGCCTTTGTTTGAATTATGAAATCTCTTTTATATCCAAAATCATTATGCAGGTTGATCAAACCCATTGAACATAATGATCTAACA
The DNA here is from genome assembly GCF_024323335.1 of Lathyrus oleraceus. Taxonomy (NCBI): domain Eukaryota; kingdom Viridiplantae; phylum Streptophyta; class Magnoliopsida; order Fabales; family Fabaceae; genus Lathyrus; species Lathyrus oleraceus. Next base: position 528,953,749 of record NC_066581.1, read on the forward strand.
CCACCTCCCAACTTTGAATTCCCTGTATTTGAGGTCGAAGAAGATGATGTTGAAGATATTCCTGATGAGATTACCCGTCTACTTTAGCACGAAGAGAAGATCATTCAGTCGCATCTTGAGAATCTAGAAACAGTCAACTTGGGGTCTGAAGATTGTGTTCGTGAATTGAAGATTGGGGCACTCCTGGAAGAATCTGTGATGAAGGGGTTAATTGAGTTGTACGAGAATATGTCGACGTCTTTGCCTGGTCATATGAAGACATGCCTGGTCTAGATACTGATATCGTGTAACATTTCCTGCCTTTAAAGCATGAGTGTGTACCTGTGAAGCAGAAGCTCAAAAGAACTCATCCTGATATGGCAGTGAAGATTAAAGAAGAAGTTCAAAAGAAAATTGATGCGGGGTTTCTGGTGACTTCTACATATTCTCAATGGGTGGCCAATATTGTGCCCGTGCCTAAGAAAGATGGAAAAGTCCGAATGTGCATGGACTATAGAGACTTGAATAAAACTAGTCTGAAAGATGATTTTCCTCTACCACACATTGATATGTTGGTAGACAATACAACTAAATTCAAAGTCTTCTCATTTATGGACGAATTTTCTGGCTATAACCAAATTAAAATGGCACCCGAGGATATGGAGAAGACAACATTCATCACACCTTGGGGAACATTCTGTTATCGAGTGATGCCCTTCGGTTTGAAGAACGCCGGAGCCACGTATCAACGAGCTATGACTACTTTGTTTCATGATATGATGCACAAGGAGATCGAGGTATATGTTGATGATATGATTCCGAAGTTGAGAATGGAAGTTGAACATGTAGAACACTTGTTGAAGCTTTTTCAGCGTTTGAGGAAGTATAAACTCCGCTTAAATCCAAACAAGTGTACATTTGGAGTCCGTTCCGGAAAGTTATTGGGCTTTATTGTCAGTGAAAGAGGTATTGAAGTTGATCCTGCCAAGGTCAAAGCAATACAAGAGATACCTGCGCCTAAAACTGAGATGCAAGTCCGAGGTTTTCTTGGCCCCTTAAATTATATTTCCAGATTTATATCCCACATGACTTCCACATATGTGTCTATATTCAAGCTCCTCCAGAAAGATCAGCGGCATGATTGGACCGAGGATTTCTAGAAGGCCTTTGACAGTATAAAAGAGTATTTGTCCGAGCCTCCGATTCTGTCTCCGCCTGTTGAAGGGAGACCTTTGATTATGTACTTGACTGTTCTTGAGGACTCCATGGGATGTGTATTGGGTCAGCAAGATGAATCAGGGAAGAAAGAATATGTTATCTACTACTTGAGTAAGAAGTTCACTGATTGTGAGTCTCGATACTCAATGCTTGAGAAGACATGTTATGCTTTAGCTTGGGCTGCTAAGCGCTTATGCCAGTATATGTTGAATCATACGACTTGGTTGATATCCAAAATGGATCCAATCAAGTATATCTTCGAGAAGCCTGATGTTTATGGTGATTTGGCCCTTGTTGTTAATCAAATTAAGGGTGAATGGGAGACGAATCAGCCTGGCCTCATCCCATATAGAGATTACGCAAGGAGGATTTCAAAGTACGTTACTGAGGTTGACTTCCATCATATTCCTCGAGACGAGAATCGGATGGCAGATGCTCTTGCTACACTTGCTCCAGTATATGTTGAATCATACGACTTGGTTGATATCCAAAATGGATCCAATCAAGTATATCTTCGAGAAGCCTGCGTTAACTAGGAGGATTTCCCGTTGGCAGATGCTGTTGTCTGAGTATGATACTGAGTATCGAGCTCAGAAAGCTATTAAAGGTAGTATCTTAGCTGACCACTTGGCACATCAACCAATTGAGGATTATCAGTCTGTTCAGTGCGACTTCCCGGATGAGGAGATTCTGTATTTTAAAATGAAAGATTGCGATGAGCCTACTCTCGATGAAGGGCCAGAGCCTGGTTCTCGAAGGGGTATGGTATTCGATGGTGCTGTTAATCAGTATGGAAATGGTATTGGGGCACTAATTATTACTCCTCAAGGCACACATTTTCCTTTTACAGCAAGGCTAACTTTCAAATGCATGAATAATATGACAGAATATGAGGCATGTATTATGGGTTTGGAAGAGTGTATTGATCTTAGGATCAAACATCTTGATGTTTATGGTGATTTGGCCCTTGTTGTTAATCAAATTAAGGGTGAATGGGAGACGAATCAGCCTGGCCTCGTCCCATATAGAGATTACGCAAGGAGGATTTCAAAGTACTTTACTGAGGTTGACTTCCATCATATTCCTCGAGACGAGAATCAGATGGCAGATGCTCTTGCTACACTTGCTTCGATGATTGTGGTGAAATTCTGGAATGAAGTCCCCAATATTACGGTAATGCGCTTGGATAGACCAGCCCATGTATTTGCAAGTGAAGAAGTGAAAAAAGATAAGCCGTGGTATTATGATATCAAATGCTTTCTCCAAAGTCAGATTTACCCACCTGGGGCATCTGTTAAAGATAAGAAGACTTTGAGGAGATTATCTGGTAGTTTCTACCTTAATGGCGATGTGCTTTATAAGAGGAATTTTGACATGGTTCTGCTCAGATGCGTGGATAGACACGAAGCAGACCTGTTAATGACTGAAGTCCATGAGGGTTCATTTGGTACTCGTTCCAATGCACATGCCATGGCAAAGAAGATGTTGAAAGCAGGCTACTATTGGCTGACAATGGAGTCTGATTGCTGCAAATATGTGAAGAAATGCCACAAGTGTCAGATTCATGCGGATAAGATTCATATTCCTCCGACACTTCTGAATGTTATTTCATCACCATGGCCTTTCTCCATGTGGGGAATTGACATGATTGGCATGATAGAGCCTAAGGCATCAAACGGTCACCGTTTTATTCTCGTAGCAATTGATTACTTCACCAAGTGGGTTGAAGCGGCATCATATGCGAATGTGACCAGGTAGGTGGTCGTGAAGTTTATCAAGAACCAACTCATATGCCGATATGGTGTGCCAGACAAGATCATTACTGATAATGGATCTAACTTGAACAACAAGATGATGAAAGAGCTGTGTACCGAGTTCAAGATTGCACATCATAATTCTTCTCCTTATAGACCCAAGATGAATGGGGCTGTTGAAGCTGTTAATAAGAACATCAAGAAGATTATCCAGAAGATGGTTGTTACCTACAAAGATTGGCATGAGATGCTGCCATTTGCTTTGCATGGCTATCTTACATCTGTCCGCACTTCAACAGGGGCAACCCCTTTCTCTCTTGTATATGGCATGGAGGTTGTGCTCCCTGTGGAGGTTGAGATCCCATCAATGAGAGTCTTGATGGAGGCCAAGTTGACTGAGGTTGAATGGGTTCAGAGTCGTTATGACCAACTGTATTTGATTGAAGAGAAGAGATTAATTGCCATGTGTCATGGTCAGTTGTATCAACAAAGGGTGAAGAAAGCCTTTGATAAGAAGGTCAAGCCTCGCGTGTTCCGAGAAGGTGACCTCGTGCTCAAGAAAGTTTTGTCTTTCGCGCCCGATTCCAGGGGCAAGTGGAGTCCAAACTATAAAGGTCCATATGTTGTTAAGAGAGCCTTTTCAAGCGGTGCTTTGATACTTACAACTATGGAGGGGGAGGATTTCACTCGTCCTGTGAATTCAGATGCAGTCAAGAAATACTTCGCCTAAAGTAAAAACAGAATAGCTCACTAAGTTGAAAACCCGAAAGGGCGACTTAGGCAAAAATGAGTGTCTCGGTGGATTGAAAACCTGAAAGGGCGGTCCAGGAAAAAGTTAGAGGCATAAAAAATGAACATATATATCCCGCTAGATTGAGTACCTCACCTTGGGGAAATCTAGGCAAAAATTAGGGATTTGGCAAGTAACTGCATTCTGACAAGACTCCGTTCTACAGCTGTGGTCTGTCAAAGATTCTCGCTCAGTCATCGTCAACTGAAGCTTCAAATACATTGGATTCAGAGTTGGTGGAGAAATGGTCATTATGTTCAATGTAGCCCTTTTCCAATATATATCACCAATTTCAAATTTTGTAAAGATCCATGGAGTCCCGCCATTTGCGGACTACCATTCCATCAAATAAATTTAAGCCTTTATCCAATTCTTTGCACTCTTATTTGTTTCTGTTCAACAAATGTTTGCATGTTTTAATTGATAAATATCATTGTTTTAAACAAATAAAGTTTTATGAACTGTTTTTAAACAAAGTGAACATTCACAACGACCAAAAGGATAAATGGAATGTCTTCAGTGCTCTCCCAAGGATAGTACGATCTCTAAAAGGGTAAGCCATTTGTTCATATTACTGGCATATCTGTATCATTTTCATCATCTTTCAGGTTGTCTCCCCTAGCGAGCACGGAGAAGGATGATACGTCACCAAATTCCCCAGGAAGTCTGGAGGTTTGGCCTTGATCTTTAGGGAGATGTGTATACCTCCACCCTCAGATCCCCAGTGAGTCTGAGTCTAGAATTTGTGTTTTATCAATTATAAGGTTGTCATCCCTTGTGTGGACTGACCTAAAATCCCTTATAAGTCGATAAAAATTTGATATGCTATCTATTTTTGAGGAAGGTGGGCTTTCCCTCAGTAAATGGAAATATCCCGCACAATGAGCAGGAATTCCCAGCATGAGTAGGAATCCTCAGCAGGTTGGCTTGAAGTCTCTCCCCAGCGGGTTGCCTACATCTCATCCCTAGTAGGGTTTCTCATAGAAGATTGTCCCTAGTTGGATCGCCTTCAGTCTATCCCTAGTGGAGTTGCCTGATCAGAGCCTGTTATGCGATTTTCCCCTCCTTGTTGGAAGTTTTCCTCCTAGCAGAGCTGGTGTTGAAGATGTGTATTTCCTTCTCCAGCGGAACATTGATTCTTCCCCTTGGTAGAGATGTCTCTCCAGCAAATAAGAGGAGGTGTATTGATTATTGGAACGTCTGTTTGGTGGTTGTTCCCCACAGACATTCATTACACCTTGGGGCACGTTCTGCTATAAAGTGATGCCGTTTGGGCTGAAGAATGCCGGTGCTACCTATCAGAGGGCTATGACGACTCTCTTTTATGACATGATGCACAAAGAAATTGAAGTATACGTGGATGATATGATTGCGAAGTGGAAGACAGAAGAGGAGCACCTGGTAAATTTGCAGAAGTTGTTTGACAGACTGAGAAAATTCAAACTGAGGCTGAATCCGAACAAGTGTACGTTTGGGGTGAGATCCGGTAAGCTGTTGGGTTTCATTGTCAGTGAGAAAGGGATTGAGGTTGATCCAGCAAAAGTCAAAGCTATTCAAGAAATGCCTGAACCAAAAACGGAAAAGCAAGTCCGTGGGTTTTTAGGGAGGTTGAACTACATTGCAAGGTTCATATCTCACCTAACTGCCACGTGTGAACCAATTTTCAAATTGCTAAGAAAAGATCAAGCAATCAGGTGGAATGATGACTGTCAGAAAGCTTTTGACAAGATAAAGGAGTATTTGCAGAAACCTCCAATCCTTATACCTCTAGTTCCAGGGAGACCTCTGATAATGTACCTATCAGTGACTGAGAACTCGATGGGGTGTGTATTGGGACAGCATGACGAGTCTGGTCGAAAAGAGCATGCCATATACTACCTTAGCAAAAAGTTTACCGACTGTGAAACAAGGTATTCACTGCTCGAGAAAACTTGTTGTGCTTTGGCCTGGGCTGCTCGCCGACTGAGGCAGTATATGTTGAACCATACTACCTTATTGATTTCTAAGATGGATCCAGTGAAGTACATCTTTGAGAAACCGGCTCTCACCGGGCGTGTTGCTCGTTGGCAGATGATTCTAACAGAGTATGATATCCAGTACACGTCACAAAAGGCCATTAAGGGTAGTTTTCTGTCAGACTACCTCGCCGAGCAACCGATTAAGGATTATCAGCCTATGATGTTTGAATTCCCTGATGAAGACATCATGTATCTTAAGATGAAAGATTGCGAAGAGCCTCTTGTCGAGGAAGGACCGGATCCTGATGACAAGTGGACATTGATGTTTAATGGGGCTGTGAATATGAATGGCAACGGTGTTGGGGCAGTGCTCATTAATCCTAAAGGGGCTCATATACCTTTTTCCGTCAGATTGACTTTCGATGTCACCAACAACGAAGCTGAGTATGAGGCTTGTATCATGGGGATAGAAGAAGCCATCGACTTGAGAATTAAAACGCTTGACATCTATGCAGATTCGGCTCTAGTGATCAATCAGGTCAATGGAGATTGGAATACAAACCAGCCGCATTTGATTCCTTATAGAGATTACACCTGAAGAATACTGACGTTCTTCAAGAAGGTGAAGTTGTATCATGTCCCCCGGGATGAGAATCAGATGGCTGATGTCTTGGCCACTTTATCCTCCATGATCAAAGTTCATTGGTGGAATCACGTGCCACATGTTGCGGTGAATCGACTCGAGAGGCCTGCGTATGTGTTTGCAGCCGAGTCTGTTGTGATTGATGGGAAGTCGTGGTACTTTGACATCAAGAACTTCCTCAAGAGTCAGGAGTATCCTGAAGGTGCGTCAAAGAATGACAAGAAAACCCTAAGAAGGCTAGCTGGAAGCTTTTATTTGAATCAGGACGATGTGCTGTATAAGAGGAACTTTGACATGGTCTTGCTCAGATGCGTGGATAGACACGAAGCAGACATGTTGATGCAAGAAGTGCACGAGGGTTCGTTTGGTACCCATGCTGGCGGTCATGCAATGTCTAAGAAACTGTTGAGAGTCGGTTATTACTGGATGACTATGGAATCCGATTGTTTCGAGTACGCTCGGAAGTGCCATAAGTGTCAAATCTATGCTGATAAGGTGCATGTACCACCAAGCCCTCTGAATGTCATGAATTCGCCTTGGCCGTTTGCCATGTGGGGCATTGATATGATTGGGAAAATTGAGCCTACTGCTTCGAATGGACATCGCTTCATCTTGGTTGCGATTGACTACTTCACCAAATGGGTGGAAGCAGCTTCCTATGCTAATGTTACCAAACAAGTGGTTGCCCGGTTCATCAAGAAAGAAATCATCTGTCGTTATGGAGTTCCTGAGAGAATCATCACTGACAATGGTTCGAATCTCAACAACAAGATGATGAAAGAGCTTTGTAAAGATTTCAAGATTGAACATCACAATTCTTCTCCTTACAGACCGAAGATGAATGGTGTTGTTGAGGCGGCAAACAAGAATATCAAGAAGATTATGCAGAAGATGGTCGTTACGTACAAAGATTGGCATGAGATGCTGCCTTTCACTTTGCATGGGTACCGTACCTCAGTACGTACGTCGACCGGGGCAACCCCTTACTCCCTTGTGTATGGTATGGAAGCAGTCCTACCAGTCGAAGTGGAGATACCTTCTCTGAGAGTTTTGTTAGATGTCAAGCTAGACGAAGCCGAGTGGATTCGAACAAGGTTTAACGACTTGAGCCTTATCGAAGAGAGACGGTTAGCAGCTGTATGCCATGGGCAGTTATATCAGAGAAGGATGAAGAGAGCCTTTGATCAGAAAGTGCGTCCTCGAAGCTATCAAACTGGTGATCTAGTTTTGAAGAGGATCCTTCCTCCCGGTACAGATAACAGGGGCAAGTGGACTCCTAATTATGAAGGTCCATATGTTGTGAAGAAGGTTTTCTCCGGTGGAGCCTTGATGCTTACAACTATGGATGGTGAAGATTTCCCGTCCCCTGTTAACTCAGATGTAGTCAAAAAATACTTCACATAAATTGACCCGCTGGACAAAAAGAACAAAAGAGTCCAGGCAAAAAAGAGCATCCCGACGAACCAAAAAAAACAGAAAGAAAAGGTTCAGGCAAAAAGTAGGGATAAAAATGAAAAGAATTTGTACACCCGGTAAGTCGAAAACCCGCAAGGGCGGCTTAGGCAAGAATGGGTATCCCGGTGGATTGAAAACCCGAAAGGGCGATCCAGGCAAAAGAGGGATTAGAGCGAAGACTACAGTCTGAGTTATCTGTACTTCATATCGTTTCGTTGCCTGCCATCTCGAAGGATGTGATCGGTCCAGTCATTCTTCTCAGAAAGCAAGGAAGTTGGGAGGAAAGCTGATGATCTGTGGGTTATAACAGAATTGGGAAATAGTGGACGCCGTGTTCACATTGCCATTAGGATAGATTTTTCCTTTTGTGCGCAATTACCTCTTTCTAGGAATTGCTTCCCAATGTATTTGCCTTCTCAGGCCCATTTTCGATCAATAAAAGTCGTTATTCAGATAAATAGCTCTCTTGTTTTTTATTTTTACTGTTTTGTTTGCAAAAACGTCCGATTTTTTTGATAAGCATTGCATATAAGAACATGAAGGCTGAACAATAACGTGCAAAAGGATAAAACATATGAAAATCATTTTGAATGTTGAGGACACTTGAGCGTATCTTGTCCATGTATCCCCTAGGGGCATTTTGTTGGCTGTTTTGCAGGTTGGCATCTGTGAGGACGTTTCCCCAGCAGATATTTCCCTAAGCTAGTATGGAAGCTATCAGAGCTATGTTCCCCTGCGGAGACGTTTGTGGATAGTGCCTTCTATTCCCCAACAGATCTAAGGATTGCCTATCCCCAGCAGGCCTGTATTTGCCGATTTCCCCAGTTGTTGAGTTCCCAGCTGAGGTTGGAAGTAGGATTATCCCCACTGAGTTGGAAGGATGGTATATCCCCAGCGGAGGTGTTAGCAGTTTATTCCCCAGCAGTCTGGTTGGAAGTATCATCATCCCCAGCATGGTTGTGAGTGCATGTCCTCAGCAGGGTTGTGGATGTATATCTCCAACATAGAGTCTGATATTACTTTCCCCACCATAGTTTTGTTCTTCCTCAGCAGAGTGTTATGTTATCCCCAACATAGTTGCTTTCCCTAGCACTCAAGCAGAGATTGGTGTTGGTGATTTTCCGCAGCGAGTCCCCGAGTGGAGCGGGTTCAGAGAAATTTATCTCCAGCAGAGTTTATCCTACCTGTGGATTGGTTGGTTCTCCCCAGTGAAGTCACTTTATTACTCCCCAGTGAGTTGCTTTGTTTTTCCCCCAGTGGAGTTGTATTGTTGGTTCCTCAGCGCAGTCGCCTTGTGTATTCCCTAGCGGAGTTGTATTGATTGCTTACCAAGCGGAGTCCCCCGAGTGGATTGGGATCTTTCCCCTAGCAATAGTGTTATTCCTCCAGCACGAGTGAGAAATCAGTGCTCTCCCTGCAGAGTATTCCTCAGACAGAGTCTCCCCACAGAGTTGGAGTGTTTGATCAGTTGGTTCCCCAGCGGAGAGTTCATCATTTGCATTTTGCATATAGTGATCATTTCATCCTCAAATCGCGTAGCATTTCCATTCAATATGGAGCATTACGCCATAGAAAAATTCAAACATGTGCATTCATGTGTTAAACCTAACCAGATCGTATCCCCGGCAGAGGCGGATCGTATCCCCAGAGAGGTTTATTTCCTCACTCGTCTGCAAACGGAAAGCTTGTTTCTCCCCAGTGAGATCCCCAGCAAGTGGTTAGCCTTGCCTTGACGTTTTGAAGATGTCATCCTTGTGATACCGGCAAGTGTCATGTCAGCACCCGCGTGTGTTCTTTCTTTGGTGTCGGTAAACATCATCTTACGATGTCGGTAAACATCGAGTCCTACCCCAGTCATCGGTAAATGTCTGGTCTTCTTTGTTGATGTCGGTAAACATCATCTTTCGATGTTTGTAACATCTTTATCTTTCCCCACAGAGTCTCCTTCTCCGTTGGTGTCGATAAACGTCGAGCTTTTCCCTTTCGTCCGTTGACGTCTGGTCGAGTCCTTCTCCCCAGTCATCGGTAAATGTCTGGTCGCATTTTTTTGATGTCGGTAAACATCATCTTTCGATGTCGGTAAACATCGAGTATTTTCCCCAGTCATCGGTAAATGTCTGGTAATTCCCCAGCTAGAGATCCCCAGTAGAGTCGTTGGTAAACGTCCTATCTGGTTTCCGGTTGCAAGTATTTGTTTTTTCTTCCCCAGTGAAGTGTTCACCTCTCCGTTGGTGTCGATAAACGTCGAGCGTCTCCCTTTCGTCCGTTGACGTCTGGACGAGTATTTCCCCCAGTCATCGGTAAATGTCTGGTCGTTTTGATGTCGGTAAACATCATCTTTCGATGTCAGAAAACATCGAGTCTCATCCCAGTCAACGGTAAATGTCTGGTCGTGCGTATTTCTTTTTTGATAAAAATCAAAAATCCCCAGGAGTCGTCGGTAAACATCTTGTCTGATTCCAATTGCAAATATCTTTTTCCTCCCCGGGTGGAGACGCCATCGGTAAATGGCCCCGTTTGCTTCGATATCGGTAAATATCGAATGCCCAGTTTCGCCGCCATCGGTAAATGACCCCGCTTTCTTCGATATCGGTAAATATCGAGTCCCCAGTTGGAGCAGCCATTGGTAAATGGTCTTGCTGAAGTTAATATCGGTAAATATCAAGTTGCTTTGAAGCCACCATCGGTAAATGGTCTTGCTTCCTTTTAATATCAAGATGTTTCCCAGCAGCCATCGGTAAATAGTCTCGCTGAAGTTGATATCGGTAAATATCAAGTTTCCAGTATTTAGCCATCGGTAAATGGTTTCGCTTTCCTGAAATTATCGTGTAGCCGTCATCGGTAAATGGCTTGGCTTTTCTTTGTATCATATCCCGCAGAGTGTAAATTTTTGCGGTTCTTGGTATTCAATCCCTGTTTACCCTGAAAGTCTGACAGCCGTTGCTCTCATCCATTTCGGGTTCCCAGTTGATTGAATAGGGGCAGCTGTAGCACCTCAAATTTGCACCTCCCTTTTTGTACATTCATTTTCATGTTTAGGTCATTAACATTACATAGTCCACTGCATAGCATTGCATTGTCCTTTGCCCAAGTGCAAGTCATCAGACAAGATTAGGTCAACTGGTCAGGAGATCTAGTCAAGCAAGCAAACAAGTGCATTTCTTATTGAAGCAAATCCCTAAGGTTGGTTCATCAAGTTCACATGACCTAGGGATCATTTTGAAGTGGTTTGGCCAAGGATTGGATGATCAAAGCTCAACAGTCAAGCTGAATTTCATCTGAAACCCTAGAAAGTCAATTGTGCATGAAATCATGGATTTGAAGGTGGTAGATGGTTAGAGAGGCCTCATTCATGTCCATACAAGTCTCATTTGACATTGCAAACATCAACAATGAAGAATTTGAGGTCAGATGAAAACTTGCCAAAAATAGTAAGTGACCTGTAATTGGAAATTGCCAAAAATAGAAAGGTTTTCTCCTCAAGTTTACATCATCAAGCAAGCTTCAAATGAAATTTTGTCCAACATGAAAGTTGAAGATCTTGTTCTCCCATTTCCAAAAAGTCCAAGAACATGAATTTCTCATGTGTGGTTGGAAAGTTATGGATCAATCATGGTCATTGGAATTTGAATTTCAAACATGCATAACTTTTGAACCAAAAGGCCAAATGGAGTGGTTCTTTTTTGCACATTCATGTCTTAACATGCACTATCCAAATCATGCATCACAAGTCATGCATTTTCATCACAAAATTATTTGATTTTTCACTTGACTTTTTGGATGGAATTTTCAAATCTTAAAATAATGCATTGTTTACACTTGGCAACATTTTCCATTGGATTACAAACAGAGTTTTAAGTGGATTTAGGCCCAATTTCGTGTACTGAAGCATGCACTCCATGCACATGAGGGTGAATTCCCAATTGGCCATAACACTTGCATTCATTAATCTTTTTGGCTTGGCTTAATATTGATTAGCAAAGATCATTAACAGATGGTATATATGCATAATCAAAACAGATTTCAGCATTAACAGATAAAAATCTCAGATCTAGATCTATTTTGAAATTTTTCTTCAAACTTTTGCTCTTACTTTTCCTGCGAATTTCATCACAAACCTTGCTTGTTCTTCATTGTTCCATCATCGACAAGCATTATTGAAGGTTTTGGAAGCAAGCATTCAAGGTTTTCGTGCCTCTTTTGGAACTGTTGCATCAAGCTTCATCAATGGCAACTGTATATTTGAGCTACATCAAGCAAGGTTGAGCTATCCTTTTGCATCCATTCACTCACACAAGCCTTGAGAAACTCCTGTTTCAGCATTGCAAAGCTCGAAGACCACGATTTCACATCTGCACCTGATTGAAGGTCAGATTTCGAAATCCACCATTCGTGAAATCATGCTATGTGTTTTGTAGATCTTTGATTGTAGAACATGCTGAACTTTGTAGTTTTGATTTTCATCAAGAATTAAGAAAGATATGTGGATTTTAAGTTTGTTGTTCAAATCTTATTCTGCTCGATCTGTGTTTAATAGTTAGAATTAGGTTTAATTGTTGTTATATTGTTGATGAGCATTGCAAGACGAAGTTAATGATATGCGTGTCATAAATTTTGGTGATGAAAAGTTCTTGACCTGAAGAACGCATGAATGTGATGAAGAACCCTAGTTTTTTATTTCCAGAAACTGTTTTGATCTGTTATCGCGCCTATTTGCATGGATTTCTTGTTTCTCCTCATGCGTTGGTCCACTTGGCAATGAGTTGGCGGAATGATTGGCTGCAGGAGCTTCCATTTGCCACGCCAGCTTTAATGAAACGCTGTGTTTCATTAAAGCGCGCTTTAGTTTGAAATTCCAGCCGGTTCGATACCTGGCTGGAGCATTTTCAACATCAGCCTTGCATTTTTTCTTCATTAAGCTTCACATGTTCACATGCCATTGTTCACATTTTTTTTATTTTTTCCTTACATTAGAAAATTCATAACTCCAAAAATATTTGCCCAATTGAGATGAGATTTTTTGTGCCATATTCCTTATGATCTCTACTATTTTATGGTGATTTTTGCAAAAATTGTGCACGTGTGGATTTTTAAATTGCCTAGGGTTTATGTGAACATATGTTTACTTGCACCTTGCTTGCCATTTCTTTTGTGAAATGATGATGATTAATCCAATGGAGCTGAAATTTTACATGAGTAAATTAGACACCTTTAGGAACATTTTGGCATTGAGTTTGTGATTTTATCATTTCTGGTTGTGGAGATATGCTATGATCAATATGGGTGTGACAATGTGTGTCACACCATTTCTTGTCCAATTTGTGGAATTTCTTTACCATGCCTATTGAATGCCAAATAATCTGAATGTTTGCATGTTGACTCTTCTGGATGTTAAATTTGATAATGAAGTTTTGTGAAATTTTTGGATGCATTTCCAATTTGATTGAGATTTTCTTTGTGGATTGGTCATTTGTGGACTTTTGATGAGTGTTGATTTTAGATGATTTGTGAAATTCTTGATGTTTATTGGATGGACCTGAAATTTTGCGCATGTATTCTAGACACCTTGAAGTTTGTCATGGCTTTGGTTTGGTGTCCATATCATGTTTGGATTCTGTTTTATGCTTGCTTGAAGTTGATGTATGATTTGGTGCCTTGTATAAGCTTGTTTGAACATGCCTTGACTTGATGATTTTATTTGACATGCTTCCACTTATCCAAATGACTTGAATTTTGGTGTGATGATCCTTTGATGAGTGCTGTTTAGCCATGATTTTTCTTGGGATTTTTTGAAATATTTTTGAGTTGATGTGAATTGATTCATTCTGTTTGGTTCTATGAGCTTCAAATTGCATGCTTTGCACTAAATGTTTTATGAAATGAAATTGGTTGATGATATTGATATGAGACCACTTGGAGTTTGTTCCTAATTGATTGAGCTTGGTTCTTGATAAGTTTCATGTTCTGTTTTGGTTTATTGCTCCCATTTTGACCCTAGGCCTTGTCCTAGTGGTTAGTGCTTAATGTTTAAGCTTTGTTTCAGGTCAAAGAGCACAATTGCTTATACTTGATGATGTGCACTCAATTGGAGTTGGTACATTGCTTGTTTATGACTAACCTTGAGTTTGTTTTGTAGGTTTTGAGACTTGTACCTAGGCCTTGTGGCTTGCACCTTTGTGCATTGCTTTGCTTGATTGTTGTTTGACTGTACAGTTAATTGTTGACCATTGTTTGTTTGACTTTTGTTTGTCTGGTGTACTGATTATGTTGGATTATTTTCAGGTACCTTAGTTGCTATAGTTCCCTTGTGAACTCGCTTTTGCTTTGCTTGATAGCTTAAGAACTGAGGTATAACATCTCTTCTTCATGTAGTCTGGAAGACCTAGCCTGTTATTTGGTCAGGCACCTGTCTGAAGTCCTCCTTAAGAGGCAATGTTTGTGTTTGTTTACTTTTGTCCTTGTACATATTCAAAGACCTCCTAAGTGAAGAGGCATTGGCAGATACAAGGGATGTGCAATCCATCCCCTGCTATTCTGTGTGTCATCTGCTTTGCTCACACCACTGTGTTGATGCATTGCAGATACTAACCCAAGATCATTGTACATTGTGTCAGTCATAAGTGTAGAAGGGTTCCAACTTTATGAACCCACACTTTCATTGTCTTGGAGCTCTCCCTGGCCAGGGATAAGAGCTGTGAAGTCTCATATTCACTCACCATTTCATCTGCTTCACCCTAACTCTCAATGTTAGGGTTAAGAGCTAACGTTACCCTGTTACAGTGGTTTGTTTGTCGAGGTTGATATGACCCCTTGACTAAAACCTAACCTTGATTTGAGCCAACTGATTGCATATAGTGTGTGCTATTTGTGCTTGTGTGTTTGTGTTTTTTAGTTTAGCTTGCTTCCTGTGCAAGTTAGGGTCAGTTTGGCTTGCTTCCTGTGCAAGTCATGTTTAGGTTAGCTTGCTTTCTGTGCAAGTTAGATAGCAACCTTAACTTAGGGATGATATGCATGATAACATCTAGGCTCGAGTCGTAGTCTCCCTAGTTGTGTCTCCCTTTGTTATCTGGTTAGGCTAGTCCTTTTCCCTGCGTAGGGGAACTACGTCGCCCTGATCCTCATACCAGATGAGGTACGTAGGCAGGAGATGAGTTGATCTCTCCGGGCGCCCTTTTGTGCTTTTGTCTCTTGTGTGTGTTAGGAGATGGATGTAAGCCCAGCGATTGGCATTCCGTATCCTCTTGTTGTGTGCTTGGAGTCCGATGTAAGTCCAGCGATTGGCATTTGGTTTCCAGTGTGGGTGTGTTGGTTCGGAGTTTGATGTAAGTCCAGTGATTGGCATTCGGATTCCAGGTTTGCCTGTTTGTGTGGAGTTTGACGTAAGTCCAACGATTGGCAGTCGATTTCCCGTGTGGTTTTGTCTGGCGTGCGTTAGCCGAGCTACGAGTGCTCTGATTCTTCTCTAGTCCGAGAAGATACGTATGCATAGGATGCGACATCCTAGCGAGCATGTTTTCCCCTATTCCGAACTACGTCGACTCTGATGTCTATGCCTGATAGACTACGTAGGCCCAGGATGCGATATCCTGCCGAGTTAGTTTCTTTGTTTTCTTGTGTCTCTTTCAGCCAGTGTGTGTGATGTGTTTGAGCAGTGTTTTAGCAACCATATTCCTTCCTTTTGTGCGTAGATCCCGTCGAGTACGACGGATGCGTAGGGGTGCTAATACCTTCCCTTCGCATAACCGACTCCCGATCCCATCAATCTCCGGTCGTGAGACCATGTCTTTTCCAGGTTTACTTCGAGCGTTTCCTTTCCCTCCTTTGGGATAAATAACGCACGGTGGCGGCTCTGTTGTTTCGTTTTCCCATCGGTTTTTCGCGTAATGCGACAATCCCCAATAGATTTCTTCTATGACTGATCTTATCCACATCTCTGCATGTTCCCGAGATTTGTTGGAAGATCCCCAACATTTGGTAGTTAAGACCTTTGCTTATCCCCAACAGCGGTCTCTGATCCCCAGCGGTGGTCTTTTTCCCCGTCCGCGACTCTGCTTGATCCCCGACGGTAGTCTGTGTTTCCTGGTATTTGATGCTCCCCACCAGATTGGATTTCTCCTGTGGGCCTGGCCTTTCTCTTTTTGAGATGTTATACCGGATGTCCGTCCATTGATTCTTGGACCTGTTTGTGATAGATGTGTCTGTTTGTCAGCATTAATCATACATAAACCATGTATATACATGCATAATTTTAGCATTCAGATATTCATGTTGCATTCTTTGCCATATATCCTTGCTTGTTATCTCCTGCTAGCGGTGAAATATTCTTCCCCGAGCAGATATATGTGTTTGATCTCTCCATATAGAGTCAGCCTTATAGGCAGAAAGTGTCTATCTTTCCTTCATTATTCCCCACTGAGTTATGTCCTCGTGGATGATTGTTGTTTCAGTTTCCTCCCTAAATATGTATTGGGATGGAATTACTCCCCTTGAGTTATATCCTCATTGGGTTGATTCTTGGTTGATTGTGTCTTTCTAGCTTATTCCTGGATTGACTCCTTTCTTGTTATTTTCCCTGCAGTTCCTTGTGGTTTAGTCGTTCAATTTCTCAGTAACCAGTAATTGTTCATTCCTTTTCCCAGCAGACATTGTTGGCCTTCTATCCAGTAACCAGTAGTTTGTAAGTCCTATTTCTGTGGTTTTCTACCCAGTAACCGGTAGATGTAATCCCCTCTTTGTTGGTTATCTTTATCCAATATTCGGTATTGATATTCCTCCATTTTTTTAGTATACCACCCAGGAACCGGTGATATATCTCCTGGATCATTGCTCTTATCAATGTATCTCCAGCGAGTCATCTTTCATTTACCCTTTGTTTGGTAGTGATTTATTTCTCCTTTAGATTGGTCATCATTTTATACCCAGTAGCCGGTATCCCGATGTCCTTTCTTTTCGGTCGATCTATCCTTTATTAACCCAGTAACCGGTTGTGGATGATCTTCCATGCGAGTATGTTATCTACGTTATGACGGTAATAGATAATGTATCTCATGCACTCTTCAGTTGAAGTCTTTTTCTTCCCCAGTTGAGTAAGATTCATATTTCCTTGGAAAATCGAATGTCCATCCTGTAAATCGAGTTTTCTTTTTCAGCCCTCCTTTTCGGATGACGAGTGTCTTGGATATGTTCCCAATTCACGTCTGGTTAGTCACCTATTATATGCCCAGTAACCGGTATCCCTGGTGTTCCTTCCTTCTGCTCCCTATTATGACCTTTTGTCCCCTATGGAGTCAGATTTTCCTGAGTTAAAATACGCCTTTTAGGTCTTCCTCGGATGTTTTGGATGATTGATATCTCTCACCCTTATATCGGTCTTAGATATTCTTTCTCCCTGAGCGTGTTGTTATCTCACCCTTATACCGGTGTTTTGATAACATGTCTCTCTTTGAGTTCATTACCCAGTAACTGGTAATGTCTCATTTGTTTCTTCCTCAGATGGTTCCTTTGTGGATTTCCCCATCTGAGTTCAGATTTTTATCCGAAGTATCCTTTGTGGATAGTTTTGTTGTATTGGCATATTACCCAATACATACATCTTTGCGTCAGCTCGAGTCTTTCCATTGATTTATTTTTATGGAATCCCTTCGTGTCTCCCAGCAAGTTTTCAAGTCGTGACCTGCTCACGCATTTTTACCCTATTTTTCCCTAGAGTCTCTGTCTCCCTAATGAGTGTGTTACTCCTTTGGATTCTCAGTTTCTCCGGATTTCTTTTTCTTTGTGGCTATATATCCCCACAGAGTATTAACTTTTGCATACATACATTTGCATCATGAGGTCTCTTAGGGACCAAAATTCGTCTCTTTATTATTATTTAAGCCCATTCTACCACGTCGAGACGAAGATTTTAACCTTCATATCTCCGGCTAGAATGACCTTAAATAAGGGGCATCTATAAGACCCTAATTTTGATCCTAAGATCCCTCTTGGCATCATATTATTGCTCATTGAATTTGCCTCAAGGATCATAGCATCTTGGTTCCTTACCCTTGGGTTGGGACTTGTGTGAGTTGGTTTGAGACCACAAAGCATGCTTGAATTGTATATTATTGCTTTTCTTATTTTTATTACTAACCAAAATCACAAAAATATGTCACTAACGTGTTTTGTTTTGAAGCTTTACCAATCATGAGATCCCTTGCTCCTTGGAGGCTCCTATGCCCTATGAAATGGCCAGATGGAGATGAAAGCAAGCATGACAATGGTTCCTGTAACACCCCGATAAAAATAAGATAATTATTTAATTTAAGTTAATATTATATTTATTAATTTAATTAAATAATTGGAATTATTGGATTATTATTATTATTATTATTATTGGAATAATAATTATTGGAAAATATATATAAGTTGGAAATAAGAAAAAGAGTCCATTTTTGGTAAAGAAAGGGTTTTACGTGAAAAGCAGAGAAGCGGCTGAAAAGAGGAAAAGGGCAAAGAGACAGAGCAAGAGGAAGAAGGTTGGAGAAGAGAAAAGCTTGGAGCTTAAAGATTTCCGGGTTAATTCAGGTAAGGGGGGTTTATCGTCGATTAATGGGTATTATGGGATAACATGTAATGGGTAGTGATAAACCATTGATTTGACTCTAATTGGAATGATGCATGATGAAATTGTGAAATATTGGATGAACGAAAATTGGATTATAATTGAAGGGAATTCGTAGGAATTAGATGTAAAAATGTTAGAATTTGTGAAATCGAATAGGGGATAATTCGTGTTAGATGATATGAACGATTACTGTGTAAAATTGAATTGTAAGAGGTTGGAATTGGGAGATCTCGTAGCAGAGAAAACCATAGCAGATCTGGAAATCTGGTTTCTGGTCATACGCGTATGGCACTAGGCAATACGCGTATGAGATGGTCTGGTACGCGTATGGCACTAGGCATTACGCGTATGGATGAGGAAGATGATGTTTTGAACGTGGTTTGGTCTCTGTTGGTACGCGTATGGGGAAGTGGTACGCGTAGCATACGCGTATGGGATAGGTGGTACGCGTATGGGATTGGCTGAGAATTGGGCCATACGCGTATGGGACTAGGCAATACGAGTATGGGCAGGATTTTGATTTTTCTGTGCTGTTGTTGTGCAGTTTTGGTTGTTCAGCTGAGTAATGTAATTTAGCTGATGTATGATAGAGTAGGGATCATTTTCCGTTGTTTTGAGTAGTATAGGTATTAGTAGAGTGTGCTAAATGATGTGATTGATTATGTGGTACGACATGATATGCATAATGTGGTGAATGTATCTATCATGTATGAAATTATGAATGGACTGTTTATGGCTTAGAGTGTGAGCATATGTCCATTGTGGATGATTGTTGATGTTTGCATGACTAAGTGATTTAGCTTGCATATTGTGGCCTTTATGGTGGTAGCTAATTCCCATGGTGAGGAATTAGTGAGTTAGTATTGTGGATTGTTGTTGATGTTTGCATGCTAGGTGATTAGCGTGCATAGCATAGCCCTTGGGGTGGTAGCTAATTCCCATGGTGAGGAATTAGTGAGTGAGTCACTAGGTCTCAAATGAGTGGGACTAGTGGGCTTGGTAGCCGTATCTGGATTTGATCGGTGAGGTTGAACTATATGTTCACGAATAGTCGGTACCGCATGCATGGAGTCTCATTGCATAATGTATGTATGTATGGCGTATAATATGAATGGATGTATTCCAATATTATACGTGTGTTTTATGGTTGTGTTGAGTTTGAGTATGATGATGATGATGATTATGAGTTGATGTTGCCGTTGCTGAATGTGTGATCCGATTAGGGTGATTAATGTGTTAAATTACTTAACATGACATGATATTTTATAATGCTTATTATATCGATTGAGGAACTCACCCTTACAACTATTTTTCAGGTAACGAGCAGTGATTGAGTAGAAGCTAGTGCTTGGAGTCTAATGTAGTCTCCTTAGTGGGTCATGCTCTGATAGATGTAACATCGGGACGGGATGTTTTACCTTGTTGAATAATTTTACATGTAATGTGTTACATGTTTTGCATGATTGATTTGATTTCTATCCGCTGCGTATTGTGCAAATGCTTTATGTTTTGAATTAATAAAAGAGCATGACAGTTATTATGGTGAATGGTGTGAAGTGATTGTGTGACACCCTTAATTGCACCTTTACTCTGATGTATATATTTGTTGTTTTAAATTAAATATTTGGGGTATTTTAGAAGGGTGTTACATTAGTGGTATCAGAGCATAGTCGGTCGAGTCGAGTCGTAATTATTCTGTTCCCCTGTACGGGATAGGTGTTGTGTAACCCTATCAGTACTTATTGTTTAGCTTGTTGGGTTTTCAGAATAGAGATGGCGGGGAGAGGTAGAGACGATGCTGCGATTGCTGAGGCTCTGGGTATGCTAGCTGGAGTACTTGGAGGGAATCCGAATGTTGTGGGAATGGGAGCTGCTCGTCAACTGAGTGAGTTCCAGAAGAACAATCCTCCAATGTTCAAGGGAGCATACGATCCAGATGGTGCTCAGAAGTGGTTGAAGGAGATTGAGAGGATCTTTCGAGTGACTGAGTGTGCCGATAACCAGAAGGTCAGGTTCGGTACGCATATGCTGTCAGAGGAAGCAGATGATTGGTGGGTTGCTACCCGCACTGAGTTGGAAGCTGCTGGAAGTACTGAGATCACTTGGGCGGTGTTCAGAGAGAGATTCCTGAGGAAGTACTTTCCAGAGGATGTCAGAGGAAAGAAAGAGATAGAGTTCTTAGAATTGAAGCAGGGCAACCGGTCTGTTACTGAGTATGCTGCTAAGTTCACAGAGCTGTCGAAGTATTACACTCCCTATAACGAGGCTACTGGGGAATTTTCAAAGTGTGTGAAGTTTGAGAACGGGTTACGTCCCGAGATCAAGCAGGCTATTGGATATCAGCGGATCAGAGTGTTTTCTGATTTGGTTGACTGTTGCAGGATTTTTGAACAGGATACCAAGGCCAGAGCGGAGAGCTATCAGCAGAGGGTTGATAGGAAAGGCAAGAATCAGAATGATCGTGGAAAACCGTATGCAACTGGCAAAGGTTTTCAGAGACAAAGTGGGATGAAGAGGCCTAGTGGGGGAGACTCCAGTGCCCCTGCTAAGTGTTACAGATGTGGTCAGGCTGGACATCGTGTCCATGAGTGTACCAGTGCTGAGAAGAAGTGTTTCAAGTGTGGGAAAGGTGGTCATTTGGCTGCAGAGTGCCGGTCGAAGACTGTGACTTGTTTCAACTGTGGAGAGGTGGGTCATATCAGTCCACAGTGTCCTAAGCCGAAGAAGGAGAATCAGTCGGGAGGCAAGGTCTTTGCTTTATCGGGTTCTGAGACTTTTGCAGATGATCGTTTGATCCGAGGTACATGTTATATTAATGGCTTTCCTCTTGTAGCTATTATTGACACCGGTGCGACTCATTCCTTTATATCTTTGGATTGTGCTGTGAAACTTGAATTAGAGATATCTGAGATGCATGGAAGTATGGTGATTGATACTCCTGCGAAGGGTTCAGTGACTACTACTTCAGTTTGTTTAAATTGTCCTTTGAGTATTTTTGGTAGAGACTTTGGAATGGACCTTGTGTGTCTTCCACTAGTACAGGTTGATGTTATCCTGGGTATAAACTGGTTGGTGTTTAACCGATTCTATATCAACTGTTTTGATAAGACTGTGATCTTTCCTGAGATTGAGGAAGGAAAGAGTTTATTTCTATCAGCAAGGCAGGTGAATGAGGCAGTAGCAGATGGGGCAGAGTTGTTTATGCTGTTAGCGACTTTGGAGGCTAAAGATAAACTGGTGATTTGCGATCTAGCCGTGGTGTGTGATTTTCCTGATGTGTTTCCTGAAGAAGTGAATGAATTACCACCAGAGCGTGAAGTTGAGTTCTCGATTGATTTGGTACCTGGTACTAGGCCGATATCTATGACTCCGTACCGTATGTCTGCTGTTGAGTTAACTGAATTGAAGAGTCAGTTGGAAGATCTGTTGGATAAGAAATTTATTTGTCCGAGTGTGTCGCCGTGGGGTGCACCAGTGTTATTGGTTAAGAAGAAAAAATGTACTATGAGGTTGTGTGTGGATTACAGGCAACTGAATAAAGTGACGATCAAGAATCGGTATCCTTTGCCGAGGATTGATGATTTGATGGATCAGTTGGTTGGTGCGAGTGTGTTCAGCAAAATAGATTTGAGGTCGGGATATCATCAGATACGTGTGAAAACTGAGGATATTCAGAAGACTGCTTTCAGAACAAGGTATGGACATTACGAGTATTCCGTAATGCCTTTTGGTGTGACTAATGCGCCTGGAGTATTCATGGAGTATATGAATAGGATTTTCCATCCGTATCTAGACCAGTTTGTTGTGGTGTTTATTGACGATATTTTGGTGTATTCGAAATCTGAAGAAGAGCATGCTGAGCATTTGAGAATGGTTTTAAGAGTTCTACGAGAAAAGAAGTTATTTGCTAAACTGTCTAAGTGTGAATTTTGGTTAGAAGAGGTCAGTTTTCTTGGTCATGTGATTTCAAGAGGTGGTGTTGCTGTTGATCCTTCTAAGATAGAAGCGGTATCTAAGTGGGAAGCTCCGAAGTCAGTTTCTGAGATAAGGAGTTTTCTTGGACTTGCAGGTTATTATAGGAAATTCATTGAGGGATTCTCTAAGTTGGCGTTACCGTTGACGATGTTGACTAGAAAGGGGCAAGCGTTTGTTTGGGACTCAAAATGTGAAGAAGGTTTCCAAGAGTTAAAGAGAAGGTTAACTACTGCTCCTATTCTGATATTACCAAGTCCGTCGGAATTATTTGAGGTTTACTGTGATGCTTCATTGTTGGGTTTGGGTGGTGTTTTGATGCAGAATAAGCAGGTTGTAGCTTATGTTTCGAGACAACTGAAGGTTCATGAGAGGAACTATCCGACACACGATTTAGAGTTGGCAGCTGTGGTATTTGTTCTGAAGTTATGGAGGCATTACTTGTACGGGTCAAGATTTGAGGTTTTCAGTGACCATAAAAGTTTAAAGTATTTGTTTGATCAGAAAGAGCTGAATATGAGACAGAGGAGATGGTTAGAGTTTCTGAAGGATTATGACTTTGGTTTGAATTACCATCCGGGTAAAGCAAACGTAGTGGCTGATGCATTGAGTCGGAAATCATTGCATATGTCTATGTTAATGGTTAAGGAACTGGATTTAATTGAGCAGTTTAGAGACTTGAGTTTGGTGTGTGAGAGTACTCACAATAGTGTTAAATTGGGAATGTTGAAGTTAACAAGTAGTATTCTGGATGAGATTAGAGAGGGTCAGAAATCCGATGTGTTTTTGGTTGATAAGTTGACTCTAGTGAATCAAGGTCAAGGTGGTGAATTCAGAGTTGATGAGAATGGTGTTTTGAAATTTGGTAATCGGGTGTGTATTCCGGATGTTACCGAACTTAAGAAGAGTATTCTTGAGGAAGGACATCGTAGTGGCCTGAGTATTCATCCTGGAGCTACGAAGATGTATCATGATTTGAAAAAGTTATTTTGGTGGCCGGGAATGAAAAGAGAAATTGCGAGTTTTGTTTATTCTTGTTTGACTTGTCAGAAGTCAAAGATCGAGCATCAGAAGCCGTCTGGGCTAATGCAACCTTTGGCTATTCCAGAGTGGAAGTGGGACAGTGTCAGTATGGATTTTGTTTCTGGTTTACCGAGGACGATTAAGAATTTTGAAGCTATTTGGGTGATTGTTGACAGATTGACAAAATCGGCTCATTTCATTCCGATCAGAATGGATTATCCGTTAGAGAGATTAGCTGAGTTGTATATTGAGAAAATTGTAAGTTTGCATGGTATTCCGTCTAGTATTGTTTCGGACAGAGATCCTAGATTTACATCGAAGTTCTGGGAAGGTTTGCAGAGGGCTTTGGGAACTAAGCTGAGATTGAGTTCTGCATATCATCCGCAGACTGATGGTCAGACTGAGAGGACGATTCAGTCACTAGAGGATCTTTTGAGGGCTTGTGTTTTGGAAAAGGGAGGTGCTTGGGATAGTTATTTACCTTTGATTGAGTTTACCTATAACAATAGTTTTCATTCGAGCATTGGTATGGCACCGTTTGAAGCTTTGTATGGTAGGAGATGTCGGACACCTTTATGTTGGTATGAGTCCGGTGAGAGTGCTGTGATTGGACCGGAGATTGTTCAACAAACTACGGAAAAGATTAAGATGATTCAAGAGAAGATGAGGATTGCTCAGAGTCGTCAGAAGAGTTATCACGACAAGAGGAGGAAGTCACTTGAGTTTCAAGAGGGAGACCATGTGTTTCTTCGTGTTACTCCGATAACTGGGGTTGGTCGAGCTTTGAAGTCGAAGAAGTTGACACCTCAATTTATTGGTCCTTATCAGATTTTGGAGAGGATATGAGAGGTAGCCTATCGTATCGCTTTACCGCCGTCACTTGCGAATCTACATGAGGTTTTTCATGTGTCTCAGTTGAGGAGGTACATTCATGATCCGTCGCATGTGGTCCAAGTAGATGATGTCCAGGTGAGAGATAACCTGACTGTTGAAACATCACCTATGAGGATAGAGGATCGAGAGTTGAAGCAGTTGCGGGGTAAAGAGATTGCTTTGGTGAAGGTAGCTTGGGGAGGACCAGCAGGTGGCAATGTGACTTGGGAACTTGAGAGTCAAATGAAGGAGTCTTATCCAGAGTTATTCGCTTGAGGTATGTTTTCGAGGACGAAAACTCTTTTAGTGGGGGAGAGTTGTAACACCCCGATAAAAATAAGATAATTATTTAATTTAAGTTAATATTATATTTATTAATTTAATTAAATAATTGGAATTATTGGATTATTATTATTATTATTATTATTGGAATAATAATTATTGGAAAATATATATAAGTTGGAAATAAGAAAAAGAGTCCATTTTTGGTAAAGAAAGGGTTTTACGTGAAAAGCAGAGAAGCGGCTGAAAAGAGGAAAAGGGCAAAGAGACAGAGCAAGAGGAAGAAGGTTGGAGAAGAGAAAAGCTTGGAGCTTAAAGATTTCCGGGTTAATTCAGGTAAGGGGGGTTTATCGTCGATTAATGGGTATTATGGGATAACATGTAATGGGTAGTGATAAACCATTGATTTGACTCTAATTGGAATGATGCATGATGAAATTGTGAAATATTGGATGAACGAAAATTGGATTATAATTGAAGGGAATTCGTAGGAATTAGATGTAAAAATGTTAGAATTTGTGAAATCGAATAGGGGATAATTCGTGTTAGATGATATGAACGATTACTGTGTAAAATTGAATTGTAAGAGGTTGGAATTGGGAGATCTCGTAGCAGAGAAAACCATAGCAGATCTGGAAATCTGGTTTCTGGTCATACGCATATGGCACTAGGCAATACGCGTATGAGATGGTCTGGTACGCGTATGGCACTAGGCATTACGCGTATGGATGAGGAAGATGATGTTTTGAACGTGGTTTGGTCTCTGTTGGTACGCGTATGGGGAAGTGGTACGCGTAGCATACGCGTATGGGATAGGTGGTACGCGTATGGGATTGGCTGAGAATTGGGCCATACGCGTATGGGACTAGGCAATACGAGTATGGGCAGGATTTTGATTTTTCTGTGCTGTTGTTGTGCAGTTTTGGTTGTTCAGCTGAGTAATGTAATTTAGCTGATGTATGATAGAGTAGGGATCATTTTCCGTTGTTTTGAGTAGTATAGGTATTAGTAGAGTGTGCTAAATGATGTGATTGATTATGTGGTACGACATGATATGCATAATGTGGTGAATGTATCTATCATGTATGAAATTATGAATGGACTGTTTATGGCTTAGAGTGTGAGCATATGTCCATTGTGGATGATTGTTGATGTTTGCATGACTAAGTGATTTAGCTTGCATATTGTGGCCTTTATGGTGGTAGCTAATTCCCATGGTGAGGAATTAGTGAGTTAGTATTGTGGATTGTTGTTGATGTTTGCATGCTAGGTGATTAGCGTGCATAGCATAGCCCTTGGGGTGGTAGCTAATTCCCATGGTGAGGAATTAGTGAGTGAGTCACTAGGTCTCAAATGAGTGGGACTAGTGGGCTTGGTAGCCGTATCTGGATTTGATCGGTGAGGTTGAACTATATGTTCACGAATAGTCGGTACCGCATGCATGGAGTCTCATTACATAATGTATGTATGTATGGCGTATAATATGAATGGATGTATTCCAATATTATATGTGTGTTTTATGGTTGTGTTGAGTTTGAGTATGATGATGATGATGATTATGAGTTGATGTTGCCGTTGCTGAATGTGTGATCCGATTAGGGTGATTAATGTGTTAAATTACTTAACATGACATGATATTTTATAATGCTTATTATATCGATTGAGGAACTCACCCTTACAACTATTTTTCAGGTAACGAGCAGTGATTGAGTAGAAGCTAGTGCTTGGAGTCTAATGTAGTCTCCTTAGTGGGTCATGCTCTGATAGATGTAACATCGGGACGGGATGTTTTACCTTGTTGAATAATTTTACATGTAATGTGTTACATGTTTTGCATGATTGATTTGATTTCTATCCGCTGCGTATTGTGCAAATGCTTTATGTTTTGAATTAATAAAAGAGCATGACAGTTATTATGGTGAATGGTGTGAAGTGATTGTGTGACACCCTTAATTGCACCTTTACTCTGATGTATATATTTGTTGTTTTAAATTAAATATTTGGGGTATTTTAGAAGGGTGTTACAGTTCCCAAATCTCTCAATCATCATATATGTCTCCCAAGTATCTCAATTTGTCATTTTGATCAAGATAAACCAAAGGGCTTAAGGCTTGTTCACCAAGGAAACCCTAATTCAACTGTGCATTGACTGTGCCTTGCTCATGAAGCAACCTCAACCTATGATCAAATGCAATCAAGGTAATTTCTTTCATTAATTATTTTATGCATATATGAGCATATGTGAGGCCCTTCAATCATTCATTCAACAAGACTTGAAGTTTGGACTTGAGAAGTTGACCAGTTAAATCATCTTACCAAATTGAAATCCACAGAGACCTCACTTTTGATTTGTTTGTCAAATGAAGGTGACCCCAAGAGAAAACATTTTCTTAATAACCATATGAACAACTTTCATGTTCATGAAAAATTCATTTGAAACTTAGAAGGTCATCATTCATTTCAAAACATTATAGGTCATTTTGACTGAAACCCTAATTTTGGGTCAACTTCCCATGGACCTAACTCCTTCATTTTTTTATGATTTTGAGGTGAGACAAATTTAACTGGAAAGCTAAATATGTCTACTTAAAATGTTATGTTGTACAAAATTTCATAATCCTAAAATAAACACATGTGATAATACAAAATATTATAGGTCACTTTGGACCAAAGCCATTGAATCTTAAAAAAGTCCAACTTCAAGTGCCCATAACTTCCTCATAAAAAATCCAAATGATTCAAAATGTAAGTCCAAATTGACCATCTTGAAAATATATACAACTTTGATGTTGAAGGTTTTTCCATTTGAGGCTTGCATCATTGAAACAGAAGGGCTTGAAGTTGGTCACTTTTGGCAAATTTTTCAAAGACATGTTTTGTACATCAAACTTCATGGCCAGTTTTCACAATTTTCCAAACTCCAAATGGATTTTTGTCCAACATAGATTTTGTTCCTTATGCCAATACCTTTCATACCATTATTCACATGCCTATGTTTAGATTTTCCATATGGGACTTTCGAAGAGAGGAACATTTGTGACCATTTATGCATTTCACATGAAACCTTGATATACAAGCAAATGCCACTCAAACCACATGTCCAAACCATTTCATTATGCTATCATCTTGCAAAACCATTAGCTTTTGTGTTTGCTTGGTTCTCTAAAGTCCTCGTGTGAGAGGCAAGCCAATGGTGGCTTTAATTTCATGAATTGATGCATTTCAGATTGAACACCTGGATTTTCCATCTCAGATTTCTCCTTCCATAGGGATCTTGAGAGAAATCCAAGGTTACAGGGGTGATGTACATCACCCCAGCTTTAATTTGGTATAAGGCACGTTTGGTTTGGTTGAGGTTGCAAAACCTGCAACTGGTGACTAGTTTCTGTTTGCTCACCGGAGAAGACGGTGGTTTCCACCACCGTCCCCATGTGGAAGAGCTTTGGCCTTTGGATCTCACATGAGCCTTCTAATCTCAGTCTTTGCTTTGTTTGACTTTTTTTAATTTGTTTTGTTACGCGTTGGACTAATGATCACCATGCGCGCGTGCCTCAGAGCCACAGGATGGTCCACATCAATTAATGAGTGTTGATCATGCGCTCTTGATTTTTTCTATTTTTATAATTTCTATTTTATTTTCTTTATTTCCTTTTATTTTCAAAAATTCATAACTCTTTTATTTGGAATCACAAAAATATGAGACCAATAGCAAAAAATTTCTTTTAAAATCTAGTTTCATAATCTGATTTTTAATTATTTTTGTGATTCTATTTATGATTTTTTGTGAATTATTTTGTTTTTAATAGTTTTTAATTCATTTTAATTACTTTTTGATATTCAAAAATTCCAAAAATATTTTCTTAATACATATGGATGATGATAAGTCTATGAAAAATATTATAATCAATTTCTTAATTGATTTAAGATTTATTTGAGATTTTAGTTCATTTGTATTATTTTCCTTCATTTTTAATTGTTTAAAAATAGTTTATGGCTTCAAAAAATGTTGAGAAAATTTGTCAAACTTTGTTTGACCATGTTAGACCCATGATGATTCAATTGGACTTATCGAAATTGATTTGAATTGAATTTGAAGTTTGACCATGAATTTGAAGTTAGATTCATGATGATTCAATTGGACTTATCAAGTGAATTTCTTTGTGTCCAAGATAGGTTGCTTCTTGGTCAAGCAAAAAACAAGAAACCCATACAAGGTCTTTCCATCTTTTCTTTTGGCATGGCAAGTTGTAGGAGCTTGGCTTACTAGTCATGATCTCTAACTTGTGTTAATTTGCCTATAGTTTTATTGACGGGCCTAAGATAGGTGTGACTACTACATTAGTCCACTTACGATTGCTTAACATGGCGCTAAATTGCCTTATGGCACACTAACACTAACTACTAATTACTAACTTTTAATTCAAGCATTTCATTCTTGCAATTTACTTTAATGCAATTTAATTTCTTACTCATTTATTCATATTGTCTTTTCCCTTTGCTCATTTGAGCTCATGTTTATGTTTATGCTATTTTCCTTTTGCTCACTTGAGCACATTATTGTGTAAATATATTATTGCCTTGTGTTTGTTTTGTCTTTATTTGTGTGAACCCAATGCAAAAAGGAAAAAGGACTTAGAATTAGGACCTTACCTATGCTTAATGGAGTTCAAGAGCAACTAGGCCTCATGCCTTTAGAATGATAATTTTTGTTGAAGAGCAACTAGGCCTCATGCCTTTAGAATGCTTAATCTTGAAGTTGTCTTCAAAGGACCCCTAGTCCAAAACTCTTTCTTTGTCCATTCCTCTTATTGCATTGTGAACTTTTTGATTGTTTGTTCTTGTGTTATATGGATTCCAAACTTGAGATAGTAAGAAGGACCATTGTCATGAATAACCAAGTTAAGAGAAAGACAAGCCAATTGGAGATCCTAGGAGCTTGAATGTTTAATTGTTTTGATTGCTTGTTGCTTGCTAAGTCCAAAGGAAAGGAGCATCTTGAATCATCTTTATGATCTCAAGAAAGGAACTCCAAGGGTTGTATCTCTTCTCTCATCTTTGCATGTTTAGGACTAGCCCTTCTCTTCTTCTCTCCACTCTAACCCAAGCCAAACTCATTTTGTGCAAACATTGACATTGTTTTCAAAACTAGAAACTTAGGCCATATGCCTTTGATTTTTCAAACTCTTTTCATTAATACTTATTTTGAATTTAACCTTAAGTCAACTTTGACTTCATTTTGTGAATAATTCTAATTTATAAATACAATTCACTCAAGTTTGTTTTTGTGGTTCCAATGACCACCTTTGCTAAAATATTTTTTTCATAAACATTAGCCATAGGTTTGAGTTATTATAGTGGTTGATGTAAACCTCACCTCATCCTTAGTGATTGGACTATAAGTCTTCCGTACTTATTATAGGGTGGATCCCTCACTAGTATGTTGAAGGCCTCCTCACATGGTGGATTGTTGGTTTAGGTTGAGTTTTCTCCCTTTGATAACAAAAGACCTTAAGGCTTTTGATCAAATCAATTCACCAATACTTTGAAATTTTTACCCCGAACTACGAGGTTTTGATCCCACCTTTATGATGGTACATAGGCAATGGGTTTATCCATTCAAACAACAAAATTGTAAATAATATGTATATTCTTTTCTCATCTCCCCAATCTTGTTTGCACAAATATTTTCACAAATACCAACCTACCATACAACTTTTCAAAAAGGGCTCCCTTAGAGTACTAAGGATGTTTTGGTTTCATAAAACTTCTCGGTTTTTGTTCGCTTTCTAACCTTTCCTTTGGATAAATAGAAGTGCGGTGGCGACTCGAATTGTATGATTTACTTTTAATTTAGTCAATAAATCTAAAGGTAACGAAGACCTCGCTACAGGTTGGTTACACAGAGGGAAGGTGTTAGCACCCAAAGTGTCCTAGGTACTCCTAGGGAGCCCTTTTTGTGTGCATATGTATTTTATACAAAGTGATGTTTACAAACAAATAGAATGGGGGGATGAGAAAAGAATTCATTAATTATATTTTTGTGTTTGACAAGACCTTCAGACTTGTGCCTACATACCAACATAAAAATCAGGGATCAAAACCTCGTAGTTCGTGGTATAAATGTCAAAGTGGATGCATTGTTTTTAACAAAAATTAAGTTTGAAAGGCACAAAGGCCTAAAAATGGTTTGAATGAGTTAGTTATTTTTGGATTTCTAAAGTTTAGGTTAAGTATAATTAAGTCTATTTAGAAGTTTGATTAAGAAAAAAAATTTAAAAATGCAACGGCATAAGGCCAAAGGTTATAGTTTGTAAAGTGGTCAAAGTTTAGAATAAAACTAGTTCAAGCAAAGAAGAATTTTTTAAAAGGGGGGAGAGATTTTGAAATTAAAGAAATGGGGAGGAGATGAAGAGACTAATCCTATGCACAAAATTAAAAGTTAAGAGTTGAAAAGATCTTACTAATGGGTAGCAATCCAATAGACAAGAATGTCATATAGAAACCCAAATTCCCTTGGACATTTAGAATCAATCAACACACAATGCATATTATATCAATATTGAAGAACAAGGCATCAAATAAAGATAGCCACATCCAAGCTTAGCCACTCCATGATCTTCTTCAAATTAGCCCATGTAGCAGATGAATTCCACAAGTCACAGGTTCAAAATAACATCTTCATAATGATCATGTTGTAGATGAACTCAAAGAGATCTTCAAAGATATATCAGATGAAGTTTCAAATTGCAAGCACTTCGTTTCACAAAAGGTTGCATTGGCCAAGTCCTTTAGCAGAGGAATGTTGCCTAAATTCTAAGTCCAATTGTCCAAGATCAAGCCAACAGTCCACACAATAGTTTTTTAGCTTTTTTGTTTCTTATTATGTACATTAATGGCCAAACACCACACCAGCAAACAAAATACACATAAACAAAATTATCACACAATATGGTCCAAGTGGACAAAGTGAAAAGGCATTAATATAAACAACTAGAATGGTAAGAATAATGGCAAATGATTAGAGCTTAAAAGTTAAAGTGCATTAAAAGTAAAGGGCTTGAAATTAAATGTTAGTTATTAATGAGTTAGAAGTTAGTATTTTTTTGCTTTTTCTTTTTAAGTCATTCTTTGGAGAACACTCAACCCACTTATCACAAGCATGGATCCTTGAGCCAAGACATCTTCTAAAGGAAGGAAAAAAGGCCAAGTTTCCACACAATACCATGAAATAGGGGAGACTTACAATCTTACTAACTAGAATGCTATACCTTTTGTGTCAAAAATTTAGCGCTATGTTAAGCAATCGTAATTGGACTTACGTAGAAGTCACAATTATTTGAGGTTGGGCAATAGAATTTTGGTGTTAATGCATGTTAGAGACATAGTATAATGGACTATGCTCGTGAAACATACCACACACAAAAAGAATATGCAAAAGAGGTGGCCTAATCTCATCCATACTTATGTTGATTTTGCAACCAACTAGCCTTAGGATTTTGAGATGTCATTGGCCAAATGAAATGAATGCATGAAGAAGGGGAATTAGATGAAGAGGGAGGGGAATGGATCATAACTCAAATTGGTCCAAGGAGGACTTTTACCAAGTTAGTATCATTCATTCATTTTAGGAGACGGAATGTACATTCCATCAATCCCCTAAATCCAATGATATTAATCTAGCAATGTAGGCAAGAAGACTGAGTTGCTTTGAGGTCAAACCGAAGCAACTCAGTTGTTACACCTCAAAATTAAGTGAAAATCGAAGAGATGAAGTTTTCTGAAATTTACCTTCAATGTTGTGTAGAAATGGATCTTGCTTGCTTCAACCTTGATCTGATCACACTTGAGAAGCTTGCAGGAGAGGTTTGACAATGGTACAAAGCTTTGGATCCTGGAGTTTTTGAATATCCAAACAGTGAGATTCAAACTCAATTTTCAAGTTGAAAATTCTCAGGTTTTCCGTTGAATGGTGAGGGTTTCAATTGGGGGGAAAAGCTGACGCGCAAGGTGTGTTTGAATTATGCTCAAAGGGCCTGTATTTATAGCAATTATGACTGATATTTGCACACTTGAAAATTTGCTAAATTGGACGTTTCATGCAGAAGCTTGCATGGACGTGACAGGCCCATGAAGCAATCCAATTTGATCCACTTGCAACTTCTCTAAAGTTCAAATGAGACTTAGATGTCAAGGCAATGTGAAATGGGACTTTTGGCATTTGATTTCTTCCAATCATGCAGACCTGTTAAAACCATGTGCATCCCTAGCAAACTTTATCCAAAATGCATGAACTTGGGTTCTTTGGAAACCTTAGATCAAGGGGAACAACTTTGATGTTGGACACTTTTTCATTTGGAACTTGGATCATGGTGAATTTTGAGGTGGAAGTTTGGAAATTTCAACAATTTGAAAAAATTTCTAAGTGTCAAGCCATATATCTCAATATTCCATCTTACTTAACTTTTTATGTGAGCTTCAAATAAGAAACGTTTCTACATAAAAGTTATAGCTATTTAAAATAACTTTAAAATGGTCACCAATGTCATGTCATTTGGATTCAGAATGATAGAGTTATGCATTTTTGAAGTTGGGGAAAATTACTTGTTCAATGGTATAGGTCAAAAATGACCTATAATGTATCCTCATATCACATGCTCATAAAAGTTGATTTAGCTCTTACTCCAAAAATAAAAGTTGAAGTAGAAATCTTGAATTTTATTGTGAAACTTATAATTCTTTAATATCATAAAAATTGAGCAAGTTATGGCCTTGGGAAGTTGACTTTCAAATGAGGGTTTAGACAAAATGACCTATAATGTTTGAACATAGAAAATGATTTTCCAAGAAAAACTAGCTCTAGGTCTCAACATGAAAGTTGTTTGGAATGTCATTTAGAGTAAATTTGATCTTTTAATCATTTTCATATGGTGAAAATTGTAGGGGATAGGGTCTAGGGAGACCCTGTTTTGATCAGATGAATTCATCTGGCCAACCACCACGAACCATCTTGCTAAACTTCAATTCTCTTGGCTTTCTAGGCTCATGGTAGATAATATATGCATAATATGATGGAATTTGAAGTATACCTTGAGAAATTTGATCAATTTGCAAGATATCTTGTTGGAAAAGTTACTCAAGATACCCAGTCAAACTAGGGTTTCCAAGGCAAATCACCTCCAAACTCTTGAAGAAAACTTGATCAATATAACATGTAAAGATAAATGAGACTCATATATGATGCTTTGAGACCTTTTGGACCAATCTTTGACTGTGCTCTTAGCCATGAGGGTCTTAAACCCTAGGTGTGGACTTGCTAGATCAATGAGGATCCTTCCCTACCTACACAAAGTTAGGCAAATGCAAAGACATATTTTTGGTATTTTGGTTAGTAAAAATGATAAATGTACAAGTATGATACAATCACATAGTGCTTGGTGATCTCCCCCAAAGCAAACCCAATGAGAGAGGGGTAAGGAGGATGCCAAGGTATGATCCAAATGCTAATGCATATGATGAAATTGCATGAGGGATCTTAGGGTCAAAATTGGGGTCTTACAGCTGCCCCTATTTAAGGACATTCTAATTAAGGAGGTGAAGGTTAAAATCTTCGTGTCGACTCAGTATAATGGGCTTAAATAACAACATATAAAAACAAATTTTGGAACCTAAGAGACCTCATGATGCATATGATATGTATGTAAAAAGAAAATTCTCTGTGGGGAAATGTTGCCACAAAGGAAAAGAAATCAGAGAGATCGAAGATCCGTAGGAGTATAACGCTTTCCGTGAGAAAAACTCACTGGGGAGACAAAGACTCTAGGGGGATAAAAGGTTACACGTAGGCCAGGCTACGACTTAAAACTGCTGAGGAACCAGAGGAATTCCATAAATAATGGAAAGACTCAGTCGGGGAAACAAAACATCTGCAAGGGATTAGAAGTGGATCAGGATAAAACTGAAGTTCTTGAATCAATGCAGGGAAAAGCGATTTCACTAAGGAAATGCGCACTCAACTCAACTGGAGAAGAAATAAACTTCAACACAGAAGGAGCATAAATTCATTATCCACTACCCGATACTAGGTAAGGGGATAATAAAAGTCTGACAGAGAGGACACCCGTCATCGGTTAGGATGAACATATCAAGGATGACTTGCTGGGAACCACCGGGAGGGAATATTCATTACCGGTTACTGGGTAAGAATAGCGTTGCTAAGGGAAAACTGCAGAAATAGGATTTACAACTACCACTTACTGGATAAAATACCGAAGATGAGAATATTCGTCACCGGTTAAGGTGAACATATCAATGATATACTCAAAGGAAAGAAAATCTGTCATCGGTTAAGATGAACATATCAAGGATAGTCTTGCCTGGGAATTGTTAAGGAGGATACCCGTCATCGGTTAAGATGGACATATCAACGATAAACCAACTGAACAAAAAGTAGGAATTACATCTATCGAATACTGGATAAAAGACCATCAAAGAGAAAATCCGTCACCGATTAGGATGAACATATCAAGGATAGACTCTGTTGAGGGGAAGAGCAGGATTTACAACCTCCGGTTACTGGGTAGAAGACCGCAAAGAGGAGGAAATCCGTCATCAATTAGGATGAACATATCAAGGATTAACCCTTTGGGAAACAAAATAGGGATTACAACTACCTTTTTATTGGGTAGAATACCAAGGATAAGAATATTCGTCATCGGTTAGGATGAACATATCAAGGATAGACCCAAGTAAGGGAAGAAAATATCTGTCATTGGTTAGGATGAACATATCAAGGATATACTACCTGAGGAAACATGAAAACGAATCCGCTGGGGAGAAAAAGTTGCTCTTGCCGGGTATTGGGAAAAAGTGAAAAACATGAGAAGAATATTACCAGTTACTGGGTAATAGGCTCTTAAAGGACCAAAAGCATCTATCTAGGTAAGATATAGAAAGAAAAGGTCAATCAAGACTCGACCCCATGAGGATATAGCTCAAGGGGAGTAATACCATCCAGATAATCAACTGGGGAGGAAGCTAAAAGAATGATCATCCACGAGGAAATAAATCAGTGGGGAAGGGAGAAAGGCTAAAATCTTTCTGCTTAAGGGGCTTACACTCTATATTTGAGGGATGATAGACGCCCGATTTATGGGGATAAAGTACCGCCATAATAGAGAATAAGGATCTCAAACAATAAATCAGTAAATATGATGATGAAATTATGAAATTATGAGTGTATATGTATATGTATATATGATGATTATGCTGATAAAACGATCACAGAGGATACAAAGGTGTTGCAAAATTTGAATCATTGGTATAATCCTCGGTCAATCCACAACTGTCGGAGAACAGGGAGATCAACATCCCAAAGGCTCAACATGGTCTGAGGAAGGAGGAGATCTGCTGGGGAAAGGAAATATTATCGAATCTGCAGGGAATTTTAGGTCAACACCACATCAAATGGGAGACAACCATACAGAGGATAAACACAAATAGCTGCTCAGAAACTAGGAGGAAACTCTGACTGAGAGTTAGTCAGATGGCTGTTCGCGGAGAAAACAACGCAATCTATCGGGGAAATCGATCTTGCTTTGCTGAAGATCAAAATAGAAAATCAACCCTGCTGCGGAACTCACAAACTCTGTCGGGGACTAAATCAACCAACTCAGTTGGGAAAAGTACAAAAGCTTCGTTGGGGATCAAACACTCCGCAAGGGAACTAGATCAACAAACTCGGCTAAGGATACCCGAAGGGTTATCTGCTTGGGGAACCCATAGAGCTCCACACTTAAGACTTGCTGTTTTCCACCACATTGAACTCGCTCTTTTTAATCAGACGAAGTACCTCATCATCATCATTAGCCTTCAAATTGCTGGATTCACCAGACTGCCCTTTTGAAGCACTAACCGGATCTACAGCAAGCACTTCCACTTTCTTACTTACAGTTGATTCTTCTTTATCTTTTGGGAACACCGGACCAAACACACGACTACTGCGGGTCACCTTAGTAACATCTGCAATGCTTACTACAGAGTTTGTCGTAGGCAACGAGACCTCTTGACCATCCTTTATCATTGTTGCATTGTACTGATACAGAATAGTTTTATCGGATGAATACGGGACTGGACCCGCTAACCGTATGACCAACGGCGATACCGATTTGTTGTTGTTGCTATTACTGTTACTGTTGTCGTATTGAATCACCACTCTCTCGGGATTCTTGAAAATAGGCACTATGACATTCACATCGTCACCTACATGGCGGGATTGAACAACTTGAATTATGCCTTCATCCATCAACCACTGGATGTCCCTTTTCACAACCTCACAACCTCTCGGGTCGACACTGCAGATAGCACAACCATCATGGTCGTGCTCACAATCACTCACCATACAAATGTCCTTATGCATTACCACTAAGGACCTCTGAATAAAATGAACATCAAACACTTTAAACTCCCTAGGACAACCGTCCACCATATTAATAGAAGAATTCCCATGATCGGGCAATGGATTTTCTTTCACGTTGGGTGCACAGTCCTCGAAGGACACCATTCCACTCTTTATCAGCTTCTGAACCTAATACTTAAGCGGATAACAGTTCTCAATATCATGTCTGGGTGCTCCTTGGTGAAAAGCACAATAGAGTTCAGGCTTGTACCACCATGGAAGTGGTTAAGGAATTTGTGGAGGGTTTCTTGGTTGGAGTAGGTTCTTGAGAACCAAAGATGGGTATAGTTCTGCATACGTCATTGTAGCGGGGTATTCGTTACCATTAGAGATATTGACTAAATCTATGGTAAACCATACAAGTCGAGTGCCACCGCACTTCTATTTATCCAAAGGAATGGTTAGAAAGCGAACAAAAACCTAAAAGTTTTATCGAATCAAAAACTAGTAAAAATGTCAGAGATCGGGGTAAGGGGGTTGGTTATGCAATGGGAAGGTTTTAAGCACCCAAAACATCCTAGGTACTCCTAGGAAGCCCTTTTCACATTTGTTGTAAGGTTGGTATTTTGTGAAAATTTGTTTGTGCAAACATGATTGAAGAGATGAGAAGAGAATATACAAGTTATTTACATTTTTTTTGTTTGGATGGATAAACCCATTGCCTACGTACCATCTTAAAAAAGATTAGGATCAAAACCTCGTGGTTCGGGTAAAAATCTCAAAAATGAGTTGGTGAGTTGATTGGTCCAAAAGCCTTAAGGTCTTTTGTCATCCAAGGGAGAAAACTCAACCCAAAACCACAAATCCACCATGTAAGGATAGCTTCAACATGCTAGTGAGGGGTTAACCCTATAATAAGCATGGAAGACTCATTGTCCATCACTAAGGATATAGGTGAGTATTACATCTACCTCAAGGATAACTCACACCTAATAGCTAAAGGTTCTGAAAAGTTTGATTAAGAAAGTGGCCATTGAAACCACAACAGCATTTGAATGAGTTATATTTACCAATGAAAAGTATGTACAAAATATGGTCAAAGTTGGTTTAAAAGTTCAATTTAAAATAAGTGTTATGAAAAGAAAGTTTGAAAATCAAAAGCATAAGGCTTAGGTTTCTAATGTTTGAAAAGAAGTGTTAAATGTTTGCACAAAAGTTTTGGCTTGGGTTAGAGTGGAGGGAAGAAGAAGAATGGCTAAAGTCCTAATCATACAAGAGATAAGGGATAAGAAACAAGACCACAAATGGAGTTCCTCTCTTGAGATCATATTGATGATCCAAGTAGCTCTCATCCTTTGGAATATGCAAGCACAATAATAGTAAGCTCAAGCAATCAACACAACCAAAACAAGCTCCTTAGTAGATCCTCAAAGTATCTTGTATCTTTCACTTTGGATGAACATGGCAATGGTTCTTCAATTTGAGCTCTCAAAGAATTCCCTAGCACAAAAACACACACATCAAAAGTTCCATGAAGTCAATCAAGAATGGACAAGAGTGAGTTTAGAGATTTGGTCCTTCTAATCCATCTTCAACATTAGGGTCCATTTACTCCAATTTTGCATAGGGAATGTCCTAGAAACTAAGTCCATTTTCCCATTTCTTTGCATTTGGTCCACAACAATCAAAACAAAACACAAGCACAATAATATATACACAATTATGTGCTCAAGTGAGCAAAAGGCAAATTGCATTAACATAAACATGTGCTCCAATGAGCAAAGGGGGAAAAGAAAATGAATAATATGTACAAGAATAGTAAATTGCATAAATGTAAAGAGCAAAAAGTAAATGTTAATGGTTAATCGTTAGTGTTAGTGTGCCATAAGGCAAATTTAGCGCTATGTTAAGCAATCGTAATTGGACTTATGTAGAAGTCACAACTATCTGAGGCCGATCAATAATAATGTAGGCAACAACACAAGTTAGAGGTCTTGATTAGTGAATCAAACTCCAACAACTTGCCATGCCAAAAAGAAGATGAGAATGATCTTGTATTGGTTTAGGTCCTTTGCATAATTTAGAAAGCAATCTATCCTTAATGCAAAGCCATTCACTTGATCATTTGATCAAGATGAATTGGATTTGAATCAAGGAAGATTAGACCTCCCTAATCAATGCTAACCATCAACCTTTAACTCATTGATCAAAAAAGAAAAGAAGAAGAAGAAGAAGAAGAATGGAAATGAAGAATTAAAGTGCATTAAATGAAATGGTATGCATCAATCAACAAATGTTGACCAAAGATAGAGGAGATCAAGGTCAAACAATAGAAAACAGAAGCAAAATGAATATTGGAAGTCAAGAAATAAACAAAATATTTTTGGCATTTTTAATATTTGAAAATAAACTTGAATTAAAATATTAAAGGAAGGTCAAACTTCAAACTCACTTCAAATCAACTTTGAAAAGTCCAAGTGAATTATCCCAAGTTCAGCAAGGTCAAACAAAGTTTGACAAAAAGTTTCAGCATTTTTAGAAGTCAGAAACTATTTTAAATCAATTAAAAACGCATAAAAATAACCTAATTGAATTAAAATCTCAAATATATCTCAAATCAATTAATAAATTGATGAGAATATTTTTTATAGATCTATCATCATTCAAAGAGGTTGAGAAAATATTTTTGTATTTTTTGAATATCAAAAACTATTTAAAATGAATTAAAAATAACCAGAAAAGAGAAAATTATTAAAAAAATAGTAAATGACAAAATAAAAAATATTAAAAATCATTTTTAAAAACCAGAAATTAAAAGAGAAATAATGCAATTGGTCCCATAATTTTTGGACCAATAAGGAAAGAGATATGGATTTTAGAATATGAAATGGAATTAAAAAATAAAATAGAAATAAAAATCAGAATTAAAATAATTGGAAAAGCGTGAGCCCTTGGATCTGAGCTCATTAATTGAGCTGGCAGATCCAAGCATCCACGAGCGCGCGCCCAACGTGTTCCAAGGTCAATGCAACCACACGTTGTATTAAAAAAGTCATAAGTTTGGACATATGAGATTGGATCTGGAAGTGGAAATGGATGTTCATGATCTGATCTGGAGACCGGACGGTGGCCAGCGCCACCGTCTTCTCCGGCTAGCTCCGGCGAAGGCCAAAAATTACAGAGATTCAAATGTGCACCAAAACGCATGATCTAGGTACCGTTCTAAAGGTGAAGTGATGTACATCACTCCTATGCCACCCAATTCCACTCTAGATCCCTATTAAGAGAGAAATCAAAGATGTAACTTTGGTGGTGTTCAACTGAACTTGCTTGATTTCAACAATTAAGAACACAATGATGATGCCTCTATGTAGAGGACTTCATACAACACAAAATCAAGGCAAATGGAGCAATGTATGAGGAGATTCGAAGCAAAATGCAGTTGAGCAAAACCTTTGGATTATGAAGAATTGAGTCACGATATTTGATTCCTTTTGCAAACAGAAGCTTCAATGGATCCAGGTGAAGAGGTCTAGGAACTTTAGATCTGATATTTCAATCGAGGAAATCAAAATTCAGATATGAAATTTTAGAGAAAAATGAGATTTGTTCCTTTGGTATGGGTGTGGGTTTAATTCAGCAGGGATTTAGGCCCCATTAGGTTGAAGAATTGTGAAGCTATGGCATGATATTTATAGATGGAGAGAGCTGTAAGCAATGCTGAATGTGTGACTTCAAATTTGCATGAATGGAAAGGGCCTCCATGCATGGGCCTGTACAGGCGCATGGATGGCCCAATTCCACATTGCTTGGTAAACTGAGATCATAATTGAATGAAATGGACGTGCAAAATAGATGTAATCAGCTCATGCATGGCAATTGAATCAAGTTTTCAAAAATGCACCTAATTCTTCATGTCTTCGAAAATGATGCTTCCAAACTCCAAATGCAACCTTATGAGTAATGGTTAGAAATCTTGTTGCATAAGGAACAAATTCTATGTTGATCAAAACTCCAATTGGGCCTTGGAAATTAATGAAATTTGAGCTTGAAGTGTAGGGTGCAAAACATGCATATGTGAAGTTTCCAAATTTGGCCAATGTTCAAGCCCCTATGTCTCAATGATGCAAGCTCCAAATGATAACATCTTCAACATGAACATTGTAGATCTTTTCAAGAAAAACAATTTGGAATTAAATTTTGCATCATTTGGATTTTTTATGAAGAAGTTATGGACACTTGAAGTTGGACTTTTTCACATTTCAAGGCATTTGGTCCAAAGTGACCTATAAAGTTTTGCATTATCACATGCATTTATTTTGAGATTTTGAATATTTTCTTAACATAACATTTGAAGTAGACACATTAAGATTTCCAATTCATTAAGTCTCACCTAAAAATCATGAAAAATGAATGAGTTATGTTCTTGGGAAGTTGACCCAAAATTAGGGTTTCAGTCAAAATGACCTATAATGTCTTGGAATGGATGATAACCTTCCAAGCTTCAAATCAAATTTTAATGAACATGAAAGTTGTTCATGTTGTCCTTAATAATATTTTTTCTCTTGGGGACATCTCCATTTGACCAACACATAAAAAGTTAGGTCTCAGTGTATTTCAAAATAGTCAGATGAATTGACTAATCAACTTCTCAAGTCCAAAACTCATATCTTGATGAATTGATGATTGAGGGAATTCAAATAAGTTCAAATATGCATGAAATGATGAATTAAAGAACTTACCTTGATTGTATTTGACCATGGGCTGAGGTTGCTTCATGAACAAGGCACAGTTGATGAGCAGATGAATCAGGGTTTCCTTGGGAAACAAGCCTCAAACCCCTTGACCTTCTTTGATCAAAATGATGAATTGAGATACTAGGGAGGCATATTTGATGTATGAGAGCTTTGGGAACCATTACCATGCTTGCTTTCATCTTCTCTTGACCATATCATTGCACATAAGATCTCCTAGAAGCTTTTGACCTTGTGACTGCTCAAGCTACAAACAAGAGATGTTAGTGACATATTTTTGTGCTTTTGGTTAGTAAATAAAATGAGAAAAGCAATAATATACAATTCAAGCATGCTTGGTGATCTCAAACCACTCACAAGAGGGATCCCACCCAAAGGGCAAAGGGAACCAAGATGCTTGTGATCCTTGAGGCTATGCAAATGTCATGTTATGATGCCATGAGGGATCCTAGGGTCAAAATTGGGGTCTTACAGATGCCCCTATTTAAGGTCATTCTAGCCGGAGAAGTGAAGGTTAAAATCTTCGTCTCGACGAGGTAGAATGGGCTTAAATAATAACAAAGAGACGAATTTTGGTCCATAAGAGACTTCGTGATGCAGATGTATGTATGCAAAAGGGTAATTCTTTGTGGGGATATGCGTCCACAAAGAAGAAAAGAAAACTGGAGAAACCGATAATCCATATGAGTAATTCACTCCGTGGGACAGAGACTCTAGGACTCTTAAGGGGATAAGAAAGGAGATAAATTGCGTGAGCAGGTCACGACTTAGAACTTGCTGAGGCATGAGAGAGATTCCATGAAAATAAATCAATGGAAGGACTCGAGCTGACTCAAAGATGCATGTATTGGGAAATATGCCAATACAACAAAAATTATTCACAAAGGATACTTCGGATAAAAATACGGACTCAGGCTGGGAGAATCCACTAAGGGACTTCGCTGGGGAAAAAACCACAAAAGAACCTGATGGGGCAATGTCCAAAGAGAAACTCAGCTGAGGAAACAACAAAATGAGGTATTATCGATTATTGGGTAATAAGCTCAAAGAGACATGTGATTCGGACATCGGTATAAGGGCGAGAGAACAACATGCTCAGGGAGAATGAATATCTAAGACCGGTATAAGGGTGAGAGATATCAAACATCCGAAATCATCTGAGGAAAACCTAAAAAGGTATATTTCAACTCAGGAAAATCTGACTCCACAGGGGGATAAAAGGTCATAATAGGGAGCAGAGAGGAAGGAACACCAGGGATACCGGTTACTGGGCATATAATAGGTGACCAACCAAGGGATGAATTGGGGAATATTTCCAAGACACTCATCATCCAAAAGAGGGCTAAAAATCAGACTCGATTATTGGATGGGCATTCGATTCCACAAAAGGAGATACGAATCTTACTCGACTGGGGAAGAACAAAAACTTCGACCAAAGAGTGCATGAGATATATTATCTATTACCGTCAGAACTTAGATAATATACTCGCGTGGAATATTATCCACAACACGTTACTGGGTTAATAAAGGATAAATCGTCCGAAAGAAAAGGAGCATCGGGATACTAAAAACTAGGTATAAAATGATGACCGAAACAAAGGAGAATCAATCATTACCGACAATCGGCAAATGAAAGATGACCCGCTGGGGATACATTGACAAAGGCAATGATCCAGGAGACATATCCTCGGTTACTGGGAGATATGCTCAAAAAGGGGTGAAGGAATATCAATACCGAATATTGGATAAAGATAACCGTCGAGGAGGGGATTACATCTACCAGATACTGGGTAGAAAACCACGGAAGAGTAACCGTCATCGGTTAGGATGAACAAAAAGGTTAACTCTGCAGGGGGATAAAATGGGGTTTACAACTACCGGTATGAGGGTAGAAACCCATAGACTCCGCCGGGAAAAAGATGGATAATTACTGGTTGCTGAGCAATCATTCATATAAACTATGGGGAAGCGTAAGGAAAAATGCCAAAAGCCAATCTAAGAACAAACTAGAGAGGCACGATGAAATAAGACTCATCCCTATGAGAATATAACTCAGGGGGTTCCATCCTAGGATATGCGTTGGTAAGAAAACAGAAACAACCGTCATCCACGAGGACATAACTCAGTGGGGAATATGGAAGGAAGGATAAACACTTTCTGCTTATGGGGCTGACTCTATATGGGGAAATCAGACAAAGATATATGGCAAATAATGCAACATGAATATCTGAATGTTAAAATTATATGCACATATGTGTGGTTTATGTATGATGAATGCTAACAAAACAGACATATCTAACACAAACAGGTCTAGAGATTGATGAACAAACATCCGGTACTACATCTCGGGAGAGAAAGCCAGGCCCAGGGGAGAACATCCAATCTGATGGGGACCAGGAAATAAGGGATCTCTGCAGGGGAATGAATATCAGCCATTCCGACTGGAGACAGGATCGCACAGATGAAATCCACCGTAAAAGCAAGTCTTCTGGGGAAATTATCAAAGGGGATGATGGATCTCGGTGGGGAACAACCACAAATCAGAAGTTTCCAAGATCACAAAATAATGTACTATCAAATAGTTCACATCTGTTGAGGGGGAGGAATCACTTCTATTGCTGAAGGAAAGAGGGATGAATATCCTCGCCACACATTCTGCTCGGGAGAAAAAACCACAAAAGGCTCCGGAGGAAGAGGATACAAGCATGCCAGGAATATGAACAAATGTCTCACCCTGATGGGAATCATACCATCCTTGGGAGAGCACTGAAGACATCCCCAGTATCCTTTTTATCGTTGTGAACGTTCACTTTGTTTAAAACCAAGTTATGAAAATTTATTTATTTAAAACAATGATATTTCTCAATTAAAACATGCAAAACATTTGTTGAATAAAAACAAATAAGAGTGCAAATAATTGGATAAAGGCTCAAATTTATTTGATGGAAGGATAGTCTGCAAATGGCAAGACTCCCTAGATCTTTACAAATTTGAAATTGGTGATATATATTGAAAAAGGGCTACATTGAACATAATGACCATTTCTCCACCAACTCTAAATCCGATGTATTCGAAACTTCAGTTGACGATGACTGAGCGATGATCTCTGACAGATGACAGTTTGTAGAACAAAGTCTTGTCAGGATGCAGTTA
This sequence comes from Lathyrus oleraceus, assembly GCF_024323335.1. Taxonomy (NCBI): domain Eukaryota; kingdom Viridiplantae; phylum Streptophyta; class Magnoliopsida; order Fabales; family Fabaceae; genus Lathyrus; species Lathyrus oleraceus. The sequence continues at coordinate 528,998,600 of NC_066581.1, forward strand.
CTTGCCAAATCCCTAATTTTTGCCTAGATTGCCCCAGGGTGAGGTACTCAATCTAGTGGGATACATATTTATTTTTTATGTCTCTAACTTTTGCCTGAATCTCCCTTTCGGGTTTTCAACCCACCGTGTAAGACCCCAATTTTGTCCCTAAGATCCCTCATGGCATCATAACATTGCATTTGGCATTGCCTCAAGGATCATAAGCATTTTGGTTCCCCTTGCCCTTGGGTGGGACTCCTTGTGAGTGGTTTGAGATTACCAAGCATGCTTGAATTGTATATCATTGCTTTTCTTATTTTTGTTTACTACCCAAAAGCACAAAAATATGTCACTAACATCTTTTGTTTGTAGCTTGAGCAATCACAAGGTCCAAAGCTTCTAGGAGGTTATTAGTACAAAGACATGGTCAAGAGGAGATGATAGCAAGCATGGTAATGGTTCCCAAATCTCTCATCCATCAAATATGCCTCCCTAGCATCTCAATTCATCATTTTGGTCAAAGCAAGTCAAAGGATTTGAGGTTGGTTCCCCAAAGAAACCCTAATTCATCTATGCACCACAATGCCTTGCTCATGAAGCAACTTCAGCCCATGATCAAATACAATCGAGGGAAGTTCTTTAATTCATCATTTCATGCATATGTGAACTTATTTAAGTGTCCTCAATCATCATTTCATCAAGATATGAGCTGTGGACTTGAGAAGTTGATCAGTCAATTCATCTGACTATTTTGAAATGCACTGAGACCAAACTTTTTATGTGTTGGTCAAATGGAGATAGTTCCAAAAGAACAAATGTTCTTAAGGACAACATGAACAACTTTCATGTTCATCAAAAATTGATTTGAAGCTTGGAAGGCTATCTGTCATTCCAATACATTATGGGTCATTTTGACTGAAACCCTAATTGTGGGTCAACTTCCCAAGGACATAACTCATTCATTTTTTATGATTTTGAGGTGGGATCAAATTCATTGGAAATCTTAAGATGTCTACTTCAAATGTTATATTGAACAAAATTTCAAAATCTCAAAGGAAATACATGTGATAATGCAAGACATTATAGGTCCTTTTTGACCAAATGCATTGAAAGGCAAAAAAGTCCATCTTCAAGTGCCCATAACTCTTTCATAAAAAATCCAAATGATGCAAAATTTAAGTCCATTTTGATTTTCTTGAAAATATATACAACGTTGATGTTGATTAGTTTTCCATTTGGGGCTTGCATCATCAAAACAGAAGGGCTTGAACATTGGCCAAATTTGGAAACCTTGCATTGATATTTTTTGCACATCACACTTTAAACTCAAATTTCATAAATTTCCACACTTCAAATGAGTTTTTGTCCAACATAACATTTGTTCCTTATATAAAGAACTTTCCAACCATTACTCACATGATCATGTTTGGATTTTCTAATGGGCATTTTCGAAGAGATGAATGTTTAGGTCAAATTGTGGAATTCATGTTGAAATCTTGTTGCACAAGCCAATTCAGAGCAAATTACACGTCCAAACCTTTGGCATTTGAGTTCAGCTTGCAATTGGCATTGTTTTTGGGCCTTGTGCATGATCATGCAAGCCCATGCAAGTGGTATCCAAATTCATGCACACGGATCATTTCATCATTCCCTTGCCTTTCCCTCTATAAATAGAGACCCTATGCCATTCAAATTACACACCTGATTCAACCTGAATTGCTGCAGAAATCAAAACTCAACCTCTCACCAAAGAAGCAATTTCATTTTCTTTAAATTTTTCAGATCCAAAATTCAACTTCATCTGGTTGAATTCTTGGATCTTAAGCTTCTAAACCTTCACCATTCATCTCACTGATCTTCTGTTTTAGCAAAGCAAGCAAGGAATCGAGCTCAAGTTACCAGAATTCAAGCTTACACTTCAACTGGTATTTTCTTCGAATCTCATCATCCATTGACCTATTTGCTTGGATCTAGTGTTTTCTGAAGTCCTCATTTGAGAGGCAAGCTAGTGGTAGCTTCAATTTTGTTATTCCTTGATCTGCATTTTCTATACCTGAATCTTCCACCTCAGATTTCTCAACCTATAGGAATCTTAAGTGTGATTCAAGGTTATAGGGGTGATGTACATCACCCCAGCTTCATTTTGGTATAAGGATCGTGTACTTTGGTTGCCTTTTGAATCTCTGCAATTTTGGCCGAAAAATCCAAGCTCACCGGAGAAGACGGTGGCTCTGGTGGCTCCATCATTGCCAGATCAATCCCTGGCCGTGTGATCTATTTTCCAGATCTAATCTGGATCCTTCATTGTTATGACTTTTTATTGTTTTCATGTGATTGCATTGACCCTGGACTACAATAGGCGCGCACCTTTGGATGCTTGGATCTGCCAGCTCAATTAATGAGCTCAGATCCAAGGGCTCTCGTATTTTGCCATTTTCTATTTTCTGATTTTATTTTCTTTAATTCCAATTATTTTCAAAAATCAATATCTTCTTCATTTTTAATATTTTTTATTTTGTCATTTGATATTTTTTGTGAATTTTCTCTTTTCTGGTTATTTTTAATTCATTTTAAATAGTTTTTGATATTCAAAAAATACAAAAATATTTTCCTAACCTATTTGAAAGATGATGGATCTATGAAAAATATTCTCATCAATTTTCAAATTGATTTGAGATTTATTTGAGATTTTAGTTCAATTAGGTTATTTTTATTCATTTTTAATTGATAAAAAATAGTTTCTGACTTTTAAAAATGCTGAAATTTTTTGTCAAACTTTGTTTGACCTTGTTGAACTTAGGATAAATTACTTGGACCTTTCAAGGTTGATTTGAAGTAATTTTGAAGTTTGACCTTTTCTTTTATTTTTAATTCAAGTTTATTTTAAATATTAAAAAATGCCAAAAATATTTTATTCATTTCTTGATTTCCAATCTTCATCTCACTTCTGTTTTTGATTGTTTGACCTTGACTTTCAATGTTATTGGTCAACATATGAGGATTGGTACATTCTATTTCATTTAATGCACTTTAATTTTGCCATTTCCTTTTCTCTTATCCATCTCCTTCTTCTTCCCCTTCTTATTTTTTCTTTTTGATCAATGAGTTGAAGGTTGATAAGTTAGCATTGGTTAGGGAGATTTAATCTTCCTTGATTCAAATCTAATTCATCTTGATCAATTGATCAAGTGAATGGCTTTGCATTAAGGATAGGTTGTCTTCTAAATCATGCAAAAGGCTTAAACCAACACAAGATCAATTTTCTTCTTCTTTTTGGCATGGCAAGTTGTTGGGACTTGGTTCACTAATCAAGACTCCTAACATGTGTTTGTTGCCTACATTATTATTGACCGACCTTAGATAGTTGTGACTTCTACAGAAGTCCAATTACGATTGCTTAACATAGCGCTAAATTTGCCTTATGGCACACTAACTACTAACACTAACTATTGACAATTAACATTTACTTTATGCACTTTACTTTTATGCAATTTACTATTCTTGTACATTTTATCCATTTTCTTATCTCTTTGCTCACTTGAGCACATGTTTATGTTAATGCCATTTGCCTTTTGCTCACTTGAGCACATAATTGTATATATATTATTATGCGTGTGCTCTGTTTTGATTGTTGTGAACCAAATACAAAGAAATGGACTTAGTTTCTAGGACTTTCGCTATGCAAAGAATGGAGAATTGGACTTAGATTCTAGGACTTTCCTTATGCAATTTGGAGTAAATGGACCTTAATGATAAAGATGGATTAGAAGGGCCAAATCTCTAAACTCACTCTTGTCCATTCTTGTTTTATTTCATAGAACTTTTGATGTGTGTGCTTTTGTGCTAGGCATTATACTTGAGCTTAATTGAAGGACCATTGCCATGTTCATCCAAGTGGAAGACACAAGATACATTGAGGATCTTTTAAGAGACTTGTTTGATTGCTTATGCTTTGTGGTTGCTTATTCCAAAGGATGGGAGCTACTTGGATCATCAATATGATATCAAGAGAGGGACTCCATTGTGGTTTTGATTCTTTATCCCTTCTCTTTTTGTTTTACTTAGGACTTAGCCCTTCTTCTTCTTCTCTCACTCTAACCCAAGCCAAAACCTTTTGTGCAAACATTTAACTTTTGTTTTCAAACATTAGAAACTTAAGCCTTATGCTTTTGATTTTTAAACTTTCTTTTTACAATACTTATTTTGAATTGAATCCTTAAGTCAACTTTGACCATTTTTGTACATACTTTTAATTGGTAAGTATAACCCACTTAAATGTCTTTTGTGGTTCCAATGGCCACCTTCTTAATCAGATTTTCCATAACCTTTAGCTATTAGGTTTGAGTTATCTTTGTGGTAGATGTAATACTCACCTATATCCTTAGTGATGGAAAATGAGTCTTCCATGCTTATTATAGGGTTAACCCCTCACTAGCATGTTGAAGATATCCTCACATGGTGGATTTGTGGTTTGGTTGAGTTTTCTCCCTTTGATAACAAAAGACCTTAAGGCTTTTGGACCAATCAATTCACCAACTTGTTTTGAGATTTTTATCCCGAACTACGAGGTTTTGATCCTAATCTTTTTATAAGATGGTACGTAGGCAATGGGTTTATCCATCCAAACACAAAAAATGTAAATAACTTGTATATTCTCCTCTCATCTCTTCAATCATGTTTGCACAAATTTTTTTTCACAAAACAACAACCTTTGCAACAAGTATGAAAAGGGCTCCCTAGGAGTACCTAGGATGTTTTGGGTGCCTAACACCTTCCCATTGCATAACCAACCCCCTTACCCAGATCTCTGTTTCTTTTACTAGTTTTTGTTAAAACTATTAGGTTTTTGTTCGCTTTCTAACCATTTCTTTGGATAAATAGAAGTGCGGTGGCGACTCGACTTGTATGATTTACCTTGGATTTAGTCAATATCTCTAATGGTAACGAATACCCCGCTACACACCGAGACGCTCATTTTTGCCTAAGCCGCCCTTTCGGGTTTTCAACTTAGCGAGCTATTCTGTTTTTATTTTTAGGTGAAGTATTTGTTGACTGCATCTGAATTCACAGGACGAGTGAAATCCTCCCCATCCATAGTTGTAAGTATCAAAGCACCGCCTGAAAAGGCTCTCTTGACAACATATGGACCTTCATAGTTTGGAGTCCACTTGCCCCTGGAATCGGGCGCGAAAGACAAGACTTTCTTGAGCACAAGGTCACCCTCTCGGAACACACGAGGCTTGACCTTCTTATCAAAGGCTTTCTTCATCCTTTGCTGATACAACTGACCATGGCACATGGCAATCAATCTCTTCTCTTCTATCAAATTTAGCTGGTCATAAGGACTCTGAACCCATTCAGCATCAGTCAATTTGGCTTCCATCAAGACTCTCATTGATGGGATCTCCACCTCTACTGGGAGCACAACCTCCATGCCATAACCAAGAGAGAAAGGGGTTGCCCCTATTGAAGTGCGGACAGACGTACGATATCCATGCAAAGCAAATGGCAGCATCTCGTGCCAATCCTTGTACGTAACAACCATCTTCTGGATAATCTTCTTGATATTCTTATTAGTAGCTTCAACAGCCCTATTCATCTTGGGTCTGTAAGGAGAAGAACTATGGTGTGAAATCTTGAACTCACTACACAGCTCTTTCATCATCTTGTTGTTCAAGTTAGATCCATTGTCAGTAATGATCTTATCTGGTACACCATAACAGCATATGAGTTGATTCTTGATAAACTTCACAACTACCTGCCTGGTCACGTTTGCGTATGACGTCGCTTCAACCCACTTGGTGAAGTAATCAATTGCTACGAGAATAAACCTGTGACCGTTGGACGCTTTCGGCTCTATCATGCCAATCATATCAATTCCCCACATGGAGAAAGACCATGGTGATGAAATCACATTCAGAAGTGTTGGGGGAATATGAATCTTATCCGTATAAATCTGACACTTGTGGCATTTCTTCACATATTTGCAATAATCAGACTCCATTATCAACCAATAGTAGCCTGCTCTCAACATCTTTCTAGCCATGGCATGTCCATTGGAATGAGTACTAAATGAACCCTCATGGACCTCAGTCATTAACAGGTCTGCTTCGTGTCTATCCACACATCTGAGCAGAACCATGTAGAAGTTTCTCTTATAAAGCACATCATCGTTGAGGTAGAAACTGCCAGACAATCTCCTCAAAGTCTTTCTATCTTTCACAGATGCCCCAGGTGGGTAAATCTGACTCTGAAGAAAGCACTTGATATCATAATACCACGACTTATCATCTTGCACCTCCTCTACTGCAAATACATGAGCTGGTCTGTCCAAGCGCATCACAGTGATATTGGGAACTTTATTCTAAAGTCTAACCACAATCATTGAAGCAAGTGTAGCAAGAGCATCTGCCATCTGATTCTCATCTCAAGGAATATGCTGGAATTCAACCTCAGTAAAGAACGTTGAAATCCTCCTCACATAATCTTTATATGGGATGAGGCCAGGCTTATTCGTTTCCCATTCACCCTTAATCTGATTAACAACGAGGGCCGAATCACCATAAACATCGAGATGCTTGATCCTAAGACCAATACATTCTTCCAATCCCATAATACAAGCCTCATACTCAGCCATATTATTCGTGCATTTGAAAGTTAGCCTTGCTGTAAAAGGAAAATGCGTGCCCTGAGGAGTAATAATCACTGCCCCAATACCATTTCCATATTGATTCACAGCGCCATCAAACACCATACTCCATATGGAACCAGGCTCTGGCCCTTCATCAAGTGTAGGCTCATCATAATCTTTCATTTTCAAATACAGAATCTCCTCATCTGGGAAGTCGTACTGAACTGACTGATAATCCTCGATTGGTTGATGTGCCAAGTGGTCAGCCAAGATACTACCTTTAATTACTTTCTGAGCTCGATACTCGATATCATACTCAGATAACAACATCTGCTAACGGGCAATCCTCCCATTTAAAGCAGGCTTCTCAAAGATATACTTAATTGGATCCATTTTGGATATCAACCAAGTCGTATGATTTAACATATACTGGCGTAAGCGCTTAGCAGCCCAAGCCAAAGCACAACATTTTTTCTCAAGCATTGAGTATCGAGACTCACAATCAGTGAACTTCTTACTCAGGTAGTAGATAGCATACTCTTTCTTCCCTGATTCGTCTTGCTGACCAAGGACACAACCCATAGAGTCTTCAAGAACTGTCAGATACATAATCAACGGTCTTCCTTCAATAGGCGGAGACAAAATCAGAGCCTCTGACAAATACTCTTTGATACTATCAAAGGCGTTTTGGAAATCCTCAGTCCAATCATGACGCTGATCTTTCCGGAGGAGCTTGAATATAGGCGCACATGTGGCAGTCATGTGGGATATAAATCTCGAAATATAATTCAAGCGGCCAAGAAAACCTCGGACTTGCTTCTCAGTTTTGGGCGCAGGCATCTCTTGTATTGCTTTGACCTTTGCAGGATCAACCTCAATACCTCTTTCGCTGACAATAAAGCCCAACAACTTGCCGGAACGGACTCCAAATGTACACTTGTTAGGATTCAGACGAAGCTTATACTTCCTCAAACGCTGAAAAAGCTTCAACAAGTGCTCTACATGTTTTACTTCCGTTCTGGACTTTACAATCATATCATCAACATATACCTCGATCTCCTTGTGCATCATATCATGAAACAAGGTAGTCATAGCTCGTTGATACGTGGCTCCGGCGTTCTTCAAACCGAAGGGCATCACTCGATAACAGAATGTTTCCCAAGGTGTGATGAATGTTGTCTTCTCCATATCCTCAGGTGCCATTTTAATCTGATTATATCCAGAAAATCCATCCATAAATGAGAAGACATTGAATTGAGTTGTATTATCTACCAACATATCAATATGTGGTAGAGGGAAATCATCTTTCGGACTAGCTTTATTCAAGTCTCTATAATCCACACACATTCGGACTTTTCCGTCCTTCTTAGGCACGAGCACAATATTGGCCACCCATTGAGGATATGTAGAAGTCACCAGAAACCCCGCGTCAATTTTCTTCTGAACTTCCTCTTTGATCTTCACTGCCACATCGGGATGAGTTCTTCTGAGCTTCTGCTTCACAAGCGCGCACTCAAGCTTCAAAGGCAGGAAATGTTGTACGATATCTATATCTAGACCAGGCATGTCTTCATAAGACCAGGCAAAGACGTCGACGTATTCTCGTAGCAACTCAATGAACCCCTTCTTAACAGATTCTTCCAGGAGTGCCCCAATCTTCACTTCTCGCACACAATCTTCAGACCCCAAGTTGACTGTTTCCAGATTCGCAAGATGCGGCTGAATGACCTTTTCTTAATGCTCAAGTAGACGGATAATCTCGCCAGGAATCTCTTCAACATCATCTTCTTCTGCCTCAAATACAGGGAACTCAAAGTTGGGAGATGGTGTTGGGTCATTATGTTCAATGGGTTTGATCAACCTGCATAATGATTTTGGATATAAAAGATTTTAGAATTCAAACAAGGAAAGTCATTATGCAGATGAAAAGATTGATTTTATTCTTATTTTGGGTTTCATGTGATCACCAATTTCATGCAAAAAAGCAAAAAGTGAAAATAATTGGAAAAACAATCATTTAACATGAATTTATTAAATGAAACTATCATTGTATTTATGCGCCAACAATGTCATCACTTCTCCTTTTGGCATGGGAGAAGGGTTTTCAAACACAATGAACATTACTTTGACTTATGGATAACTGTTGGAATATCCACAGTGACCCAATTATTGCAGATCCCTCCAGGGATTATGAAGTTGCTCGAATCCTCTTCATCTTCTTCCAGAATGGCAGCAGCCTCTTCGTCTTGACCGGTGTGGATGAATCCACCACTCTTGAACAAACCTTACTTGTTGAAGACACCAGCAGAATAGCCTATGCCAGCCCGGGATTTGTTGTCCTCCAACTCAATCATTTGCCCCAATCCAGCAGTTGCACCATGCTCAATGGCCAATTTTGCATCTTTATGGGAAGCAAATGAAGAAGTTCCCTTCTTAATAGGTTCAACAATAGATAAAGCTTGGAACAGCGTTCCAACTTCATCCTCAGCATCAATATAAGATAAGGAAGACAAATGGCTAACCAGGAGAGCCTTTTCTCCCCCTACCACCACCAGCTTCTTATTTTTCACAAACTTCAGTTTCTGGTGTAGGGTGGATGTCACGAAGCCTGTCTCGTGAATCCATGGTCTGCCTAGGAGACAGCTATACGATGGGTGAATGTCCATAACCTGGAAGGTACTCTGGAAATCACTTGGTCCGATTTTGACTGGGAGATCAACCTCTCCAATCACGGTTTTGCGAGACCCATCGAAAGCTTTCACAAATACTCCACTCTGCCTCATGGGAGGCCCCTGATATGACAACTTTGCAAGAGTGGACTTTGGCAACACATTCAATGATGACCCAGTGTCCACCAGCACATTGGACATGGCGTCATCTTTGCAACTCATAGATATGTGTAATTCCAAGTTGTGGTCTCTTCCCTCCTCGGGGAGATCAGCATCACAAAAACTTAAATTGTTACAAGCGGTAATGTTTGCAACAATACTGTCGAATTGTTCAATCGTGACATCGTGATCCACATACGCCACTTCCAACAGCTTCTGCAGAGCTTCTCAGTGTGGTTCAGAATTCATCAGCAAGGATAATACAGAGATTTTGGATGGCGTTTGTAGAAACTGATCTACAACATTGTACTCACTTCTCTTGATGAGTCTCAACATCTCATCACAATCTTCTTTCGCATTGCCACTTTGGCCAACAGAGGCAGAAGTTTTCAACGTAGAGGCAGGTTTAGCAATAAGTGTCGGATTCGGAGCATTCACAACATTCCCAATCGGGCGTTCAGCATAATCAGCGGTATCACTCCTTCGAGCATCAGTTTGCGGCTTTGGCGGAGCCGATAAAACACGGCTGTTGCGGGTCAGGCCGCTGAAATCGACAATATTAACAACAAATGAAGAGGGCAGGGGTACCTCTTTCTCATTCTCCAATGCTACGGCATTGTAGCGATATGGGACCGCCTTCTCAGAAGAATATGGTATAGGGTCGGCTGGCTTAATGGTCAAAGCAGGAGAAACCTTCTGTTTGCTACCATCATACTTGATGACAACAGGCTCGAGGATCCGGAATACTGGAGAAATTACATTGACTTCATTAGCATCTTCGTCAACATTTCTGTTTTGAAGGATCTCAATGATTCCCTCGTCCAACATTTCTTGAACATCTTTACGCACATGGCGATAACCTCTTTGATTGACAGAACAGACTCGGCATCTATCGTGGTCGTGCTCGTAATGACTATAATCACACACCAAACGATACATCTCGACCAGGGATTGTCGAATATGACTGACGTATTTGACTTTGTACTTGTCAGGGCAGCCCTGGACCATGTTGACAGATTTCCCATGCTCGGGCAATGGGTTCTTCTTCACGTTAGGACCTACGTCCTCAAAACACAGAATACCACATCTTACAAGGTCTTGAACCTTTGTCTTCAAAGGGTAGCAATATTCCATGTCGTGGCCGGGAGCACCGGAATGATAAACACAGTGTAATTCAGGCTTATACCACCATTGGGGGTTAGTAGGTATAGTCGGTGGGTCTCGTGGAGTAATCAACTTCCTCTCTATCAAAGAGGGATATAATTCTGCATATGTCATCAGAATAGGATCGAAGGTGACCCTTTTCCTCTTGTAACTTGTGCTGGTTTGATTACTGTTTCGAGGCTGGTAGGCCTGCTGATGAGGACGGTGCTGTTATTGTTGATATTGCGGATGTGGTTGTTGTTGATTATTATTGTGTTGCTGATATTGCTGATTATCTCTGAAGACAGGTGCTATATGAGCCACCTGGTGCTGGTTACCCGCAGGACGCACGGTTTTCCTCCTCACAAAGGGTCTTCTTGGTTTCATATGGGAGGTTATAGCATGTGCCTCACCATCTTTCTTCTTTGCAAACGCCCCATAACGTTTGGCAGAAGAGCCTTCTTCTATGGTCAGGCGCCCTTCCCTGACTCCCTCTTCCAGTCGCATCCCCATGTTCACCATCTCGGTGAAGTCAGAAGGAGCGCTGACAATCATCCGCTCATAATAAAAAGAACTCAAGATCTTCAAAATGATCTTGGTCATCTCTTTCTATTCTAGCGGGGGCACGATCTGTGCTGCTACCTCTCGCCACCTCTGGGCGTACTCTTTGAATGTTTTCTTGTCCTTCTGGGACATGGCCCTCAATTGATCCCTATCGGGAGACATATCCATATTGTATTTGTACTGCTTGACGAAGGCCTCGCCAAGGTCGTTGAAGGATCAGATGTTCGCACTATCCAAGCCCATATACCAACGTAGGGCAGCACTGGACAAACTGTCCTAAAAGTAGTGGATGAGCAGTTGGTCGTTGCCGGTCTGAGTCGACATTTTCCTGGCATAGATGACCAGATGACTGAGAGGGCAAGTGTTTCCCTTATACTTTTCAAAGTCAGGGACCTTGAATTTCACATGGATCTTCACATTCGGAACCAAGCAGAGTTCGACAGCAGACTTGCCAAAAAGATCCTTTCCTCGAAGGGTTTTCAATTCCTTGCGGAGCTCAAGAAATTGATCGTTCATAGCGTCCATCTTTTCATAGATATCTGGGCCCTCAGACGGCTCAGAATGATAGATGATGTCGTCTACTCTGGGCATAGTATGCACGACAGGAGGAGGAACAACAAGGACCGGGCTAGATGTCGGCAGAGAAGCAAAAGTGGGTGCAGGACCCTCAGGCATGAAATTGGGAGGCATCCCCCATGGGAATCTGGCTGGCATGGCCGCTGGAGCAAAGTGTGCACAGGCCGCATGCACAGTTGAAGAGACAATCTCAGAAATGACTGTCCTTTGGGGAGGTGTTGAAGGTGTCAGAGAAGACTGGCTCTGGGCAGCCATGAATGACTCCATCAGGGCAGTCAATCTAGCTACTTCCTCCTTCAGCTCGCGGTTCTCTTGTTCCAAATGATCCATCAGTCTTGAAATGTTGGCTCTGGTGTAGTACCGGTGAGTCAGCTTGTCTTTAAAATAAATGAAGAACACAGAGTTAGACCATAGAACAAGAAGCCTGGAGCAAAACCTGCTTATGCACATGATGCATGCAATGCTTGTGCATATGATTTGTTTTTATTTATCAGAGGAACTTTTAGAGTTCTATTTGCAAAGTATTGGAAATATTAAACATTTATCACATATGGAAATATTATATCAATAATATCTGGAAATATTTTTACACCAAAGAAGTACAGTCTTGGTAACCCAATACAAAACAAGAGAGAAGGAAAATGGACATCCTATGGATCCCTAGAAGCAATCATCTAAAGCTTTGGACACAGGAAGATAAGATGCACGAAGCCTCTTCACCTCCCTCTCGTAAGTTGCCTTCATATCTACCTTCTCTTTGGCAAGTTGATCGTACTTCCTTTTCCAAAACTTGGAAGACTGAGGAAGTAGAGAAGTCCATGCATCATCAGGATCATCAATAACCTGATGCTCAAGGAACTCTATCAAAGCATCCTTCTCATTGATCTGCCGAATCAACTTCTCTCGTTCACGGATCCAAGCACGTGAACGGTCTTCGTCTCTCAACTCCTCTACTCCTTGGTCAGGGAGGGTTGAAGGCCCAGCCACAACCAAAGGTGTAGGTCTCGGATACTCGTAAGGCATGAGGTACTCAGAAGCTCTCCTCCTAACCCAAGAAGTATAAGGCTCCAAAGCAATACAGTTCTTCGGACCTAGCTCCTTCCTTCCTTTCTTATGAATCTTGCGCCAAGCACAGACCATCCTTCCCTTCAAGCCTTGGGGATCTTTACCCTCCTAAAAGAACACACCCTCTAACAGAATGTTATTGGGTTTATCCTTTAGGGGGAACCCAAGCTGACGACGCGCTAAAATATGGTTGTAGTTAATCCCACCACATGTACCAAGAAGAGGAACATTGGAGAATTCACCACAAGAGTCGATAATCTGCACACCATCATACACACGATTGTACCAAAAGATATCATCATTGGTGAGAGACATAAGTCTCGTGGACCACCGTAGACATCCTTTGTTTTCCTTGAAGGCGACCGTCTGTGGCAAGTGAGAAATAAACCACTTGTACAGCAGAGGCAAACAACACACAATGGTACCACCACCCTTTGCATTCCTCATATGCAAAGAAAAGTAAGTGTCACCCAACAGAGTCGGAACGGGATTAAGAGTAGAGAAAATCCTAATAGCGTTCACATCCACGAACTTGTCGATGTTGGGGAATAACACTAGCCCATAGATGAGAAGTAGGAATATGGCCTCAAAGGCGTCCTCACTCATGGCCTTCCCATACATAGTAGCTTGAGCAATGAGAAACTCATAAGGGAGACCTTGAATTCCACCTTTGGTAGTCATATAAGCATCAACCAGAGATTCATCTATATGCAACATAGCAGCTATCTCTTGAGAAGTAGGAATACTCTCTAAGCCACTGAAAGGAAACTGGTCTAGAATAGGTATACCCACAAGGTAGGCATACTATTCAAGCGTGGGCAAAAGCTGGAAATCCGAAAATGTGAAGCAACGGTACAAGGGATCATAAAACTGCACCAATACACTCATCAATCCTTCGTCCACTTGAGTAGTCAGAATAGACAGAAGCTTCCCAAAACGAGCCTTGAAACCCAAGGGATCTAATACATAAGATGTCAAATTCCTTAGCTCTTTCAAGTTGGGTTGTCTAAAACTGTACTTCTTCGTATTCCTTCTTTGTCTTTCCATGTCTGAAAATTTGCAAATAGACCTCTTAAGTTCCTTTAAAATTTTCTTATTATTGATGATATGGATGCAAATGGGTGCATGAATGCATGAATGCAACAATCATACTCGAGGATCAAGCAAAGCACACCAAACAAAGGTCATGGGATGGATCATGTCATCCTTAATATCAATCATCCATTTTGGTGGATTATGGTTTACACCTTATCAACACCCAAGTTCCATTGATATTAAGGACACATGAACGAATCAACCATGAATCAAGGGTTTGTTGCAAGTCACGAGCCTGGAGTCTCGGTTAAGAACCGCCCAAGGGGAGTGTACTAGGGTTTAAACCTGCCAAACATGTTCTACAAGAGGTTCCCATAGTCATCATCCCATCTTTCGGATATTATCGGAGAAATGACTACTCGTATTCCAAAAATATTCCCAAGAAAGACTCTTATGAGTGTAGTATCGCGTAACAATTGTATCAAATCTTACACTTGAACAACTTTCGCACTACATCCTAAGAAATAGGCCAAGATGGGCTTGGTAAACTAAGGTCCTTGGCTTCTAAGGTCTATATTGGAAAGAGTAATGTCTAACCACAACTACTTGTGTGACATTATTGATCTCAACATTACCTCCACCAAGTGAATGGACTTGCAAGTCAACTTGCTAAGGAATAACTCCACACAAGTCAACAAGACTATGCCATTCTCCTATCCTAAGTGCACTCGAGTTCGGGTATCGAACTCATCTCACAAAGATCACCAAGCATACAAGGAAATGATATTCAAGCAATTCAATCATTACATACAATACAGTAATCCCAAATGGCACAAAAATATGTCACAAAACAATATACAATACAATACAACAAATATGAAAAGTAGGCAAAACCCACTAGGCATTTCTCCCCAGCAGAGTCGCCACTTTTCTGTAGCGGGGTATTCGTTACCATTAGAGATATTGACTAAATCTAAGGTAAGCCATACAAGTCGAGTCGCCCCCGCACTTCTATATATCCAAAGGAATGGTTAGAAAGCGAACAAAAACCTAAAAGTTTTATCGAATCAAAAACTAGTAAAAATGTCAGAGATCAGGGTAAGGGGGTTGGTTATGCAATGGGAAGGTTTTAAGCACCCAAAACATCCTAGGTACTCCTAGGGAGCCCTTCTCACATTTGTTGTAAGGTTGGTATTTTGTGAAAATTTGTTTGTGCAAACATGATTGAAGAGATGAGAAGAGAATATACAAGTTATTTACATTTTTTGTGTTTGGATGGATAAACCCATTACCTACGTACCATCTTAAAAAAGATTAGGATCAAAACCTCGTAGTTCGGGTAAAAATCTCAAAAATGAGTTGGTGAATTGATTGATCCAAAAGCCTTAAGGTCTTTTGTTATCCAAGGGAGAAAACTCAACCCAAAACCACAAATCCACAATGTGAGGATAGCTTCAACATGCTAGTGAGGGGTTAACCCTATAATAAGCATGGAAGACTCATTGTCCATAACTAAGGATATAGGTGAGTATTACATCTACCTCAAGGATAACTCACACCTAATAGCTAAAGGTTATGAAAAGTTTGATTAAGAAAGTGGCCATTGAAACCACAAAAGCATTTGAATGAGTTATATTTACCAATGAAAAGTATGTACAAAATATGGTCAAAGTTGGTTTAAAAGTTCAATTCAAAATAAGTGTTATGAAAAGAAAGTTTGAAAATCAAAAGCATAAGGCTTAGGTTTCTAATGTTTGAAAAGAAGTGTTAAATGTTTGCACAAAAGTTTTGGCTTGGGTTAGAGTGGAGGGAAGAAGAAGAATGGGTAAAGTCCTAACCATACAAGAGATAAGGGATAAGAAACAAGACCACAAACGGAGTTCCTCTCTTGAGATCATATTGATGATCCAAGTAGCTCCCATCCTTTGGAATATGCAATCAAATTAATAGTAAGCTCAAGCAATCAACACAACCAAAACAAGCTCCTTAGAAGATCCTCAAAGCATCTTGTATCTTTCACTTTGGATGAACATGGCAATGGTTCTTCAATTTGACCTCTCAAAGAATTCCCTAGCACAAAAACACACACATCAAAAGTTCCATGAAGTCAATCAAGAATGGACAAGAGTGAGTTTAGAGATTTGGTCCTTCTAATCCATCTTCAACATTAGGGTCCTTTTACTCCAATTTTGCATAGGGAATGTCCTAGAAACTAAGTCCATTTGTCAATTTCTTTGCATTTGGTCCACAACAATCAAAATAAAACACAAGCACAATAATATATACACAATTATATGCTCAAGTGAGCAAAAGGCAAATTGCATTAACATAAACATGTGCTCCAATGAGCAAAGGGGGAAAAGCAAATGAATAATATGTACAAGAATAGTAAATTGCATAAATGTAAAGAGAAAAAAGTAAATGTTAATGGTTAATGGTTAGTGTTAGTGTGCCATAAGGCAAATTTAGCGCTATGTTAAGCAATCGTAATTGGACTTATGTAGAAGTCCCAACTATCTGAGGCCGGTCAATAATAATGTAGGCAATAACACAAGTTAGAGGTCTTGATTAGTGAATCAAACTCCAACAACTTGTCATGCCAAAAAGAAGATGAGAATGATCTTGTATTGGTTAAGGTCCTTTGCATAATTTAGAAAGCAATCTATCCTTAATGCAACGCCATTCACTTGATCATTTGATCAAGATGAATTGGATTTGAATCAGGGAAGATTAAACCTCCCTAATCAATGCTAACCATCAACCTTTAACTCATTGATCAAAAAAGAAAAGAAGAAGAAGAAGAAGATGAATAATGGAAATGAAGAATTAAAGTTCATTAAATGAAATGGTATGCATCAATCAACAAATGTTGACCAAAGATAGAGGAGATCAAGGTCAAACAATAGAAAACAGAAGCAAAATGAATATTGGAAGTCAAGAAATAAACAAAATATTTTTGGCATTTTTAATATTTGAAAATAAACTTGAATTAAAATATTAAAGGAAGGTCAAACTTCAAACTCACTTCAAATCAACTTTGAAAAGTCCAAGTGAATTATCCCAAGTTCAACAAGGTCAAACAAAGTTTGACAAAAAATTTCAGCATTTTTAGAAGTCAGAAACTATTTTAAATCAATTAAAAATGCATAAAAATAACCTAATTGAATTAAAATCTCAAATATATCTCAAATCAATTAATAAATTGATGAGAATAATTTTCATAGATCTATCATCAGTCAAAGAGGTTGAGAAAATATTTTTGTATTTTTTGAATATCAAAAACTATTTAAAATGAATTAAAAATAAACAAAAAAGAGAAAATTACTAAAAAAATAGAAAATGACAAAATAAAAAATATTAAAAATCATTTTTAGAAACTAGAAATTAAAAGAGAAATAATGCAATTTGTCCCATAATTTTTGGACCAATAATGAAAGAGATATGGATTTTAGAAAATGAAATGGAATTAAAAAATAAAATAAAAATAAAAATCAGAATTAAAATAGATGGAAAAATCGTGCGCCCTTGGATCTGAGCTTATTAATTGAGCTGACAGATCCAAGCATCCACAAGCGCGCGCCCAACGTGTTCCAAGGTCAATGCAACCACACGCGGTATTAAAAAAAGTCATAAGTTTGGACAAATGAGATTAGATCTGGAAGTGGTAATGGATGGTCATGATCTGATCTGGAGACCAGACGGTGGTCGGCGCCACCGTCTTCTCCGGCTAGCTCCGGCGAAGGCCAAAAATTACAGAGATTCAAATGTGCACCAAAACGCACGATCTAGGTACCGTTCGAAAGGTGAAGTGATGTACATCACTCCTATGCCATCCAATTCCACTCTAAATCCCTATTAAGAGAGAAATCAGAGATGGAACTTTGGTGGTGTTCAACTGAACTTGCTTGATTTCAACAATTAAGAACACAATGATGATGCCTCTATGTAGAGGACTTCAGACAACACAAAATCAAGGAAAATGGAGCAATGTATGAGGAGATTCGAAGCAAAATGCAGTTGAGCAAAACGTTTGGATGGTGAAGAATTGAGTCACGATCTTTGATTCCTTTTGCAAACAGAAGCTTCAATGGATCCAAGTGAAGAGGTCTAGGAACTTTAGATCTGAAATTTCAATCGAGGAAATCAAAATTCAGATCTGAAATTTTAGAGAAAAATGAGATTTGTTCCTTTGGTATTGGTGTGGCTTCAATTCAGTAGGGATTAAGGCGCCATTAGGTTGAAGAATTGTGAAGCTATGGCATGGTATTTATAGATGGAGAGAGATGTAAGCAATGCTGAATGTGTGACTTCAAATTTGCATGAATGGAAAGGGCCTCCATGCATGGGCCTGTACAGGCGCATGGAGGGTCCAATTCCACATGGCTTGGAAAGCTGAGATCATAATTGAATGAAATGGACGTGCAAAATAGATGTAATCAGCTCATGCATGGCAATTGAATCAAGTTTTCAAAAATGCACCTAATTTTTCATGTCTTCGAAAATGATACTTCCAAACTCCAAATGCAACCTTAAGATTAATGGTTAGAAAGCTTGTTGCATAAGGAACAAATGCTATGTTTATCAAAACTCCAATTGGGCCTTGGAAATTAATGAAATTTGAGCTTGAAGTGTAGGGTGCAGAACATGCATATGTGAAGTTTCCAAATTTGGCCAATGTTCAAGCCCCTCTGTCTCAATGATGCGAGCTCCATATGATAAAATCGTCAACATGAAAGTTGTATATCATTTCAATACAATCAATTTGGACTTAAATTATGCATCATTTGGATTTTATATGAAGAAGTTATGGGCACTTGAAGTTGGATTTTTTCACATTTCAAGGCATTTGGTCCAAAGTGACCTATAATGTTTTGCATTATCACATGCATTTCTTTTGAGCTTTTGAAATTTTTCTCAACATAAAATTTGAAGTCGGCACATTAATATTTCCAATACATTAATTCTCACCTCACAATCATGAAAAATGAATGAGTTATGTTCTTGGGAAGTTGACCCAAAATTAGGGTTTCAATCAAAATGACCTATAATGTCTTGGAATGGATGATGACCTTCCAAGATTCAAATAAAATTTTGATGAACATGAAAGTTGTTCATATTGTCCTTAATAACATTTTTTCTCTTGGGGACATCTCAATTTGACCAACACATAAAAAGTTAGGTCTCAGTGTATTTCAAAATAGTCAGATGAATTGACTGATCAACTTCTCAAGTCCAAAACTCATATCTTGATGAATTGATGATTTAGGGCATTCAAATAAGTTCAAATATGATGAAATGATGAATTAAAGAAATTCCTTTGATTGTATTTGACCATGGGCTGAGGTTGCTTCATGAACAAGGCACAATTTATGAGCAGATTAATTAGGGTTTCCTTGGGAAACAAGCCTCAAACCCCTTGACTTGCTTTGATCAAAATGACGAATTGAGATACTTGGGAGGCATATTTGATGGATGAGAGCTTTGGGAACTATTACCATGCTTGCTTTCATCTTCTCTTGACCATATCATTTCACATAAGATCTCCTAGAAGCTTTTGACCTTGTGACTGCTCAAGCTACAAACAAGAGATGTTAGTGACATGTTTTTGTGCTTTTGGTTAGTAAATAAAATGAGAAAATAAATAATATACAATTCAAGCATGCTTGGTGATCTCAAACCACTCACAAGAGGGATCCCACCCAAAGGGCAAAGGGAACCAAGATGCTTATGATCCTTGAGGCTATGCAAATGCCATGTTATGATGCCATGAGGGATCTTAGGGTCAAAATTGGGGTCTTACAGTCATAGGAATCGGGTCAAAAGAGACCTTCTTCCTCTCGAAATTTTGCTGTTGGTGATTGTTGGTATTGTTGTTGTTGTAGGTGTTTGTTCATTGTTGTGGTTGTTGTTGTTGTTGTTGTTGTTGTTGAATTGGTACTGATTGATTATTCGAAAATACTATAATTACTAAAGATACTTGATGATGGTGTTGACATGATGGTTGATTCTTTCTGATCTGATGCCTCCTCTGCCTCCCATTAGAAATTGCATTAGCTTCGCTATCTTTCTTCTTCCCAAAACTGATGTCATATCTCTTACTTGATGATGCTTCCTCCTTTGACAAATGTCCTTCTCGGACACCTTCCTCAAACCTCGTCCCCATATTTACAATTTCGGTAAAGTCACTAAAGGCACTGGCAATCATACGTTCATAATAAAATGAACTCAGAGTCTTCAAAAGATTTTTGTCATTTCCTTCTCCTCTAAAGGAGGAGTGATCTGAGCAGCCGATTCTCTTCACCTCTGCGCATACTCTTTGAATGTCTCCTTATCCCTATGAGACATAGACCTCAGCTGGTCTCTATCAGGCCTCATATCCACGTTGTACTTATATTATTTGACATAAGCTTCTCCCAATTTGTTAAAAGTGAGACTGCTTGCACTGTCCAACCCCATATACCAATGGAGTGCATCATCGGTCAAACTGTCTTGGAAGTAGTGTATCAACAGTTGATCATTGTCAGTTTGGGTAGACATCTTGCGGGCATACATCACTAGATAGCTGAGCGGATATGTGTTCCCTTTGTATTTCTCAAAATCAGGCACTTTGAATTTCACTGGAATCTTCACATTCGGCACCAGACATAACTCGGCAGCACTCTTCCGAAACAAGTCCTTACCTCTCGACGTCTTCAATTCCTTGCGCAACTCAAGAAACTGATCCTTCATTTCATCCATTTTCTCAAACATTCGGACCCTTAGACGGCTCGGAATAATAAATGGTGTCCTCTACACGAGGTAAGGTGTGCACAACGGGAGGTGGCACAGACATGACCGGGCTAGATGCCGGCATAGAAGCAAAAGTAGGCGCAAAGCCTTCAGGCATGAAGTTCGGCAGCATTCCCCACGGGAATCCGGCAGGCATAGCAGGTGAAAAATGAGCGGTAGCAGCGGGCATGGTAGAGGTAGCCACCTTTGAAATAACAGTCCTCTGAGGAGGAGGAGTTGTCGGCATTGTAGAAGATTGACTCTGAGCAGCCAACACTGACTCCATCATGGCAGTCAGTCGAGCGATCTCGTCCTTTAACTCTTTATTCTCTTGCTCAATATGTTCCATGATTCTCAGATGATTGGCGTGAGTGTTGTACCGATGAGTCAGTTTGGCTGAAGCACAGAAGAAACACCAATGAGACATCTGGCGAAAGAGAAACCTGCTTATGCAAATGATGCATGAAATGCAATGCTTGTTTGTTTATTTTTATTTTCAAGGAACTTACTATATCATTTACAATTATATACATACACACACACACACACACACACACACACACACACATATATATATATATATATATATATATATATATATATATATATATATATATATATATATATATATATATATATACATACTTAACAACAATTGCAACAATTTGATATGACCATAAAAATCTCTTTTCATTTATATAATTGGAAGGATTACACTGAGTACAATTTCAGAAACCAAATGAAAAATAAAAAAGAGAAAAGGAGACTAGTCATCCTAAGGATCCCTAACAACAATGTCAGAAGATATGGTTGAAGGCGTATACTTCCTTCGAATGCGTCGGATCTCGGTCTCAAAAGAATCTTTCATCTGAGTCTTCTCGAAGACGGGCCGATCAACAATTTTCTTCCAAGCAACGGAAGGTCGAGGCATGCTAGAAGATGAAACCTCCTGCTCTCTCTGTCTCTTAGTTAATCGGTCTTCAAGTAGCTCAATAAGTTCATATATATCCTTAGACTCCAACTGCAACTCTTCATGCTTCTTGCTTAAAGCACGGAAACGCTCTTCCCACATGTCCTTCTCTTGCTTCATCTTGGTGAGTGCGTCTTCCAGCTCCTCTACATCTTGGTTAGGGAGAGTTAATGGCTCAACCATAACCATAGATATAGGTCTCTCGCAAGGAGAGTACATCTTCAACTCCATAGCTCTCTTCCTCACCCAAAGAGTGTAAGCTTCCAAAGCTACACAATTGCACGGACCAAGCTCGGATCTTCCTTTCCTATGCACACTATGCCAAGCATGCATAATCTTCTGCTTAAAATGTTAGGGATCTTTACCCTATTGATAGAAAAGACCTTCTAACAAAGTGCTATTAGGTTTGTCTCTCAAGGGGAACCCAAGTTGTCGACGAGCCAAAGCAGGGTTGTAGTTAATTCCTCTTTTGGTACCAATGAGAGTCACATTAGAGAATTCACCATAACAATCAATAATCTCCAAACTGCTCAAAGAAGGATCATACCAAACTATGTCATCATTAGTGAGAGACGTAAGTCTCTGAGACCACCGTAGACATTGTTTGTTCTCCATAAAAGCAGGTGTCTGAGGCAAGTGCGAAATAAACCACTTGTACAGAAGAGGGATACAACAGACAATAGTTCCACCACCCTTAGAATTCCTTAAATGCAAAGAGAAATACATATCACCCAACAAAGTAGGCACATGATTCCCAATCAAGAAAAGTCTAATGGAGTTAACATCAACAAAACCGTCAATGTTAGGGAACAAAGCTAATCCATAAATGAGAAACACAAAGATAACTTCAAAAGCATCCATACTACTGGCTTGATCAAAGGCAATAGCTTCCTTGATGAGGAAATCAGATGGCAACCCAAATAAACCTACTTTCTTCACCAAATGAGCCTCTATCTCAGACTTCTTTAGGTGAAGAGCTTCAACAATAAGATGAGATCTGGGAATCTCCTCCAATCCACTAAAAGGCACCCTATAGAAACAGGTATCCCCAAGAGATGGGCATACTACTCCAATGTAGGCATATGTTGATAATCTGGAAAAGTGAAGCAACGGTAGAGAGGATCATAAAACTGTATCAATACACTCAGAAGTCCTTCAACCACATCAACAGACAAGATAGACAATAGCTTCCCATGACGTTGTTTGAAGTCCAAGGGATCTAATACAAAAGATGATAGCTTCCTTAACTCTTTCAAGTTGGGACATCTGAAACTGTACTTCTTAGTGTTCCTTCGTCCACAATCCATGGCCTGAAAATATTTGCAAATAATACCTCAGTTCCTTGAAAGTTTTGTGTGATGAATGTTATGATGCGCACGAATGCATGGATGCAACAATCACAGATAAGGGATCACACACAAGGCAAACAAACAAAGGTCAAGGGATGAATCAAGTCATTATCAAGATCAATCATCAATTTTGGTGGATCACAATTTTCACCTTATCAACACCCAAGTTCCATTGATATTGACAAGACTTGATTGGATCAACCAAGAATGAAGGGTTTGTTGTAAGTCACGAGCATGGAGTTTGGGTAATAACTATCCCAAAGGAGTGAACTAAGGATAAAAACTTGTAGATCATGTTCTAAAAAGTTCCCAAAGTCTTAATTCCATCTATCGGATATTACAAGTTAAGATGACTAACTCATCGACCCATAATATTCTCAAGAGAAACTCGTTTGAGTGTAGTATCGTGTAACAACTGTTATCAAGTCTACACTTGAATAGTCTCCGCACTACGTCCTAAATAGGCCAAAAGGGGGTAAATGTTCTACGGTCCTCATCTCCTCGGACCCAAATTAGAGATAGTAATGCCTAACCACAAATACTTGTGTGACATTTCCAAATCCAAAAGGGTCTCCACTGAGCAGATGGATCTCAAGCCAACTTGTTAAGGATTACTCCACACAATTCGAACATGACTATACCATCCTCATATCTTAATTGCACTCAAGTTCGGGTTAGAACTTATCTCACCACTCAGATATCACTAAGCATAACAAGCAGATTATATCACACAAACAAACATACATCACATATATACAAATATATACATACAAAAAGTAGGCTAAACCCACTGGAGACTACTCCCCAACAGAGTCGCCACTTAATTTCTGTAGCGGTAAATTCATGATCACCAAGCTATGGATAAGCAAGACATCAAATAACAAGAGTCGACACCGTGCTTTTATTGTTTCCATGGGAAAGGGAAAAAGTATGAACAAACCCCAAAAATAATAAGTTTTCAAATCAAAACTAATAAAATATCAGAGATTACAAGTAAGGGGGTTGGTTACATATATGGAAGGTGTTAGCATCCAAAGTGTCCTAGGTACTCATAGGGAGCCCTTTTTGTGTGCAAATGTATTTTGTACAAAGTGATGTTTAAAAATAAATAGAACGGGGGGATGATAAAAGAATTCATTAATTATATTTTTGTGTTTGACAAGACCTTCGGACTTGTGCCTACGTACCAACATAAAAATGAGGGATCAAAACCTCGTAGTTCGTGGTATAAATTTCAAAGTGGATGCATTGTTTTTAACAAAAACTAAGTTTGAAAGGCACAAAGGCCTAAAAATGGTTTGAATGAGTTAGTTATTTTTGGATTTTTAAAGTTTAGGTCAAGTATAATTAAGTCTATTTACAAGTTTGATTAAGAAAAGAAGTTTAAAAATGCAATGGCATAAGGCCAACGTTTCTAGTTTGCAAAGTGGTCAAAGTTTAGAATAAAACTAGTTCAAGCAAAGAAGAATTTTTTAAAAGGGGGGAGAGATTTTGAAATTAAAGAAGTGGGGAGAAGATGAAGAGACTAATCCTATGCACAAAATTAAAAGTTAAGAGTTGAAATGATATTACCAATGGGTAGCAATCCAATAGACAAGAGTGTCATATAGAAGCCCAAATTCCCTTGGACATTTAGAATCAGTCAACACACAATGCATATTATATCAATCTTGAAGAGCAAGGCATCAAATAAAGATAGCCACATCCAAGCTTAGCCACTCCGTGATCTTCTTCAAATTAGCCCATATAGCAGATGAATTCCACAAGTCATAGGTTCAACATAACAGCTTCATAATGATCATGTTGCAGATGAACTCAAAGAGATCTTCAAAGATGTATCAGATGAAGTTTCAAATTGCAAGCACTTGGTTTCACAAAAGGTGGCATTGGCCAAGTCCTTTAGCATAGAAATGTTGCCTAAATTATAAGTCCAATTGTCCAAGATCAAGCCAACAGTCCACACAATAGTTTTTTAGGTTTTTTGTTTCTTATTATGTACATTAATGGCCAAAGACCACACATGCAAACAAAATACACATAAAAAAAAATATCACACAATATGGTCCAAATGGACAAAGTGAAAAGACATTAATATAAATAATTAGAGTGGTATGAATAATGGAAAATGAATAGAGCTTAAAAGTTAAAGTGAATTAAAAGTAAAGGGCTTGAAATTAAATGTTAGTTGTTAATGAGTTAGAAGTTAATATTGTTTTGCTTTTGCTTTTTAAGTCATTCTTTGGAGAACACTCAATCCACTTATCACAAGCATGGATCCTTGAGCCAAGACATCTTCCAAAGGAAGGAAAAAAGGCCAAGTTTCCACACAATACCATGAAAGAGAGGAGACTTACAATCTCACTAACTAGAATGCTATACCTTTTGTGTCAAAAATTTAGCGCTATGTTAAGCAATCGTAATTGGACTTATGTAGAAGTCACAACTATTTGAGGTCGGGCAATAGAATTTTGGTGTTAATGCATGTTAGAGACATAGTATAGTGGACTATGCTCATGAAACATACCACACACAAAAAGAATATGCAAAAGAGGTGGCCTAATCTCATCCATACTTATATTGATTTTGCAATCAACTAGCCTTAGGATTTTGAGATGTCATAGGCTAAATGAAATGAATGCATAAAGAAGGGGAATTAGATGAAGAGGGAGGTGAATGGATCATAACTCAAATTGGTCAAAAGAGGACTTTTACCAAGTTAATATCATTCATTCATTTTGGGAGATGGAATGTACATTCCATCAATCCCCTAAATCCAATGATATTAATCTAGCAAAGTCAAATCAACCTTGACCAAGGCCCAACAACACAAGTCAAACTTACACAAACCATCACAAGAGGTCAACACAATTATTTGGCATTCATTCAATTTAAAAATACTAAAATAATGCATTTAAATTAAATATGGTTTGTCAAATTCCTAAAACCTCATCAAAACACCAAAGAAATGGCCATGAGATTTATCATAGATCAAACAAGGTCAAAGGACCCTGGAGGAAAAATTTCAGAAATTTTAAAGACTTAAAAGTATTTTTAAATTATTAAAAATAATCACAAAATCAATTAAATCAATTAAATCATGAAAAATATTAATAATGACCCAAAAAATAATTTTAATTCAGAATATGAAAGGGGAATTTATTTAAAATTTTTTGGTGAAACTCTCATATTTTTTGGATCAATATTAAAATTAGTATGAATTAATGAAAATCAAATGAATTAAAATAAAAATTAAAAAATCAAAAAAACGTGAGCCACTTGATCTCCCTCATTAATTGAGGTGGCAGATCAAGTGGCTGGAAACGCGTGTTCCATGGTGGAACTTAGTCAGCGCGCCACACGCGTGGTAATCAAACCAACGCGTAAGATTAAAATAATTCAAATGGATCATGTGGTCTGGAGACGTGCCAACACACCGCCGGAGCCAGAGCTCCAGTCTTCTTCTCCGGTGGACCTCACCGGACTGGTCCATCCTCAACCATCACCAAAATAAAAAAGGAGGACATGATTTGAAAGAAAAAATGGCGTAGAGCATGAATCTGACCTCAATTTCAACTAACTCCAAATATATAAAAATATATGAGGAGTTGAATTTTGAGGTGTGACAAATGAGTTGCTTCGATTTGACCTCAAATCAACTCAATCTTCTTGCCTACATTGGTAGGACTTCAGACAACCAAAGATTCAAGAGAATTGATGAGAATTGAGTGAGAATCGAAGAGATGAAGTTTTCTGAAATTTACCTTCAATGTTGTGCAGAAATGGATCTTGTTTGCTTCAACCTTGATCTGATCACACTTGAGAAGCTTGCAGGAGAGGTTTGGCAATGGTACAAAGCTTAGGAACCTGGAGTGTTTGAATCTCCAAACAGTGAGATTCAAACTAAATTTTCAAGTTGAAAAATCTCAGGTTTTCCTTTGAATGGTGAGGGTTTCAATTGACGGGTAAAGCTGGCGTGCAAGGTGTGTTTGAATTGAGCTCTAAGGGCCTGTATTTATAGCAATTGGGACTGATATTTGCACACAGGAAAATTTGCTAAATTTGGACATTTTATGCACAAGCTTGCATGGGTGTGTACAGGCCCATGAAGCAATCCAATTTGATCCACTTGCAACTGTTCTGAAGTTCAAATGAGGCTTGGATGTCAAGGCAATGTGAAATAGGATTTTTGGCATTTGATTTCTTCCAATCATGTAGACCGGTGAAAGTCATCCGCATCCCTAGCAAACTTTATCCAAAATGAATGAACTTGGGTTCTTTGGAAAGCTTAGATCAAGGGGAACAACTTTGATGTTTGACACTTTTTCATTTGGAACTTGTATCATGGTGAATTTTGAGGTGGAAGTTTGGAAATTTCAACATGTTGAAAAAGTTTCTAAGTCTCAAGCCATATATCTCAATATTCCACCTTACTTAACTTTTTATGTGAGCTTCAAATGAGAAAAGTGTCTTCATCAAAGTTGTAGATATTTAAAAGACCTTCAAAATTGTCACCAATTTCATGTTATTTGGATTTAGAATGATAGAGTTATGCATTTTTGAAGTTGAGCAAAATCACTTGTTCAATGGTATAGGTCAAAAATGACCTATAATGTATCCTCACATCACATGCTCATAAAAGTTGATTTAGCTCTTACGCCAAACATTAAAGTTGAAGTAGAAATATTGAATTTGATTATGAAACTTGGAAATCTTTCATCTCATAAAAATTGAGCAAGTTATGGCATTGGGAAGTTGACTTTCAAATTAGGGTTTAGACAAAATGACCTATAATGTTTGAACATTAGAGTAACTGTGATCTTGGAATCATTTTCATATGGTGAAAATTGTAGGGGATAGGGTCCAGGGAGACCTAGTTTTGATCAGATGAATTCATTTGGCCAACCACCACCAACCATCTTGCTAACCTTCAATTCTCGTGGCTTTCTAGGCTCATGGTAGATCATATATGCATAATATGATGGATTTTGAAGTATCCCCTGAGAAGTTGGATCAATTGGTGAGATAGCTTGTTGGAGAAATTACTCAAGATACCCAGTCAAACTAGGGTTTCCAAGGCAAATCACCTCCAAACTCTTGAAGAAAACTTGATCAATATAACATTTAGAGATCAATGAGACTTATATATGATGCTTTGAAACCTTGTGGGTCAATCTTTAATTATGCTCTTATCCATGAGGGTCTTAAACCCTAGGTGTGGACTTGCTAGATCAATGAGGATCATGCCCTACCTACACAAAGTTAGGCAAATGCAAAGACATATTTTTGGTATTTTGGTTAGTAAAAATGATAAATGTACAAGTATGATACAATCACATAGTGCTTGGTGATCTCCCCCAAAGAAAACCCAATGAGAGAGGGGTAAGGAGGATGGCAAGGTATGATCCCAATGCTAATGCATATGATGAAATTGCATGAGGGATCTTGGGGTCAAATTTGGGGTCTTACACTTAGGTATGTAGATCTCATAGCTTATGCCTTAATCTCTGCAGGTGAGGTTCTAGATGAAGAACTTATAGACCCTAAGGAAGTACTGAGGAGTCGAAATAAGACTGAATGGATCAAGGCCATGGATGATGAGATGAAGTCTCTTCATGTTAACAACTGTAAGAAGTTGATAAAGCTGCATGAAGAAAGCTAGTTCAAAGGGCCTTAATCTCTACAATATGGAGATTTATGAGATATTGGATCAAACTCTAGTATGGTCGAAGGGTATCTTCTTGGTTCGACAATTTGAAACTACCTTATCATATTGTCGAAGTCTGTTCACATGTTATAGTCGAAGTATGCTAGGATTGTTAGCATGTCTAATTGGGCTTGTTTATTATGTCTAATTGTTTAAGTTAGCTTGTCCTCTAAGTTAGCTTATCCTCTATGTGTAAAAGCCCATTAGCTTAGTGCATTAGTTTTCTTATAAATATCATACTAGTTTCTCATCATTGTATAAGGAAAATCCTAATTAGGATTAGAACATTATTTTCTATTATGTAACACTTATAATCCTATTTCAAAGAGAAAGTAAAGAATATCAGTTTATAACCAATTTTATTGTGTTGTTATTGTTTTCTCTTTTTATACCCTTGTGGGTTTCTTACCAATCAAGAAACCAATTATACTTTGTAATTTTGACAGCTCTCTTTTCTATATTCTTACACTAGATTTGCATTAGTGTCTTGTAAATAAAAAATAATTTAAAGAGTATAATATATGTGAAAATTTGCTAAGCGGGATATTAAGCTACGCACGGATACAGTGTGATAAAGGATTAATGATAAATAAATAATGAAGAGTAGAAAATGTGAAAGATCAATCAATGAAGATAAACGATGTTTGTAGAAGAATCAAAAGGAATTTCTAAAGAAAAATAAGGAGAACATCAATGGAGATTCAAAATGAATTGAGATGCATGTAACAAACTTTCAAACACTCCCACTAACCATTGAAGCAATCTAATGAACTCTCAAATAATCTTACTGATACATGTTGTACCCCTTAATTTTCCCTCCCCTTTCTCACCTATGTATCCAACCACTTGACTTAGGGATCAATTGCATACATTAAATAATTCATGCATTAGCATCATTCATTCCATCAAAGGATCACTATAGATTCCAAATTCTTGGCTTGTGGAGCCAGGGTTTGCTTGTGTGTGTGGCTTTATCTACACCAAAGCTCAGGGACCTTCAAAACCCTAATTTCTTGATGATGGAGGTATGGATTCAACAGGGGAATTTTCAGGCAGTCCTCAAGGCTTTCTAACCCTAATGCTTGAGGATATGTTCATGAAGCTTTGGATTTGCTTGTGAAGCAGCTTGATTGATTCAAAGACCTTGGCATGCCTCAGGTAATCCCTATCAAGGAGAATTTGGTCTAAAGGTATCTTGTAACTTGACTTTTCATCTAGATGGTCTTCAAATCCTAATTCCACCCAATTCATCACCCATTGTGTGTGTGACACCCTTGCTTGGTCATGGCCCCTCATAAACCGTTATATTGGGTTCATGCATGGTGATTTTGGTTTGGTTCTATCCATTTGTGCTTAAAGCCATTGGTCCTAGCCCAAGTCTTTAATTCTATGAATCTCCATCCTCTGCTTATATCCCATGGCACTTCAAGTGCCTAGCCCTTGATTTGTTTGGTTTCATCTAGTGGAGTCCATCCAAGTCCATTTCATGACATTTTCATTGGTTCATGGATCTTTGTTTCATGTTCATCATTGTCTATGCAAGTCAAGTTGATTCATGTTATTGGTTTATTCAAGTCATATTCTTGGCTCATTTCAATCATGTCCATTCAAGATCAAGTCAAAGCCAATTTCAATCCATTACAATCCATTTACAAGGCAATATATTCATGTCAATTCAAATTCCAAGTTCAATTCATTTCATTCATAAACACCAATTTCCATTCAAATAACCACCTACAGCCCATTGCAATGCTCATTACATCCAAAAAATAATAAAAATTACATGTTGACCAAATGTTGACTTTGGTCAACAGTTGACTTTTTGGTCAACTTTGACCAAAGTCAACCCTAATACCCTAAATTCCATCATGATCGTCAATACATTGTCCATTTACAAAGAAAATGCCAAAAAAAATGAACTTTTACCAATTGTTGACTTTGGTCAATAGTTGACTTTTTGGTCAACTTTGACCAAAGTCAATCTCCCCATTTTTGACCACCAAAAGCCTAACCTAACCTAATTTGCCTTGATTCTTTGCCCAATTTCCATGGTGGGTTGTGTCTTCTTTTGGTTGCTTCACTTCCAAGAAAATGGTTTTGTTTCAACCTCATACATGCCATGCCTTGTTTGACATGTTGGCTCATCAAAGTCTTGGTATTGGTCTGCCCTGAACTAGGTCCTAATACAGCACAATGCAACACCAATGAATCTAGCATTTAATGCTTAATCCAATTGCAAGTTACAATGGAAAGCATAAACTCTACCTTGCCTTGTTCTCCCTTTGTTATGCTTGCTGTAATGTTTGGCCTGCATCAAGATCACCATACCATCATCATCATGCTAGCCTGCTACAACACATCTAAATAAATCCTGCAGCAAAACAAGGCAAGCAAACTCAGTTACCATGGCAATGTAGTGCAAAGCATTATTCTAGATAATGTCAGGGTTCAGGTACACAACCAAGCAAACATCAGAATATGAACATCCAATGCAATGCTGCAACAATCATGCTAAGACAACATGCAACAAGCACCTAACATAATCATCAAGCCAAGGCACAACAACAGCAGGGCATAACAGCAACAAAAAGGTTCAAAAGTGGAAAACACTTAACAGGGTTCAGTCATAACAATTCCATAATCCAAACAGCTTCATTTGTTCCAGCCCCGTGTCATACCAGCTTGCAGAATTCCATGTGAGTGGCAATCCAAAATAGCTCAAGTCCATTTCTCTTGATGCCAAAGGCCATTCAGTCAGCCTGCAAGGTTTCATAAAAAAGTTCAATCAATTTCCAAATAACAGCACCAGATCCCTATCATTTATGTTCCAACCAATCAGCATAACGATACCTTTGTGACCTAAGATCAATGTGAACCTGCAATGCAAGGGAAACTTCACACATTGAAGCATCAATCCATATTGACCATGATGCTACTGTCCATACTAGGGTGCATACAAGCTGAACCAAGCTAGTTATCCTGCTGTAAAACCAAGACAGAAACATTCAGCCATGACGTTTGTAAAGCACTCAAGTCAAGGCAATCACAACATAAATGCAGTACACTAACCACAGACCATGGGATACATAAATCAGTATTGAATAGGCATGGAACTAGCTGATAAAAATTTGATCTTGCATATGGAAATTAAAACCAAACCATGCAACCAAGGTTCTTAGTGAAGGCTAGTCAAGGTGTTTATTCCAAAACAACATGAAATAACTTGGCAGGTTATGCAATCCATCATCATTAGCTAGTCACAACAGGTTGTATCCAAGGTGAAAAGTCAGAAGCATAATGCAGAATACCTGTTAAACCAGACCATACATCATGGTTTAAGTCCAAGCCCCCTTGAAATCTAGCCTAATGCAAACCTGAAGCAAGCATCAACATGAATCATGTTGCAAAATCAAGTTGGAATCACACTGTTGAACCCAGTTGAAACCCTGTTGCAGAAGCAGGTTGAAGCCATGATGCACAAGGAAAAACCTACTGGACAAAACATCAGTAAAGTCAGGACACACTTGACATTGCTACAGTCTGGTCTGGAATTGGCAGCATCTCACAGCATCCTGCAAGCCAATGTGCACACAATAACAACCCTGCAACATTATCCAATGGCAAACAATTCACATACTAACGAACACAATGCCAACATATACAAACTTCATTAACCATACACACCTAGCAATACATGACAGTAGCATCATCAACCTAACAAGAAGCCCTAGCATCTCATGATGTTAACCTGGCCACAAGCATCTCAATGGGAGTGCATCAGAACAAGTAGTCTGTACAAATATTCCCAGCCTTCATCAATATTCATAACTCACCATCAATGTCAGCTATAACCAAACCAAATCTTAGCAGGATTTTCTACAAGATGATGAAAGCAAGCAAGCTTCAATTCAAAGCAAACTCAAACATACTCAGACAGGAAACATGAATGGAAGCCACAGTAGTCTTGCACAACACATGCAGACAAGCCAACATCCTTGGTCAACCAGTCAATTGCAAACCTGCATCAAAATGTCACCATGTTCAAAGAGCCACACAAAATAATCCAAGGTAGTGTAAAAGGAAGCAGGATAAAACAGATATGAGTTTGTATAACATTGATCAAGCCATAAGCATTAAAAGCTCAGCCTGTAACCTGCAATGGCCAGTTACTTGCACTAACTCCACTGAAACACTACACAGACCAATTCATTAATCACCAAAGGCAAAACCTGTTCAGTAGGTCATCATTCATGAGTATGTTCAATTCCACTTAAGCCAACCTACAATAGCCAGTCTAATTCACTCACTCATTAATCAATCTCAACTAACTGAGTTTATTCTAACTAACTGAGTTTCACCATGAACTCAGTGAGTTGAATGCAACTAATTCCTAATCTGAATATAACAGAATCCAATTCTAACTCCATGCCTAAACACTTCCAAACCTAAACTCTATTTAAACAGTTCATCTCTCTAATTTTCATCACTTTTGGAACCTTGCAAATTTGTGCACTCTCTCTGCAACCTCTCTCACCCTCACCAAAGCTCTCTTATTATCTCACAGAAAAGCCATTGAAGCTTCACATTGAAGCTTCAATTTAGCTTGAGCTAAACCACTTCACTTTCACTCTGTTATCAAAGTTCCACAAGAAGAAGAAAGAGACGAAAAGAAGAAGAAGAAGGAAGAATCAAGATCAGAAAACTTACCGGCGAATTCTCCGATTATCTTCTCCCGTATGTCATTTACAATTCATTGTCCTTTTCTTGCTTTGAGCGTACCAGAGCGTAGCATTGAGGATAGGGAGTGAAATCCATATGATGTTAGAGGTTGATTTTGGGTAAGCGCCATTTAATTGGACTTTGAGAGGCTAGGGTTCTTCCTTTGTTAAGCTCGATTCAACCAATCCATTGACCGTTGCTCAAATTCTTTGCCATAGGCGTATCCGGCGTATCATTATGTTTAAATTGGTGGTGGTGGTTAGGTAGAAGCCAACACCGGCGACGGCGACGGACGCCGGTGCGTCGGCTCACGGTTGAAGGACGGTGAGATAGAGTTGAGAGGTTGGGCGTGCATTGAAAATTAGTTTGAGTCTGTTGACTTGAAAAAGTCAATAGAATTGAGGATTTGGGTTTAGTATGTTCAAGTCCATAGAATTCCGTTTCATACACCACCAGTGACAATACACCCCCATTGGTTAGTAAAGTAAGTGAGATTTGGGCTTAGCCAAACCCATTAGTCTTTTTGCTGATTTACATTGCGTTTCGCTAACACACCCCCAGGCACTGAGGGAATCAGTGACGGGCTCAGGTGCGGCCCATGTGTTGTTTACACCCCTGTCCTTTTTTGGAGTATGCACCTTGTACCAAAAACTGCTTTGGGCTTGTGTGCAACCCTTTAGGCAAACTCAGCTTACACCTCAGTTCCTAGTTTACACCTCCAATTTAATTTCATTCTTTTATTTTTCTTGGTTGCTTTTACAATTGTTAATTAGATTAATTAGGTCCATATTGGATTAATTAGGTTGATAATTGGTAATTAGGAATTAAATCTTGATTTTATGGAAATTAGAATTTTCATTATAAATAATGAGGACTTTTAATTAGAATTTTAATTAGGTTTTAGTTAGAATTTTCTAATTAGGAACAAATAGGCTTGATTAAATTTAGGATATTGACATTTCTCAACATTATGTTAAAATTCAACTTTAGGATAGAATCCCTTTTAGACCATAGAATTAGACATATTTTAGTAAATGACCTTTTGCCCTTATGGACTTTATCTTGGTATTTTTGTGTCAAATTTGCATGTTCCC
Organism: Lathyrus oleraceus; assembly: GCF_024323335.1. Lineage (NCBI taxonomy): Eukaryota > Viridiplantae > Streptophyta > Magnoliopsida > Fabales > Fabaceae > Lathyrus > Lathyrus oleraceus. Next base: position 529,033,025 of record NC_066581.1, read on the forward strand.
CTTAGGATTAGAATTCAGTCATTTCCTAATAATTGTAGGACTTAACATAGAATTGTAATCATGGTTTTAATCAATATTTTGACATGCTCCCTTAGGATTTCTAATCTAACTTAGAATATTCAATCAACTTCTAATGCATGATCCCTTAGGATAGTTTCTAACAAGTACTAACTTCAATTAGATCCAAAATTAGTTCCCTTCAAAACTAAAACCAAACCCCCGATTAAATTGATCAAAAGCAATTTTGATTAATTAAATCCTTTGAACTTGTATAATCCCCCAGTCTAATTGAGTGACCAAAAGACCCTTGGTCACTTAGTAGGACTTTTCTTTCACGTTGTGGAGCTCAAGGCCTCAAGACAAGATCTTCAATCAAGGCACCCTCAGTTGTATTAAGCAGCGGATTATTCAAGCATATCAAAGGTGGCATCTTCAACACTTGTTAAATCAAAGTTAGAAGAGTGTGACACGAGCCTTAAGCAATAGAGAAGGAGTGGGACTGGAGTATTCCTACCCCATTCTGAATATCTTTGGGTATGGGACTTTAGCACAATTCTAACCATACGATTAACAAGTTTGTCTACACAAAGCAAAAATAACAAAAGCAAGGACAACAATCAACAACTTATCAATCATGAATCAACTTGTACGATACGAGCCGTAAGTAATGGAGAAGGAGTGGGACTGGAGTATTCCTACCCCCATTCTGAGTATCTTTGGGTATGGGACGTATGACCCAACACTCATCGTATTCACCTTCATTCATAGACTTTAGTGCAATTTGAATCTAACGATTGATAAAGTCTTCATCATACAAGAAACAACTACAAAGACTCTCCTTTCTTCACTTGAAGTTTAAGACAAGAGTTACATGCCACGAGCCTTAAGTGGGAAAGAAGTAATGAGACTAGAGCTTTCCTACACTCATTCTGGATATCTTTGGGTGTGAGACGTTTGGCTCGTTGCTAATCGTATCCACCTTTACCCATAGACTTTAGTGTGATTCTTATCCAGTAACTATCAAGTCTATCCATTCTTCATTCTATTCAATTCTCAATCATCCCATTCAAATCATTTCAATCTCAATCATCCATTTCCTCTTACCTCCAATCAATTTCTTTTCAGCCCTAGTGGGCTGAACTACGAAAGCTCTGATTTCCTCATTGCACAATGAGGGTACGTAGGCAGGAGAACCCGGTTTCTCCGCGATCTACCCTATTTATTAGTCCATCACTCTTTCATCAATCAATACCATCTTTTTGAGATCGAATATCACTTTTACTTGGATTCCATTCACATCCTTTTAGGACGCTTAATGAATAGTCTACTTTTGCACCAAGAGTTGTTCGTGCTACGCAATCGAACATTTAATTCCTTCTTTTTTTAGCTAAAACCCTACAGTGGCGGTCCGCTAGTCCACGTATTGGTTAACGATGTTTCCCTCTATGGTAAAAATTCTATTTCTCCTATGGATTCCAAGATACGTTGACTTTCGGTTTCAAACTATACTTCTTCAGTCACTCATCACCCGATACTCCATTCTGTGACTTCGTTCACTTCCTTCCGTTCATCCCATGATACACTCATATACTACCTTTTTTCACTCCATGTGATATACCTATTCTTTGAGCCAAATACACTCTACCTTTGTGCTCCATCTTGTACCCCTTTTTGTGAACCAAGAGCAGATTTGTTTGTCTTGTCGGACCTTGTAGCTTAGACAAGCATCCCCTTACTTACTTTGCAGCCGCATTTAGGCAACCCTTTCTTTTCGGTTATTCCAATACAATGTTGTAGGCCCTCACGTGTTGATTCATACCAGTTTTACTCTTGGGTTCACATTTTCACCCCTTCATTTGGAGTTCAAATAACCTAATCCTTTGGTTAAAACCATACCTTTGATCACTCTTCTACTCACCTCCCCCATTAGTTTTCTGAACTACGGAGCTCTGAATTTCTCATTGCACTATGAGGATACGTAGGCATGAGGGGCCCAATCCTCACCGAGCACTTTATCTATTTCTCTTCTTTCCCCATTCTTTGCGATTAATCTTTAGTTAACACCTATTCGAGCGAGAATAATCAAAATGGTTCCCATGGAGTACCATGGATGTTTGGGGTGCTAATACTTTCCCCTTGCATAACCGACTTCCTTACCCAGTATATCTCTTTTCCCCGGGTTTTATCACTGTTTTCCCTTCCCTTAGGGGATAAATAAAGTTCAATGGTGACTCTGTTGTATGTTCGAGTGTGCGATACGTTCGGGTATATTTCCGCTAGCTTCAATACCATATGCTAGCCAAATTTGAAGTTCAAAAATACTTTTTTTCTTATTCGTTAATGATCAAAACATGGTTTTACATAAAATTACAATACTCTATCATAAGCAAACATATGCTAGCCAAATTTATGCCATAAAGTGTGACAATCTTACATGAGACAACAAAGGAACGTTCGATGAAAAAACATATACTAATCTTCTGATTGGTTGAGTAACATGTCTAATTTGAATAAACTTGTAAGAGATAAAAGAATTTAAAGAGAAAGTTGCATAAGTATTTGAGGTTATATAGGAAGCTCAATAGTAGTTACATAACTAAATCAATAAGATAATCAAAACTAATTGCTAACAAACTTTGAAATAGATTAACTAAATGGATAATAATTACTTCATGGAAAGATTATAAGAGCAAGTAAGGTTCAATATCAGGACCTTTGCTCATGAAAAATCTCAAAAACTCTTCAAACGTGATGGACTTGTATATTGGAGGAGAATCTGAACATGTCAAAGACTTTGCAGGTTCTATAATATTTTCGTTTGTTGGGCGGATGAAGTATGCGATAGTTGTCCTCGCAGTTTTTGAATTTGTCACAACTCGATGCTCAGCTCCGATAAGCCTTCCATTACTAATGATCTAGTGAATGCAAATTAATGTTAGCATAAATGATAAACAATCAAAGAAACTAGAAAAAAATATTAAGATGATAGCTAGAAATATGTGTATATATACCTGCATAAGAAGTCCAATGTTAACCACAAAAGCATAAGGAATTGTCTCAACAAGAATCCATTCGCCATCCTTGAAAACTTGAAGAGAATTTATATCTTTATCTTGAAAAAGAATCGTGACAAGGTTAGGATCTCGATGCTTGGGAGCTCCCAAGGTTAAACTTGGCTCAGGACAAGGTGGATAGTGATGAGCTAGCAATAGTGGTTTTTCACTAAATTCAGCATAGCAATATTTTGGGTCAAGTCCTAACCCTTCACATAGAAGTTCCAAAATTTTGATCCCTAAGACTCTCAGTTCTTGTGTGTATCTCTCAACTACTTCGCTGAAAAAGTGTCATAACAAAAATTGTTAAATTTTGTAGTGAAGAATAAGTAAAAATGAGTTTCATTCTCTTCCTTTGTTTTTTTTCTTATATAATGAATGTATATTTATCATAAAATAAGTTATTTTTATGTATTAGTTTTTTTATATTAAAAAAAGATTATGTTTATGTCATATATACACTAAAAATGTGTTAAAATCCCATAGATCTAGATTTTTTTTCTTGTAGTGAGAATAGTTTTTTTTATCATCATCTATCTATATTGAGTATATTTATAATGGATTTTACATTGTAGCAACTGTGTTTTCCCTTGGTTATCTGGATGTCTTTCTTGTATTATTATATTTTTTTCATTTTATTTTGTGAAGTTGTATGGTATTGAGTAGTCCAGATGAGAATCCATTTCTAGTTAGAACAATTCAGTTCTAGCTGAAGTTAACAAAGCTCCACCTCCTCTTCTAGTAGATAACAATCCAGTTCTAGTGATCTCTTCGTCTGTTTTGCACATGAAGATATTATTCCTCCAAGAATTTATTGGGGGAATATTCAAAGCCTCTTTATTCTTTCAACTTAAGCAAAAGTTTTTCCAAGGCCAACCTTCAAGCAATCTCCTTTGCAACCGTTAGTACATGGATAAAAGATGCTCTTGAATATTCACTAACTACAAGCCAACCTAATCATGCAAGGAGTTGTCGACCTATTGAATAATTTCTACAACTTGGTACAACACCAAAACTCTCAAATCATAATGGACCAAATACTCACAATCGAAAACAACATGCAATGCTCCCCTTCGAAAACCAATAATACGTGCAAGACCGCTTTGCAACATCACAACATAGAGCAGTTCAGAGGTGGCCGAGTCGTAACCAAAGCAGAAGATATCATATTCCCCTATCTGAATTCGAATGGAGAAGTGACAATCACGATCTACATGAGGTTTTCCTTCCACGTAGCCCTCTAGCACACCACTCTCAGAAAAGGGAAAGGTACAATGAAGATGCTAACCTTTGAGCGGAAGAGGAGCGCCGTCTCCATACATATTCTTGACAACAGAACTCTAAGGTCTTTTGAGAAGCCCTCAAAGCTAAAAAGTAATGACAATACTAAAAATCCATACAAATATGTTGAACATGTTGACAATAGGTTGAATTATTACCACATCCAGAGAGTTGTGAAATGTGAGCTCTATGTGTTGACTCTTAAGGGAGCTTCTCATCCCTTCTTGGAAAATAGCCACTCTATAGGCATAGGTGAGTCCCCATTACATCGACCTCAAAACAAATTCAAACTTGGGGGCATGGAAAGGGTCTCAACCATTGGTCGAATATGGTTCACAGAAATGTCCAACAAAACCTTTGGGAGAAACCTCAGATATTATAAAATTTTCAAAGAAATAGCTAAAACCATTGGTAAGTTAACAAAATGAGAAAAATCCATGAAGAAATAATCATGGAATTCATTTACAACAACTATTACACCGCTTGCGGGACAGGACAATCCAAAAATAAATGTCACAGTACTATCATGTTCGGCGTTGGACATATACCAAGACCCAACCTTTCGGAGTCTTGCTCGGGCATCTAATGTCTTAAAATGATCCTTCCTCGTGAGATACCCCATAAACATTCCTACTAATGGAACTCCTCCAGTTACAATCGGCGGCGAGTATATAACACTTTCTACCATAAGTCGATCCAGAGAATCTCAAACTTTCCCTTGAATTGGGACAAAAAGGTTTACCGCGTTCACACCGACATGTGACCTTGTATGCAAGATTATGCAAGTAGTTTGCCTAAAATCAACGACCACATGCAAGGGGAAACCCTAGGCGTCCTCTTCATTTGAAGCATCATTTTAGAGCCTTTCATCTTATCTCCAAATAAAATATTAATTAAGAAAAAACAATCATTATCATATAACAAGCTAAAATGAAAAGAGGAAGTCTCCCTTATTACCCATTGAAAATGACCTTCCCATCCTCCCTCAAAACTAATCCAGTAACAAACGTGTCTCTATGAGTCACTTCTTTTGTGTCCTTGGCTCCGCCCGTGAAGGAACAATGTTGTCAACATAGCCCATATCTACGAATAAGGCTACCAATTTCCTCGTCATATAGGTTTCTTCCTACGAAAAGTCATCCAATGTATAGACATAAGACTGAGCATCTACAAAAAAATGTCTTTGGTGCCATAACTTGGAGAATTTATATAAACATTGATAAGGCAACTCAAAATATATGTTGCAAAAGCTATCACAAGTCACCTAGGTAATGGGGATAACTAGATAGTTTTGATCCTTGAAGTAATTCAAGCTCTCTAAATAAACCTCAAATATCTTGGTATTATGCCTAAGGAAGATCAAACCCTGACCCTGGGTTGTATCACCAAAACTCCATTAGGCTTTAAATATATGAAAGAAGAGTGTTAAAGATGGCACAACTTTCTTGTATTTGCACCAATATGGAAAGACTTTGATATAAATCCAGTTCACCAGATATAGTTATGAACGAGTAATTATCAGATGGTTTAAAACATTTTCTTTAAATTCGTTGAAGGGGAGGTAGAAAATTATAAAAAAGAATCACTCATGAAAAGGAACAACACACTTATACCATCAAGTAAGGAGTTCTTAATGTTATTTTAATGATTACCAATTCAGTGTGTGACATGAATGCACCCCATTATCAAATAACCACATGTAGTCTTGGCTATGATAAAGTGATTCTATGAAGGAATTGTGAGTTCGTTGTTTTACACTCCCCTCGTATATACTTGATCATGTATATGACTACTCAAATCGATAGAAGCATTGTGCAATAGTGTGTAGGCCAATTTTATTATATATTTCTCTACCACTTCTCATGGATTTAAAGGTAGAATATCTCCAATTTCCTCGTGTTCCATATTTTTTTCCTATATTCTCAAGCTTGCTAGCAATGTTTTGCAGATGAATTATTGTCAACACCATTAAGGTTATTAAGTTCATCAAATCTTATTTCAAAGGCTATAAATTATGCTTGTAAATCAACCCAACTAAGATTTATTTGATCACCAAACTTGACTTCCACTAGATTATAGTCAACATCTAGACCATTCAAAGTTTGGGTCATCATGTTAGAGTTTAAAATAGGTGACCCTGTAAGTTTCAGCTTGTACATAAGAGTCCTCATCTTCGTTAGATATTGCTCCATTTTAATATCTACTTTAATAGTGTTGTCAAATTCTTATTTTAGGTAACTTTTTGTTGACTTTGTATGTGCTTCTGCAAGATTTTGAACTTCATCCCGGATTTCCTTTGATGATTCACATTGTTGTCATGTAATTTATTATCCATCATAGGAATGCTTAATCTCAAACAATTCAATCCTTATATTCAAGGTTAGTTTTATTTGTTGTTTCATATAATGTGATGAACTGATTTGATCACTCTCCCCCCCCCCCCAACATATAGACATGAATTTTTAAGCCTATAATTATCGAAGGACTAATGACTTCCATAGATGCTAGTTGTCTATGTTCAACTTGACATAAATTATTATGGAAATGTGTTCGTGACAGATGTCATAATTGTTTTGAAAGGATAATTCAAGCTTAATGCTCCGATGCCAAATTATAAATGGTGAATAATTTGATGGGTATTCCATTTCACTAACAACATTTAAATATAAAACATGAAATTCATACATTCTCTTATAATTGTGTCATAATTGTTGTGAAAAACACATAATGCAAGTGTTGTATCCGAGTACTGCATTTTTGTAATCGGGATACCACAACATTGAAAATTGTCTTTTAGAACAATTGAAATCGGGTACTGTATTTTGGCATTTGGGTACCGCTGTATTGAGAATTTATTTTAGAATACGTGTACCTGGGTAACAGAAAATTGTATCCGGGTTAAAGGCAACATATTTTAGTATTTTTTTCTTCTATTAGATGCTTGCATCCCAATTAATTGTATTATTGTATATATACCTTTGAGGTATCATTGTAATGAGAATGTTGAATGCATGTTTTCACCCTCAATTATACTCTCTCTCTCTCTCTCTCTCTCTCTCTCTCTCTCTCTCTCTCTCTCTATATATATATATATATATATATATATATATATATATATATATATATATATATATATATATATATATATATATATATATATATCCACACTCAATTATCTGATTTTCACCAACCTTGTGTTTCCAAGTTCTAACATTTTACATCAAGATCCCGGTTCAATCCACTAAACACCTAGTGTGAAACATGGATTTTATATCCAATGAAAGAATCTGTATAAACTTACCCATCCCTGATGAAAAAAATTATGACAAATGGTGGAAAAAAATGAAGGTTTTATTTGGCTACCAAGATGTTCTTGATGTGATCAAGAACGGTGTGAATTCTCTTGGAGAATGTGCAACTGATGCACAGTGAGCATAACATAAGGGAGAAAAGAAGAAAGATTTCAAGGCGTTGTTTTTAATCCATAAATGTGTTTATGTGAATAACTTCGAGAAAGTTAGGGATTTCAAAACATCGAAGCAAGCAGGGGAAATCTTAGAGAAGGCATACACAAGGGCTTACAAGGAAACTGTTGTGAGGTTACAAACTCTTAAACGTCAACTTGAGTTGATTCAAATGGAGGATAAGGATATCATCAATGATTTCACAATGAGAATTACTCGGTTGGTGAACCAAGTAAAAGCATATGAAGAAACTACCAAAAATCAGTGTGTTGTTGTGAAAATATTGTGTTCTTTGACTGCAAGATTTGATGACATAGTCGTAGCAATTGAGGAATCGAATGATGTTGCAACGATGAGAAAAAAGGAGCTACAAAGATCTCTTAAGGAAAATAAGAAGAAAACGGAGGAAAGAAATGTTGATAAAGCAAAGGTTTAGATCGCTTTACAAATCTGTTTCAATTAGAGAGATAAGAAGGCGAAGGGAAAGTGTCCCATGAGCAAAGGTAGAGGAAATTTTGAAAAATATGATGGAAAAAAGTCTCAAAGTTCTAAGAATTCAACATTTTAAAAGGGTAAAAACAGTGGTAGTAGGGCTTCTAGATCAAAAAACTCTAGAGGAAGCAATCTAAGAGGTAGATGTGGAAGAAGAATGGTTGACAAGAGTAGCGTGTAGTGCTTTAATGGTCAAAAGCTTGGCCATTTTTCAAGAGAGTACAATTCCAACAAGAAAGAACCTCAAGAAGATGAAGTTAGAGTTTCAAGGCTAGATTTTGACGATGTGAAAAAACTCTTGGTCATGATCACTGACAGGGAATGCAACAGTAGCAGGCTGCGGGATAACAACAATAGTTTGAAAAACACTGCATAACCATGTTGTAACCGGTTATATAAATGTAGTAACTGGTTAGATGCTGAAGAAAACACAATTATGACTTTGAAAGAAGCAGTGTAGTGAATCAATCAATGGTATTTGGACTCTGGATGTTTAACGCATATGATGGGGATGAAATATTGGTTTGTTACAATCAATTGTGCATGAAGAACAAAGTGAAGTTCACGAATGATACCACTCTAGCAACGGAAGATATCGATGATGTATCTATCAAGAGAAGGGATAATGGACATTCTTTGATAAATGATTTGTTTTATATTCCTAAAATCAAGTGTAACCTTCTAAGTATTGGTCAATTGCTTGAGAAGGGTTACAAGATTCATATGGAGATTAAGGTGCTACACGTTATGGTTGCAAACACGGTTTTGGTCCTAAAGGCTCCTATGGCTCCCAATAGAAGTTTTAATGTTGAGTTGAAGGTTATAGGGCATATATGTCTTGCTATAACTTCTAGTCGAGAAGAGTGGATACGGGACTATAGGGCTTGGGCATCTCAATTTCCGAGATTTCAATCCTTTGCAAAGGAACAAAATGGTGACAGGGCTGTCATTGATCAACATATCGGCTGAAATTTATGAAGAATGTGTGCAAGAGAAGCAATATAAGGGAAAATTCAGCAATGATATGGGTTGTAGAGCCAACCACCACCTTGAGGTGGTGTATTCATATGTGTGTTGACCGATGCAAGTTGATTAGATTGGTGGAAATAGATATTTTGTCACATTCATAGATGATCATAATATAAAGCTATGGACATACCTAATCAATAGAAAGGATGAGGTATTCTAAGTGTTTAAGAAGTTTAAGTCCATGGTTGAGAGGCAAAGCGGTCACAAACTTAAAGTTCTCAAAATGGACGGTGGAGGCGAATATGTCTCGAATACTTTGGGAGGTTTTGTAATCAATAGAGCATATTACTTGAGGAAGTACCACCCTATACACCGCATCTAAACAGTGTTACCTAAAGGAAGAATCGTTGGATTATGAACATGCTGAGAAGCATGTTAAAAAGGAAGAACTTTCTGAAGGAGTTATGGGGAGAAGCGGTGTCCACGACTTTATATTTGTTGAATATGTATCCAACAAATAAGCTTGACAAGATAACACCAAAGGAAACATAGTCTGGATTTAAATCGGATTTGAATCACTTGAGAGTGTTTGGTTCGGTAACATATCGACATCCATCGTGACAACTTAGAAAGAGGTTGTATTATAAGGGAGAATTGATGATACTTGTAGGATATCACTTTACCGGTGGTTACAAGTTGTATTATGGAGTGAATAAAAGAACCGTGATCAACCGAGATGTCATTTTTGATAAAATCAAGAAGTTGCAGTAGACTATACCTAGTTATCAGAAATTTGTACATAGTTACAACAATTAGAAAATAGTCTATTAAGTGCTTGATAATGCAGAAGCAGCCGTCGTTGAAGCCCAAATTAAAGAGAATGTGAGAAGATCAACAAGGAAAAAAGGTTTGCCTCCAAGACTCCAAGACTGTGAGCATCTCCAAGATAATAAGATCAATGATATATTGTGACTTTTTCCATTTAGTACTTATGGACGAATTTGAACCCGTTTAAATGGAGAAGGCCTTAAGTGATCAAAAATAGAGTTGTGATATGAAGGAGGAGCTGGAATCGATTGAGTTTCAAAATCCGAGAATGGAGCATTATAATATTGTCATTACTCCGGATGAACCGAGGATGCAGTTGTAGAAGAATGAGGATGAGTATAGGATGTTGATTGGATCCTTGCATTACTTGTGTAATATGCAACCAAATTTAGTGTTTAATGTGGGTGTTGTGAGTATATTCATGGAGAGACCGAATGTGTCTTACTTCGACGCAGCTAAGAGGATTCTAAGATAAGTCAAAAGATCTATTGGCTACAAAATTCTTTTTGTCACAATAGAATTCAAAGAGGATTCTAAGATATGTCAAATCATAATTATGTTTGGTGAAACACTAATTTCATGGTGTTCAAAGAAGGAATTAGTAGTAACACTCTCTTTTAGTGAGGTCGAGTATATTAACGCTACATTGTGTGTGTGCCAAGTCATGTGGTTGATGAATCTGTTGATGAAATTGGGCAGCAAAGAGGGTGACATTATAACACTCATGGTTTATAACGTTAACACTATAAACCTTAATGAGAATACTATTGCATATGGGAGAAGAAAGCATATTGAGACGAGGTTTCACTATTTTAGAGAACTTGTTAGTGAAGGATAGTTGAGATTGGAATATTGTAGAAGTGAAGACCAAGTGGCTGATTTTCTAACCAAAGGAGTCATAATTGAAGTGTTCAAGATATTGAAAAAGAAAATAAGAATGAGAGACTTATAGCACTTGAATTAAGGTTGTGTGTTGTAAAAATTACATAATTCAAGCGATGTACCAGGGTACTGTGTTTTAGTAACCAGGTTACAAATGCATTGAAAATTGTCTTTTAGAAAAACTGTAATCGGGTACTATGTTATAGAATATTTATACCCAGAATAGAGGTAGACAATTGCAATCTTTCCAGTTTTTTCTGTTAGTTGTTTGTATCCCAATTAATTGTACTTCTGTATATATACCTTTGAGGTATCCTTGTAATGAGAATGATGAATTCATATTTTTAATCTCCCTCTCTAACACAGACACACACATGCACATACACACACACAACACACAACACACACACACACACGCACGCACGTACGCGGGCACATACACCCCCCCCCCCCCACACGCACACACACACAACAAATTTATTGTCACGATGTTTCTTAATTCCTATGATATATATATATATATATATATATATATATATATATATATATATATATATATATATATATATATATATATATATATATATATATATATATATATATATATATATATATAAACAAAAACATATATTAACACATAGTTGCAAAAAATACTTATTTTTTCTTTTGTATATTTTCACTTGTGTATATCAGTGTCTATTATTCAATTGTTAGATATACAATTAAATAAAAAGTTATAAATTGTACATAAATATAAAATATTATCATTTATGTTTTATCATTAAAATTATATTTAAGGTTAATATTTTTTTAAAATTTATACAATTCATTCAAAATCATATTTCACAATAATTATTTATTTGCACTACTATAAAATATACTTATGCTAACATGTTATTATCTAGGTTAATCAGTTAATCGAGGGCGGCGGCATTTTTTTACGGACATATCACTACGATTAATAATAAAAATGGTAGAGATATGTTAAGGCGTACAAGTTTTGAATCGCAACTCCATCATTTTTTTCGTTTTCTATACAATAAAGGGTATGTCCATTAATTTATATATTTATATAAAAAATAAAAATAATTTCACCACGGGTTTATTTGTCAATCATGGTTATATGTCACATAAAATTAATATGCTTCACTATGGTTGATATTTTCAATTGTGGTGAAATGTTTTTCTTTAAAATTAAAACATATCTGATTTAGGTTATTTTCTTTAGAACATAAGTGCCCTAGCAAAGAATAGGTGAAAGCGATAGCGAAACATACTTCTAAACTTTATCATCTTACAATGCGAAAGTGAGCGCACACGAAGGAAGTTTCTTGGTCACAATCTCTTCTTCAATTTACAATACATTCTCTATTTCATCACCTTTATCACCATTCATGTTGAGTTTTAGGTTTTGGTATTTTTAAATATTATAATGTTGTGAATAAAAATCGTTAACAAAACCATACCCTATGTAGTTTGTATATGAACCTCTTGTATATTGTGTGAATGTATATTGTATATATGTGAGAGTGTTGTTGTATATATGTATATGCATCAAATAACCATATTAGTATGTTGTGTGTAGCATTAGTGTGTCATTCATATATGTGTTGTTGTGATTAAATGATATTGAGAATGTTTTTATGTTGTTGGGAATATTATATATTATTTTGATTGAGTGATATGAAGATGAATATTGTTTTATAACTTATTGTGTTGTTGTATTATTAAATGATTCTACAAATTTTTGATATAAATTTCATAATTTATTATGAATTGTGTATCTGCAGAAATATAAAAAAAATCAAAGAAAGAAATATTCCATCATCTATGCTGTGATGGAATTTGTCAAAATTATACAAAATGGAAGTGGCACGATTAAGTGGATAAAAATTAAAATGTGAGGTCACAAAGACATGAAATTAATGAAGATATGGATGATCGATTAGAAGATATTATCTATGATATTGGAGAATCTTCTTTCAGAAAAGCCCATATTTATTATACTTTGTGTAGTGGTAAGGATACGCCTTTATATAATGGGCGCACAAGTTTTACATGATAGTCTGTGATGTTAAAATTGTTTAATCTAAAGGAAAAAGGTGGGTGAATGGATAAACGTTTCACGAAATTTCTTGATTTATTGAAACAAATGTTACCAGAAGATAATAATTTTCCGAATCGCAGTTATGAGACCAAGAAGATATTGTTTCTAATGGAAAGAGTATGAAATTTTGGATCAATGTCTGAAGTGTGGTAAGTCACGCTATAAGGTGAAGGACAAAAATGGTGATGACTATGACGATGTTAGCAAGAAGCGTCCTCTTGCTAAAGTGTTAAGGTACTTTCCAATAATTCCAAGGTTCAAGAGACATTTTTCTAATGAGAATGACACAGAATATTAGATGGCATGCAGATGAAAGAAAATGTGACGATAACATTTGCCATGTAGATGATTATTTGCAATGGAAGAAAATTGATTCGTTGTTTCTATATTTTGGCCTTGAACCAAGAAACCTTAGGCTTGGGATTGCCACAGATGGAATGAACCCCTTTGGTAATCTGAGTACTAACCATACTGTGTGGCATGTTCTTCTCATGATTTATAATCTATCTCCTTGATTGTGCATGAACCGTAAGTATATCATGTTATCTATGATGATTTCTGAAACAAAACAACATGAGAATAACATAGATGTTTATCTAAGTCTATTAATTGAAGATTTAAGAATTTTGTGGGAGGAAGGCATTGACGTTGATAATATGTATGCAGGTGAAAAATTTAAGAAGCGTGCCATGTTTATTTACATAATCGACGATTTTCCTGCATATGGTAATTTGACTGGATACAATGTCAAAGGACATAAAGTGTGTCATATATGTGAATAGAGTACTTATTTTCACCAACTTTAGTTTGAAAAAAAGACCGTTTACATTGGGTAGCGGAAATTTCTAAAACCAATCATCTTTATCGTAAATTGCAAAAGGATTTTAACGGAGAGCACGAGTTTGAAATTGCTCCTAAACATGTAACCATGAATGAAGTTTATGAATGACAAGAACACCTTACTATTGTATTTGAAAAGAATTAAAAAGGGCCCTTTGTGAGAAATATTTGGAAAAAGAGATCGATGTTCTTTGATTTTCTATATTGGTCTAGCCTCGATATAAGATATTGTCTTGAAGTGATGTATGTGGAGAAAAATGTGTGTGAAAGTTCGATTAGAGCACTTATAAACATTTCTGACATGAATAAAGATAGTAATAATTACCGTCCAGATATGGTGGAGATGGGTATACGGCAATAGTTGCCTCCATAAGAAAGAGGGAAAATAACTTATTTGTCTTTGGCATGTCACACTCTATCTAAAAAGGAAAAGAAAAGTTTATGCGGGTGTTTGTATCAATGAAAGATCTCAAATTAATTGGATTTAAATCTCATGATTGTCATGTCTCGATGCAACAACTTCAACCAGTGGCTATCTGTGGCATCCTACCAAAAAATGTGAGAGTAACTATAATATTGTGTAAATTAGAGATGTATTTCCCTCCATCATTTTTCGACAATACGGTTCACTTAATTGTTTATCTAGTCAAAAAAATCAGATGTTGTGGTCTAGTTTATTTAAGGTGGATGTATCCAATAGAGCCATACATGAAGATCTTTAAAGGATATACGCATAATCATCATCGAACGAAAGCTTTGATTGTTGAAAGGTACATCATAGAAGAACCTGTTGAGTTCTTTTCAAACTATTTGTCGGAAGCAAAGTCTATAGAAATTTCAAAGTCTCATCATGTTGATAGATATGGAGGTAGAGGTGGTAAAGGCTTAAATGTTATTTCAATGCATCTAGATATATTTCTTCAAACACATTTATATATATTGAATAATGTTGACGAAGTTGAACCTTACTTATCTACTCACAAAAGATTTATCAAGGAAAAATATCCCCGAATGAGTGAAAAATGATTGTTGAAAGAGCATAACAAGAATTTCATAAGTTGGTTTGATGAAAAGATTTTTAATGATGATAGTGCATATGAGACAATTAAAAGGATGTCACACTTGCCAAATATTAATGTAGTAACTTGGATTGCATACAACATTACTAATTTATCATTTTATATAAAATCAAAATATGATCATAGTATAATGAAAAATAATGGGGTTAGGGTTGAGGTTGAATCCATGTATTTCGTTAGTTCGAAAGATAAGAATCATATATTGGCATCTATAACGTACTTTGGGGCCATTGAGGAGATTTGAGAGTTTGATTATGTTTTATTCAAAGTGCATTTATTTAAATGCAAGTGGGTTGACAATAACATTAGTGTACAAACTGATGAGTTAAGATTCAAATGAGTTGACCTTGACAAAATAACTTATATGACTAAACTATTCATCATGGCTACCCAAGGCAAACAAGTGTTTTATGTGACTGACCCTTATGACAAAGGAGAGTCAATTATTCTCCAAGGAAAACACATTCCTCATAGTGATGAAAATCATGATATAAGTTTTGATATTCATTTGATTCCTACTTACGCAACACAAGTGCCTACTTCATATTAAGAAATTGATATAGATGATGTGCATGCTATTCGTAATGATCATGAATAAGACACATGAAAAAATTAACAAGTAAATATTTTGTATTGTTTATTCATCATTTATTGTATGCTATAACTTCTAAGGTTATTTACTAACAAGTATTATTATTTGAAATTATAGGTGTTTAAAGTTAATACTCTAAGAGACAAAACACACTCCCTTCGTTGTAGATATTATTTGATGTAATAATATGTAAATTGTATGTTATTTTATACAATATTGGTGTTGATATAATATATAATTTTTTATTCTTAATGTAATTTTTGGTTTTGATGTAATACAGTTCTTGAGTCATTTTATTTGTCAATTATAGGTATAGTTCACAAATAGTGTGCGTTGCTGTTCCAGAAAAATACAGGTTAAAAAATTGAGAATTTCGTAAAATAAAAGAAATTATATTAAAAAATAAATAAATCATTTTACTAAGGTTGATTATTTTAACTGTCATATCCAAATTAAAGAACCTTCAAAATAGCGTTGATGTCTATCAAATTCAAAACTTTAAATGATTTCACTCTCGTTGTTTATTTTGACAGATTATTACCACTTAGAATAGACCGTCACTTCCTAAGATGTTACTAAGAAAAATTATATATTAGTTTAATTAATAATTCAGAAAAATTATTAGTTAATAATTCAGAAAAATTATTAAATTGGCACAACTTTTAATCAACTTTAGATATAAATTTCTTAGTATGATGTTACTAAGAATGTGACAGACACAATGTTTGATTCTGACATATAACTTTCTTAATCAACTTTCAGGATAATATATAATCGATCTCAAGGAAAGAGGTTGTATTTGTCAACACATCAATTTCCACTATCAAGAATCTCTTAATCCAATTGAAATTTTTTATGTTATCGTGATTGCTATCCAATAATAATTTATTAATTTAATTAAAGATTAACCTAAACCTCAACGATTAAATAATTTTTTTATTTTGCAATTTGTGAATACAAAACAAATAAAACAATTTATTAATGACTCATTTTTCTATAGCAAATTTTTTATAAATAATATTTAGCCGCCTAATCCTTGCATCCATACTATATAGCTTTAATATCTTATGGTCAATAAAATTATTACTAATATTTTAAACTTTAAAAAAAAATAAAAATAACATAAGAACGCACACTTATATATATGCTTTATTTAATTCCAAAATAGATTTTATTTTATTTTTCTATAATGTATCGGAATAAATAAGGGTTAGGAGTAGGGATCTCCCACCAATAAACTTAATTTTAGTTAAATGGAGACGGAAGTTTCAGGTATGTGGTTTCATATTCATGTGAATATATATATATATATATATATATATATATATATATATATATATATATATATATATATATATATATATATATATATATATATATATATATATATATATATATATATATATATTATTTCAGTTTTTTTTTCTCTTAGGAAAAGAATTAGTTTATAGATGATAATTTAGAAAAGTTTTGGAAAGATACTTGGGATGAATCGATTTTTCTTAAGAATAAATTTTTCGACCTTTACTCAATTTTCACTCGGCATGTTGGGTTGGTGGAAGAAATTGGTCGAATGAAAATGGAAATTTTGTTTGGGATCTGAGATGGAGGAGAACCTTTACTATGTGTGCGTGTTACATGTAGTTGAGAATCTTCTCTATATGCTTCAAAGTTCTACCCTCTCTTAGGATATGGATAGTTAGAAGTAAAATCATACAAGAGATGGTGTATTATTTGTTACCTCTTCTTACCATGCTCACTTGCACCTTCGTATCCATTTTTTATCCTCTGATCTAGTTGAGAACTCGACCATCACCCTAATATGAGTTAGCTGAGCCACTTATAAGGTGGTGGTATTTTTTTAACAGCTTCATAAAGAGAAACACCCTTTTAGACACAACTTGTTCAGATGAGGATGATTGTGGATGAGATATCTTGTGACTATGGAGTTTGGTGTTGGTGCAAAGGTAGAATGAATGATGAATGGAAATATTCTATTAAGAGAATGACGGCTACAAAACATGATAAAAGTTACAATGATTGTCACCCTATTTATAAGCTAAAACTAGGGTTACTAGAATAGGATAAAATACTAAAATACCCTCTAACAAACTTAGGGGCTAAGAAAATAGTACAACTAATAAATATGAATTACTTCTAATACCATCCCTTAATTCATATTCCATCAAAACTTGTAACACCAATTCCATCCCTTAATCTGAGAAATTGATCAGTCTTGATAGCTTTCGTCAGAACATCTGCCAACTGTTTCTGAGTGCTGCAGTGTACAACTTCTAACACTCCCCTCTGAACTTGATGTCTCAGAAAATGATACTTGGTCTCAATGTGCTTGCTTCTCCCATGCAACACTGGGTTTCTGGCAAGATTGATTGCAGACTTGTTGTCAATCATCAGCTTCAGAGGTTTGTTTATTTTAATCTTCAGATCCTGCAGTAAATTCAGAATCCACACAGCTTGGCATGCAGTAACAGCACCTGCAATGTATTCAGCTTCACAAGTTGACAACGCCACAACAGGTTGCTTCTTGGAACACCAAGAAATGGGACCTCCCAGAAATTTGAATAAGTACCCAGACGTACTTCTTCTGTCAACTCTGTCTCCACACCAATCAGAATCTGAATAACTCAGAAGTTCTAACTCATCCTTTCTTCCAGAAGGAAATAATACTCCATACTTCAGAGTTCCCTTGATATACCTTAGAATCCTGACAGCAGCTTGGTAATGGGACCACTTAGGTTTACTCATGAACCTACTAACCATCCCAACTGAATAGCAAATATCAGGTCTGGTATTGCACAAATACCTCAGAGAACCAACCAACTGTTTGAAGGTTGTAGCGTCCACATCCTTTCCATCAGAGTCAGAATCCAGTTTCTGATTTGTATCAGAAGGTGTGACAGCAATCTTACAATTCTTCAGATCAAATCTCTTCAGAAGTTCTAATTCATACTTGAGCTGATGCAAAATAATACCTTTCTCAGAGTATCTGAATTCCATCCCTAGAAAGTATGTCATTTTGCCTAGATCAGTCATCTCGAATTCATTCATCAGAACTTTCTTGAACTTGGCTATCTCCTGTTCAGAACTTCCAGTCAGCAGTATATCATCAACATATAAACATACCAGAGTCATATTTCCTTCAGAAGTATGCTGAACATAGACACCATACTCCATCTCACATTTCTGAAAACCTTGCTTCTTGAAAAATGAATCAATCTTCTGATTCCAAGCTCTGGGCGCTTGTTTCAATCCATATAGAGCTTTGTATAATCTGTACACCATCCCTTCCTGATTCTTTTTCACAAATCCAGGAGGTTGTGACACGTAAACTTCTTCTTCTAATGGACCGTTCAGAAATGCAGATTTTACATCTAAATGCATCAGAGGCCAATTCCTGTTAGCAGCTATTGCAATCACCATTCTGATTGTTTCATGTCTTGCTACAGGTGCAAACACTTCAGAGTAATCCAGCCCAGGTTTCTGTAGAAATCCTCTGGCTACCAACCTTGCTTTATGTTTGCCAATTGAACCATCTGGCTTTAACTTCTGCTTGAAAACCCATCTGACGCTGATGGCTTTCTTGTCTTTTGGAAGTTCTGTCAGCTTCCAAGTCTTGTTTCTCTCTATAGCATCAAGTTCTTCTTTCATGGCCTTCAGCCAGAGCTTCTGCTTAAGAGCCTCTTCTGTACTTATGGGTTCAGAGTCTACTAACATGGCACACTGAATAACTTCTCCTTCAGAGTCTACTTCAGTGTCTTGCAGCATGTCAAATTCTGCATATCTTCTGGGGATGTTTCTGATTCTTTGTGGTCTCTGAACTTGTTCAGAGTCTTGAGCTTCAGAGTTTCTAGCTTCAGATGGTTGACTTCCTCCAGAGCTTTGATCATCTTCAGGGTCTGGCATATTTCCAGAGTCTGAATTGCCACCAGAATCTGGATTACCATCAGAGTCTGGGTCATCAGAGTCTGGGTCATCAGAGTCACCTTCATCTTCTGAGTCTTCTCCAGAGTCAGAATCACTATCAGAATCAGAATCAACGTCAGAGTTTACTCCAACTTCAGAAATTCTTAACTCTGACCTTTCTTCAGAAGTTCTAACATCAAAATCAGATTGAGACTTATCCCAATTCCAAAATTCTGATTCCTTCACAATCACATCTCTGCTGAATTCAATTTTGTTGGTTTCTGGACAATAGAGCTTGTATGCACCTGTACTGTGGTACCCTATCAGAATCATCACTTTGCTTCTATCATCCAGCTTCTGTCTTCTGACTTCTGAAACATGTTTATAGCAAACAGAACCAAACACCTTCAGATGACTAACACTTTGCTTATCTCCAGTCCACTTCTGTATTGGAACTATTTCCTTCAACTTCTTCGTAGGACATCGGTTGAGTACATACGTTGCAGTGGCAACAGCTTCTCCCCAGAGCTTCTGAGGAAGTTTCTTCTCCTTTAGCATGCTTCTCACCATATCAAGCAAAGTGCGATTTCTTCTTTCAGCAAGACCATTGTGTTGAGGGGTATAAGGAGCAGTAACCTCATGCTCAATTCCATTCTCCTCACAGAACTTCTGGAACTCTTTGGAGTTATACTCACCTCCACCGTCAGTTCTAAGAATCTTCAACTTCTGACCACTCTGATTCTCAGCCTTCATTCTGAACTTCTTGAATTCATCAAACACCTCGTGTTTAAACTTAATAAGGGATACCCATGTCATTCTTGTGAATTCATCAACAAATAACACAAAGTATTTATTCCCTCCAATCGATGCTACTGGAAATGGACCACACACATCAGAATGTACAACTCCTAAGGCATGTTTTGCTCTTGGAGCAGTTTCTGACGCAAATGGCAATCGTGGTTGTTTTCCTTCCATGCAAACTTTGCATGACTTTTCAGGCTTCTTAATTGAAGGAATTCCATGTACCAACTTCTTTGAATTCAGATGTTTTAAGCTTCTGAAATTCAAATGACCAAATCTTCTGTGCCACAACTCACTCTCCTTCTCAGCACTTGTTGCACTAAGACATTCTGAGTCTGCAGTTCTGACATTCACCTTGAATGTTCTATTCCTTCCCTGTTCTGACTCCATAATCAATTTCTGATTGCAGTCATACAGCTTCAGAAGATTGTCCTTCATGGTAACTGAAAAACCTTTCTCAATTAATTGTCCCACACTCATCAGATTGCTTTTGATGCCAGGTACATACCACACGTTCTGAATCAATGCTGTTTTCCCATTGTTCAGAATCACTCTGACATTTCCCATACCTTCTGCATTAAGATATTTGTCATCAGCACATCTGATCTTTGTCCTCTTTTCAGAGTCAAAGTCAACCAGCCATTTCTTATTTCCAGTAAGATGATTTGAACAGCCAGTGTCCATATACCACCAGTCTATCAGATCCATATCATCAGATTCAGAGGCCATCAATAGCACAGATTCGTCATCAGAACTTCTGGCTATATTTGCTTCTTCTGATTTTCTCTCCTTGTTTGACCAACAGTCTCTAGCAAAGTGACCAAACTTCTTACAACAGTAACATTGGATCTTCTTCTTGTCATACTTCTCTTTTCCCTTCTGAGCATTCTTTTGTCTATCAGAGGTTGAGCTTTCTGACTTCTGACCACCATCAGATCTTCTCCTGGCTTCTGACTGCTTCTGATACCTCCTATCAGAAGTTGCTTTCAGAGCCTGCTGCTCTACTTCCCTTTCAGAAGTTCTTTCAGTCAAACGCAACTCTTGCGCTTCTAGACTGCTCTGCAGCTCTTCAATTCTCATGGTGCTCAAATCTTTGGAATGTTCTATTGCTACCACAATGTAATCAAATTGAGAGGTAAGGGATCTCAATACCTTCTCCATGATTGTTTCTTCAGAAAGAGTTTCTCCACACGCTTTCATCTCATTAGTGATCAGAATCACTCTGGAGATGTATTCAGAAACTTTCTCATTATTCTTCATGTTGAGATTCTCATATTGCTTTCTCAAGGACTGAAGCTTCACCTTCTTCACTGATGCATCACCACCATAACATCTAACCAGTGTGTCCCACGCAGCCTTTGCTGTCGTTGAATCTGCAATCTTCTCAAACACATTTACATCAACACATTGATGAATGAAGAACAATGCTTTCTGATCCTTCTTCCTTACTTCCTTCTGCGCGTTTTTCTGTTCATCCGTCGCATCTGCTGCTACCGGAACATAACCATCAGTGACAAGATCTAGAACATCTTGAGCACCGAACAGTACACGCATTTGGATCATCCAACGATTCCAGTTTTTACCGTCAAATACTGGAAGTTTGGTGTTCATGTTGCCGTTTCCGTTCATCTTTCTACCTTGCACAGTACACTCAGATTTCTCACAGTGTTTCCCAACCCACATAATTAAAATTCTGATCAGATTTTGTTCAAGATTCAACACGAATCTAAGAATCAAAATCAAACACACAAGACCTCACGTTCACTCGTGTTTCCCGTGTTTCCCTAATGAATCCGAACCGGAGCTCTAGATACCAATTGTTGGTGCAAAGGTAGAATGAATGATGAATGAAAATATTCTATTAAGAGAATGACGGTTACAAAACATGATAAAAGTTACAATGATTGTCACCCTATTTATAAGCTAAAACTAGGGTTACTAGAATAGGATAAAATACTAAAATACCCTCTAACAAACTTAAGGGCTAAGAAAATAGTACAGCTAATAAATATGAATTACTTCTAATATTTGGTTGAGTCAGATTCTCATCTCTGTCACTTGTGAGTTAGTTTTGTGTGTCTAGTATATGATCTTTAATTAGTTAGGTGAGTTAGTTTTGTGTGTCTAGTATATGATCTTTAATTAGTTAGGTTGGCAGGTGGCTATTCCTAAACCATCATAAACTCCTATTTGAGTATTTTCTCTCTTTAGATGGCAGGCTAAGTCAATGGGTGGTTTTTCTATGATTTGACATGTTGTCTAGTCTATTTAGGTTGTTCGTAAAGATGATATCTTTAATGGTGTCTCAATGATTGTGAATAAAGTGGAGGAAAAATATATATTTTTTTCAAAAATGATTTCTAGGTAGAGTAGAATTGGATTCATGTACTTTCTCTAATTACCTTCAGAATCTTATCATCAGCATAAATCAATAGCATATCGAGTGTTTGTCTTGATTATGAAATTTATTGTGGTTTTTGATTTTTTATCTCTCTTGGTGTTCCCTGATTTTTTTATTGTGGTTATAAAACTTGAATCCTATGAGTAAGGTTTCTCGTTGCTAAGATATTTTTGTTTGTTAGATTCATATGTTTTTTAACTGTTACGGTGTTTTTCTCTTTAGTGGTTTTTCTTTTCTTCTATCTTTTGTTTTTCTTTGAGGTGATCCGTTTAGTACTCTTTGTGTCTCGGTGTTTTTCACCTCTTTATAAATATATTATTTTTTTATTAAAAAAACAAATTATTATATTATTGAAGTAAATTAAAAATAAAATGAAACGAAAGAAATGAGTTGTGTATATTACCTGTATCTTGCAGGCTTTTGTGGCCAAAACTCCATGAACTCACCAGAT
Source organism: Lathyrus oleraceus (assembly GCF_024323335.1). Lineage (NCBI taxonomy): Eukaryota > Viridiplantae > Streptophyta > Magnoliopsida > Fabales > Fabaceae > Lathyrus > Lathyrus oleraceus. The sequence goes on from NC_066581.1 coordinate 529,056,189, forward strand.
GGTGGACAAAAATGTCTTAATGTATCCCTCCAATATTGAACACAATCCTTGTTTTTAATTTCACGACTTGTATAGAGCATGCAACTTCCATTAGGGTCCCTTGAACTTTCACTTATCTTTTCTACTTCAGACATGCCATGAAATTTCTTGAAAATATCCATTGTATCATCCATCAACTCCTTGGAAACTCCGTGGTTGATAACCTGGAAAAATCCATACTCCTCGGAAGCTCTCAAAACTTGCATTAATATTTCAGCATGATCATGTTCCTCAAGATCTATCACCGGAATCGCCTTGCCGGAGATGACAGAAGCTGTGCCAGGTCTACTTTCCGGCGGTTGAACATAAGATGAAGGCACTGAGGAATGAAGATGAAACCAGCTTGAGACAAGCATGTTATCCATGTTCTATAATGCCTTGGTTCCTTGAATTCGAGAGTTTAAATGTGTTTTATATGTTTGTATCGTTTAAAGTCACAAAGTTTACCTTTATATATATTCCATTATGTCATGAAACATTAAAATTTAGTCTTATCAATGAACATTAGAATAAAAAATTTAAAGGCATTACCTACTACTATATAATAAGGTAGATATGGTGTAAGTTTAGAATAACTTTTTGTTGAGTGTGTAACAAGTTTTACAATATTATTACAATACACTTGCACAATTGACTTATGAAGTCTACTAAAATAAACATTGCCAACTCACCCATCATCATCAACTTAAATGAATTAATAAATCTAAAATTATCTTGATTTTATATATTAATGAAGGGGCAGTTTAGAGTGATTGAATTTTTTAGTTTAAGAAAATAAAAATGGCTTGATTTTTAGAACAATAGGTTTATGAGTTTGGGAGTTAATTGGTTCTTATCACTCTAATCCTCAATTTATCTTTAATTTTTATCTGTTTTTTTTGTTTAAGATGTTTGCTAAGATTTAGAAGAGGTTTGTGAGACTTTAGAGAAAATTTATTCAGGGGGGATTAAAATAGCCTCCAAAATTAATTATGGGTGTGCAAAAAGGGCTTCAATATCGGTTATATAAGTAAGATAGTGAAGAATATTATGAAAATTTGTTACTTTATCCTTCGATTTTGGAATAATCGAGGGTAATGTGTTCTTCACATCGACTCGATCTTTAGCTTTTACATTTTTATTATTTTCAGAACTGGATGGTGCGTTCCATATTACCTCTCGATTACTTGAGAAACTAAGGTAACAAATTAGCATTACTACCTCGGTTTAAAATAATAATCGAGGAAAAAACATTGGTATTTAATTTTTTTATTTTTTATTTTCTATATTTGGGTTTTAACCTGTATTACAGAACCATATTTTGGTCATTTCTAAAACAGAAACATTATTACATAACCATATTTTGGCCATTTCAAAAACAAATATTTTGTAAAATTTGCTCATTTCTCAAACAAAATCATTGTACCATAAATATTCATTGTTTACACCATTTGTAAAGTCAAAATGAAACATGTACACCTTATAATTTTATAAAAAGTTAAAACTAGAATGAAATAACCATTTCCAAATGATAAATCAACAAAAGCAATAACTAAAATGCAAAGTCTTGTAGACCGTCCAAAAGTTCTCTTATGTGATTTGTCACTTGTTTTTAAGCACCTATAATTTGAATCACATTTGAAACAAATTAAGATCATCAACAACTATAACAACATTAAATATTTAGTAAAAAGAATATAAGTTATATAAAAGGTTTGCTTACTAGGTTTCTCATATCCCCTCTTAATGATCACGATGAATAGCATGCACAACATTATCGAAATCATTTTCTTCTGATGAAAGACGTATAGGTGTTGTGAAAGAGGGGGTATCAAAATTAAAATCATGATTTTCATCACTATCAAAAACATATATTCCTTGAAGAACAATTGACCATCTTGTCTTAGAAGGATCAGTGACATAAAAAACTTATTTTTCTTGGGAGACCATGATTAATGGTTCGTTCATATAAATCACCTTTCGAAGATCAACCCGTGTGAATCCTAATTCATCGGTTTCTACGCCAGTGTTATTGTCAATCCAGTTTCAATTAAATAAAGGCACTTTAAAAGTAACATAAATTTTTTCATAATCTCCTTAATGACCACAAAGAACGCTCTAGATTCTAGTACAAGATTCTTATCTTTAGAACTAGAGAAGTACGTGGATTCAACTTCATCCATAACCCCACTATTTTCTACAGTACTACGATCATCCTTTTATTTTGTGTAAAATGAATATTTAGTAATGTCGTATCCACTTCAAGTTATTACATTAAACTTAGGCATATGTGGCATCCGTTTAATTGTCTCTAATGCACTACTCTCTTTAGAAACCCTTTTATTAAACCAAATTATGAAAGTTTTGTTATGATCTGTCAACAATGTTTTTCATTCATCCAGGGAAATTATCCTTGAAAACACTTTTGTGAATGGTCAAGTAAGGTTGAACTTCACTAAGGTTATTCAATATATGCAAATGTGCTTGAAGAAATACATCTCGGTCAAATATTTTAACATTTAAACTTTGAATACCTCTCCATCATATCTTCCATCATGACGAGACTTGGGAATCCTGTATAGTTTTCTTATGACAAATAGGTTGTACAAAACTCAATAGATTCTTCTGTGTTGTACAGTTCAACGATCGAAGGTTCTGGACGATGATGATTCTTTTTATACGCTTTAAATATATTCATGTATCACTCTATCAGATACATCCACGATAAATAAACTGGACCACAAAGTCTAATCTTCCTTACTAGATGAACAATTAAGTGAACTATAATGTCAAAATATGATGGAGGGAAAAATATCTCTAATTGACAAAAGATAATTGCAGCCTCATGTTCCAAATCATCTAAATTTTCAGGTTCAATGACTTTACTACATATAGCATTGAAGAATAAGAATAATGTGGTAATCGTTACCCTTATATTTTTTGATAGAATGCCATGAATAACCATTAGTTGAAGTTGTTGTACCAGTACATGACAATCATGATATTTTAAGCCAAATAATTTTAGATCATTCATTGAAATAAGTTTCTTCATATTTGATGAGTACCCTTGGGAAACTTTGATACACTGCAAAGAATCGTATTTTTTTCTTTTTTAGATAGAGTGTGACATGCAGGGGAAAGTATTATTTCCTATATCTTTTGGGGATAACTCTTGTCGTATACCCATCAACACCATATTTTCACGGGACTTCTTAGTATATCTTGTCTTGCCTTTAATATTTATAAGTGTTCCAATCAAACTATCACATACATTTTTCTCCACATGCATGACATCAAGACAATGTCTTACATCGAGGCTAGACCAATATGGAAGATCAAAGCTTACCGACCTCTTTTTCCCAAAAAAAAATCTCCACTAACCCTTTTTCGTTTCTTTCCAAATACAACATTAATGTGGTGTTGTCTTCTACAAACATCCTTCCCAGCTAAGGGCATTTGAACGATACCAAACTCTTGATTTCCATTAAAAGTCTTCCTCAATCTATAGTATGGATGATTAGGTCTTAGAAATTTCTTATTCTTAAGATAAAAAATATTTTTTCCATTTTTTAACTGGTGGAAGCATGTATTATCTTCACATATTGTACACGCTTTATGTCCCTTGACATTGTACCCGGACAAGTTATCGTATGCAAGAAAGTTATTGATTGTGCAAAACAACATGACACGCAGCTTAAAGTTATCACATATATACACATCATCAACATCAACGCTTTCCTCCCACAAAATTTTTAAATCTTATGATTTCCCTTAGTTATTTTGGACATAAAATCATCATTGATAACATCATATATTTGTGCTTCATGCACAACAATAGAGATAAATTATAAATTACGAGAATAATAAACCATGAAGTATGATTAGTACTCAAATTACCAAACAGGTTCATTCTGTCGGTGAAAAGTCCAAGCCTAAGCTTCCTTGGCCCAAGGGAAAAATATGGAAACAATTTATCAATTTTCTTCTATTGCAATGAATCAGCTACATGGAAAATATATCCATCACATAATTTTTCATATGTATTCCATCTTAAACCTGTCGGTTTTCTTCCATTTGCATTAGCAAACAGTCTCTTAAACCTTTGAAATATCGGTAGGCACCACATCACCTTGAAAGAAACACATTTTCTAGTTACACCATCATCGTCTTCAGAATCATTGTCATTCTTTTTATAGCGTGACTCCTCACACCTCGAGCACTCCTTCAAGTTTTCACACTCGTTCCTATTTAATATGTAATCATTACGACGTGCATGTATTTTGACATTGTCCAAACCCATTGGACACAGTATCTTCTTGGTCTCGTAACTAGGGTTCGACAACGTGTTACCTCCTGGAAGCATTTCTTGCAACAATTCAATCAGTTCAGTGAAACTATTATCCGTCCACCCACATCTTGCCTTGATATTAAATAGTCTTAACACAACTTACAATCTTGTAAAAATTTTGGATCTCGGATATAACGACTCTTCTATGTCACATTTCAAATTATCTACCACATGAGTTTTCTTAAAAGCATCTAATCCAATGACACGAATCATGTCTTCAAGGGTATCATTTTCAAATTCATCATTTTCAACTTTATGTGACACATGTAACTTTTTGTCACTTAACCATGCCATACCCATTCTAAGTAATTTTAAATAATTCCATCACAACCACAATGATTGAATACACCAAAACATCTCATTATCGTTAGGAAATTTTTTTCTTCGTGAATTCAAGAAATTGAATCAATTCATTCTCATACTATTTACTTAATCTATTGGCTCCCATCCAACTACAATCCATAATAACATACAACTTCTGAAATTAAAATAAAAATGAACATTCCAAAATAATACACCAATAACAATAAACTACAACAATTACAAATACCTTAAAAGCAACACTGTACATTATACCCTAGGTCTCAAACACCATGACAATAACAAAAACAAAAACAACAACAAAAACAACAACAACAAAAATAACAATAACAACAATAACAATAACAATGACAACAACAACAACAACAACAATAACAAAAATGGCAACAACAGCAATGACGACAACAACAACAACATTCACATGAGACAGTTCTACATACCCGGAACATGAAGATGGTGTTTTAGTTTGTTAGGTTGAGAAAATGGTGTTTCAGTTTGTTAGGTGAAGAGAATGGTGTTTCAGTTGAAGAAAAGTTCTAGGGCGTAAAAAGTGAATGAATAAAACACAACATCCTGGTGAAAGAGTAAAATAATAATTAGAGTTAACATCTCGGTAAGAAAAATAGAGGAAATCAACCAAGGTAAAACCGTATTTAATTTATTTAAATATAATATTAATCAACTTATAATGTCAGTTTTCTAAGAGAATCGAGGTATAAGATGATTTACAAAATAAAGGCGGAATTTTGGTCCTAAATAAAGCATAAATTTAAAGGAAATGGGAATAGAAACCCTAACCCTAATATATATATATATATATATATATATATATATATATATATATATATATATATATATATATATATATATATATATATATATATATATATATATATATATATATATATATATATATATATATATATATATATATATATATATATATATATATATATATATAACTTGGCTGTTTTCTAAAAAACTGAGGGAAAAGATGAAACTTTTTTAAAAAATGACGCGTTTCAGGTCATTTGACCTCATATTTTCTTTGGCTGAGGTGAAATCTTCGTCATGAATTGTATTATTTGTAGTGTGTGTGTATGGATATCATAAATACACGCTTAGTCAATTTGGGTAAATAGAGATGGAATATGCTCTTGTGTACAAGTCTTTGGCTCAATATTCTATTTGTGATGTATGGAATTAATTGTTATAATCAACTGTAAGTGATAATATTTGATTATCAATGGCCTATAAAAGGTAAACTACTTGTATCTATTCTTCATTTTATCTTGCATTTTTTCTTCTCCTTCTTGCTTTTAAATTGTTGTGTTTTTGAAAATTGTGTGAGCTCTACTTTTGGTCATCATCCATCATCATGACACCAAAGAAAGTCGGAACAGCAGCAAGCTCTTCCGCTCCAATGTATTTTTAAGAAGATTTCCCATCCTTTAAGCAAGAGAACAGATACAACAGGGAGTATGCCACCAGAGAGATCTTGCATTCCTACTTCATGGAGGTAAATGTCTTCTAAGATTGTCAGTTCTTTAAGATGTTTGAGGATAAAATCTAAAAACTTTCATCTGTGATGCACCAAGGGAGGTCTATCCAAATCTGGTAAGGATGTTTTTCTCTAACCTTGGATATGTCGTTGGGGTGATTTCATCTAAAGTTTTAAAACATCATATATCTCTATCTCTTGATTAGTTTGCTGAAATCAGAAACCCTTCTTGTTTTGATATGCTCTACAGGGAAATAGATCTAGGTGATTGTCGTACCCTAAATTTTTACCACCTCTTCTTTCGATTTTTCAGTTAACGCTAACATGTCTGGAGCATACCAATCAGATATTCAACCTTCGGACCCAAAAAGTCAAGGGGGCCGTTTTGACTTCCTAGTCCCTCTTAGGAGTTGATTTTAGTTTAGAGGTATTATTTAGACTTTTCAAAATAATATAATTTGTAGAATTATGCTAAAAAAGGGTTTATAACTATTAAAATAAATTGTTAGAAAAAATAAATAGGATTAGCAATTAGAATATTATATCTCATTAGATTATATTATTTAGAAGGTAATTAAATATAAACATTAATGAAAAAAATTTAAATATTACTTTTTTATTAAAATTATTATTTTATGCATAAAATCTCAAAAAATCATAAAAATCAAAAAATCAAAATCTTTTATCATTATTAGATTATTAGATTGTTTTCATTTTTTTCATTTTTTTTAATTCACAAAGTCATGAATTCATCTAGATTCATTATGTTGAGCTCTAAGAAATAAGTAGAATCAGGTTAAATAAAATCTTTCATAAATAGTTCAATTTCATTTGATTTTTTTAACCTAATTTTATCTATAAATAGAACTCATTTTTCTCATATTTTTCTCATCAACGATTTACAAATTATCTATCCAAAGTTGTTGTTCTTCACATTGAAGAACATCAACGACTAAAACCCTAAAACCTTAACCATCGTCAATATTTTCAAAATAAATGTGTGGATAAAGAAGAAGAGTTACGAAAAGGGGCGGGATCGAAAGCAAGAGGAATAAGAAATAAAAAAGAAGGATAAATATTTATTCACCGGGGCAATCTCTTCCCCGTAGGTTGGTTTATTCTCACTGCCTCGGCCTTTATTTGATAGTTTACGCTGTTTAATTGTTGGGTGCTATGGATTCACATTGTCTTTGCTTAGGGTCTTAATCTTTTAATTTAATTTTGTTTAAAATGTTCACTTAATGCAAAATTAGATTTTTTTTTAATAATTAATTACCATTATACATAAAAAAAAATATTTCAATAAGAAGTTATAAACAATTTTAAACAAATTTAAACTAATATTGAAAATCATTTTTTATTATTATTAGAAATCTATTTTTTTTCCTCTTAAAAAAACCAAATATTATAAGATAAATTTTTTATCATAGTTAAATTTAGGTATGATAAAACACTAATAACTTATAATATAAAAATCATGATTAATGTTCTAAATCAATTTTTTTTCAATAACCTCTAATTTTTTAAGTCCAAATTTATCATAAACACAAAATCTCATACGCACTAATAAGAAAAAACACATTCAGTCATGAAGAGTCAACCATATTGAATACACTAAAAAAAAAGGGAATCATCTTCTTGCTAACATCTTCAACTTTTAAACTGAGGTATTCATAAATAGTCAATATAACAACAATACAAACAATCATTCTTGAATCAGAATTTGAAACTAACATCAAACTAAAATCTTTTTCTATATATATAATTATTAGTACCTAATCTTCTTTCTTATTATTAATCAGTTATTTATGGTTGAATTAATTAGGCTTCCAAAAAATACAAAAATATCTACAATTAAACATTTATTTATTTTTTAACGAATAAGTTAAAATTGATGATAATTAGATTTAATTCAAATTGATAATTGGAATAAGTTTTATTGATTTAATCATTTAACCAATTTAGTCTTATATAAGATATTAATTGGGTTCTATCAAGAATAAATATATTAAAAAAATAATCTAGTATTAATTAGGACTACATTCTAGTTAATTATTTAATCTAAGGGGACAACTCATTTTTTTAATTTACATATTTTTATAATAATGTGTATTAATTAGGGTTATATGTTAGATTAATGGGAATAATTAACATGTTTAGGATTTAGTTGGATTAATAAAAATAATTAAATTATTTAGATAAGTATAATCAACTTGGGATAAAAATACAAAAGATATATAATTAGGGATTTAATGTGGTATTATGATTAATTTTATAATTGACACAAAATAAAAATAAATTAATTAATTAGAACATGAGGGGATATAATTAGAGATAATTCATGGTATAACTTAGGGATAACATGCGTTAAAATTCTATAACAATTTTTAGGGATATGGTCTTTGGGTTTCTAAATCAAACTTTTAATATTGAATTATTTTATATGAATTATTTTTATAATCAAATTAACAATTTTTTTTTGCCGTTAATCAAAAGGGATAAAATCAATCCAACATACCTCAATTTGTAAGTCATATGCCCTTGTGCATTAAAGCATTTTCAAAATTGAATATTTCTCCGTCCCCGATGCGTGAGAAATTTTTAAGGGATAAAAACAATCAATCAACCAATATTTTTTAAGACGAACTATGGGGATCTGATCCTTCAATAAATTTGAGGATACGTAGACACGGAGTTGTAAGACTCTAGCGAGTACTATAATCAAAAACAATTTTAAATTTTCCTTTCTCGATTAATCAAATTTCTTTTAAATGATAAAATAATTTTCAATAAATAGATAAATAATTAAATAATTAATAAATATTAAAGTAAACATTTCTTAGAAATACAATAAGCATATACTTAGAGGAGGATCCCGTTGAGTACAATGGAGGTAAGGGTGCCTAGCAACTGTCATATTTCCTTACTTTAGCTCAAGGAAATCAATTTCTTTCTTACTGCGCACATGTCAGGAAAATACTTCTCTAAGAATTTAATCCTGAACACATCCCAAGTAATCTCAGTACCAACAACTTCAAGTCTCTAACGCGCATTATCCCATATGTTTTCGGCCTCTTCTGACAACATATGAGTAAAGAATTGCACCTTCTAAACTTCAGTGCAAGCCATCACTCAAAAAATCTTCTCAATTTCTCTGAGCCATGTCTGTGCATCATCTGGATCATATATGGCCTTGAAAATTAGCATATTGTTTCTCTAAAATTTTCCCAATCCATGGAACTCATCACCAGCCTAATTTTGCTGACCTTGTAGCGCCTGAGCCATTTCTTCCAAAGCATTAGCAATCACTCGATCATTTCTTCCTCCTGCCATATTTTGCACACTAGTAAACAAACATTAGCATAAACATTGCACCGACAGTGTTCACACACTCGTCGCATACTAGGGAACATACAAAATTACAATAATTTGGTCGGATGGACTGACCTGCTCTGATACCACCAATGTAACACCCTAAATCTTGAGAGTTATATAAAAATATTTATTCGACATTTAAGGTGTCACTGACGACCACCACCCAAACCCAACAACATTTTTTCAAAACATTAGCAAGTTAGCAACATGCAACGGAAAATCATAACAACAACTTCAAATAAACTTCTTAAATAAAGCATTCAACTTCAAACAACATGGTTCAACATTAACTAAAAGCAATTCAAATTTCCTTGTTTCCGATGTTACAAGATAAGAGCACTAAATCTACTAAATTACGATAAATGATAAATAAAATGAAGAATAGCTCCAACAAGTCACCTTCCACAAATAACAACAACTTTACTCCTGAGTATCTACAAGATGTCCATGGTGGACAACATTAAGAAAAATGGATGAGAAATAACTTCGATATAAACGGTGTAAAAAATGCAAAGGTAAAGAATCACATAAAATATCACATATTTAATACACAACCAACATCACCATAATCTCACACCCATTCCATAATGATATGCACATATATATGCAATGCGTCTCATACCACAACGTGACATCATCCATGTGGTACCAACTCAACATTTGGTTCTCTGTAGAACCGGGGGCCCCCTTCTGAACCCATGAGCCCCTGTTATGAGCTTCAAGCCCCCCCCCCCCCCCCCCCCTTTCGAGCTTGGAACAAGCCTCTACTCCCTCTTCTGAACTAGCGAACATGCCTCTTTCGACGACACGACACAATGATGCATGTCCATACAAATCATTCAACAAAAATAATAAGGCTTACAATCCCCTTCTAACCATAAACTACGTGCATTGACACACAATATTAAATTCCCCTTCTAAATTACTATCCACCAATAATAACAATAATGTACACCAATAATACATAATTAATCGCCATATAATCATGTATTTCACAAAAATGTTAATCATATTCTCGTCATGTAACAACATAAAACAACATCGTACACATCTCATACAATTGTTACATATAAAAGACAACAGGTAAGTAAGGAAATTACCAATCAATAATAATAATTCAATCACAAATAATTAAATTCATAATAAATAATTAATGAACGACACCAACACAACCAAACAGTGCCCATACATCACTTAAACAACAGAAACAACTAAAAAATATGAACCGACAACTTAGACCATGCAACAGGGACGAGAACACCCTTTTTGACAGCATGACGGGTGACCCGTCACCCAGGTAATGCCCTTCACTTGCTTAAAATTCTTCAACCTTCATTATAATGACGATCAACTTGAAAAACCAAGCCTATAGACCAGGACGGTCTCCCAATCATAGTGATGACGTCTGTCTATGTCTTAAGGTGCATGACGGGTAACCCGTCACCCTGCACCAGAAGTCAAAAACGCAAATTCTATCATGGGAGTTCCCTTGAACACTGATTTTCGATTCCCAATCATCCCCACACGCCCAAAAAAAATCATACCACGTGTAATAACATCATTATAACATGCTAATTTACAGAATTACAAAAATTATTCGTCAATTTTATATTCAAACCTTCAACAACTCCAACAATGGAATGAAAACATATACACATAAACAAAATCATACATACGCAAATTCAATCATGAAAGTTGGACAAACACACCTTTAATAATCAATTTCCAGAATATCATACAACAACAATAAGTCATGATAAGGTTCATATAATCCTTAAAGAGAGTAAGGGTCTCTCTTCTCTTTCCTTTCATGCAAAACAGCCATATAGAAGTCCTTTCTCCCCCTTACCTCTACATTTCTTTCTAAAATTCAGAATTGGTGATGGTTTGTTATTCCCTCTTTAAGCCATATCCTCCCTTTTTCTCCCAAAACTCTATTTCACGTACTAACTATTCAAAAACTCTACTAATCACTATTTAACTTTAAAACCTAATTTAATCTCTTGATAATTACACTAAGGCCTAACTCTTTTTAAAATGTTCACCACTTCCCTTATGTTCTTTTAGTTCCTATTTTTAACCCAAAAATCTATTTTTATGATTTATTTTAATCAATTAATTAATAACAATTATCAATTCTAATTATTTCTAATTAATTCAATTATTCTACCCACCAAAGCTCTCACTACACCCCACCATACACTACATACACATACAACTCAATATATTTAATTAAAGTGTATCACATACTAAATAATTAAATAAAATACGAATAATCTGATTAAATAAATTCATCAAATTTCAGGGTGTTATAGAGGATATTGTTCAAGAGGTAGTTGTAGAAGAAACAACATCACCGCCAATGGATTGAGTCATTATAAATTCAGTCGAAGTAGTGGAAGATGATTCTGGTTTAGAGGTAGCCAGATGTTTACTTCAGTTAATAGCTACACTGGTTGAGAAAGCCACGAGAAATATAGAAGAATTAGGTGGTAGTGAGCAAAAGTGTTCAATAAAGATCCCAAATGATCTTGAGTTGAAAAAGCTTTTGAAACACTTGAAATATGTATTCTTGGGTGAGTAATTGTTACGACTAGCCATCATTAGTATTTCCTTATCTATTCTGGAAGAAGAAAATGTGTTTAGAGTCTTCTAAGGAAACAAGAATGTACTTTGTTAGAGTATTACAGATTTGAAAGGCATAAGTCCAGCCTATTATGTAACACCCTTCTTAACCCCACATATAATTATTGGATATTTTAATTAAAAACACCATCATAAGGGTGTCACACGAATCATAAATAAAATGATGCCCTGTAACATGGGTTATAACAAAAAAAATTAAACATGTCATTGCATGCCCACTTCCATTTTAAAGTATCATCCCATCAGAAATATCATCAACAACTATGAAAGATAAGGTAAGTAATGACATTTGGTCTCAAACTTCAACTTTAATAACAAATAAGAGAGTTATGACCAATCCTTTCAACATGCTTAAAAATGCACAATAAACAAATTAGTCTTATGACTTCAACATAAACATGTCATAAAATTAAAACAAGCATTCTCAACCCGATGTTACATGATCAGAGCAAGATGTTACTAAATAAAATGCTAAACTAAGAAGTAACTCCATGATATGACTTCTACTTACTTCAGCAATGTTACTCCCGAGTATATGCACGGTGCCCATGTAAAGGCAACATCCAAACAGAAGGGATGAGAACTCATTTCAATAATAAACTGCATGGAATATAGAATAGAGTACGACATCTGCACAATGATGCACAACAACATATTACATTCTCACACCCAAATCATCATCAACATAATACACGACAACATCTCAGTTATCATTAACATCATACACAATAATATCTCGATTATCATTAACATCATACGCAACAACATCTTGATTATCATAAACATCATATGCAATAACATCTCAATTATCATCAACATCATATTCAACAACATTATCATCATACATAGTCATATTGCACGCATGCATTTCATTCATGTTATGCGACTTATGACACGACAATGAATCACATGCTTGTGGTACCATTCATGAAAACTCAGGTTCATCTCGCTCCTGGTCCCCATCATACGACTAGAGCACACCAAATCATTACCACCACCATAGGTAACACTTCACTAATTTCCACCTGAAACCGGCTACTCGCTCCCGATCCCCACCATAGGAACAAAGCATACCAAAGTTCATTACCATTACCATAGGTAACGCTTCACCAGTTTCCACCTGATACTGGATACCACTCCCGATCCATACCACCAGACCAAAATACACCAAAACTGGACCAAAGCTCGTATACCATGATTCATGACTCTCAACAACATGTATTATCACCGCAAGGATCCCCGTACACATCTCACCATGTATGCATCACATCATTCATAATGCAACAATCAATTCATGTTACAACTTCAATAACATCAATAAACAATAACAACACATCAACGCCTTAACAATATTATCATAACATCATTGATATAACAACATTATTATCACACCACGATAATATAACAAAGCAACGATTCATCAACCAAACATATAAACCAATACATTTATTGACACATTAGGCACATGAATAATATTTAAACATATTACCAATATCTACCATATTATATTTCTGAACGTTAGCTTTCTAACGCTTCAAATGACACGTCATTTGGACATACAGTTCAAACATTATTGGAAAATTCGTTGAACACTACAAAACGAACATTCAGGGATTATGTGTCAACACATGACTCGTAAAGGTCGGTTCATGACCTCTACAGGTCGGAACATAACATGTACATGTCGGCTCATGACCTATACAAGCCAACACATAACATGTACAGGTTGGCTCACGACCTATACGGGTCGCCACATAACCTGTATAGGTCAGCTCTTGTACCTCATTTTTAAAGCCTGTAGCTTTCTGTTAGAAGTATTGGTTGCATGTGTCGACTCATGGCCTATACAGGTCGACAAATGACCTTCATAGGTCAGCACATACTATTATTTTTTGTAAACAAAAATCCGTTTTTAACCATCCAAACACTACCTCATGTGCCCAAAACTTATGTTATGAAAATCCATCAAGCAAAATCCAATTTCTTATTGTTATAACTTCCTAACTCATCATTTACGCCATAGTTTCATGAATCAACATCACATTACAACAATATCATCATATTCATCATCTTTAAATCATCATTAGCACAATTAAGTTCAAATCCTTCAAACATCAATCAATAGCATAATATCATCAACGACATCAAAATAAAATATATGCATACATAGGGTACACAAATTTCACACCAATTCCATCATACAATAACAGTTATAACACAAAAATATGAATTGAGATTTAGAACACCCAATCCTCAGGAGGTTAAGCGTTCCTCATTCTACCCTTCCATCACACCCTTTATTATTGAAACAATTTCCCACCCTTACCTGATTTTCACCAATCGATGATGAGTTATGGAGATTCTATGAGTTCTCTCCTCAATATCCTAGGTGGTTCCTCTTCCCCTCTCTTGCCCCTTTTCTACGGGTCTAATGTTTTCTCTGAAAATCTAACCTTTTCCCTAATTTCAGAATATATACTCCCTCACTACTTTGTCTAATTATGAAACTTGCCAAACTCAATAATAGTTTCTCTATTTTTACCCCTTATTTCCTCCAATTCTCACAAATAGCCCAACTCCATCATTTTATTATTTAAATAATTAATTCAAATCAAAAATACTATTTATTCTAATAAATAATTAACATTCTCATTAATTTTTAAACAAATATACCAAGCTCTTACTCTCTATATAATTCTACTTCAAGGACACTTACCCCCACAATCACATAACCGATAATTTAAAACACCAATTAATCAAATAAAGTTCTAAATAATTAAATTAAATTATTTAATTAAATTCATCATGTTATAACTATCTCCCACTTAGAAGAATTTTCACCCTCGAAAATGACTTGAAGGGAACATAGTCGGATCTGACTCTCTAATCTGACCCTCCAGCTCCCAAGTTATACTTCCACCAGCTGGTCTTACCCACACTAAGTTCATCAAGGCAATCTCCTTGCCATGCAACTACTTCACTTCCCGGTCCTCTATTCACATGGTTGATGTCTCCATAATCAGGTTCTCTCTCACCTGTATATCGTCCACTTGGATCACATGAGACGGATCCGAAATGTATCTCCTCAACTGAGACACATGAAACACATCATGAGGATTAGCAAGTGGCGATGACACGGCAATCTGATAGGCCACATTTCCTATCTTCTGCAAGATCTGGTATGGACAAACAAAACGTGGTGTGAGCTTTCGAGACTTCTAGACTCGACCAACACCGGTTACTGGAACTCAAGTGCTTTCATTCTCTTGGATCATCTTTATCTTCTCAGTGATCTACTGAACGAACTCAGGTCCAAGCACAACACTCCCGCCTGACTCATACCAACATAAAGGAGTCATACGCCTCCTACGATACAACGCCTCATAAGGTGCTATCCAAATACTATCATTGAAACTATTATTATAGGTAAACTCAATCAACGACAAGTAGTTATCCCAAGCACCCCCTTGTTCTAGCATAAAAGCCCTTAGCAATCCTCTAAAGACTAGATAGTCCTCTCGATTTGACCTTTCGTCTGCAGATGACAAGCGGAACTCAACTTTAGCTTAGTCTCAAACGTATCTTGCAAACTCTCCCAGATTCTTGATGTAAACCTCAGATCTCTATCTAACACAATACTTGAAGGTATACCATGCATCCTCTTTAAATCTAGATACATCATCGTAGCACCAGGATGAATACTTAGACTACTCCTATTTCCTTCTCTCAAGAATACCCTTCTCAAGTACACGTACATCAGGAACACAAACTTTATCCCTAAACCTCATCACACCATTCTCGCCAACTCGAAAATCACCTTCGTTACCTTGGTTGATTAATGTGAGATGATGAATCAAACACAAATCTGATCTCTGACCCTCTCTGATCTCTTCAAAGATACTATTCGTCAGCTTTAACATACCCGATTTCACACTGTTAGGAGTTTCTTCACAAACTAAACTCATATCTCTAAATATCTCTATCAGTTCTAACTCATAAACCATAAACATCAACATGTGTAAAGACTTCCTACTCATCGCATCGACTACAACATTAGCTTTACCCAAACGAAAACTCAAATTAAAATCATAATCCTTTAGAAGTTCAAGCCATCTGCTATGCCTTATATTCAACTCTTTCTGATCGAACATATATTTAAGGATCTTGTGATCACTAAACACTTCCAATCTGGAACCTAAAAGATAATTCCTCCAAATCTTCAATACAAAACCCACAACTGCTAACTCGAGGTTTGGGTAGGATAATTCCTTTCATGAACTCTCAACTATCTAAAAGCGTAGGCTACAACCTGACCATTCTGCATCAACACACCTCTCAGACCCATCTTTAAAGCATCACAATATACCACCACTAAAAATCACATGACCAAGGAAACTCACTTCCTTAACCAAAATTCGCAATTGGACAACTTTGAGTACATATGGTTCTCTTTCAATGTCTACAATACTATTCCCATATGTTCCATATGCTCTTCATCAGACTTCTAATATATCAGGATGTCGTCTATAAACACAACTATGAACTGGTCTAAGTACGGATGAAAGATTCTATTCACGTATTCCATGAACACTTCAGGAGCATTAGACACACCAAACGACATTACTAAATACTCGTAGTGACCATATCTTGCTCTTAAAGCCGTCTTCGGAATAACTTCTGGCTTCACATGGATCTGATGATAATCCGAACGAAAATCTATCTTGCTAAGCACATAAACACCTACCAAATGATCCATCAAATCAATAATCCTCGAAAATGGATACTTGTTCTTGATCACCACTCTATTCAGCTGCCTATAATCGAAACACAACCTCATGCCACAATTTTGTCTTCTTAACTAGCAACATCGGCGTACCCCACAATGAAAAACTCGGATGAAAAAACTTTTTCTTAAGTAGATCTTATAATTTCTTCTTAAATACACTCAACTTTGAAACATATATTCTATAAGGAGCCAACGAACACATGGCTGGTACCAGGAACTAAGCCTATAGAAAACTCCATTCCAAGTTCTAGCAAAAAATCACTGATGTCTTCAGGAAGCACTTCTGGAAACTCACACTTTGTAGGAAGATCATGAACTACTCACTTTCCTTTGGCTTACAATGAAGCTAACATCCCTAACACTTGTTTCCCATCCTTCACGGACTCTCTCACTTGCCAAGTAGATACAAACATAAAAACTTCACCTCCATCGAACTCATATTCTCGCTCTGGAGGCAAGTCACATATATCTTCAGGAAAACATCAGGAATCATACACCACTTGCATATCACTAGCCGACACATTTCTCTGTACTCTGTGAGAAGCAAATCTCAACAATACATGATCATTCTCCCTCAAAGACATCCCAACTGGACCATACACGACAACACCTCATTTATCATTAACATGATACACAACAACATCTCGATTATCATTAACATCATACGCAACAAGATCTTGATTATCATCAAGATCATATGCAACAGCATCTAAATTATCATCAACATCATATGCAACAACACTATCATCACACATAGTCATATTCCACACCTGAATTTCATTCATGTTATACAATTCATGAAACGATAACGACTCACATGCATGTGGTACCATTCATGAACACTCGGGTTCATCTCTCTCCTGATCCCCACCATAGGACCAGAGCACACCAAATATTTACCACCACCATAGGTAATGCTTCATTGATTCCCACCTAAAATCGACTACTCGCTCCTGATCACTACCATAGGACCAGACCACACCAAAGTTTGTTACCATCACCATAGGTAACACTTCAACGATTTCCACCTGAAACTGGCTAGTTGCTCCTGATCCATACCACCGGACCAGAGTACACCAAAACTGGACCGAAGCCCGTACACCATGATTCACGACTCTCAACAACATGCATTATCACCACAAGGTTCACCAAAAGGATCCTCATACACATCTCACCATTTATGCATCACATCATTCATCATGCAACAATCTATTCATGTTATAACATCAATAACATCAATAAACATCAGTAACTCATCAACACATTAACAACATTATCATAACATTCATCGATATAACATCATCATTATTACACCACGATATTATAATAATGCAACGATTCATCAACCAAACACATAAACCAATACATTTATCGAAAAAGTAGGCACTTGAATAATTTCAAACATCTCACAAATCACTACTATGTTATATATATGAGCGTTAGCTTTCTAATGCTTCAAAAGACATATCATTTGGACATACGGATCAAAAGTTATGGCCGAAATCGTTGAACACTGCAAAATGAACATTCTGGAAGCTATGTATCGACACATGACTCGTACAGGTCGGCTCATGATCTTTACAGGTCTGCATATACCATGTACAGGTCGGCTCATGACTTATATAGGTAAGAAAATAACATATACATGTCGACACATAACCTGTACATGTCGGCTTATGTACCTCATTTTTTAAGCATGTGTCATTCTATTAGATATGTTAATTGCATGTGTCGGCTCATGGCCTATATAGATCGACACATGACCTTCATAGGTCGGCACATAGTGCTTGTTTTTTGTAAAAATCAGTTTTTAACCATGCAAACACTACTTCATCTGCCAAAAACCTATATTACGAAAATCCATCAAACAAAATCCAATTTCTTATTGTTATAGCTTCCTAACTTATCATTTACTCCATAGTTTCATGATTCAACATCATATTAGAACAAAATCATCATATTCATCAACTCTAAATCATCATTAACACAATTAAGTTCAAAACCTTCAAACATCAATCAATGGCATAATATCATTAACAACATCAAAACGAAATATATGCATACATAGGGTACACGAGTTTCACACCAATTCCATCATACAACAACAATTATAACACAAAAATATAAATTGAGATTTAGAATACCCAATCCTAAGGAGGCTAAGGATTCCTCCATTCTACCCTTCTGTAGCGGGGTATTCGTTACCATTAGAGATATTGACTAAATCTAAGGTAAACCATACAAGTCGAGTCGCCACCGCACTTCTATTTATCCAAAGGAATGGTTAGAAAGCGAACAAAAACCTAAAAGTTTTATCGAATCAAAAACTAGTAAAAATGTCAGAGATCGGGGTAAGGGGGTTGGTTATGCAATGGGAAGGTTTTAAGCACCCAAAACATCCTAGGTACTCCTAGGGAGCCCTTTTCACATTTGTTGTAAGGTTGGTATTTTGTGAAAATTTGTTTGTGCAAACATGATTGAAGAGATGAGAAGAGAAAACACAAGTTATTTACATTTTGTGTTTGGATGGATAAACCCATTGCCTACGTACCATCTTAAAAAAGATTAGGATCAAAACCTCGTAGTTTGGGGTAAAAATCTCAAAATGAGTTGGTGAATTGATTGGTCCAAAAGCCTTAAGGTCTTTTGTTATCCAAGGGAAAAAACTCAACCTAAAACCACAAATCCACCATGTGAGGATAACTTCAACATGCTAGTGAGGGGTTAACCCTATAATAAGCATGGAAGACTCATTGTCCATCACTAAGGATATAGGTGAGTATTACATCTACCTCAAGGATAACTCAAGCCTAATAGCTAAAGGTTATGAAAAATTTTGATTAAGAGAGTGGCCATTGAAACCACAAAAAAGGTATTTGAATGAGTGGTATTTACCAATGAAAAGTATTTACAAAATATGGTCAAAGTTGACTTAAGGATTCAATTCAAAATAATTATTATGAAAAGAAAGTTTGAAAATCAAAAGCATAAGGCTTAGGTTTCTAATGTTTAAAAACAAGTGTTAAATGTTTGCACAAAAAGTTTTGGCTTGGGTTAGAGTGGAGGGAAGAAGAAGAAAGGCTAAAGTCCTAATCATACAAGATATGAGGAATAAGAAACAAGACCACAAATGGAGTTCCTCTCTTGAGATCATATTGATGATCCAAGTAGCTCCCATCGTTTGGAATGTGCAAGCAAAATAAATGTAAGCTCAAGCAATCACTACAATCAAACAAGCTCTTAGAAGATCCCCAATGCCTCTTGTATCTTTGACTTTGGATGAACATGACAATGATTCTTCAATTTGATCTCTCATAGGATTCCGTAGCACAAAAGCACACACATCAAAGAGTTTTATGAAGCAAATCAAGAATGGACAAGAGTGAGTTTAGAGGTTTGGTCCTTCTAATCCATCTTCAACATTAAGGTCCTTTTACTCCAATTTTGCATAGGGAATGTCCTAGAAACTAAGTCCATTTGTCCATTTCTTTGCATTTGGTCCACAACAATCAAAACAAAACACAAGCACAATGATATATATACAATTATGTGCTCAAGTGAGCAAAAGGCAAATTGCATTAACATAAACATGTGCTCAAATGAGCAAAAGGGAAAAAGCAAATGAATAATATGTACAAGAATAGTAAATTGCATAAATGTAAAGAGCAAGAATTAAATGTTAATGGTTAATGGTTAGTGTTAGCAGTTAGTGTGCCATAAGGCAAATTTAGCGCTATGTTAAGCAATCGTAATTGGACTTATGTAGAAGTCACAACTATCTGAGGCCGGTCAATAATAATGTAGGCAACAACACAAGTTAGAGGTCTTGATTAGTGAATCAAACTCCATCAACTTGTCATGCCAAAAAGAAAATGAGAAATGATCTTGTATTGATTTAGGTCCTTTGCATGATTTAGGAAGCAATCTATCCTTAATGCAAAGCCATTCACTTGATCTATGATCAAGATGAATTAGATTTGAATCAAGGAAGATTAAACCTCCCTAATCAATGCTAACCACCAATCTTTAACCCATTGATCAAAAAGAAAAAGAAGAAGAAGAAGAAGAGAAGAAAATGAAGAATTAAAGTGCATTAAATGAAATGGAGTAAGATAAACAACAAGCTGTGACCAAAGATAGAGAAGATCAAGGTCAAACAATAGGAAACAGAAGCAAAATGAAGATTAGAAGTCAAGAACTAAACAAAATATTTTTGACATTTTTTAATATCTAAAATAAAACTTGAATTAAAATAATAAAGAAAGGTCAAACTTCAAATTCACTTCAAATCAACTTTGGACAGTCCAAGTGAATTATCCCAAGTTCAACAAGGTCAAACAAAGTTTGACAATTTTTTTTAGCATTTTTAAAAGTCAGAAACTATTTTAAATCAATTAAAAATGCATAAAAATAACCTAATTGAACTAAAATCTCAAATAAATCTCAAATTAATTAATAAATTGATGAGAATATTTTTCATAGATCTATCATCATTCAAAGAGGTTGAGAAAATATTTTTGTATTTTTTGGATCTCAAAAACTATTTAAAATGAATTAAAAATAACCACAAAAGAGAAAATTACTAAAAAATAGCAAATGATAAAATAAAATATATTAAAAATCATTTTTAGAAAGTAGAAATTAAAAGGAGAAGAATGAAATTGGTCCCATAATTTTTGGACCAATAATGAGAGAGATATGAATTTTAGAAATAAAATGGAAATTAAAATCAGAATTTAAAATCAGGAAAAGCGTGGACCGTCTGATGTACTTTCATTAATTGACGTGGCTCATCACGTGGCCAGGAAGCGCACGCTCACCATACACCCTAGTCAACTAAATCACATAGTGCATTAAAATAAGTCATAATGTTGGACAACCTGGATTAAATCTGGAAACGTAAATGGATGGCTCAGATTAAATCCGGCGAAGGTCCAAATTTACAGAGAAATAAATGTTAACCAAAATGCGCGATCCAGGTACCAAACGAAAGGTGGAGTGATGTACATCACTCCTGTACCAACCAAATTCACTCTAGATTCCTATTGAGAGAGAAATCAGAGGTTGAATTTCATGGAGTTCAACTGAAACTTGTTGGATTTTGAAAATTCAAAGCATGAAATGATTGCCTCTATGAGGAGGACTTCAGACAACACAGCAACAACAAGAAACAAGCAATATATGATTTGATTCGAAGAAATTAAAATCAGAAGTAAACCTCTGATTTGCAGAGCTTGGATTCACAATTCCTTGGTGCTAAAGCTTACAGTTCACACTATGGATCATGGTGAAGAGGTCTAGGAACTTTTAGATCTGAAATTTCAATCAAGGAAATCAAAATTCAGATCTGAAATTTGAGAGAAAAGTGAGATAATTCCTTTGGTGTGAGGGTGGGATTTCAGTTGCACAACATGTAGAGCACCTTCAGGTTGCTGAAATGAAGCTCATATGCAATGTATTTATAGGCAAGGCAATGCTGAATGCATGATTTCAAATTTGCATGAATGGAAAAGGCCTCCATGCATGGGCCTGTACAGGCGCATGAAGGGCCCAATTCCACTTGGTTTTGGAAGCTGATCATCATCATGTATGAATTGGACGTGAAGATTGTGTATTAATGGATCATGCATGGCAATTGAAATGATTTTCACAAAATGCACTATTACCTTGAAGCCTTCGAAAATGCCATGTCCAAAATCAAAATGCAACCTTATGAGTAATGGTTGGAAAGCTTGTTGCATAAGGAACAAATGTCATGTTGATAAAAACTCCATTTGGGCCTTGGAAATTAGTGAAAATTGAGCTTGAAGTGTAGGGTTCAAAACATGCATTTGTGGAATTTTCAAAATTGGCCAAAGTTCAAGCCCTTCTGTCTCAATGATGCCAGCTCCAAATGACAAACTCTTCAACATAAAAGTTGTAGATCTTTTCAAGACAAACAATTTTGACTTAAATTTTGAATCATTTGGAGTTTTGATGAAGAAGTTATGGGCACTTGAAGTTTCACTTTTTCACATTTCAATGCATTTGGTCCAAAGTGACCTATAATGTTTTGCATTATCACATGTGTTTCTTTTGAGATTTTGTAATTTTTCTCAACATAACATTTGAAGTAGACACATTAAGATTTCCAATGCATTAAGTCCCACCTTAAAATAATGAAAAATGAAGGAGTTATATCCTTGGGAAGTTAACCCAAAATTAGGGTTTCAATCAAAATGACCTATAATGTCTTAGAATGGATGATGACCTTCCAAGCTTCAAATCAATTTTTGATGAACATTAAAGTTGTTCGTATTGTCCTTAAGAACATTTTTTCTCTTGGGGTCATCTCCATTTGACAAACACATAAAAAGTTAGGTCTCAGTGTATTTCAAAAATAGTTAGATGAATTGACTGATCAACTTCTCAAGTCCAAAACTCATATCTTGATGAATTGATGATTGAGAACACTCATATAAGTTCAAATATGCATGAAATTATGAATTAAAGAACTTCCCTTGATTGTATTTGACCATGGGTTGAGATTGCTTCATGAGCAAGGAATAGTTGATGAACAGATGAATTAGGGTTTCCTTGAGAAACAAGCCTCAAACCCCTTGATTTGCTTTGATCAAAAATGATGAATTGAGATACTTGGGAGGCATATTTAATGGATGAGAGCTTTGGTAACCATTGTCATGCTTGCTTTCATCTTCTCTTGGCCATATCAATGCATATAGGATCTCCTAGAAGCTTTAGACCTTGTGATTGCTCAAGCTACAAACAAGAGATGTTAGTGGCATATTTTTGTGCTTTTGGTTAGTGAATAAAAATGAGAAAAGCAATAATATACAATTCAAGCATGCTTGGTGATCTCAAACCACTCACAAAGTGGGATCCCACCCTAAAGGCAAAGGGAACCAAGATGCTTATGATCCTTGAGGCAATATAAACGCAATGTTATGATGCCATGAGGGTTCTTAGGGTCAAAATTGGGGTCTCAGAGATGCCCCTATTTAAGGTCATTCTAGCCGAAGAAGTGAAGGTTAAAGTCTTCGTCTCGACGAGGTAGAATGGGCTTAAATAATAACAAAGGGACGAATTTTGGTCCCTAAGAGACCTCATGATGCAGATGTATGTATGCAAAAGGTAATACTCTGTGAAGATATGTATCCACAAAGAAGAAAAGAAATTTGGAGAAACTGACGATCCACATGAGTAATACACTCCATGGGACAGAGACCCTGAGACTGTTATGGGGATAAGAAAGGAGATAAATTGCGTGAGCAGGTCACAACTTAGAACTTACTAAGAGACACGAGAGGAATCCCATGAAAATAAATCAAGGGAAAGACTCGAGCTGACTCAAAGGTTTATGTATTAGGGAATATGCCAATACAGCGGAACTATCCACAAAGGATACTTCGGATGAAAATCCGGACTCAAAATGGGGAAAATCCACTAAGGGACTCCGTTTGAGGAATGTCCAAACAGGACTCCTCTGGGGAAACACCAGGGCGAGGTATTACCGGTTACTGGGTAATAAGCTCAAGGAGACATGTGGTCGAAACACCGGTATGAGGGTGAAAGAACAACATGCTCGGGGAGAATGAATATCTAAGACCGGTATAAGGGTGAGAGATATCAAACATCCAAAATCATCTGAGGAAAACCTAAAAAGGTATATTTCAACTCAGGAAAAACTGACTCCACAGGGGACAAAAAAGTCATAATAGGGAGCAGAGAAGAAGGAAACACCAGGGATACCGATTACTGGGCATATAATAGGTGATTGACCAAGCGTGAATTGGGGAATATTTCCAAGACACTCATCATCCAAAAGAGGGCTAAAAGGCAGACTCGATTACAGGATGGGCATTCGATTCCACAAAAGAGGATACAAATCTTACTCGATTGGGGAAGAGCAAAAGACTTCGACCAAAGAGCGCATGAGATATATTATCTATTACCGTCAGAACGTAGATAACATACTCGCATGGAAGATTATCCACAACTGGTTACTGGGTTAATGAAGGATAAATCGACCGAAGGAAAATGGCATCGGGATACCAAATACTAGGTATACCATGACGACCAATCAAAAGGAGAAACAATCATTACCAACAAAAGGTAAATGACAGATGACCCGTTGGGGATACTATGACAAAGGCAATGATCCCAGAGATATATCACCGGTTACTGGGAGATATACTCAAAATGAAGGAATATTGGATAAAGATAACCGTCAAGGAGGGGATTACATCTACCGGATACTGGGTAGAAAACCACGGAAGAATAACCGTCATCGGTTAGGATGAACACAAGCGAGGTTAACTCTGCAAGGGGATAAAAATAGGGTTTACAACTACCGGTATAAGGGTAGAGAACCACAGAATCCGTCGGGGAAAAGATGGACAATTGCTGGTTTCTGAGCAATCCTTCATCTAAACTACGGGGAAGTGCAAGAAAAATCACAAAAAGTCAATCTAGGAACAAACTAGAGAGGCATGATGAAACAAGACTCATCCCTATGAGGATATAACTCAGGGGTAACTCCATCCCAATATATGTGTTGGGAGGAAACAGAAACAACCATCATCCACGAGGACATAACTCAGTGGGGAATATGGAAGAAAGGATAAACACTTTCTGCTTATGGGGTTGACTCTACATGGGGGAGGCCAGACACAAACATCTGCTTGGGAAATATATTACCAACTAGCAGGAGATAACAAACAAAGATATATGGCGAAGAATGCAACATGAATATCTGAATGTCAAAATTATATGCATATGTGTGGTTTATGTATGATGAATGCTGACGAAACAAACATATCTAACACAAACAGGTCCAACGATCGATGCACAAACATCTGGTACTACATCTCGAGAGAGAAAGCCAGGCCCACTGGAGAACATCCAATCTGCTAGGGATCAGAGATACCAGGAAACAAAAATCTTTGCAGGAGAATGAACATCAGTCATTCTAGCTGGGGACAGGATCACACAGATAAAATCCGCCGCAGAAGCAACTCTACTGGAGAAATTACCAAAGGGGAGGATGGATCTCTGTGGGGAACAACCACCAATCAGAAGCTTCTAAGGTCACCATCATAACTGCACTACCAAAGCGATCACATCTGCAGAGGAGGAAGGATCATTACTCCGCTGAAGGAAGATAAACTTCTTCATCAACCACTCTGCTCGGGAGGAAAAAACCACAAAGGTTCTGAAAGAAAGGACACCGTCATGCCAGGAATATGAACAAATGTCTCACCCTGTTGGGAATCATACCATCTTTGGGAGAGCACTGAAGATATCCCAAGTATCTTTTCATCATTGTGCATGTCCACTTTGTTTAAAAACAAGTTATGAAAAATTTATTTGTTTAAAACAACGATATTTCTCAATTAAAACATGCAAAACATTTGTTGAATAGAAACAAATAAGAGTGCAAATAATTGGATGAAGGCTCAAATTTATTTGATGGAATGGTAGTCTGCAAATGGCGAGACTCCATATATTTTTACAAATTTGAAATTGGTGATATATATTGGAAAAGGGATACATTGAACATAATGACCATTTCTCCACCAACTCTGAATCCGATGTATTTGAAGCTTCAGTTGACGATGATTGAGCGAGAATCTCTGACAGATGACAGTTTGTAGAACAAAGTCTTGTCAGGATGCAGTTACTTGCCAAATCCCTAATTTTTGCCTAGATTTCCCCAGGGTGAGGTACTCAATCTAGCGGGATACATATTCATTTTTTTATGTCTCTAATGTTTGCCTGGATCGCCCTTTCGGGTTTTCAATCCACCGAGACGCTCATTTTTGCCTAAGCCGCCCTTTCGGGTTTTCAACTTAGCGAGCTATTCTGTTTTTATTTTTAGGCGAAGTATTTCTTGACTGCATCTGAATTCACAGGACGAGTGAAATCCTCTCCATCCATAGTTGTAAGTATCATGGCACCGCCTGAAAAGGCTCTCTTAACAACATATGGACCTTCATAGTTTGGAGTCCACTTACCCCTGGAATCAGGCGCGAAAGACAAGACTTTCTTGAGCACAAGGTCACCCTCTCATAATACACGAGGCTTGACCTTCTTATCAAAGGCTTTCTTCATCCTTTGCTGATATAACTGACCATGGCACATGGCAGTCAATCTCTTCTCTTCTATCAAATTCAGTTGGTCATAATGACTCTGAACCCATTCAGCATCAGTCAACTTGGCTTCCATCAAGACTCTCATTGATGGGATCTCCACCTCTACTGGGAGTACAACCTCCATACCGTAAACAAGAGAAAAAGGGGTTGCCCCTGTTGAAGTGCGGACAGATGTACGATACCCATGCAAAGCAAATGGCAGCATCTCATGCCAATCTTTGTACGTGACAACCATCTTCTGGATAATCTTCTTGATATTCTTATTAGCAACTTCAACAGCCCCATTCATCTTGGGTCTATAAGGAGAAGAATTATGATGTGCAATCTTGAACTCGCTACATAGCTCTTTCACCATCTTATTGTTCAAGTTAGATCCATTGTCGGTAATGATCTTATCCAGCACACCATAACGGCATATGAGTTGATTCTTGATAAACTTCACAACCACTTGCCTGGTCACGTTTGCATATGATGTCGCTTCAACCCACTTGGTGAAGTAATCAATTGCTACGAGAATAAATCTGTGACCGTTGGACGCTTTCGGCTCTATCATGCCAATCATGTCAATTCCCCACATGGAGAAAGGCCATGGTGATGAAATCACATTCAGAAGTGTCGGGGGAATATGAATCTTATCCGCATAAATCTGACACTTATGGCATTTCTTCACGTATTTGCAGCAGTCAGACTCCATTGTCAACCAATAGTAGCATGCTCTTAACATCTTTCTAGCCATAGCATGTCCGTTGGAATGAGTACCAAATGAACCCTCATGGACCTCAGTCATTAACAGGTCTGCTTCGTGTCTATCCACGCATCTGAGCAAAACCATGTCAAAATTTCTATTATAAAGCACATCGCCGTTGAGGTAGAAACTGCCTGATAATCTCCTCAAAGTTTTTCTATCTTTTGCAGATGCCCCAGGCGGGTAGATCTGGCTCTAAAGAAAGCACCTGATATCATAATACCATGGCTTATCATCTTGCACTTCCTCTACTGCAAATACATGAGCTGGTCTGTCCAAGCGCATCACGGTGATATTGGGAACTTCATTCCAAAGTCTAACCATAATCATCGAAGCAAGCGTAGCGAGCGCGTCTGCCATCCGATTCTCATCTCGAGGAATATGATGGAAGTCAACCTTAGTAAAGAATGTTGAAATCCTCCTCGCATAATCTCTATATGGGATGAGACCAGGCTGATTCGTCTCCCATTCACCCTTAATCTGATTAACAACAAGGGCCGAATCACCATAAACATCAAGATGTTTGATCCTAAGATCAATACATTCTTCCAATCCGATAATACAGGCCTCATACTCAGCCATATTATTCGTGCATTTGAAAGTTAGCCTTGCTGTAAAAGGAAAATGTGTGCCCTGAGGAGTAATAATCACTGCCCCAATACCAATTGCATATTGATTCACAGCGCCATCAAATACCATGCTCCACCGGGAACCAGGCTCTGGCCCTTCATCGAGCGTAGGCTCATCACAATCTTTCATTTTCAAATACATAATTTCCTCATCCGGGAAGTCATACTGGACAGACTGATAATCCTCAATTGGTTGATGTGCCAAGTGGTTAGCCAAGATACTACCCTTAATCGCCTTCTGAGCTCGATACTCAATATCATACTCAGACAACAACATCTGCCAACGGGCAATCCTCCCAGTTAAAGCAGGTTTCTCAAAGATATATTTGATTGGATCCATTTTGGATATCAACCACGTCGTATGATTCAACATATACTGGCGTAAGCGCTTAGCAGTCCAAGCCAAAGCACAACATGTTTTCTCAAGCATCGAGTATCGAGACTCACAATCGGTGAACTTCTTACTCAGGTAGTAGATAGCATACTCTTTCTTCCCTAGTTCATCTTGCTGACCAAGGACACAGCCCATTGAGTCTTCCCTAGTGATGAATTTTGTCTTCTCCATATCCTCGGGTTCCATTTTAATCTGATTATTTCCGGAAAATCCGTCCATAAATGAAAAGACATTGAACTTAGCTGTATTATCTACCAACATATCAATATGTGGTAGAGGGAAATCATCTTTAGGACTAGCTTTGTTCAAGTCTCTATAGTCCACACACATTCGGACTTTTCCATCTTTCTTAGGCACAGGCACGATATTGGTCACCCATTGAGGATATGTAGAAGTCACCAGAAACCCTGCATCAATTTGCTTATGAACTTCCTTTTTTATCTTCACTGCCATATCAGGATGAGTTCTTCTGAGCTTCTGCTTCACAGGCACGCACTCAGGCTTCAAAGGCAGGAAATGTTGCACGATATCAGTATCCAAACCAGGCATGTCTTCATATGACCAGGCAAAGACGTCGACATATTCTCGTAGAAACTCAATCAACCCCTTCTTAACAGACTCTTCCAGGAGTGCCCCAATCTTCACTTCTCGCACACAATCTTCAGACCCCAAGTTGATTATTTCCAGATTCTCAAGATGTGACTGAATGATCTTCTCTTCATGCTCAAGTAGACGGGTAATCTCATCAGGAATCTCTTCAACATCATCATCTTCCGCCTCAAATACAGGGAACTCAAAGTTGGGAGATGATGTTGGATCATTATGTTCAATGGGTTTGATCAACCTGCATAATGATTTTGGATATAAAGAGATTTTAGAATTCAAATAAAGCAAATCATTATGCAGATGAAAATATTGATTTTATTCTTATTTTTAGGGTTTTATGTGATCACCAATTTCATGCAAAAAATGAAAAGTGAAAATAAATGGAAAAACAAACATTTAATATGAATTTATTGAATGAAAATATCATTGTATTTATGATCCAACAATGTCATCACTCCTCCTTTTGGCATGGGAGGAGGGTTTTCAAACACAATGAACATTACTTTGACTTATGGATAACTGTTGGAATATCCACAGCGACCCAATTATTACAGACCCATCCAGGGATGACGAAGTTGCCAGAATCCTCTGCATCCTTTTCCAAAATGGCAGTGGCCTCCTCATCTTGACCAGTGTGGATGAATCCACCACTCTTGAACAACCCTTGCTCGTTCAAGACACCAGAAGAATACCCTATGCCAGCCCGGGATTTGTTGTCTTCCAGCTTAATCATTTGCCCCAATCCAGCAGTTGCACCATGCTCAATGGCCAACTTAGCATCTCTATAGGAAGCAAATGAAGAAGTTCCTTTCTTAATAGGCTCAGCAATAGATAAAGCTTGTAATGGAGTTCCAACTTCATCCTCAGCGTCTATATAAGAGAAGGAAGACAAATGGCTAACCAGGAGAGCCTTTTCTCCCCCTACCACCACCAGTTTCTTATTTTTGACAAATTTCAGTTTCTGGTGTAGGGTGGATGTCACGGCGCCTGCCTCGTGAATCCATGGTATGCCCAATAGACAGCTATACGATGGGTTAATGTCCATGACCTGGAAGGTGATCAGGAAATCACTTGGTCCAATTTTGACTGGGAGCTCAACCTCTCCAATCACAGTTTTACGAGACCCATCGAAAGCTTTCACTACCACTCCACTCTGCCTCATGGGAGGCCCCTGATAAGAAAGCTTTGCAAGAGTGGACTTTGGCAACATATTCAATGATGACCCAGTGTCCACCAGCACATTGGACATGGCATCATCTTTGCAACTCATAGATATGTGTAATGCCAAGTTGTGGTCTCTTCCCTCCTTAGGGAGATCAGCATCACAAAAACTTAAATTGTTACAAGCGGTGATGTTTGCAACAATACTGTCAAATTGTTCAATTGTGACGTCATGATCTACATACGCCACATCCAACACCTTCTATAGAGCTTCTCGGTGTGGTTCTGAATTCATCAGCAAGGATAGTACGGAGATCTTGGATGCTGTTTGTAGAAACTGATCTACCACGTTGTACTAACTTCTTTTGATGAGCCTCAGCATCTCATCACAATCTTCTTTCGTATTGCCACTTTGGCCAACAGAGACATGAGTTTTCAACGTAGAGGTAGGTTTGGAAACAAGTGCCAGATTCGTAGCATTCACAGAATTCCTAACTAGGCGTTCAGCATAATCAGCATTATCAGTTCTTCGAGCATCAGCTTGAGGTTTCGGCGGACCCGAGAAGACATGACCGCAGCGGGTCAAACCGCTGACGTCGGCAATATTAACAACAAATGTAGAGGGCAGGGGCACCTCTTTCCCATTCTCTAATGCTACAGCATTGTAGCGATAGGGAACTGCTTTCTCAGAAGAATAAGGCACAGGGCCAGCTGGTTTAATGGTCAAAGAAGGAGAAGCCTTTTGCTTGCTACCATCGTACTTGATAATAACAGGCTCAGGGATCCGGGATACTGGAGAAATTACATTGACTTCATCAGCATCTTCATCAACATTTCTGTTTTGAAGTATCTCAATGACTCCTTCATCCAACATTTCTTAAACATCTTTGCACACTCTGTGACATCCTCTTTGATTAACAGAACAAACTCGGCATCTGTCATGGTCGTGCTCGTAATGACTGTACTCACACAGCAATCTATGCATCTCGACCAGAGATTGTCGAATATGGCTGACATATTTGACTTTGTATTTACCAGGGAAGCCCTGGACCATGTTGACAGATTTCCCATGCTCGGGCAATGGGTTCTTCTTCACATTAGGACCTACGTCCTCGAAACACAGAATACCACATCTCACAAAGTCTTGAACCTTGGTCTTCAGTGGGTAGCAATTTTCCACGTCATGTCCGGGAGCACCGGAATGATAAACACAGTGTAATTCGGGCTTATACCACCACTGGGGGTTGGTAGGTATAGTCGGTGGGTCTCGTGGAGTAATCAACTTCCTCTCTATCAAAGAGGGATATAATTCTGCATATGTCATAGGAATAGGATTGAAGGTGACCCTTTTCCTCTCATAAGTTGTACTGGCTTGATTACTGTTTCGAGGCTCGTAGGCCTGCTGTTGAGGACGATGCTGCTGTTATTGATATTGCGGATGTTGTTGTTGCTGATTATTGTTATGATGTTGATACTGCTGATTATCTCTGAAAACAGGTGCTATGTGAGCCACCTGATGCTGGTTACTGGCAGGACGCACGGTCTTCCTCCTCACTGAGGGTCTTCTTGGTTTCACATGGGAGGTCATAGCATGTGCCTCACCATCTTTCTTCTTCACAAATGTCCCATACCATTTGGCAGAAGAGCCTTCTTCTTTGGTCAGGCGCCCTTCCCTGACTCCTTCTTCCAAACGCATCCCCATATTCACCATCTCGGTGAAGTCAGAAGGAGCGATGGCAATCATCCACTCATAATAAAAAGAACTCAAGGTCTTCAGAAAGATCTTGGTCATCTCTTTCTCCTCTAGAGGGGGTGTCGCATCCGCGAAAAACAACCGGCGAGCTGAAACAAAAACAACACAGAGCCGCCACCGTGCGTTATTTATCCCAAAGAGGGAAAGGAAACGCTCAGAGTAAACCTGGGAAAAGCATGGTCTCGCGACCAAAGAGAATGGGATCGGGAGTCGGTTATGCGTAGGGAAGGTATTAGCATCCCTACGCATCCGTCGTACTCGACGGGATCCACGCTCAAAAGATAGAAAAAGGTTGCTAAAACAAACATCACACACACACTGAAGACAACACAGGTGGGGGAAAAGGAAGAGGGCTCGCTAGGACATCGCGTCCTATGCCTACGTATCTCGTCTGGAACGAGAATCAGAGCTGCCGTAGTTCGGCTCACGCACGCCAAACAAGACACACACAAACACAGGCAAACTTGGAACCCGAACGCCAATCGCTGGACTTACATCGGCTTCTGAACCAAACGAACACAATCAGGATACGGACAGCCAATCGCTGGGCTTACATCCATATCCTGGCACACAAGAACAAACAAACAACAAGTTGCTAAGGAGTCAGGCACTCGAGCCTAGCAACTGTCAAGCAAACACACGCAAAAAGAAAAAAAGTGCCCGGAGAGACCTCGCACGGTCTCCTGCCTACGTACCTCATCTGGTATGAGGATCAGGGCGACGTAGTTCCCCTGAACGGGAAAGAAATTCTAACCAGATACAAAGGGAGACACACTACTAGGGAGCTGGACTCGAGCCTAGATGTTATCATGCATATCATCCCTAAGTTATGGTTTCTATCCTAACTTGCACAGGTAGCAAGCTAAACCTAAACAGGCAAAACAAAGCATGCAAGCATAATCAAAACAAAGCAAACATTCGCAATTAGCACACACTATATCCAGACAAGGTGGGCTCAATCAAGGGTTAAGTTGCAAAAGCAACACAACTGTGTCAGGTGATGTTAGCTCTTAACCTTGACATTGAGAGTCAAGGTGAAGCCAGATGAAATGGGAGTGAGGGGTGTGCCTCACAGCTCTTATCCCTGGCCAGGGAGAGCTTCAGACAAAGAAGTGTGGGTCCAGAAAGTGGGAACCCTTCTACACTTATGACACTGACTCAACTGTACAACTGTACAAGGATCTTGGGTTAGGATCCACAATGCCTCAACACCAGTTGTGTGAGCAGAGGGATGACTCAACAGAATAGCAGGAGGTGGACTACACACCTCTTGTATCTGCCAATTGCCTTAATCAAGGTCTTTTCCTGCTTGGGGACAAAGTTAAACAATCACAAACATCGCCTCTTAAGGAGGACTTCAGACAGTTGCCTGGCTAAATAACAAGCCAGGTCTTCCAGACTACATGGAGACAAGAGAGTCTACCTCAATTGGTTTATACAACCAAGCAGCAGCACAAAGCAAGTTCAAAGATGAACTGTTAGCGACTAAAGTACCTGAAATCAATCTAATTCAGTCAGTACACCAATCACAAAGTCAAAACAAACAGCATAAGAACCAACAGACAATGTATAATCAGACAATGCAATGTGCAAAGCACAATCAACTCAAGTGAGCCAGGCACAAGCTCAAAGCAAGTGAGCCAAGCATCCTACAAAACACACAAGTTAGTTCACAACAATTAACCAAATTCAATCAACTTGAATTAACATCCTCCTTAAAGCATTTGCATCTTATCCTGAAAAGCCAAACTCAAATATGAGAAACTAGACCACTAGGACAAGCCTAGGGTCACAAGGAGATGAAAAATCCAAAACAGCAAGTGAAAATTATCCAAAACCACAATCAAACAATTTAGAAACAAATCCAATTGGTCCCAAGCTCATATCATTCATCATTATCATTTCAAGAACAAAATAGCACTAAACATGCAATTTGCAACCTCAAAGGACCAAACAGAATGACTTAACTCAAATCCATATCAAAACAGCTCAATAAATTCCACAAAAATTCAAGCCTAAACAGAACACATAACATGTCAAGCACACCAAATTTCAGCTCATTTGGATCAAGGGAAGTAGGTCAATGAAATTCATAAAGTCCACACAAATTCAAACAAGCTCATACAAAGCATCAAAACAAGCATCAACTTCCACCAATCATAAAACAGTGACAAAACATGATAAATGAATGGGATCAAAGCCAAGATGACCTATAATGTGTCTAGAATACACATGTCAAATTTCACATCCATCCAATTAATGACCAGAATTTCACAAGCCAAATACAAACATGTGTCACAAAAACTCAACAAAAGTCCAAACAGGGGGAAAAATTCCAATCAAATAGGAAATGCCATCAATAAATCCATAAAACTTCTCATGTATTCTCAACATACATATGCTCAATCATGCAAAAATTCAACTCAATCCAATGTCCCTAAGCACATCAAATAAAATCATGAAATTGCACTAAGCATGGTGTGACACAAATTGTCACACCTCTAATCAAAAATTCATATCTCATCAACCAGGGATCCAAAAATTGCAAACCACATATCAAAATCACCAGCAAAGAGTCCAGAATAGGCATGTAAAATTTCAAGCATTTCTATGGAAGTATTATCATTTTATGAGTGAAATGGCATGGTATACACAAATTGGACACATTCAATCAAACCCTAGGCAATTTTATTTTCCACTCGTGCACAAAAATAATAAAAATCACCATAAAAAACTACACATCACAAGGAGAATAATGCAAAAAGTCTCATCAAATTTGGACAAAAAATGAATCACTTATGAATTTTTGAAGTTCATTGATCAAAATGAAATGAAATTAAAAAAAGAAATGAAATGAAATGAATTAAAATGAAATAATGGCAATTTGGTAATTCTGAACAACGACACCAAAACACAGCGTTTTCATTAATTTGGTGGCACTATGCTATTGGTTGAAGGAAGCGAGAAACACAAAATTTAAACACAGCCAGGCAAACACGGATCAAACGCAACTGGAGACGCGTTCTTGATCAAGAACAACAACAACAATTCCAGAAAATTGTCAAGAACATTTTCTCACTAAAATGGACAAATCATATATGGTTGGAACCGTCTAAGCATGTACATCATGGATATGGCAAGCATTTGACCTAACTCTAAACATATCAACCGGATCGAGCAAAAAAAGGTTTCACATCCAAACTTCTAATCAAGATATCTCACTCGATTCTCAACCAAATTCAAAACCACAAGTTGCATGCTATTTTATGTTGAGAGATCTATCTAAGCCATATCACAATTCAAGCAATGGTTGAGATCGAAAATTTACCTTATGGTGATGGCAGATGAGAATTTGTGCTCCTCAATGTCCAAAACACCAAAACAGAAGCAGTTCAATGATGTGGAAGTTGAATGGAATGAGTAGTTTAGCTCAATGATGCTTCAGATCCAAGAACCTTCGATTTGCCATGGATGAGCTTGCTTTCAACAGTCCAAATTCTCCACTCTTTTGCCACGAATTTGTGAAACAGATGCACACAATCACTGGTAGATGATAGATCAAGCACGAATTCACACTATGGATGATGAATCTTGATGAAAATGATGAAAAAGTGTGTGAAAGTTTTGAGAGAATTTGGAGGTTTTTGGAGGGAAAATTGGTTAGATCTGAAAATGTGAAGTGCCATTATCAATTCTGTTACAATTAACATCTTATACCATGCCTTAATCCACTTGTTAATCACAATTAGCAAAATTGAGTGAATTAGCACAAATGCAATTTTAAGTGAAATGTCAAAAATGGCCTTTTCTAGATGCATCCAATGGAACAGTAAAAACCAGGGCAAACAAGTTCTAAATGTCATTTGGAATGTGTTAAAATGAGTTTTGTATGGAAATGCCATGTATTTTGGAAATTGCCTACTTTTCCCACCAATTTTCAAATAGTTCACTTGAAAAATGCCATTTTGCCATGATGATTTGTGATGAAATGTGATGATGCATCATGAAAGTACATGTAAAATGTGGTTTGCTCAAAGAAAGATCACCCAATTTGGCCATTCCATTCAAAAGTTATGCCACTTTGAATTTAGGCATTTTCTGAAAATGATTGGACCATATCTTGCCAACCACACATGAGAAATGAGTGTTCTTGGACTTTTTGGAAAGGTGAGATCAAGATCTACAACTTTCATGTTGGACAAAATTTCATTTAAAGCATTTTTGGACATGTAATTTTGAGGTGAAAAACTTTCCATTTTTGGCAGTTTTCAATTACAAGTCACTTTCTATTTTTGGAAAGTTTCCATCTGACTTTATTTTCTTCATTCTTGATATTTGAAATGCCAAATGAAACTTGTTTCAACATGAATGAAGTGTATCCAACCCTCTCCCTCCTCCAAATCCATCAATTCAGGCACAGTTGACCACAGTTGACTTTTCTGACTGATAGATGAATTTGGCTATGCACTGATCAAGTTGAGCCTCAAACTCCTGATGAAATGGCTCAATGATGAAACCCTAATTTCCATAATCTCAAAACAATCACATGATGATCCCCATATCCATTGTAGACCCCATCTCCTTGCCAAGCCCTGATTGGCCCAATACAACTGATTAGGGTTGACCAGTGGCCAAAACCCTAATCTCAAGGTATCTGATCAATCTCTTGGTGATCTCTTGGTGATAACAAGACCATGATGATGATGATGTATCATTGCAACCAAGATGAAACTCAATCTCCTTGAGAATCAAGAAAACCTAATTTGGATCACACATCCTCAGATGATTTAATGATCAATTCAATCAATGAAATCCTAGCTTGCATCTCAACCTCTTTATCTTCTGATCAAGACTTAGGAGGATGACTTGCTCAATGTAGCCACATGATATGCAATTATGCAATGCCTAATGGCCTACAAATGAAATGCAATATGTTAAGCTAGTCCCAAGAGAGGAGGGCAAATTTTGAGGTGTTACAGGGGGCACAATCTGTGCTGCTACCTCTCGCCACCTCTGGGCGTATTCTTTGAAAGTTTCCTTGTCCTTCTGGGACATGGCTCTCAATTGATCCCTATCAGGAGCCATATCCATGTTATACTTGTACTGCTTGATGAAGGCCTCGCCAAGGTCATTGAAGGATCGGATGTTCGCGCTGTCCAAGCCCATATACCATCTCAGGGCAGCACCGGACAAACTGTCCTAGAAGTAGTGAATCAGAAGTTGGTCATTGTCGGTCTGAGTCGACATCTTTCTGGCGTACATGACCAGGTGGCTGAGAGGGCAAGTATTTCCCTTGTACTTTTCAAAGTCAGGTACCTTGAACTTTACAGGGATTTTCACGTTCGGAACCAGGCAGAGTTCAGTAGCAGACTTGCCGAAAAGGTCTTTCCCTCGAAGAGTTTTCAATTCCTTGCGGAGCTAAAGAAATTGATCATTCATAGCATCCATCTTTTCATAGACATATGGGCCCTTAGACGGCTCAGAATGATAGATGGTGTCGTCTACTCTAGGCATAGTATGCACGACAGGAGGAGGAACAACTAGGACCAGGCTAGATGCCGGCAGAGAAGCAAAAGTGGGTGCAGGACCCTCAGGCATGAAGTTGGGAGGCATCCCCCACGGAAACCCGGCTGGCATAGCAGTTGGTGCAAAGTGTGCGCTGGCCGCAGGCACAGTTGAAGAGACAATCTCAGAGATGACTGTCCTCTGGGGAGGAGTTGAAGGTGTCGGAGACGACTGGCTCTGGGCAGCCATGAATGACTCCATCAGGGCAGTCAATCTGGCTACTTCCTCCTTAAGCTCGCAGTTCTCTTGTTCCAAATGATCCATCAGTCTTGAAATGTTGGCTCGGGTGTAGTACCGGTGAGTCAGCTTGTCTTCAAAATAAATGAAGAACACAGAGTTAGACCATAGAACAAGAAGCCTGGAGCAAAACCTGCTTATGCACATGATGCATGCGATGCATATGATTTAATTTTTTTATATCAGAGGAACTTTAGAGTCCTATTTGTGAATATTGGAAATGTTAATCATTTAGACATATAGGGAAACATCTCGTCAATAATATCTGGAAAATATTTTACACCAAAGAAGTACAGTCTTGGTAACCAAATACAATACAAGAAAGAAGGAAAATGATCATCCTCCGGATCCCTAGAAGCAATCATCTAAAGCTCTGGAGACTGGAAGATAAGATGCACGAAGCCTCTTCACCTCCCTCTCATAGGCTGCCTCCATGTCTGCCTTCTCTTTGGCGAGTTGATCATACTTCCTCTTCCAAAACTTGGAAGATTGAGGAAGTAGAGAAGTCCATGCGTCATCAGGATCATCAATAACCCGGTGCTCGAGGAACTCTATCAAAGCATCCTTCTCCTTGATCTGCTGAAGCAACTCCTCTCGTTCACGGATCCAAGCACGCAAACGGTCTTCGTCTCTCAACTCCTCTACTCCTTGGTCAGGGAGGGTTGAAGGCCCAGCCACAACCAAAGATGTAGGTCTTGGATATTCATAAGGCATGAGGTACTCGGAAGCTCTCCTCCTAACCCAAGGGGTCTAAGGTTCCAAAGCGATACAGTTCTTCGGACCTAGCTCCTTCCTTCCTTTCCTATGGATCTTGCGCCAAGCGCGGACCATCCTGCCCTTCAAGCCTTGGGGATCTTTACCCTCCTGAAAGAACACACCCTCTAACAGAATGTTATTAGGTTTATCCTTTAGGGGGAACCCAAGCTGACGACGTGCCAAAACGGGGTTGTAGTTAATCCCACCACATGTACCAAGAAGAGGTACATTGGAGAATTCACCACAAGAGTCGATAATCTGCACACCATCATATACACGGTTGTACCAAAAGATATCATCATTAGTGAGAGACATAAGTCTCATGGACCACCGTAGACATCCTTTGTTCTCCTTGAAGGCGACCGTCTATGGCAAGTGCGAAATAAACCACTTGTACAACATAGGTAAACAACACACAATGGTACCACCACCCTTTGCATTCCTCATATGCAAAGAAAAGAAAGTGTCACCCAACAGATTCGGAATGAGATTAAGAGTAGAGAAAATCCTAATAGCGTTCACATCCACAAACATGTCGATGTTGGGGAATAACACTAGCCCATAGATGAGAAGTACAAATATGGCCTCAAAGGCGTCCTCACTCATGGCCTTCCCATACATAGTAGCTTAAGCAATGAGGAACTCAGAAGGGAGACCTTGAATTCCACCTTTGGTAGTCATATGAGCATCAACCAGAGATTCATCTATATGCAACATAACAGCTATCTCTTGAGAAGTAGGAACACTCTCTAAGCCACTGAATGGCAACTGGTCTAGAATAGGTATACCCACAAGGTAGGCATACTCCTCAAGCGTGGGCAAAAGCTGAAAATCCGGAAATGTGAAGCAATGGTACAAGGGATCATAGAACTGCACCAATACACTCATCAATCCTTCGTCCAGTTGAGTAGTCATAACAGATAAAAGCTTCCCAAAACGAGCCTTGAAACCCAAGGGATCTAATACATAGGATGTCAAATTCCTTAGCTCTTTCAATTCGGGTTGTCTGAAACTGTACTTCTTCGTATTCCTTCGTTGTCTTTCCATGTCTGAAAATTTGCAAATAGACCTCTTAAGTTCCTTGAAAATTTTCTCATTATTGATGATATGGATGCAAATGGGTGCATGAATGCATGAATGCAACAATCACACTCAAGGATCAAGCAAAGCACACCAAACAAAGGTCATGGGATGGATCAAGTCGTCCTTAATATCAATCATCCATTTTGGTGGATTATGGTTTACACCTTATCAACACCCAAGTTCCATTGATATTAAGGATACACAAGAACGGATCAACCATGAATCAAGGGTTTGTTGCAAGTCACGAGCATGGAGTCTCGGTTAAGAACCACCCAAAGGGAGTGTACTATGGTTAAACCTGGCAATCATGTTCTACAAGAGGTTCCCATAGTCATCATCCCATCTTTCGGATATTATCGGATAAACGACTACTCTTATTTCAAAAATATTCTCAAGAGAGACTCTTATGAGTGTAGTATCGCGTAACAATCATATCAAATCTTACACTTGAACGACCTTCGCACTACATCCTAAGAATAAGCCAAGACGGGCTTGGTAAACTAAGGTCCTTGGCTTCTAAGGTCTATATTGGAAAGAGTAATGTCTAACCACAACTACTTGTGTGACATTATTGATCCCAACATGACCTCCACCAAGTGAATGGGCTTGCAAGTCAACTTGCTAAGGAATAACTCCACACAAGTCAACAAGACTATGCCATTCTCCTATCCTAAGTGCACTCGAGTTCGGGTATAGAACTCATCTCACAAAGATCACCAAGCATACAAGGAATTAATATTCAAGCAATTCAATCATTACATACAATACAGTAATCCCAAATTGCACAAAAATATGTCACAAGACAATATACACAACAATACAACAAATATGAAAAGTAGGCAAAACCCACTAGGCAAATTTCACCAGCAGAGTCGCCATTTTTCTGTAGCGGGGTATTCGTTACCATTAGAGATATTGACTAAATCTAAGGTAAACCATACAAGTCGAGTCGCCACCGCACTTCTATTTATCCAAAGGAATGGTTAGAAAGCGAACAAAAACCTAAAAGTTTTATCGAATCAAAAACTAGTAAAAATGTCAGAGATCGGGGTAAGGGGGTTGGTTATGCAATGGGAAGGTTTTAAGCACCCAAAACATCCTAGGTACTCCTAGGGAGCCCTTTTCACATTTGTTGTAAGGTTGGTATTTTGTGAAAATTTATTTGTGCAAACATGATTGAAGAGATGAGAAGAGAATATACAAGTTATTTACATTTTGTGTTTGGATGGATAAACCCATTGCCTACGTACCATCTTAAAAAAGATTAGGATCAAAACCTCGTAGTTCGGGGTAAAAATCTCAAAATGAGTTGGTGAATTGATTGGTCCAAAAGCCTTAAGGTCTTTTGTTATCCAAGGGAGAAAACTCAACCTAAAACCACAAATCCACCATGTGAGGATAGCTTCAACATGCTAGTGAGGGGTTAACCCTATAATAAGCATGGAAGACTCATTGTCCATCACTAAGGATATAGGTGAGTATTACATCTACCTCAAGGATAACTCAAACCTAATAGCTAAAGGTTATGAAAAATTTTGATTAAGAGAATGGCCATTGAAACCACAAAAAAGGTATTTGAATGAGTGGTATTTACCAATGAAAAGTATTTACAAAATATGGTCAAAGTTGACTTAAGGATTCAATTCAAAATAAGTGTTATGAAAAGAAAGTTTGAAAATCAAAAGCATAAGGCTTAGGTTTCTAATGTTTGAAAACGAGTGTTAAATGTTTGCACAAAAAGTTTTGGCTTGGGTTAGAGTGGAGGGAAGAAGAAGAAAGGCTAAAGTCCTAATCATACAAGAGATGAGGGATAAGAAACAAGACCACAAATGGAGTTCCTCTCTTGAGATCATATTGATGATTCAAGTAGCTCCCATCCTTTGGAATATGCAAGCAAAATAAATGTAAGCTCAAGTAATCACTACAATCAAACAAGCTCTTAGAAGATCCCCAATGCCTCTTGTATCTTTAACTTTGGATGAACATGGCAATGATTCTTCAATTTGATCTCTCATAGGATTCCCTAGCACAAAAGCACACACATCAAAGAGTTTTATGAAGCAAATCAAGAATGGACAAGAGTGAGTTTAGAGGTTTAGTCCTTCTAATCCATCTTCAACATTAAGGTCCTTTTACTCCAATTTTGTATACGGAATGTCCTAGAAACTAAGTCCATTTGTCCATTTCTTTACATTTGGTCCACAACAATCAAAACAAAACACAAGCACAATGATATATACACAATTATGTGCTCAAGTGAGCAAAAGGCAAATTGCATTAACATAAACATGTGCTCAAATGAGCAAAAGGGAAAAAGCAAATGAATAATATGTACAAGAATAGTAAATTGCATAAATGTAAAGAGCAAGAATTAAATGTTAATGGTTAATGGTTAGTGTTAGCAGTTAGTGTGCCATAAGGCAAATTTAGCGCTATGTTAAGCAATCGTAATTGGACTTATGTAGAAGTCACAACTATCTGAGGTCGATCAAGAATAATGTAGGCAACAACACAAGTTAGAGGTCTTGATTAGTGAATCAAACTCCATCAACTTGCCATGCCAAAAAGAAGATGAGAAATGATCTTGTATTGATTTAGGTCCTTTGCATGATTTAGGAAGCAATCTATCCTTAATGCAAAGTCATTCACTTGATCTATGATCAAGATGAATTAGATTTGAATCAAGGAAGATTAAACCTCCCTAATCAATGCTAACCACCAATCTTTAACTCATTGATCAAAAAGAAAAAGAAGAAGAAGAAGAAGAAGAAAATGAAGAATTAAAGTGCACTAAATGAAACGGAATGAGACAAACAACAAGCTATGACCAAAGATAGAGAAGATCAAGGTCAAACAATAGGAAACAGAAGTAAAATGAAGATTAGAAGTCAAGAAATAAACAAAATATTTTTGGCATTTTTTAATATCTAAAATAAAACTTGAATTAAAATAATAAAGAAAGGTCAAACTTCAAATTCACTTCAAATCAACTTTGGAAAGTCCAAGTGAATTATTCCAAGTTCAACAAGGTCAAACAAAGTTTGACAAATTTTTTTAGCAATTTTAAAAGTCAGAAACTATTTTAAATCAATTAAAAATGCATAAAAATAGCCTATTTGAACTAAAATCTCAAATAAATCTCAAATTAATTAATAA
Source organism: Lathyrus oleraceus (assembly GCF_024323335.1). NCBI lineage: Eukaryota > Viridiplantae > Streptophyta > Magnoliopsida > Fabales > Fabaceae > Lathyrus > Lathyrus oleraceus. The sequence goes on from NC_066581.1 coordinate 529,099,420, forward strand.
ATTGATAAGAATATTTTTCATAGATCTATCATCATTCAAACAGGTTGAGAAAATATTTTTGTATTTTTTGGATCTCAAAAACTATTTAAAATGTATTAAAAATAACCACAAAAGAGAAAAATACTAAAAAATAGCAAATTATAAAATAAAAAATATTAAAAATCATTTTTAGAAAATAGAAATTAAAAGGAGAAGAATGAAATTGGTCCCATAATTTTTGGACCAATAATGAGAGAGATATGAATTTTAGAAATAAAATGGAATAAAAGAAATAAAATGGAAATTAAAATCAGAATTTAAAATCAGGAAAAGCGTGGACCGTCTGATGCACTTTCTTTAATTGACGTGGCTCATCACGTGGCCAGGAAGCGCACGCTCACCATACACCCTAGTCAACTGAATCACATAGTGCATTAAAATAAGTCATAATGTTGGACAACCTGGATTAAATCTGGAAACGAAAATGGATGGCTCAAATTAAATCTGGAGACCAGACGATGACCAGCGCCACCGTCTTCTTCGGCCAACTCCGGCGAAGGTCCAAATTTACAGAGAAATAAATGTTAACCAAAATGTGTGATTCAGGTACCAAACGAAAGGTGGAGTGATGTACATCACTCCTGTACCAACCAAATTCACTCTAGATTCCTATTGAGAGAGAAATCAGAGGTTGAATTTCATGGAGTTCAACTGAAACTTGTTGGATTTTGAAAATTCAAAGCATGAAATGATTGCCTCTATGAGGAGGACTTCAGACAACACAACAACAAGAAACAAGCAATATATGATTTGATTCGAAGAAATTAAAATCAAAAGTAAACCTCTGATTTGCAGAGCTTGGATTCACAATTCCTTGGTGCTAAAGCTTACAGTTCACACTATGGATCAAGGTGAAGAGGTCTAGGAACTTTTAGATCTGAAATTTCAATCGAGGAAATCAAAATTCAGATCTGAAATTTGAGAGAAAAGTGAGATAGTTCCTTTGGTGTGAGGGTGGGATTTCAGTTGCACAGCATGTAGAGCGCCTTCAGGTTGCTGAAATGAAGCTCATATGCAATGTATTTATAGGCAAGGCAATGCTGAATGCATGATTTCAAATTTGCATGAATGGAAAGGGCCTCCATGCATGGGCCTGTACAGGCGCATGGAGGGCCCAATTCCACTTGGTTTTGGCAGCTGATCATCATCGTGTATGAATTGGACGTGCAGATTGTGTATTAATGGATCATCCATGGCAATTGAAATGATTTTCACAAAATGCACTATTACCTTGAAGCCTTCGAAAATGCCATGTCCAAAATCAAAATGCAACCTTATTAATAATGGTTAGAAAGCTTGTTGCATAAGGAACAAATGTCATGTTGATCAAAACTCCATTTGGGCCTTGGAAATTAGTGAAAATTGAGCTTGAAGTGTAGGGTGCAAAACATGCATTTGTGGAATTTTCAAAATTGGCCAAAGTTCAAGCCCTTCTGTCTCAATGATGAAAGCTCCAAATGACAAAATATTCAACATGTAAGTTGTAGATATTTTCAAGACAATCAATTTGGACTTAAAGTTTGCATCATTTAGATTTTTGATGAAGAAGTTATGAGCACTTGAAGTTGGACTTTTTCACATTTCAATGCATTTGGTTCAAAGTGACCTATAATGTTTTGCATTATCACATGTGTTTCTTTTGAGATTTTGAAATTTTACTCAATATAACATTTTAAGTAGACACATTAAGATTTCCAATTCATTAAATCTCACATTAAAATCATGAAAAATGAAGGAGTTATGTCCTTGGGAAGTTGACCCAAAATTAGGGTTTCAGTCAAAATGACCTATAATGTCTTGGAATGGATGATGACCTTACAAGCTTCAAATCAATTTTTGATGAACATGAAAGTTGTTAATATTGTCCTTAAGAACATTTTTTCTCTTGGGGTCATCTCCATTTGACAAACACATAAAATGTTAGGTCTCAGTGTATTTCAAAAATAGTCAGATGAATTGACTGATCAACTTCTCAAGTCCAAAATTCATATCTTGATGAATTGATGATTGAGGACACTAATATAAGTTCAAATATGCATGAAATGATGAATTAAAGAACTTCCCTTGATTGTATTTGACCATGGGTTGAGATTGCTTCATGAGCAAGGCACAGTTGATGAATAAATGAATTAGGGTTTCCTTGAGAAACAAGCCTCAAACCCCTTGATTTGCTTTGATCAAAAATGATGAATTGAGATACTTGGGAGGCATATTTGATGGATGAGAGCTTTTGGAACCATTTTATTTCTTGCTTTCATCTTCTCTTGGCCATATCAATGCATATAGGATCTCCTAGAAGCTTTAGACCTTGTGACTGCTCAAGCTACAAACAAGAGATGTTAGTGGCATATTTTTGTGCTTTTGGTTAGTGAATAAAAATGAGAAAAGAAATAATATACAATTCAAGTATGCTTGGTGATCTCAAACCACTCACAAAGGGGGATCCCACCCTAAAGGCAAAGGGAACCAAGATGCTTATGATCCTTGAGGCAATGTAAATGAAATGTTATGATGCCATGAGGGATCTTAGGGTCAAAATTGGGGTCTCACACCTTCCATTACACTCCTTATTATTGAAACAATTTCTCACCCTTACCTGATTCTCAGTCGTTGATGATGATTTATGCAACTTCTATGAGTTCTTTCCTTAATCTCCTAGCTTGCTCCACTTCCCCTCACTTGCCTCTTTTCTACGTGTCTGAATTTTTCTCTAAAACCTAGATCTTTCCCTAATTTTAGAATATATACTCCCTCACTACTTTGTCTAATTATGAAACTTGGTTAACTCAATAATAGTTTCTCTATTTTTACCCCTTATTTCCTCCAAATCTCACAAATAGCCCAACTTCATCATTTTATTATTTACATAATTAATTCAAATAAAAAATACTATTTATTCTAATAATTAATTAAAATTCCCATTAATTTCTAAACAAATATGTCAAGCTCTTACTCTCTATATACCTCTACTTCAAGGACACTTACCCCCACAATCACACAACAAATAATTTTAAACACCAATTAATCAAATAAAATTCTAAATTGTTCAATTTAATTAATTAATTGAATTCAGGGTGTTACATATTGCATGCACAAGATTAAACTCGAGTATGAATTCAAGTCGGTGGTTCATCCTCAAGGAAGAATAAATCCTACCATGAAAGATGTGGTGAGAAAAGAGGTTTTGAAGCTACTTAAGCCTATATGATCTATCATATTTCTTATAGTTCTTGGGTAACCATAGTGCATGTAGTTCAAAAGCCGGGAAGTACGACCGTCATCCGAAATGAAAAGAACGAGTTAATTCCAACTCCAACGGTTACGGGTTGGCATATGTGTACTGATTATCAGAAGTTAAATCAAACTACTCAGAAAGATAATTTTATGTTACCTTTCATTATTCAAATGATGAAATGGCTAACAGGTCAGTCTTAATATTGTTTCTTAGATTTCTATTTGAGATACAATCGAATTGTTATGGATCCTACCGATTAAGAGAAGACCGTTTTTACGTGCCCTTTTGGAGTGTTCGCCTATCGTAGGATGTCATTTGGATTATACAGTGTTCCAACAACTTTTCAAAGGTGTGTGCTTTCCATATTTTCTGATATGATTGAAATCTCCATTGAAGTATTTATGGATGAATTTTATGTTGTTGGTAGTGATTTTGATAAATGTCTTGATCACCTTAATTTTATTTTGAAGTACTGAAACAAACCTAGTTTAAATTGGGAAAAAAGCCATTTTATGGTGACCGAAGGTATCATTTTAGGATACAAAATCTCATAAAAAGATATTGAATTAGATCAATCCAAAATATAGGTCATTGACAAAATTACCCCATCCCATTAATGTGAAAGGATTGAGAAGTTTTCTAAGACATGTCGATTTCTACCGACGGTTCATAAAGGACTTCTCAAATATTGCAAAAACCTCTTTGAAATATCCTAGTGAAATAAAATGACTTCATAAATTTTTGGTATATCTAATTGGTCCAAACATGGTTATTTTCACATACCATGCAACATTAAATTATCTCTTTAACAAAGGAGATTCTAAGCTGAGATTACTCATATGGATACTATTGTTGCAAGAGTTCGACTTGGAGATTATGTACAAAAGTGGTGTGGAAAATGTAGTTGTTGATCACCTATATAGGATGGAGAATAAGAAAGTGATTAGAAGGAAAAGAAAATTACTAAAGAATTTTTCAATGAGCACTTAATGGAAATCAACGAACGGCATTGGTTTGTTGATATGCCCAACTACAAAGCCATAAAGAATGTCTCGGAGGATTACACTTGGAAATAAAAGAAACAATTTTATAAATTGGGTAATCAATTTTTGTTGCATGAGCCGTATCTATTTAAATTTAGTCTTGATGATTTGATTCACAGGTGTGTTGCAGGTGAATAGGCAAGAAGTATTATACGGAATTGTTAGGGCTCAACCTATGGAGGCCACCACTGTAAGGAAATAATTGTAACTAAAGTACTTCAAAGTGGATTTTGATGACCAATTTTATTTAAATACTGTACGTTATATGTTCAAGAATGTCTTTAATGTCAAAAAATAGGTAACATCTCCAAAAGAGACAGAATGCCCCTAATAGTTATGCTGGAAGTAGAACATTTTGATTGTTGGGGAATTGACTTCATGGGTACCTTTCCACCATCTAACTGTCATCTTTACATTCTTTTATGTGTGGATTATTTGACCAAATGGTTTTAAGCGCTCTCTTGTAATGCTAATGATGCCCACATTATTTCTAACCTTTGAAAAATAATGTTTTTACTAGGTTCAGATTCCCTAGAGTCTTGATCAGTGACGGGGGGGTGCACTTATGCATTAAATATTTGGAAGGTCTTCTTGAAGAATATAATGTAAAATACAAATTATCCACACCTTACCATCCTCAAACTTGTGGACAAGTAGAACTATCTAATATACAGTTGGAGCAAATTCTTGAAAATACATTTTCTACTTTGAAAAAGGATTGGTCTACAAAGCTAGATGATGCTATTTAGGAATATATGACAACCTTTAAAAAAAATTAGGATTATCTGCATATAAATTGGTCAATGGAAAAGTTTGTCACTTACTGGTTGAGCTTGAGCATAAAGCTTAATAGGTAGTAAAATTCTTGAAATTTGATGAAAAAGCAGCTGGAAGGAAAAATTACTGAAATTAGATGAGTTGGAAGAAATGAGACTTCAAGCCTATTAAAACGAAGTTATTTACAATAAGAGAACCAAGAGGTATCATGGTAAAAACTTGATGAAATGAGGCTTTCAACCAGGACAGAAAGTTCTGCACTACAACTCTAGGTCGAGGTTGTTTCAAGGTAAGTTGAAATTAAAGTGGTTTGGTCCGTTAATTATTATTAAAGTGTTTGTAAGTGGTGTTGTAGAGATACATAATCCTTGAGATGCACACACACTTACAGTGAATGACCAAAATTTGAAACCATATATTGGCGGTGAAATACCTGATACAAAGGTGTCTCTGGTACTTGCAGAACCTTAGACGGGAAGTACTCAAGCTAATGATGTTAAAGGAGCGCTTAATGGGAGGAAACTCATTAGATAAATTTTTTATTTCATTCACATTTTTATTTCCTGTTATTTTGTTTTTAGACGATTTTAATATTTTGAAGCATGTAGTACGAAAGAATTGTAGCTAGAATGAAGAGAAAAGATGAGAATGTAAAAAAACTGAAGGAAAAATAATGAAATGGCCCTTGGAAAAATTGTGATCGCGATAGGACCATCGTGGCCACGATACATCCTCATCGTGACACGATGCTTTTCATTGTGGCCGCGGTATGACGGTTACAAAAGTTCACTCTAGTTTTCTTTAACACATCTCAATTTCATATCTCCTTTTACAAATTTTAGCAACGTTTAAGTTTAGGGTTGGGGTACTAGAAGAAAAAAAGGTCAATATTAAGAAAATATATATAGGAAATAAAGAAGTTAAAATGACTTCTTCAAAAAAAGAATGATAAATGAGAAGGACCAACAAATTATATGCTCTAGTATTGGTTGATCCAATGAAGACTGTTATGAAAGAAACATCGTGACATAAGAAAAGCTATGTACCTAACTCCAACGGTTTAAGTTTACCATCTGTAAAATATCTTACCTGACATAAGCCCTACTATAACCTCGAAACACCTTAAAAGTATGTATTTAGACACGACTTTGATTGACTTTGTTAGAAATTATGCAAACTTAGGGTAAAATGCTTTTGTATGTTGATTGTATGATCACCTTGTTCAATTTGAGTGAAAAAAGTGAGATGAGAGACATGTTGAGTACATTTGAATGTTGGAAGAACTTTTTGAATTACTCTAGGTTTAAGCAGAGAACGGAAGTGATGACCAGAGAAAAGAGAATCGTCAAGTTCATTGGTAATGGTAAGCATGTTATTTCTATTAAAATTATATGTTTACAAGACACATAGTAAGCTTGGGATTGTGATGACCCTCTGTATTACATAATTTTTACGAGCATCTTCGATGTAATTAAGTTATTTTCGAGCAAATATGAGAGAATATAGAGAAGAAATATGAAGAATAGAATTAGAGATAGAAAAGAGAAAAATATTGGGACTTAGAAGAAAAATGAATAAAAACGAGCAATTGCCCCTAGAATAATCGCGGCGCTATCGTGGCGCGGTGTAAAGCGTCGTGGCCATGATATTACCTTTTCCAGTGCATCATGGGTGCGATGATAGTGATTGTGATCATGACAGAGAGATAATCTAACACATTTTTGATATTTTAAAAGGAAAAGAGGCATGTTTTTATAGTAGTTATGAATTTTGGAGCTGAAAGTGGCAACAAGGCAACTTTTGAGCAAGGAATTTTAGAGTTTTCAGCCATTGAAGACCCAATTCTTCATTTATTTTGATGTACTTTTCTTCTAAACTCGTGATATTGACTTGTATTACTATGAGTAGCTAATTTGCTTTTGATTTTGTTAGACGAAGCTGATATGATATGTTGAACTATGTAGTTAGCATTGTACTATTTTTCATGATTTGATATTCTAGTTATTATTCAGTCATCTTTGATCTTAATTCTATTTGTGTGTTGACGAGCATATGAATTGAAATTAAATTCGTAGTGATTACTGGCCCTAACATTGTGAACTTGAAACAAGATAATTGTTCAAACTTAGTAATTGATTTATGAATAAATAATTATAAGTTTTTTATCAAGAAATTAACGAGCGTTCTTACTTGTTTTTACTTCAAAATCCTCTAAGGAATTAGAGTGTTTTTATTAAGAAAATTGAGTTATACGTCAATGAATTAAGTAGAACAGTCATGTTAATTTATCATAATTCTAGTAAATCACTTCATAGAAACAGAAGTAGTTACCAATAGTGATAATCAATAAACTCGAAATGAAACTTGAAAATTTTATTCACACAATTTACTTTGTAGATTGAAATTGAAAACCTCCTTCATATTCACCTTTAAAAGTACATTCGTAACCTTGTTAACATAACGCAAACATTGTGAAAAAAAAGATTACTCGAATATAAAAAAAATATCAATTCAAGACCAAGAGGAAACTTGCACATAAATGTTAGGCCATAAAAAGACCATCATAGAGTAAAATTACAAGTCAAATTATTCATAAGCTAGTATACTCTAGCAACTTATTCGTGATTACTTGCATATTAATCTCCTCAAGCAAAAGCAAAACGTGTCTTGATGTTTCCATTTTACAAGCGAAATTGTGCTTCAAAGTAAGGGCCATTGTTCATAAATTTCTCCAACAATTCTCCAAATGGCATGGATGGATAAATGGGTGGTGAAGTTGAACTTGTAACCTCCTTAGCAGGTCCTATAATCGCTTCTTTGCTTGGATTAATAAAATAAGCTATAGTATGCCTGCTAGGGCTCGAGTTTGTTACAACCCGATGTTCAGCACCGATAAGCCTTCCATTAGTAATTATCTATATATAAAAAAAATGATTTTTGTAAGCAATTTTTTTTATAGATTCATTGAATAACTGATATATCTGATCAGATAAAAAATATATAAAATATTTACCTGAAGCATAAAGCCCATGTTTATTACAAAGGCGTCGGGAATAGGTTCAACCGGAATCCAAGCACCATCCTTCATGACATGAAGTGCAGTGATATTTGGTTCTTGAAAAAGAATGGTTAAAGTGTTTGGATCTTTGTGCTTTGAAGCTCCCAATGTTAGGCCTGGTTCTGGACAAGGAGGGTAATGGTGAGATAAAATGATTGGATTTTCACTTAGATCTCCAGAGAAGTAATCTGAACTCAGTCCCAACCCTTCTGAAATTAATCCCAGAATTCTTAGCCCAAGTGCTCTTAGTTCTTGTGTGTATTTTCCAACAGTTTCACTGAAAAATGGCAAAATAAAAATAAATGTTACACAAAATAAAATAATATATATATATATATAGTAAAAAAAGAGAAAAATTTACCGGTATCCCTGAGGTTTCTGAGGCCAATACTGAGTGAATTCTCCAGAAGGTGGACAAGGATGTTTCAATGAATCTTTCCAATACTTAGCAACATCTGCAACGTTCCTCCCACTGCTTGTATAGAGCTTACAGCTTTTGTTTGGATCCTTAGAGCTTTCACTTTCTTTCACATCAGCAGGTAAAGCATGAAATTCTTTGAAAATCCTTAGAGTTTCATCCACTAACTCCTTAGCAACTCCATGATTCACAACCTACATACATCAATTTTTTTTACATAAATATATTATCGTACCAACATGCTCGTGCGTACGCATGAATACTGATATGATATGCAGATGCAGAGACAAAACTGATGAAAAAATTTTAGACCTGAAAAAATCCATATTCTTCGGAGGATTTAATGATTTTTTTTACGATCTCGTCGCGATCATTTCCGGCGAGATCAATCACTGGGATTGTCTTGTTGGTGGACATGACAGCATTGCAGGGTCTTCTGTCTAGTGGTTGCACATAGGATTCTGGAACTTTGGAATGAAGATTGTACCAACTAGATACATATTTGGTCTCAGACATTTTCTTGAAACTATAATACCATGCACAATATGATTCTGAAATGTTGAGATATACTATACTATAAGGGTATATATAATATATGTTTCTATAAACTCTATTTTTTCTTTCAAAGGAAAACTAGTATATATATATATAAATAAATAAAATGCATTTAACCTATTTAAAATATGTTACATATTAAATACAATGTATTCAACATTATAATAAATATTTAGTATAAGTATTTATATTTTAAGTATTTTTGGAAAATTATATTTAGAAGGATCAAACTAATAACCATATTCATTTTTTTTATATATATTTTTTTAGAAACTTTATTTAAAAATAAATAACTCGGTCTTTGTATTTACAGTATTACTTCGCAGGACCATCGATCACAATTTAGTATATATACAGTGGTCCTTTTCATTTTTTTTGACCAATTTAAAATGTGGTTAAAAACTAGATGGTAATAAATAATTATTCTTTTCATTTACTTTGACCAATTTAAAATGAGGTTAAAACCTAGATGGTAATAAATAATTATTCTTTTCATTTATATTGACCAATATTGGTTGGATATAATTGATATCAGTATAATTGGGGAGGGGGAATGTAAGTGAGAGAAGTATATTTGGTAGTGAAAATTAAATAATTAAGTTTATTACAAACCTAAAATTTAGATAGGAGTTTTTGTTGTGCGATTTGGATGGTTTTTTAGATTAAAAACATTGTGATAGGAAGATAAAATACAAATTATTTGATTTAAATGATTCAAATAATTTAATATTAAACTGGTTTAATTCAATTAAACACTATTTAATTATAATTAGTATTTAGTTATTCAAATTACAATTATTTAAAAATTTCTTTTAATATATAAATTAAGTATCTGGTAAAATATTATGTCTCATGAAAAATATAACATAAAATGTACTAAAATTTAACAATAAAGAAATAGGATAATTTATTTTCTTTTAAGAAAAAAAATTGATTGAGATTTAAATATATAGGTAGTTTTTAAAATAGATAAATAAATTAAATAATATGATTAAATAATTAAAACAAAAATTATAGAATAATACAACATTCCATATTTATGAGAAATAATTTTTAAATGTATATATTTACCTTATAAATCATTAACTACGTATTACTATTTTAGCCCCCAAACTAAAAATGGATTCAAAAGAATATCTCAATTTATAAGTCCCTTAATAATATTAATTTATATTTTTTCATCAAATTTTTTATTTTTTATTACGCTCACTTTTCTCATTTCTTTATATTCTTATTTCTCATGCATTGATAAAAGCTATTTTAATATATCATGTCAAAAAAATTCTTTTTCTTAAAAAATTAACAATATTTTTGATTTGTATGAAATGATAAAACATAATATAATATATATATATATATATATATATATATAATATATATATATATATATATATATATATATATATATATAATATATAATATATATATATATATATATATATATATATATATATATATATATATATATATGTTATATATATATATATATATATATATATATATATATATATATATATATATATATATATATATATGCCCTGGTAATTATTGTAACATTTTCAAGGTTATTAGATAACAATAAGTTAAGATTTTATGAATACTTCCTTATCTTTTATATATTTACAATAATTAGATTAATTCATTTATATGTATATTTATTATGGTGTGATAATTTTATGCATATTTATATTTATGGTAATTAATATAAATATTATTATTATATTTGTTTATTTAGTATTCTAACCATTTCCTTAAAAATATTAGTATTTAAGTTTAAATATTTCAATAGTAATATGAGTGAGTAAATAAAATAAATAAGTCTAAAATTTTGATTACACTAAATTTGAAAAAATAAAATAAAACAATAAAGTTTAGAAAACACTAATAAAATAAAATAATTAATGTATTTGTGAATGGACTAGGCTCAATGCGGTAGCAAATGAGCCGGGGAAATTTTACCTTATACTCCTAAAAGTATCCCCTACTCAATAATTTTTGTATTTTGACCAAAATATTTTTGTATAAATTTTATATGTTTTAAAATTTTCAATTTTTTCTCATTTAAATTTTAAGTTATCCAGTCCATTAAAATAAGTTTAAAGAATTCGTGAAATTTTTGTGTATTAAAAGTCTTTGCTCCAAGTATTATGATCCACACAACTACATCAGAAATCTTTTCACCAAATCTTCCGATACACAAAACTACATCGAAAATCTTAAATATTCGTGTTGATGTGATATCGACAAAACAAATTAATTATATTTGAAAACCCAAATTCAATTGCTTTCATCAGAATAAGATCTATATCGGTTAAAATCACTATGCTCGAGTCCTTTCTTTCCTAAACAATTATTTTAGCTTACCCAATACCCATCAAAATTTCTTGGTCTATTCTAATTTCATAGGAAAATGTAACATCAAATATCAACTCAGTTGAAGTCATACCAACAATTTTAAACAAGGTTGTATGTACTTGTTTGTCTTGTATGTGCTATCAATAATCATCACAGTAGGAAAATTATTCAACAATTTTGTTGAATTTGGGTGTGCCTAAAAATATCTCTCACAACATATGTGTCATTTCTTCTTCTATTCTAGTAAACATAATTTACAGCATCTGTCATCTTAAGATGTTGTATTTCAGTTCTATGACCTCTGATCGCCTTTTGTAATTTACTCTTATAATTGTATATTTGTGTGATCCGAGTAACATAATTTGGATAATGCTCTTGCAATGCAAGTAGTCTATGTCGGGTGGAACATGACGTTTTGTCAAATGAATAATTTGTTGCCTTTCTTCTGAACTTAGACGATCAACAAAGGAATGACCTTCTAATCTATAAAATAAAATATGGTTGTGAAGTCCACATTTTACATCAATCTTCCATCATGAGCCATCTTTAGACGGTATTTATCTTATTTTAAATGGGTGCCCATATGTTTTAGTTGCAATATCAATTTCCTTGCATGTTTCACCTTTATCACAATCAAATATTAATTGGTTGCTTCTTCCACTTTTCCCATTTTGGTATTTGAACGAGTAATGATAACAATGTTAGGGAGTCCAGGAGACTCAGGAGAATCACATAATAGGTCTTATAGAGATTGTGTTAATTGTCTCTTCCCAGAAGTGCTTAGCCACATTTTTTTCATTAATCATGGGTTTGGCTATTTCTTGCAAAGTCCTATTCTTCCGCTATACAACTCCATTTTGTTGTGGAGTTTTAGGACAGGAGAAATCATGGGAAATGCCATTTTCATCAAAGAGTTTTTCAAAATCTTTATTTTCAAATTCACCTCCATGATCACTTCTGACTTTAAAAAATTTCAAGTCTTTCTCGTTTTACACTTGTGAGCAGAAGGTTTATGTCTTAAGAATTTAACCCATGCCCATCTTCTATAGTCATCGACAATGACTAAACTATATTTCTTGCCATTGCCAGATGCAGTTTCCAGTGCTCCAAAGAGGTCAATATGCAAGATTTTCAAAGGCCTAGAGGTAGAAATAACAGTCTTGGATTTGAAAGAAGTTTTTGAAAACTTGCATTTCTAACATGCTTCACAAAGAGCACCTGAAGAGAACTTCAGATTTGGAAGGCCTCTGACTAACTTAAGCTTATTTAGCTGAGAAATCCTTCTCATGCTAACATGGCTCGGTCGTTTATGTCAGGCCCATTTCTCTTCATTAACTGACATGAGACATTTAACATTTTGATCTTTAAGATCAGAAAGTCTGATTTTATAATTTTATTTTTCCTCATTACCATTAAAAAGAATGGAGCCATCTTTCTGACTAATAGCTTTAAAATACTTTTGATTAAAAATTATGTCAGAACCATTTTCACTTAATTGACTTATGAACAATAAATTATGCATTAATCCATCAACTAATAAAATATTAGTAATAGAAGGGAGATAACCATTACCACTATTCCGAAGCCTATAATCATCCATTTTTATTAACTCTGAAACCCACAAAGCTAATTGGCTTAAGTTCCATATCTTGGAACATATGCCTTCTTTCTGTCATGTTTCGTGAGCACCCAGAGTCTAGGTACCATGATTGGTGTTTTAACTGTGCTGCTAAAGATGTATGTAACATATATTATCTTGTCCTTAGGTACCAAAATCTTTTTCAGTCCTTTCTGGATAGTTATCCTAGAGTTCTTAGCGAACTTGTGTCTTTGTGCAGAATAATCATTTAGTGTATGTGCATAAGAGAAATGGGAATAAAGAGATTTTGGTTTTGCCTTTTACTTCATAATAGATTTTTCTTTAGGCAGATAACTAATTCCTCTTTTTCCATTTATGCTAACTCTATAGTTCTTTGAAGCCATCTTACTTCTAACTATGTTTCTATCTAGAAATGTCTGAAAAGATTTGTCATGTTTCTTTATGACATTTTCGAAATCATAGAAGCGTCTGAAAGAATTTATTCCTCAAGTTTGAAACTCTTACTCTGAAGTGTAGAGTTGTCATTTTTTAGAATATATTTTTCTTTCATTCAGAGTGGAGAAGTATTTCTTAAGCTTACTATATGCTTCAAATTCAGATACTTGGACTTGTTTCAAATCCTTGTATTTGTTCTAAAGCTTCTGATATTTTACCAAAATTTTAAATAAGCAAGATTCTAATCCAGAGCGAGATATATTAGGAAATACCTTTTCAGAGTCTGGCTTAGATTCTGATTATGATTATGATTGTGTCTTATCATCAAAATCTTTAATGCGCGCCATCAGCGCCACACTAGCTTGCTCTTATTCAGAGTCATCTTCTGAGGATTCAGACTTATTGTCATACCCCAAATTCACCCTACCTTTATATCACTTTCATGACCCTAATTCATATGCATATATTCATCACCTCATTTTCATTTGCATTCATAACAAGAAAGCATGCTACATAGATTCAAGGCATAATGTTTATATCTAAGGACCACCAAGATCTTTTGATCATGTTGGGGTTGTGTCTAATCCACCCTAAATCCTATTTCACATCCTCAAACACTCTTTGACCTTGTGAGACTACATAAGTCATCACATTCACCTCTAAAACTCTAATTGGATGGCGAGCCTTGATTGGAAGCTTTGCTTGTTCATCTGGTCATCCATGGGCCTTAACCCTAATCCCTTGATCCTTTGTGGCTTATACAAGTCATCATTTAAATTTGTGCTTTGGCCTTTCCCTTGAGGAACCCCTAATATCCAACCATTGGTTATGCATCAACCTTGTGAAACTACACCAAGACACCTCATGCACACCCATACCCTAGTTTGTATGACTTTTTTTGACCATTGAGGAACCTTTTGGTCCAAGAAACCCTAGTTGTGCCCCTTTGCTTCTATGATTTACTGTTTTTCTTGAAATCCTACCTCATGGAGATTACACGTAATCACCTTATTATCCATTAGTCCATTTACATCCAATTCAAGTTCATTCCATTCATCATTCATCCGAGGAATACAAGAGACCAATTTTGGTCAAAGTTTGACTTTGGTCAATAATTGACTTTTTGGTCAACCTTGACCGAAGTCAACACATGTTCCCAAAACCCTAATTTCCACAAATTTCAATCTTCATTCATTAGACATCCACCCATTCCATTCATACATGGCAATACAAGTGAAAGTTTTGGTTTGATTTTTTGAATTATCAACTTAAAATCACATGGTTTCATCCATGAGCATGACACATGATCATCTTACAAAGCATCAAGCCTTGGTTTCTATCAAGAATTTACCATCTGGTCTTCAAATAGTCATCATTGTGCCTTGGAATTCAAGAAAACATCAAAAATGCAACTTAGGTTATGTTGGTTTGGCCAAGTTTTAGAAAGTTTGGCCTACCAGTGGGTCCAAACCCCATAAAGTTTTCATTTTTTAACCTTTTGAGGATCCACTTAAATCCAAATGTCACAAATTAACTCCTCTCCAACATTGTTTCAAGACCGAAAACCTAATTCAACACCTAAGGACCTCAAAATTGGGATTGGCCAAGTCAGGTCAAGTTGCCTAGTCAGGCCTAAATCCGTGTCATGACCACCTCTTTGCACCAATTCCATTTTCATCTCACAACATATTTTGACCTAATTCTTTTTTCATTTTGTTAAGGACATGGCAAAGATAGTTTGGCCTAATTTTGGTTTAAAATGCACAAGCCAATTTTAATTGGGCCAAGTTCAAAAATCATGTCTTGCCATGTTGCATACTGTAGGCCAGACCAGCCAAACTAACTTGTGTCATGCACCAAGTAACCAATTCATGTGCTTTATTTTCCATTTTAACCAAGCCTTTTCAATAACAAATAAGGGCACCAAATGCAGGCTCAAGTGAAGGAAACAAACTAGTATAGGTGCGAGCAAACCGAAATCCCAAAAAGCTCAAAATTTCCAAAATTGGATACAAGTCAAATGAGCTTCAGCAGGTGTACAGACCATAATTGTCTCGCCAAAAGAATCATGTATGCAGAACATGGTGGTGGAAGGGGAATTGCAGATAACACATCATTCACCCTTAGCCAACAAGTTTTATTTTTTACACATTTTCGGGCTCCAACCAACTCAGACATTTCAACCCTAAAGGCTCACCTTAATCACTCCATCAGCTTCCCTATATATAGAGCATCCTTCTCCCTTCAATGACGAAGCTTTAAAGCCATTAAAACCCTGCAAAAATCACACTCATTTCCCTTAAAAACAGAGCATCTAGTTGGAACCTTTGAGCCATTTTCAACACAACAAAGCATTCCAACACCTTCCCTCAACCTTCCTGAAGCTAATTGGATCCATATAAGTGGTTGAGACACCTTCACTTAACCTCCTCAAATACGTAGGAACCACCATTTGAATCTTTTTCTGACAAGGTAGTAAACACCACCATTTAATTTCAAAAAATTTACCACCTTGTTCCTCATGATCCACTAAAGCTTAACCTCATGATTTGAGTTTCAATCACTATACATACACTATTTAGTTTTTTTTTAAGGTTTATATTTTTGTTCGTACTTGTCTGAAATTCCCCATACTCAGAGCCAATCAATGGCTCGTGAGTATGGAGGAGGCACTTATGACCAAAAGGGAAGTGGAATCCATGTTTGATCCCACTTGAAACCTTGAGTTGCAGATTGGGGATTTTTCTTTGTTCCAATGTTGAATACGAAGATGTGTTTGTAACTTCCCGCATCCCGTTTTTCTATTTTATTTCAAAAAAAAATCATGGAGTGTTCCTATTGTATGATTAAGATAAGACTGCATTCTAGGTTTGTGTGTGTGTTGGTCAACTTATGTGTGGGATGTTGCCCATGATCAGGACCTTCCAATGTGCATACTTATTTTAAGTAGTCAGATCATAGGGTTGTGGTTAGTCTATTTATTTATTTTCAATTGGTGTATCTTTTATATATATATATATATATATATATATATATATATATATATATATATATATATATATATATATATATATATATATATATATATATATATATATATATATATATATATATATATATATATATATATATATATATATATATATATATATATATATATATTCATGCGCGTGTGTGAGTATCAGCCAAGCACACTTGGATCAGTGGTAAGGCGCTTGGCCTATAACCCCAAGGTGGATCATTTGAATCCAGATGCCCCTTTGTTCTTTTTTCTCACTTTTTCTTTTATATTTTCTTTCTTATTTTTATTAATACGCTTTTCTGACGTGTTCTATTCCATTCTAACACCTTTAAAAGAGGTTTTTTCAGCACTTTCACAAGGGTTATGATTTTGGGAGATTGAAGCACGAATCAGAGTGAACAAGTGATGGCCTTTGGAGCATTTGAAGCCATTGGAGGTCATCTCTTCAAGAGACTTCTTATGTTATCATTGTTTACCAATTGTGGTATTTCCAATTACACTGTGAGTAACTAAATTCTTCTAGGTTAGATTATGTTATGACTAACTTGTTTCTCAATTGTTGGATTCTATGTTGATTTGACCACTGTATGAACCTATTGATCTATAATTTTATTCAGTTGCTTCTTGTTCTTAATTCTCTTTACGTGATATACTATTTTAATCTGATTTTGGACACATAAGGAATACTAACCATTAGTGTATGTGTTGGCCCTAGAGCAATTGTTGTACTTACACTGGTTGAATAGGGATATGAGACCTCGAGTAGTGGCACAGATAATTAATATTTTATACATTGTCTAACCCTACTTACGTTGGCGGACTAGGAATAGAAAGCTCCTGGCAGTGGTTAATAAGTTATTTCATGAGGGATCCGTTATAATAGTTTTGTTAATTCACTGTCAGGATATAATGATGATATAATTCATGTAAGGCATCAAACATCAACAAGAGAGGAATGGGGGATTATACAACACAACTTGGCCGCTTTAGTGACATTGTTTACGCGTTTATTTACTTTTCACACTAAAACTTGACCCCCCCCCCCCCCCCCCCCCCTTTATTAGTTTTTCCAAATTGTGCATATTTTGTTTTACTTAGAGGCAGGCCATGTGGGTTTGTTTTTTTTATTACTTTGATGGTATTGGTACACTTGTTGAGAAGTCATCAAAATGCCATTTTCATCAAAAAGTTTTTCAAATTTTTTGTTTTCAAATTCTCCACCATGATCACTTCTGAGTTTAATAATTATGAGATCCTTCTCAGTTTGCACTTGGGAGCAAAAGGTAGAAAACACAAAATGTGACTCATCCTTGTTTCTAAGAAATTTCACCCATGTCCATCTGATGTAGTCATCAAGAATGACTAGTCCATACTTCTTAACATTGACATAAATAGTTTTAAGTGGTCCAAATAAGTCAATGTGTAGAAGTTCCAATGGTCTAGAAGTGGAAATAACATTTTTAGTTTTGAAAGTAGATTTAGAAAACTTGCCTTTCTGACATGCTTCACAAAGAGCATCTTAAGCAAACCTCAGATTTGGCAGGCCTCTGACTAAATTAAGTTTACTTAGCTGATAAATCCTCATCATGCTAACATGGCTCAATCGTCTATGCCACGTCCATTACTTCTCATTTACCGACATAATACATTTTACGTTTTTATTTTTCAAATCAGAAAGTCTTATCTTATAAATGTTGTTATTCCTCTTTCTATTGAAACGAACTAAGCCATCCTTTTGAATGACAGCTTTACAGAACTTTTGATTGAAAATAATGTCATAACCATTGTCACTTAATGGACATATGGACAAAATTTTATGCATTAATCCTTCAACTAAAAGAACCTTTGTAATGGAGGGGCGAGAATCATTACCTACTATTATGGAGCCAATGATCTTCCCTTTTTGAATCACCCGTGAAACCAACAACGCCTCTAAGCTTAAGTTTCAGGCTTTAGAACATATTCCTTCTTCCCGTCATGTGTCGGGAGCATCCAGAGTCCATGTACCATGACAAGTGTCTCAACTACACTTCTAAGGATGTCTCTTCAGAATCTGATTGAATCGTCTTAGCATGAGCTTCTGTGCAAGCCATAAGTGCCACATTAGCATGCTCTTCCTCATAGTCGCCTTCTGAGGATTCTGAATCATCACATGTAGCCATCAAATCCTTCTTCTTTCCTCTAAAGTTCTTCTTAGGCATTTATTTCTTTAACTTGGGACATTCATTCTTGAAGTGGCCAAGTTCCCTGCATTCAAAGCAAGTAAGATCTTTGTTGGCACCAGCTTTCTTGAATCCATAAGTAGACTCAGAATGATCACTTATCCTTCTTTTTCCTATGAATTTTCCTTTCCTTTTCTTCTAAAGTTGATTGACATGTTTGGAGAGAAGAGACAATTCATCTTCTTCTTATGATTCCTCTTCAGAATCTTCATATATTTAAGCTTGAAGAGCTTTTTATCTTTTTAGACCTTCCTGAAGACTTCAGAGCAACAACTTTTCTCTTTCTCTTGGGCTCATCTTCCTCAAACTCAATTTCATTACTTCTTAAAGAACTAACCAATTCTTAAAGAGAGGTGTTATTCATATCCTTTGATAACTTCAGAGCACTTACCATAGGTCTCCATCTTTTTGGTAGACTTATGATTATGTTCTTCACAGGATCAACAATAGAGTACCCTTTGTCCAGAACCTTAAGTCCTGTAACAAGATTTTGAAACCTTGAGAACATGTTCTCAACAAATTCCTCGTCTTCCATCTTGAACACTTCATATTTCTGAATCAATGCAGGAGTCTTGGTTTCTTTGACTTGTGTGTTCCCTTCATGAGTCATCCTCATAGAATCAAATATGGACTTAGCAGTATCTCTGTTGGTGATATTTTCAAACTCAGTGTATGAAATAGCGTTCACCAAGATAGTTCTAGCTTTATGATGATTTTTATAATCTCTTTTCTGTTGTTCTGTCATCACTCTTATTTCTACTTTATTGTCACTTGCATCTACAGGTTTAGTACAATGAAATTTTCACACAATAACGAATAAAATCTCTATGTGTGTTTCTAAAATATATACACAATAATATCAAGTTCAACAAAAAGCGTTGTGCATATACGTGAAATAGCAACATGAATTAGCAATTTGTCCAATATCCAAATCTCCTTTATATAGGCAGTGAAAAGATTCATTGGAGGATAGAATTGGAATATCAATAATGTATTTGTCTCCTTGTATAACGGTTTTCATATAAGAGGCAAAATGGTACAATAGTATTGTCCTTAACCCACAAAATCAGCGTAGTGGAGGGAAGGTTGATCTTGTACTGTGTACTATATTTCTGATGCAAAACTTTTTGATCTTATCTTCTAATCTTCAAAGGCTTATGAATAAACTATGTTGAAGCATGCTTAGAAGTATCAAGAGACTAGTTGAGAGAATCTTCAGAACCTTGATCTTCAGATTCATTGACACAGTTCCTCAGAACCTGGTATTCAGAATCTTCCAAATTTGTTCTTCAGAGTCTTCAGAACTTAAGGGCGCATAATCTTGAAGGCTTGATACACCTTCAGAGACTCTTCTATCAGAGTCATGATCAGAAGCTTTAGCATAAATGTTCATCATAACCGTTGTCTAAGAGATTTCTAGAACTTGACATTATATTAAAAAACACTTTGTATCTCTTCTGAGTCAGAGTGTGTTGAGTCTAGAATTTGACGACATCACACATTAATTCTTCAAAGTCAAAACATGTTAGCAAAAGTTACACGCTAGACAAAACCATTAGGGTACAAAATTATTCTCTAAAAACTAATGCATTATTACCATCAAAACTAAAGGTCAGATGCAGAACTAAATATTGATCTTATACTTATGTTTTCTCATATATCAATTGTAGCGTTTGACGAATAACTCTGTCTCTTCTTCTTTAAAAGAGTCTTCACCATAACTACCACTTTTATCCTTGGTTTTCTTTGTCCTTGACAATGAAGCCTTCAAAGAAAGATCTTGTTTTTCTTCTTTTACCTTCTCTTTCTTTTTCGACTTTACTTCACTTTCAGCGAGCCGTTTTAGTTCATTCTCATATTCGGTTAGCTTTCCAAATAATTTTTGTGATATCCAAATCATTAAGATCATTTGATTCTTTAATGATCGTAACCTTTGATTACCATTCCCTGCACATATATCTTAAAATTTTGTTAGCACAATATTTGTTAGATAAAGACTTTACCCATGTTGTCTAACTTGTTGATTAGATGGAGAAACCATGTTTGCATGGATTCCACGGAGTTACTAGGTTCCATACGAAAAAAAATTATACTCTTCTTTCAATATATTGATTTTAGAGTCTTTAACGTTTCAAGTTCCTTCATAAAGGATTTGCAGAGCGTTCCACATTGTTTGTGCACTCTTATGATGTGAGATAGAGTAATACACTTTAGCACTTAACACGGAGATAAATATATTTCTCACCTTCAAATCATATGATGCCTTTTTTATTTCATCATTGATCAATCTTTTGAGAGTTTAACATAATTATCAACTTCGTTTCTGAAAATCAAAGGTTTGTCGATAATTGCTATCGATAGATACTTGTTAACTAACATTAAATATACATACATATTTTCCTTCCAATAAATATATTTTTCAAGAGATTGATCAAATTTGGTAAGTATTTATGAATCCTAAAATCTGAATAATGTTTTTGGTAATTTAAAATACTTCTAAAACATCAGGCAAAAAAGAATTTTACTTAAACTTGTTATGGAGGACACACTCCATTTCCACTTGATTTGTATAAGCATCATTCATTCGCTGTATGATGACATTTATGGGGGTGTAGTTAGCATTAATTAATTGTGCCATATTATGTTAGTATTGCGTTAACCTTCTTATGTCACAATCGCATCACAAACCAATATACAATTCATATGATACATCCAATGAAATAAATTATTATTCTTCCATAAAAAATAGTAATTTATATACTAATTTTCTTCATCATAATCTCTTTATGCACCCAATCAAAGTTGACATGACCAAGTTATACATTAAAAAAAAACTTTACAAGAAATTTCTAGTCAATCACATGAGAGAAAATACATCTTTCAATCCAGTAAAAAACAAGAGAATAATCTAGAATACAAAAATTAAATAGTTATATAGCTATCATGAATACCCTATTGACATTATTTTGAGTCATTCTTTGCATATTAATATTTAAAAAATAGAGAAAAACATGAGGCTAGCCCATGGTTTTAACTATAAGTCAAATATTTAATTTTAATTTTGAACAATGTTAGCTATTAGCCCATTGTAAAAGTTTTTTCCATGATACTAAGTCTTCAAATTAGTCTTGCAAATTCTATCTTATCAACTACTATATATACTTATACAAATAGCACATAGAATTAAAAAGCAAATAACTAACACATCTTTTTAAAATTCAAGAAGCCAAGAACACTTTTTTTTTAAAGCTCATAAAAGAAACATTTTTCCAAATTAATGGGGCGTTGGATGAAACCAGAGGTACCATATACTTAAATTCATTTGTTAATTATTAATTTCATGTTTATTTATTATATGTATTTTAAAAGAAAGTTTTTAATATATCTTTTTATTATAGTAGTTATAGATTTATTTAATAGTTTAATTTTTATTTTATTTTATAGGTTTACCCTCTATTGGCTGCAATGACTTTTGTGACAAGCATGTGTGTCTTCCAGTTAACAAGAAACTTGATTCAGAATCCTGATGTTAGGTACAATTCAAATAAAAATTAAATAAAGTTAGTGAATAAATAAGCAATTAGTGAAATATTCTTGGATTAATTTTGGTTTGAAATTTTTTATATAGGATTAGGAAAAGTGGTCGCACAAATGGAGTGTTTGACAACGAAGAAGAAGGAGAGAAGTATGCTAAGCATGGTTTGAGGAATTTCCTTCGTACTCGACCACCTGAAGTTATGCCAACCATCAACCACTTCTTTAGTCAACAAAAATGAAGAAATATAGTTTCATTTTCATATATACTAAAAATATTTCAATACTTGAAATAAAGTGTTTATTTGTCATATATATATTGTTGACATGTATGGATGATAATTTCATGTATATCACGTATTATTAATTTGGTGTTTAGCATATTGTAATTTGTAGAATTTATATATTTGATTGACCTCTAGTATGGTCGAATGATAGCTTTTAAGATTGACAATTCGATAGGATCTTAGCATGTCGTCGAAGTTTGTTCATATGTTGTGATTGAAATATGTTAGCATGTCGAATTGAGCTTATTTGTCATGCCTAATTGTTTAAGTTAGTTTGTGTAATGAGCTTGTATGTAATAACTCATCAGTTTAGTGTGTTAGTTTTCTTATAAACAACATAATGATATCTCATATTGTATAACGCAAATTCTAATTAGGGTGAGAAAGATTATTTGCTATTCTGTAACACTTTGTAAGACCCCAATTTTGACCATAAGATCCCTCATGTTATCTCATCATTTGCATTGGCTTTGGGATCACTCCTTGATATCCTCCTTACCCCTCATTCATTGTGTTTGCATTGGGAGAGATCACCAAGCATATTTGATTGTATCATACCTTATTTTTATTTGTTTACTAACTAAAATACCAAAAATATGTCTATGTATAGCTTTGTTTCTTTTGTAGGTAGTGTGCGCATCCATCTATGCATCATCAAGCTCACAATTAGGGTTTGAGAACCTTAGTGCAAGAGATCAATCAAGGAAAGATTCACATTGGTTCTAAACATCATATATGGATCCCCATGTTCTTCATTTATCATTTTGATCAATAATTCATTAATAGTTTGAAGTTTGTTTGTCTTGGAAGCCCTAATTCATCTAGGTATCTTGTGTGACTTCCTCAACAAGTTTCTTCAACATTTGGTCAAAGATATCAATGAAAACTTCATTATACATCATCTTATGCATATATGATCCTCCATTACTCCTAAAGATCAAGAGAACTTCAAGTTTGCAAGTTGGTTCAAAGAGGTTGACTAGAGAAAGCTAACTGGTCAAAACTGGGGTTCCCTATACCCTATCTCCTATTGAACAAGCAACTTTCCTCAACTTCTAAAATGCATAAATCCCTCATGCAAAATCCAAATGATGTCAAATGTGTGACCAAATTAAAGAGGGATGAAAGAGCTACAACTTTGGTTAAGGAACTTTTTCCATTTGAAACTCATAGAAAAAGTTATTCAAGGTGGAAGAACTGGTCATTTGACTTGGTACTTAGAAAATTTTCAAATATGTTTGATTTCTAAAACTTCCACCTCAAAATTTATCATGATACAAGCTCAAAATGAAAAAGTGTTCAACATCAAAGTTGTTCCCCTTATGTCACGTTTCCAAAAAGTTCAAGATCATTTCATTTGGATAAGATTTGAGGGAGTTGCGCATGGTTCCTTTCATAGGTTTGTTTTGGCAAGATTTGAATTCAATTGTCCATTTCCTTTTGCATGCTTACATGTTAATGTTTCAGGATCCATTGTGCATGAATTGGAATGTGATCACATCATGAATTGGGCCCAAATCATTGCCCATGCATCCATGCACCAAAATTGCTAAATTTGGAAAATTTTCAAAGTGTGTGAAAAGAAACTTGATACCCTATAAATACATGGCCATTGTGATCAGAATGAAGGTCCCTGCTTGCCCAAGCTTTGAACCATTGCTTCCCTAACCTCCATTGAAGGATAAACTTGAAGATTTCACTTGAAATCGAGTTTCAAATCTCCTTATGTTTTGAGATTGAAACTCCAAGAATTGAAGCCTCTCTTTGATCCATTTCACTTCCTGCAAGCTTTTAGAGTCGAGCCAAGGCTAATTGGAAGCAAGATCAAGCCAGATTCAAGCTATCCGAAGGTGATTTTTCAGAAACTTTGAACCTTCGATTCTCTCTCAATTCTTCACCATTCTCTTTGATTTTTGGTTGGCTGAAGTTTTGGTGTAAGCCCGAGAGACCAATACTTTTGGTACTTGTATCGAACTATTTATTAATAATAAAAGACTTTTTCTTTATTATGTTTGTTTAATAAATTCCCTAGAATAGCTAGTCCGTTTAATGTATCAAGTGTGACTTAATCATGAGATCCCATTAAACATAAGGACATTATTCTTAAAGTATCTGTAGTCGAGCTTTATTGTGAAGTGGGATAATATTAAAGCATTAAGACTATTATGTATATAGACTGATGATCACATCTCATGGATCATGGATAAGGATTTATCAAGTCTTAAACATAAGTATGAATATTAAGAGTAATATTTATACTTGATTGACCCGCTATGAGAATACTATGTAGAATATTATGCAAAGTGTCATAAGTTATTCTCATGGTGATAATGGTGTATACCACCCTTCGACCTGAAACCACTATGGAACCTAGATGTAGAGTCGAGTGCCTTATTACTGATCAAAAATTGTCCGTAACTAGATGACCATAAAGACAGTTGATGGGTACTCCACGAAGCATGCTAAGGGACATGAGTGACCAAGATGGAATTTGCCCATCCTACGTAACATGATAGATGTCTGCGGGCCCAATATTGAACTGGACAAGGATGACACGGTCTATGTCTTATGTTCAATATAGACATAAGGGCAAAAGGGTAATTGTACACATAAGAATTATCACAAAAGGATTTGTCAGATCACATGACATTTTCGTGTCTTGGGTGGCAGTGATGCGTTGCTAGATACCGCTCACTGTTTATTATGTTAAATACATGATTTAATATAATTGTTAATGTCGCGAAAACCTATATGGTCACACACAAAAGGACGGAATGATGAGAGATGGAGTAAATAAGGAACACTGTAAGGTATGGTGCACTTAAGTGAATTGTAAAACATCGTAAGGTACGGTGTACTTAAGTAGAATACGAAATATGGTAAGGTACCATGCGCTTAATTGATTTTGGCATATCATAAGATATGGGCCACATACATTTAAGTGGGTTTTTTTTAGCTTGCAGCCCACACAAGTGGTTCTATAAATAGAACCTTTGTGCATAAGCATTTGTGCAGTTGCAATTTCGTTTCTCTCTCTCTCTCTCTCATTCAAAGCCTTCATTCATAGCAGCTAGCACTGAGATTGAAGGAATTCGTTCGTGTGGATTGAGTAGAGGCGTTGTCACCATTCAACGTTCATGATCGCTCCGTAAGGATCACTAAAGGAGAAATTTTTAAATTCCGCTGCATTTTGGATCGCTCTTCTCCTTCAGTGGTATCAGAGTCTGGTTACGAAACCATGCAT